>NW_027507718.1:268256139-269456139 GCF_037356315.1 Lithobates pipiens | reverse complement strand
AGCACAGTGTTGGATACATGCTCCAGGAGGATGCCCAGCGTTTTGAAGGCTCTAATGATGATACCCAGCTAGAGGAAGGCAGTAGCGTGAGCCCAGAGAGAGGGAATGCCCAAGAAGGACAGCAATCTGGCAGTTATGTTCCCCCAGCTGCAGAATACTGCCAGGTTTGCTCCAGAGATGAGGAGGGAGTGGATGATGAGGTCACTGACTCCACGTGGGTGCCTGATAGGAGAGAGGAGGAGGAACATCTCCAACGAGGCAGGATGCTCTCCGGGAGCCAGCTTAAGGGCAGCACACCGACTGAACCACACCGCAGAGCTCCACCTGTGCGTTATTCCAAAAGTTCTTTGGTGTGGGCCTTTTTTGAGACGAGTGCATTAGATCGCACCGCTGCTATTTGCAACATATGTCTCAAGCGCATCTCGCGTGGCCAAAACATCAGCCGCTTGGACACCACATGCTTGACCAGACATACGTTGACCTGCCATGCAGTTCGTTGGCAAGCGTACCTTAAAGATCCTGCAGCTGATGTAACTGAATATATTTTTTTTAAATGTCACATCCCTTCAAGACTGCCTATGCTGATGCTGAGTGACTATCCTGTTATGCTAACTGACTATCCTCTTCCTCCTCAATGATGCCGCTGATAGCTTAGAAAAACATTTTTGGTTCTGGGTGCTGCCACCAGTGGTTAAGGCCCAATTTTTCAGCCCCTGTTTAACAGGGGCATGTAATTACAATTTTTGATGCAATACTTTGCAGCAGGGCTCATTGCTGTGCTCCAACTAGAGTATCTGTGAGGGGCTGCAGTCTTGTGGCACCAGTGCCTAAGGCCCAATTTTTCTGCCCCTATTTAACAGGGGCGTGTAATTACAATTTTTGATGCAATACTTTGCAGCAGGGCTCATTCCTGCGCTCCAACTAGAGTATCTGTGAGGGATTGCAGTGTCGTGGCACCAGCACCAGTGCCTAAGGCCCAATTTTTCAGGCCCTGTTTAACAGGGGCATGTAATTAACATTTTTGATGCAATACTTTGCAGCAGGGCTCATTCCTGCTCTCCAACTAGTGTTTCTGTGAGGTGTTGCAGTGTTGTGGCACCAGTGCCTAAGGCCCAATTTTTCAGCCCCTGTTTAACAGGTACATGTAATTACAATTCTTGATATATTTCACAGCAGGGCCCATTCCAGCGCCCACCGAGAGTAACTCTGAGGACTTACAGTGTTGTGCCACCAGCACCACCACCACCACCAAAGGCCCAAATTTTCTACCAGTGTTCAACAATGGCATGTAATTACAATTCTTGATATAATAGTTCACAGCAGGGTGCTCCAGCACCCACCAAGAGTCACTTTGATGGGCTTACAGTGTTGTGGCAACACCAACACCTTAGGCCCAAATTTATGCAGAGCATATAGGGCAAGCCCCTACTTTCAAACATCCAACTTACAAACTTCTCTTACTTGCAAACGGAAGGAGACAACAGGAAGTGAGATGAAATCTACCCCTAGGAAGGGAAATTCTCTCCTGTAAGAGTTGATATGGGAAAAACGTGTCTCCTCTCCACTAATGCTTTATCGCAATCCTTGTTTTACTAAAAACCCCACATTTTCAAAAAACATTGGTCATTGGGACAGAAAGTGAGGTGGAATCTTCTGAAGAGGTGCACAGATGGAAAAACAATGTTACAGGGGTGATAACCCTTCCCTATGTTTTTCAAAAAGCTTAAAAATCGATTTTTTTGACTGGAGCTACACTTTAAAAATGTACCAGTTCAAAATTACAAACAGATTCTACTTAAACACAAGCCTACACAGTCCCTGTCTTGCTTGCACCGCCTGTATACTGCTGTTCCGAGTATATAGGGCCTGGGGCCCCCACGCCTTTCCTTTTTTTTGGGGGGGTATGGGGTTCCCCTTAATATCCGTAGAGACACAAAGGGGCTGGTAATGGGCAGGGGGGGCTACCCATGCCATTTTTCTCAATGATTTTCCTCCATATTGCCAGAACCAGACATTACATTAAAACCGCAAGCAGTTTTCAATGACTTTTTTTCCATTAGAAATGTAATTTTGTGCAGGGACTGTTCTAAACACAGGAAACATGTGCCACTTCACAGGCATACTATAGACATCCCCAGACACCATATTTAAAGGAATATATCACTTTTTTTTCACTTTAAGGCCTCATACACACGGACGTTTTTACAGCAGCTTTTTTGAGCTTTTTTTGCTGCTTAAGAAGGCAACTCCGTGTTATTCAATGGGCTCATACACACCATGGCATTTTTGAGTTGTAACAGGCATGGTTGTTTTTAAGCTCCAAAAAACAAAACAAGGACCAGTGCCTTCAGAGGCTCCAGCGTTGGAGCAGTTTTGACGCTGACACCGAAAAAAGCTCAAAAACACGCATTAACGCTATACCGACGTTTTTTTGCGTCAGCGTTTTTAAGCTGTAAAAATTTTTATCTGGGTAATTTGAGAGTGGAAAATATCAGAGGGATTTTTTTTTTTAAAACGCAACTTAGCGTTAACGCTTAAAAACGTTGTTAAACGTGAATTGACGCCAAATCCAAACGCTAATAAAATCGCGTTTTTAACGCTGCTTTTTTCCTAGGTGTTGTTACTAGCTTTACAGCCCATTTTGTAAAATGTCCTTGTGTATGAGCATCATTAAGATCAGTGCTCTCGAAAAAATGGCAGTTTTTAAAACTTTTTTTGCATTGATACACGTCCCCTGGGGCAGGAGCTGAGTCCCCAAACCCTTTTTAGGACAATAACTTGCATATTAACCTTTAAAATGATCACTTTTGATTTTGAACATTCGAGTCCCATAGACTTTAATGGGGTTCTAAGTTTGCGCGAATCTTCGGTCCGTTCGCAGGTTCTGGTGCGAACCGAACCGGGGGGCTGTTAAGGCGTATCCCTAATCACAAGGGATGTTGTTCATTCCTTGTGACAGCAATAAAGTTGATCCAAAAAAAATAAAAAATTAAAAAAATTAAATAATAAAATATATATTTTTTAAAGTGCTACATCCTCTAGTGCTCACATGCCAATGTGAATGCGCACCTAGGTCACGATCGCATATGTAAATGGTGATCGCACCACACATGTAAGGCATCACCACAAACGTCAGAGCAAGAGCAATAATTTTAACACCAGACCTCCTGTGTAACTCTAAATAGGTAACCTATAAAAGCTTTTGAAACGTTGCCTATGGAGATGTTTAGGTACCGTAATTTGGCACCATTCCACGGGCATTTACAATTTTATAAGTAACTGTAATAATAAAAAAATAAAGCATGACATGTTAAGTATCTATTTACTTGGTGCAACATCATCTTTTATATTTTACCAAACAATTAGGTATTGTGGTTTTGTGCATTAAAATTCATTCAAGTGTATTTTTTCCAAAAAAATTTGCATTTGACAACTTGCTGCACAAATATTGTTTGACATAAAAATATGCAACACCCACCTTTTTTATTTTCTAGGACCTATGCTTGAAAAATAATATAGTGCTTAGGGCTAAGTAGGTTTTTTTAGCAAAAAAATATGATTTTTTTCATGTTTGAGAGGAAAGTCAGAATTGGCCCAGACTGAAACTGGTCAATGGGGGTGGTCGCCTATTTTTACCACTGCATTACATTATCAGGTGCTAAAAGAAAACACTTCTGTGTGCAAATCTCATAGTACTTTTCACCATGATTCCCTAATGGTAGTACAATGTGGTCAATGTGAAGGAAACAAAACAATAAAAGCATTTCCTCTGGCTCAGAATCTTGGAAAACATACAGTATCCATTAAAATAATACTTCATATTTGGCACTGGTGAAACAAAATACTTGTCAGCATGGATTTATTACAAATGCTGGCTTATCTGGATGGGCTTTTTTTTCTGAATGCACGCAAACACAACCCCGCTGTAATACATCTGTTTTGAGATACACCATTTCTAACATATTCTTAATCACATAGCATAACTTTGCAAACAGATGTTTGCAAAGGGTTTTTCTTTGTTGTGTGTTTATTTCATCTGTTTTTAATCATTGTAGTTTTTGCTTATAGCGTGTTTATATTTCTTTATGTAACTGAATATTCCAACATGAGTATATTTGCATTACTAACTAACATTTGACTGGCTGAGGTCATAATCCTTGGGCGGTAAGGGTTAACACTGCTGGTCAGTTATTCCCTTTTGCTTTTGAGGGATATAATGCCCTCTAACAGGGCAAACATATAAAAAAAATTAGCATTGCATCTACTCAAGGGTGTCCTGGCCCTAACAAACCCCCCCCCCCCCCCCCCGTTCTGTTAAGAGACAATAAATCTCTTGTTTGCATTCAAAAAGTGACTGTTGCCCATCATTCTTCTTGCATCACACCCACCATGCCTGGTAACCCACTCTAGAGGGAGGGATGTCAGCTCTCCCTAACCCTTGAAGTCACCATTAGGCCTCTTGGGCCACGGGACCATGCTACATACAACCTGAAAGTTGCATGACTTTAACACAACTTTGCGGCAACTTTGAAGCCACTTGAAGCAATGCCTGTGTAATCTTGAGGTCTATGGACCTCAAGTCACATTTAAGTTGGTCCATTGAAATCAATGGGTACAAGTTGCCTAGAAGTCGGATTGAAGTAGTACAGGAACCTTTTCTGAAGTCAGAGCGACTTCAGTAGTGTACATTAAGACGGCTCTCATTCACTTACATTCACTTAAGATTTTACCATTAGAGATAGTCGAACTTCCGACGGGACGTTTCGCAAACGCGAACCACGAACGCGGCCAAAAGTTCACAAACCGCAAAGGCCCCATTGACTTCAATGGCAGGCGAACCTTAAAAACCTACAGGTCATATATTCAGCCACAAAATACTTATTAGTAGGGATGAGCTTGATGTTCGAGTCGACTCGAACATCGGCTATTCACACGTTCGGCGAATACCAAACGTTATGGCCCGTTCATGGCAAATTTGTGTGGCACTCACGGCCCACAATGCACTGCGCCATAGCAGTGCATTGCTGGCTCATGATTGGCCAAGCATGCACTGTGACCCCGCATGCTAGGCCAATCACAGCGCCGGCAGCGAGGAGAACCATAATTGGCCACAGGCAGGATGCCTGTGGCCATTCATAGCTCAGGCTGTGTAGTACATGCCCCACACTATATAAGGCCGTCAGTGCGGCGGCCGTGTGTAGTGTGTTGGCGTCTGTAGGAGTTAGTGGGTGTTCTCTGTGTACCTTCAACACAGTATACACCGTTCGTTATCGGCCGATTTAGCGGTCTTGCTCTTTTGTAATTGAGCTTTAAACAATCTGCAGGAGTTTGTGGGTGTTGTCTGCGTGCCTTACCGCAGTATACACCATTATATCCACCTATATAGCTAGCTATATTGCTCTTCTGTAATAGAGCTTTCAGTCAGCTGTAGGAGATTGTGGGTGTTGTCTGCATGCCCTGACTGCAGTATACACCATTATATACACCTATATAGCTAGCTATATTGCTCTTCTGTAATAGAGCTTTCAGTCAGCTGTAGGAGATTGTGGGTGTTGTCTGCATGCCCTGACTGCAGTATACACCATTATATCCACCTATATAGCTAGCTATATTGCTCTTCTGTAATAGAGCTTTCAGTCAGCTGTAGGAGATTGTGGGTGTTGTCTGCGTACCTTGATCGCAGTATACACCATTATATCTACCTATATAGCTAGCTATATTGCTCTTCTGTAATAGAGCTTTCAGTCAGCTGAATATCCTCTTTCCTCGTCTCAATGTCATCAGTCACTCCTTCCCTAGACCCACCATGTCCTCCTGAGGAGTCCCCCGAACTGTTTGACCACAGTGTTGGGTACATGCTCCAGGAGGATGCCCAGCGTTTTGAAGGCTCTGATGATGATACCCAGCTAGAGGAAGGCAGCAGTGTGACCGCAGAGAGAGGGGATGCTCAAAAAGGACAGCAATCTGGCAGTCATGTTCCATCAGTTGCAGCATACTGCCAGGTTTGCTCCAGTGATGAAGAGGGAGGGGATGATGAGGTCACTGACTCCACATGGGTGTCTGATAGGAGAGAGGAGGAGGAGGAGGCACATATACAAAGAGGCAGGATGCCCTCCGGGGGCCAGCTTAGGAGCACCACACAGACTGAATCACACCACAGAGCTCTGCCTGTGCAGGGCGCTGCCTCTGCGCATTATTCCAAAAGTTCTTTCGTGTGGACCTTTTTTGAGACGAATGCATCAGATCACACTGCTGTTATCTGCAGCATATGTCTCAAGCATATCTCACTTGGCCAAAACATCAGCCGCTTGGGCACCACATGCTTGACCAGACATATGTTGACCTGTCATGCAGCTCGTGGGTAAACGTACCTTAAAGACCCACACCAAAGAACAAAGAGACTTCTTGCTCCTCATCAGCTGGGATCTCCAACCCCACTAGACCCTCAGTCCTCTCTGAAACCTGCACTGAAAGGAATGAAGGTGTAGAATTAGGTGTGTCACAGCCAAGTACTTGCAGGCACTCTGCTAGCAGTACACCGATGTCCGATTGTATCAGGCAAATTTCCCTGCCCCAGCTGCTGGACCGTCAAAAGAAGTTCACTCCCAGCCATCCACATGCCCAGTGGTTGAATGCTAGCTTGGTTAAATTGCTAGCACTTCAACTGCTGCCTTTTCAGTTGGTAGACCTTCTGTAAGTTTGTGCAATGTGCGGTTCCTCAGTGGCAGGTCCCCAAACACCACTTTTTCTCACGGAAGGCGATTCCAGCTCTCTACCAGCATGTGGAAGGCAATGTCCATGCCTCGCTGGAAAGGGCGGTTAGTGGTAAGGTGCATATTACCACTGACTCATGGTCCAGCAGGCATGGACAGGGATGTTACCTATCTTTCACGATCCATTGGGTCACTCTTCTGGCTGGGAAGGATGCAGGACAAGGTGCAGTAGTGTTGGAGGTTGTTCCGCCACCACACCTCCAAAATGCTACTACTGGTTATGACACCTCCTCCACCCCCTCCTCTTCTTCTTCCTCCATGGCCTCTTCCAATGCTTTGTCCTCAGAACCAGAGGTGCTCCGTAGGCATTCAAGGGGTTACGTAAATATGCAGGCAAAAATATGCCATGCCATGCTTGCGCTGGTTTGTTTGAGGGACAATAGCCACAATGGGGCAGATATTTTGTCAGCTCTGCAGGGGCAGGCCAAGAAGTGGTTGACGCCACACCAGCTGAAGCCAGGAATGGTGGTTTGTGACAATGGCACCAACCTCCTCTCCGCCCTCCAACAGGGACAACTGATCTTACAGGATGTTCCGAGGCAGGCCAGGAAAGTCTGTGTACATTTCCGCTGATCATTTAATGCCAGTGCTTGGCTGGCTGAGCTCCAAAAGGAGTTGAACCTGCCCAAGAACCGCCTTATATGTGACATGCCCACCAGGTGGAACTCAACGTTGGTCATGCTGCAGCTGCTGCACACGCAACAGAGGGCCATCAATGAGTACCTGTGCGACTATGGCACCAGGACAGGGTCAGGGGAGCTCGTTTTTTTTTCACCACGCCAGTGGGGCATGATCAGGGATGCATGCACTGTCCTATCACCATTTGAGGAGGCCACAAGGATGGTGAGCAGTGACAGTGCATGCATCAGTTACACTGTACCTTTTGTCCTACTGTTGGAGCATACGCTGGAGGAAGAGGAGGAGGAGGAGGATTGTGTCAGCATGGAGGTGGAGCCTTGCACTCAGCATCAGTAGCAGCAGTCTTTTAGGGATGATTTACAGTCCCAAGAAACCCCTGGACTTGTACATGGCTGGGAGGAGGTGGCTGCGGGTCATGTTGTCCTTAGTGACCCAGAGGACTCCGTACCGAATGCCTCAGCTAACCTACGCTGCATGGCCTCCCTGATCCTGCAAAGCCTGTGGATGGATCCTCGTATTCTTCGGATCAAGGAGAGGGACCATTACTGGCTGGCCACTCTCCTTGATCCATGGTACAAGGGTAAGGTTGCAGACCTTATCTTGCCATCGCAGAGGGAGCAGAGGATGAGACATCTCCAGGAGGCCTTGCAGAAAGGTCTGTGCAATGTGTTCACAGAGACTGGGAGGTTACAAACTCCTGGTCCTGGACAAAGTGTTGCTGAGGCTTCGGTCAGTCACAGAAGGAGCGGTGGAGAAGGTGGCCATCTGACCGATGTGTTCAGACAAATTTTTAGTCCACAGCCCCAAGGTATGATCAGTTCCAGCAACCATCGCCGGCGTCTGATTTACATGGTGCAGGAATACCTAGGGGCAAGGTCAGACTTGAACACCTTTCCCACCGAAAATCCTCTGGCTTACTGGGTCTTGAGGATGAATCACTGGCCAGAGCTTGCACAGTATGAAATTGAGCTACTGGCCTGTCCTGCATCCAGCGTTCTTTTGGAACGCACCTTCAGTGCTGCTGGAGGCTTTGGAACTGATCACAGGGTGCGCCTGTCCACCGACTCGGTTGATCAACTGACCTTCATAAAGATGAATCAGTCTTGGATCACCACCAGCTACCAAGCACCTGAAGCTGATGTAACCGAATAATTTTTTTTTAAAATGTCACAGCCCTTCAAGACTGCCTATGCTAATGCTGAGTGACTGTCCTGTTATGTTGACTGATTATCCTCTTCCTCCTCAATGATCCTGCTGATAGCTTGGAAGAACATTTTTGGTTTTGGGTGACGCCACCAGTGGCTAAGGCCCAATTTTTCAGCCCCTGTTTAACAGGGGCATGTAAATACAATTTTTGATGCAATGCTTTGCAGCAGGGCTCATTCCTGCACTCCAACTAGAGTATCTGGGAGAGGTTCCAGTGTCGTGGCACTAGAACCAGTGCCTAAGGCCTAATTTTTCAGCCCCTGTTTAACAGGGGCAAGTAATTACAATTTTTGATGCAATGCTTTACAGCAGGGCTCATTCCTGCACTCCAATTAGAGTATTTGGGAGAGGTTGCAGTGTCGTGACACCAGCACCCGTGCCTAAGGGCCAATTTTTCAGCCCCTGTTTAACAGGGGCATGTAATTACAATAACTGATATAATATTTCCCAGCAGGGCCCGTTCCTGTGCCCACCGAGAGTAACTGTGAGGACTTATAGTGTTGTGGCACAACCACCACCACAACCACCAAAGGCCCAATTTTTCTACCACTGTTCAACAATGGCATGTAATTACAATTCTTGATATAATCGTTCACAGCAGGATGCTCCAGCGCCCACCAAGAGTCACTTTGAGGGCTTACAGTGTTGTGGCAATACCAACACCTTCGGCTCACATTTCTGTAGAGCATATAGGGCAGGCCCCTACTTTTAAACATCCAACTTACAAACGTCTCCTATTTGCAAACGCAAGGAGACAACAGGAAGTGAGATGAAAACAGACAGACGGCCCAAAAAATTATACAGGGGTGATAACCCTTCCCTATGTTCCCTATGTGGAGCAACACTTTAAAAATGTACCAGTTCAAAATTAAAAACAGATTCTACTTAACACAACAAACCTATACAGTCCCTGTCTTGTTTGCACCGCCTGTATTCTGCTGTTCTGAGTGTATAGGGCCTGAGGGCCCCACACCTTTCCTTTTTTCAATTTGGGTGTGGGGTTCCCCCTAATATCCGTAGAAGACCCAAGGGGCTGGTAATGGGCAGGGGGGGCTACCCATGCCATGTTTTTCTCAATGAAAACAAGTAGAGGAGCGCCAAGTCAGTAAAAAGCATTTATTTCTTAAAAACAAGTAAATGTCTCACTTACATAAGGAATAAGTGCTGTATGAGTATACAATCCACTTTTATTCATTTGGCAGGCAGAGTCTGTAGATGGAGAGATCAACCATATCAATGGCAGAGCACTGGGAGAAAAATCAGCTGTGCCCAGCGATCCATAGAGACACAAGCCAGCCAATCGGGAGACACCGGAGGACACAACGCGTTTCTGAGCATGCGCCAAGTCCAGAACGGACATGCGCGCTCCTTTGTCAAGTGTAGGTGCACGAGAAAGTACTGTGAGCGGCATGTAAATAGAGGAGTAGGCGGGCAATGAGTTTAACCCATTGTATACATCAATGAGCAATCCCCAAAGAAGATAGCAGCTCTATTGGTGACAAGGCAATAAATTTAAATATAAAAGGACATTTGAAAAGGTGAAATTAATAATGATAAAGAATAATAAATAAATAAAGAAATGATAATAATGGATAATAAATGTTAAAATAAAAAAAATAAAAATATATATTACAATATTAATTTAATTTTTTTTATTACTTATTATTTATTTTTATTTTATTTTATTTATTTATTTATTTATTTTATTTTTTATTATTATTATTTTTTTATTATTATTATTAGTTTTTTTCTGGACTTGGCACATGCTCAGAAATGCGCTGTGTCCTCCAGTGTCTCCCTCTGACGTCACACGCTGTTGCGTTGCTATACGCTGTCCCGACTGGCTGGCTTGTGTCTCCGTGGATCGCTGGGCACAGCTGATTTCTCTCCCAGCGCTCTGCCGTTGATGTTGTCGATCTCTCCATCTACAGACTCTGCCTGCCAATGGAATAAAAGCGGACTGTATACGAGCTGCCGCCAGTGATATTGCAGAGACATTATGGGTTTTTCAGTTGCTGCAGCCAACAAGTGACTTCACTTGGATTCATCACGCTCAGGGCCGTCTTTAATATTGATTGGACCCTGGGCAAAAAAAAAAATGTGGGCCCCCCCCCCCCCTCCATGCAGTTTCGCTCTCCACCTGCTTTGAGACATATAATGCAAAGCAGCAAGACTCAAAATCAGTTTACTGAATCAGATCAGAGAGCAATTGCGTTTGGTTGCCAGAGGTTACAGTGTATCATTACCACTCACTGACTGGTTGCTAGAGGTTACAGCACATAATTTCTGCTTGTTGAATGGTTGCTAGAGATTACTGTACATCAATACTACTCATTGATTGGTTGCTATAGGTTACTGCACATCATTGCTGCTTACTGACTGGTTGCTAGAGGTTACAGCACATCATCTCCTTACTTCCTACACACCATGGACTGGGGAGACGAGGGGGCCCATTAATAGATATTAAACTCCTAGGGATCCTAGGACTCCTGGGATCAGTGGCAGTGCAGTGCAGATTTTCAAGCATGCCCCTTCACCTCCCCAGTGGGCAGCATTCAGTATAGGTAATGGTGGATATGACATCAGGGGGGAATGATATACATATGAATACCGCCTCTATTTACATATGAATCCTGCCGGTCTGCCTCTATTTACATATGCCTGTCGTCACTATTTACATGTCAATGTCGGTATTTACATGTAAACACAGGGTCTGCAGATGAGTCATCTGTACACAAAAATAGGGCAGAGCTGGGCAGCATTAGTAACAGAACTTCACACTGAAAAATTGTTAAAATAGAATAAACCGCGCTAGTCAACCCTGGGTGTTGGATAGATAAACAAAGGGGGCAGTAGGCTCGAGAAAAAAATATCTATATATAATTATAGGTTGCAGCCCCCCAAAAAAGAAGAAAATCCCCAATTGGGGTTTCTTCCAACAGTAGGAACAATTTAACAACCGGGGTAATTGGCGCTACCTCTTTAGCACAAACAGAAGATAGTTCTCAATACTGGGAAAGATGTATGTCTAAAAGAAACAATCAGGAAAAAGCCAGCAATTCCAGTAAAACTGGCCTATTTCACATCTAAAAGTCTTCAATTACAACAACATGAATAGAAATAATTGCTCCTTTCAGAAGGCGATAATTCCCTTAGAACCCACTCATTTCAGTCCAAACCAAAAGAAAGAAAAGAACACAGAAACAGCTTCTGCCAAAATCATATACAGTAGCACAGATTACCTAATGCGACTCAGACATAGCCATGGTGAGTGTAATTATTAATGACCTTAATTTGAAAACTCAATATAATCCCACAGAAACCTTACATATATCCTATAGGATAAAAACTAAAATAACAAAAAAATTATTAATGCTTAGTGCGACTATACCTTAAAATCGCATCAGTGCTAACCGTGTAATTATACCATCATACTCTAAGATAATATTTGTGAAAATACACCTCAATTGATATATGTGAAAATGAATCTGAAAATACAAAAACTATTAATGGAATCTATATATATAAAAGTGCATCAAAAAAGTGCAGGTGAGAAAACAAAATATCACCTGTGAAAAAAACAACAAGTACATATATATATAAATAAAAATATATAATATATAATATAGACCCTAGAAAGAATTACTAAAAAATACAAAAATAAAAGTAAAAATAATAGTAAAAGTGAAAATATATAGTGTCCAATTTTCCAAAAAATTTTCAGTGGTGCACATCCAATATGAAATGTTCATGAAATGTTCTCCGTGTGTGGACCCGGGTCCTTGTCGGCTAACACTCATCCTCTTGCTCGTGTGTTCACCGCTCTGACGCGTTTCGTGGTTTTCACGTCTTCAGAGAGCGCTCTCTGAAGACGTGAAAACCACGAAACGCGTCAGAGCGGTGATCACACGAGCAAGAGGGTGAGTGTTAGCCGACAAGGACCCGGGTCCACACACGGAGACTGTGTTGGATGAGATCTGCAGCCTACCGGATATAATTGGAATTTCCTTCTGGATACGGATGATCACAAAATACATGGTCTAAGGAGCTGGAGATCGTCAGATTTGTTTCAAAGGCGAATTACCCCTGCAGGGGTGTATTCTTCTGGTGAGTGGGGAACCTGTGGGGTAGCACAGAAGTCACTTTGGAGATTGCACAAGAAGCACTAAAGTCACTCTATGAACATTTCATATTGGATGTGCACCACTGAAGATTTTTTGGAAAATTGGACACTATATATTTTCACTTTTACTATTATTTTTACTTTTATTTTTGTATTTTTTAGTAATTCTTTCTAGGGTCTATATTATATATTATATATTTTTATTTTTATTTATATGTATATGTACTTGTTGTTTTTTTCACAGGTGATATTTTGTTTTCTCACCTGCACTTTTTTGATCCACTTTTATATATATAGATTCCATTAATAGTTTTTGTATTTTCAGATTCATTTTCACATATATCAATTGAGGTGTATTTTCACAAATATTATCTTAGAGTATGATGGTATAATTACACGGTTAGCACTGATGCGATTTTAAGGTATAGTCGCACTAAGCATTAATAATTTTTTTGTTATTTTAGTTTTTATCCTATAGGATATATGTAAGGTTTCTGTGGGATTATATTGAGTTTTCAAATTAAGGTCATTAATAATTACACTCACCATGGCTATGTCTGAGTCGCATTAGGTAATCTGTGCGACTGTATATGATTTTGGCAGAAGCTGTTTCTGTGTTCTTTTCTTTCTTTTGGTTTGGACTGAAATGAGTGGGTTCTAAGGGAATTATCGCCTTCCGAAAGGAGCAATTATTTCTATTCATTTTGTTGTAATTGAAGACTTTTAGATGTGAAATAGGCCAGTTTTACTGGAATTGCTGGCTTTTTCCTGATTGTTTCTTTTAGACATACATCTTTCCCAGTATTGAGAACTATCTTCTGTTTGTGCTAAAGAGGTAGCGCCAATTACCCCGGTTGTTAAAGAACTTCACACTGAGATATCAGGACACATCATGGGACTAAAACCTCAAGGTACAAGGGAATTTAAACTGGGATAGTTGCCAAGTATGAGGCAGCTGCTTTGGGCCCACAACAATGACATGGCCCAGGGCAGCTGCCCCTTTTGCCCTGCCTTTAAAAACGGCCCTGATCACGCTGTTCAAAGTACTTTTATACTTTTATACCCCTGAATGAATTTCTGATATTAGACTGATCCAATTAGACATTTAGGGTCTTAAAGCGCCAGCATCTTGTGTTTTTATTTTTTTCTCAATGATTTTCATCCGTTTTGCCGGAACCAGACATTACATTAAAACGCCAAGCAGTTTTAAATTACTTTTTTTTTCAATAAATGTCATTTTGTGCAGGGACTGTTCTAAACACGGGAAACACGTGCCACTTCACAGGCATGTTATAGACACCCCCCAGGCACGATATTTAAAGGAATATTTCTTTTTTTTCAGTTTAATCGTCATTATAATCAGTGCTCCCGAAAAAATGGCCTTTAAAAAAAAAAAATTGGCATTGATCCATGTCCCCTGGGCAGGAGCCAGGTCCCCAAACCCTTTTTAGGACAATATCTTGCATATTAGCCATTAAAATTAGCACTTTTTATTCTGAACGTTCGAGTCCCATAGACTTCAATGGGGTTCTAAAGTTTGTATGAATTTTTGGTCCGTTCGAAAGTTCTGGCGCGAACTGAACCGGGGGGGTGTTCGGCTCATACCTATTAACCACATCTCAAAACATAGTATACATGCACAAATTTTGAGCTCCTCTTAATGCCTCCAATAGCAGTTTTCTTACGTTCTCCAAGGCAATCATTGGAAACTTCTGCTAAGTTCCCGGTTATCTGCAAAAGTAACAAAAAACTCAAAATTTTTATAAAATTGTTTCAACACTTAGGCTTTTTGTAACAGTTTTTAGCAGTATTCTTAATGCGTCATTAAACCCGTATGAATAAAACTGTCAGTACATGCTGTATTACAGGCTGGTCATACTCATTCAGTTGTCATGGGAATTGTTTTCTATATTCTGAAAAATATCTGGTTGATCCTGCTGTTCACTGTCCCTCCCACCTTGCATGTGCCCCCCTCTGCAGCCCAGTGGCGGCTGGTGAAGTTTTAGGATGGGGGGCGCAAGACCCCACCCCTCCACATTTGGCCCATCCCACTTCTCATAAGCCACACCCCTTATAGAATCCACATCATATACCAGGCTGCACATTATACACAGGGTTCTGCACATCATATATCAGGCTGCATATTATACACAGGGCTCTGCACATCATATACCAGGCTGCACATTATACACAGGGCTTTGCACATCATATATCAGGCTGCACATTATACACAGGGCTCTGCACATCATATACCAGGCTGCACATTATACACCGGGCTCTGCACATCATATACCAGGCTGCACATTATACACCGGGCTCTGCACATCATATACCAGGTTGTACATTATACACAGGACTCTGCACATCATAAACCAGGCTGAACATTATACACCAGGCTCTGCACATCATATACCAGGCTGCACATTATACACCGGGCTCTGCACATCATATACCAGGTTGTACATTATACACAGGACTCTGCACATCATAAACCAGGCTGAACATTATACACCAGGCTCTGCACATCATATACCAGGCTGCACATTATACACCGCGCTCTGCACATCATATACAGTATTAGGCTGCATATTATACACAGGGCTCTGTACATCATATACCAGGCTGCACATTATACACAGTGCTCTGCACATCATATACCAGGCTGCACATTATACACCGCGCTCTGCACATCATATACAGTATTAGGCTGCATATTATACACAGGGCTCTGTACATCATATATCAGGCTGCACATTATACACAATGCTCTGCACATCATATACCAGGCTGCACATTATACACAGTGCTCTGCACATCATATACCAGGCTCCACATTATACACAGGGCTCTGCACATCATATACCAGGCTGCACATTATACACTCTTGCTGTCCTCTCTCTTTTTTTTAGTGCTTCCGTCCAACTATCCAAAAAAAAAGAATGAATTTGATGAGTGTGGGGGTGGGGGGGGGGGGTGCAGTGTGTTGCCGTCCAACCTCCAAAAAAAAAGAATGGATGAGCTGATAGCTGAAAGCTGATAAGTGGGGTGGGGGGGGGGGGATGTATGTGCTGACATCCAACCTCCAAAAAAAAATTGAGAATCTGATAAGGGGGGGGGGGGGGTTGGTGCTGACTCAGACTCTGACAGCCACAGGCATGACACCCAGAGGCATGATGGGACTTGTAGTTTTGCAGAAGCTGGAAGTCCGCTTGCATATCCCTGGTGTAGACCAAACATTGCCACATCTACTGAGTTTAAAATCCCTTTTAAGTTTTTTTATGTCCTTTTTTCTTATCTGTGCAGCCCACATAACTATAGAGTCACATGCATATACACTCTAGATAAATGTCAGTCCACTCCCTAACTACTCTTCCATGCCCACTAAAAAGCACAATGGGGTCAGATATTACATGTTGATTGATGGAGGCATCACCTCCCTGTAATTTTAAGCACAAACAAATAGACATGCATACAAATAGACAGAGGCTGGAGGTAAGTGAAACCTCCCACTAGATAGCCTAAACCATGCTGTCACAACTGTGAGAGGGAAGAGAAGGGATACATTGTATCAGTACATACTACACTATGGGCTTCCTTCTTCTTCTATGAACCATATGAATGAGAATTTCACCCGTGGATGACAAACCAGATTCCCAGGGAGGCGCCAGAGAGCGGCACAGGGGCTGACACTGTGGAGGCGTTTTTGCCCCAGTAGGGGTAAGGATCTGGTGAGCGCAATATAATCTAAGTTCACCAAAGCGCACCGGGAATTCACTTTGGAAATTTGCACAAGTCACCATTTGGAAATAAAACATTGGTCGTGAACTGTTTTGCATATTATAAAGTATTTGCCAATAATTCCACACTCATAGGAAAAGAAATTGGAAGATCTGAACTTTTTTCTCATTATTATTCACTTGTTAATTCTAACAAAAAATGTCTTTGGTTTCTGATATAACCACTGGGTGGTTTGGTATTGGTTATAAATGCTGATTGATGTTTTGTAGCACTAAGGAATTTTGACATATACCTATAATTTTTTTATTTTATTTTAATTTTTTTCACCTGAAATTTATAGCAGCACGAGGCCCCTGCTAATGGGAATGGACAATAATATTTTAATAATTTGTTAAACACATTATAAAGTAGCAATCTCATAGCACTAACAAGTAAAGGGTTTTGTGAATGGAAATATATAACTGATTTAAAGGTATAGCGCCAATTATACCCAATTTTCTTTTCATATTTCCAATAGGCCCCATCCGATTGGGGGGGGGGGGGGCATATTAAGTAAAGGCAACTCTTACCCTATATTATATCATTTTTGCATTACTCCAATATTATTCCATAGCGCAATCTCATCCTTTCTTCTTTCATTGGTTCATCTATATGCTTCCCCACTGCCTCTCCTATCCAGGTCCTGCTGCCCCTGGGCCCCTATGTGTTCCCCTGTGCCTCCCGTAGCACTGCCAGGTTTCCCTTTCCCTTCTCCTATTTGTGTCAGAATGAAGAGTGAGGGAAGGGGCCAGTAAATATGACATTTACTGGCCCTTTCCTATTCTGCGCGGTGAACTCACACTAGGAATTGGCCGTTCACCCCATCAGAGCAAACACAGTGTTCTAGTTGTATCCGAGTTTCTGGGTGCTCTATTCAATTTTTCGTTATGTTATTATGTAATGTATTTTATGATATGATGCAGTTTTCACCATGTGGTTATTTTTACTAACTTAAATACATTTTTTTATATGTTTTAAACATTGTCATACATTTCTACTGTCTCTCTCTATTCTGCCCTTAAAGTCCCAATTGGGGTAACCATATTCTTTATTTCCTTTTCTGAATGAACCAATGACTGACTGTGTCCATTCCTAACTGTATTTAATATGCCTAAGTTTGTGAATGAACAGGAAACTCTGTACAGAACTGTTCCTGTCCATTCTGTGTTGCTGAGGTTGCAGAGATGGAGATTGAGGGCTGTGTCCTTAATCTCCTTTCTCTGTGTAAAAAGTGGAACATCAGAGGTCTATTTATACCCTTGATATTTCACCAAAGCCCCCAGTGGAGCTCCTGAAAAAAAAAAAAAAAACTTAAAAAAATCATACAAAATACAATATTAAAAAAATAAATACAATAAAATGGTAAAAAAGACAAAAATAGAATAAAAAACAAACAAAAAACACAGACACCAGTGGTGAAACTACCAGGGTCGCAAAGGTCGCACTTGTGACTGGGACCTAGGGTCCTGCCACTGTGGGGGGCCCCACTGCAGAACATGAAAGGGTCCTACTGGGGAACCGTAATATAGAGTCCCATGACAGGATTAAAGGGGCTGGGGGTCAGCCTGAATGTTCTAGTTACATCTCTGGCTCCTCCCACTGATTTTTCCCTGAAGACAGGCTGGGAAAGAGCTGAGTCACATGACAGCCAGCCGTATATTGATTATGAGAAAGGTACTTAGAATTTATTTTTTCATTAAAATAAATACAATACCATCATCCATATACAGTGGATATAAAAAGTCCACACAACAATGTTAAAAATGTTGGGTTTCTGTGATTTAAAAAAAAAGAGACAAAAATAAATAATTTCATAACTTTTTTCACCTTTAATGTGACCTATAAACTGTACAACTCAGTTGAAAACAAACTGAAATATTTTCGGTGGATGGAAGTAAAAATAAAAAAAACGATACAATAATATGATTGCATAAGTGTGCACACCCTAAAGCCCCATACACACACATCAGTTTTTCTGCTGAGTTTTTCCTTCAGATTTACCAAAACCATATAATATGAGGTCAAACCTTAGGAGTTCCAATTTGTATGCAATCAGGCAGGCTCTTGCACTACATGGTTTTGGTAAACCTGAAGGAAAAACTCAGCAGAAAAAAAACTGATAGTGTGTATGGGGCTTTTAAAATAATACTTTGTTGAAGCACCTTTAGATTTTATTACAGCACTCAGTCTTTTTGGGTATGAGTTAATCAGCATGGCACATCTTGACTTGGCAATATTTGCCCACTCTTGTTTGCAAAAACACTCCAAATCTGTCAGATTGTGAGGACATCTCCTGTGCACAGCCCTCTTCGAATCTCCCCACAGATTTTCATTCAGATTCAGGTCTGGGCTCTGGCTGGGTCATTCCAAAACTTTTATCTTCTTCTGGTGAAACCATTCTTTGTTGATTTGGATGTGTGCTTTGGGTCACTGAAAGATGAAGTTTCTCTTCATGTTCAGCTTTCTAGCAGAAGCCTGAAGGTTTTGGGACAATATATTTTTTTTAATCAAAGAGGTTTTTATTGCTCAAGAAACAAGCAATATAATCATACATGAGTCACAGTATACTTTGGTCATTTAATTGTGCAACATACAATTATTTGTTACATCTTACAGTGTATTTATTTAACTTCTAGTCAATGTAACATCATTCATACCCTGTTGGATTTTTCGTTTTATGTTACATTTCAAGCCCCTACCATCAAGTCAACATTTCCTGTGTCCCTGCCCTTGCCCCAGCATGCATTCTGATATCCATCCAGGTGTGTCCCCTATTACCATTTACATCTATAAGCTTCCCAACAATCTCATCTGTGCTAGTTCCTTGGGACTTATTCTTGGTGTATCTTTCCATGCATCCCATAGCCTATACAATTTCCCAGTATTTCCCCTGTGCTGGTATATGTACTTTTCCATGATGAGTGTGTTTCCCATGCATTGAATCCATGTTGTAACCTTTGGTGGCACGGCCAATTTCCTAGTTTTCCTAGCCTGAAACAGCGTTCTGGCGAAAGCCATCCTCGTCATCTCCTCTAGGATCACCCCTTCCAGTACCCCCAATAGACATTTGGGACAATATTGACTGGCATTTGGAACTGTTCATCATTCCCTCGACCTTGACTAAGGTTCGTGTTCCAGCTGAAGAAAAACAGCCCCAAAGCATGATGCTGCCACCACCATGCTTCACGGTGGGTATGGTGTTCTTTTGGTGATGTGCAGTGTTTTTGCATCAAACATATCTTTTGGAATTAAGGCCAAAAAGTTCAACCTTGGTTTCATCAGACCATAAAATATTGAAATGGTAAAAAAAAAAATATATATATATATATATATAAAAACTACTGACATCATCCACTGCCCTACTGACTCCAATCTTTGCCCCACTGTCACTGTCCATCGCCTTACTGACATCATCTTCTGCCCTACTGACACCATCTACTGCTCTGCTGACATTATCTACCACCCGAATAACACTGTCCACTGCTCTGTTGACTGACACTGTCCATTTTAAGGTAGGCTAAGTTTATATTTTTACAATGACATTTGTTTTAGTATATTTTTCTAGGTTTTCCTTACTATTTAGTTAGGTCTTGCTGAATTCTGATGATATTTGATCTCCACCTCTCAAAAGGTGCTTACCCTTGCAATGTTACAAGTTATTTACATTAGATAAAGGCATAACATTTCCACACTGATACATGGTTTACATTTAACTTAGGCCCCAATCACACCTGAGAACAGCATTTTCAGGCAGAAAATCACACGATTTTACAGCGTTTTTGCGGCGTTTTTTGCTGCGTTTTTACCGCGATATTGCCGTGTTTTTCTGCAGTGTTTTTCTACCGCGCTTTGCCACGATTTTGTGCAGGGCAAAAGGTCACCAAAGAAGAAAAATGCCCAAATCTGCCCAATTCGAGCGACAAAAAAGGGTCCGGAACTAGTTTGAGCTTCAGGCCTTCAGCTTCAGGCGACTTGGAGTGGAGATGTGAACCATCTCCATTGAGAATAATAGATTTTTTCCCCTCCAGCATTTTGTAGCTTCAGGCTTCAAGCTACAAAATGCTCAGGTGTGAATGGGGCCTTAACCAGTTACCGACCGGCGCACGGCGATGTACGTCAGCAGAATAGCACGGGGAGGCACACTGGCGTACAGGTACGTCCATTTCTATATGCCGCCCTGCCATCGCATGCGTGCCACCGGCGGAGCGCTCCCCTGTGAGTCTGGTTGCGGGTCCCATAGACTTGATTGTCGCGGGGATACCCGCGATCGTTTCACGGGAGGCTGACCGCGGAGATGCTGCTTATAACAGCATCTCCCCGTTCAGCCTCCCCATGAGACGATCAAGGGTATCCCCGACTGGATTATTTCCTAAGTGTACATAATACAACTGGGTACTAACATTTATAGGTAAAGTTGATCTGGGGAAAATCCGTTTGCCTCTCGGGGATCAGGAAGGAATTTTCCCCCTGCTTTAGCAAATTGGATCATGCTCTGCTGTTTTTTTTTTTGCCTTCCTCTGGATCAACTGTGGGTACAGAATTGGGTATATGGGATTGTACAATATTTATTTTTATTTTTTTGTGGTTGAACTAGATGGACTTGTGTCTTTTTTCAACCTATGTAACTATGTAACTCAAGCATAGTAAACTGTGTTCTTCTTGATCATTCACACTTACTCTGTCTTAAAAGTGAGGCAGGAAATTTCAACAAAGTTTCCTAACAGGGCTGTTAAAAAATACAAAATAACATTGTAAAAAAATACAAATAATAAAATTGTAAAAGATAATAAAAAAACTGCTTACACTATTCACTGCCCTACTGACACCAACCGCTGCCCTACTGATATTGTCCACTGCTCTACTGACACCATCCTCTGCCTTACTGAAAACATCCACTGTTCCACTGACACTGTCCTCTGCCCTGTGTCAGTGAAAATTGGCCATACGCAGAGCACACAGCCAAATCTCCTGTTTCTAATAATAATAACATTTCCGTCTTAATTATATAATACTTTACCTTAGCCATCAACCAACTCATCCAAGTAAACAGATACGACCATCCTTAAGTTCTCAGTTCTGTCAGCATCACTGACCTCTCCCTAGCCAGCATGGCCTTTTATTATCACAAAAGCTTTCACAAACAGGAAGTGCAGATTCTAGCCAATCACTTCTTACGTGGGAAGTGACATCACAGAAAATTACAAACAGTAACCCTTCCAACGGGGTTCATTCAAAAGAACCAATCACTGATATGTATACATTCAAATAGACTAAGTGATGTGTGCAAACGATCAGGTGCAGAGCCATGCTTTCTGTGAGATAAAGGTTACACTAGAAAGCTGGCTCCGCACAAAACCATATGAAAACCGACCAAATGCTTTAAATGACGTGAACCATACAAAACCATTGCTCAGTGGGCCATAATATTCATATAGTTATGCTATAGTTCCCATGTACACAAACATGTCTGCTCGGAGTCATTAATGCAGTCCCCAGGACGTGGTCAGTCTCCTGGTGAGGCATAAACGAACATCCTTAAAAGAGCAACCATATCTGCAGTGTCCACAGGAAGGTTTTCGCGGCCACTTGTCTTCCGACAATGTCTGTATGTGCGAATACGCTCACATGAGCGCATTACAGCAAAACCGACACTGGGGGACATCTGACAACATACATTTATAGGAATTTCCACAACACCTGCTGACAAAGTCCAACGCCCTACTGACACTGCCCACTGCTCTACTGACACCATCATCTGCCCTACTGACACAGTCTACTGCTCTACTAACACCGTCTGCTGCTCTACTAACACCATCCCCTGCCTTACTAAAAACATCCACTGTTCCACTGACACTGTCCTCTGCCCTGCTGACAAAGTCCACCTCCCTACTGACACTGTCCACTGCTCTACTGACACCGTCCACTGCTCTACTGACAAGCTCCATTGCCCTACTGACACCGTCCACTTCTCTACTGACAACCTCCATTGCCCTACTGACACCGTCCACTTCTCTACTGACAACCTCCATTGCCCTACTGACACCGTCCAGTGCACTACTGACAACCTCCATTGCCCTACTGACACTTTCCTCTGCTCTACTGACACCATCCTCTGCCCTACTGTCACTTTCCACACACCATCACACTGACACTGTCCTCTGCCCTGCTGATAAAGTCTAGCTTTCCGGCATTTACCTGAAGAGCCAAGGCCCGAGTCATGTAATATTATTCTCAATATGGAATTTAAAGTTTTTGCTATCAAAACTGTGTGGTTTTTGAATGTCTGATAGAAAGCATGGGAAGGTACACCAATCTAGTATTATGATTTATCTGATATTTCTGAAGTAAGAAAATCTGGCTTTGTTGTTTTGCAGAAGTTTAATACTCAGTGGAATGACTGGGAAAACCTGAGAAATTCGATATAACAAAGAGGTTTTAAAAAAACACGTAATTTACTCAGCTAAGGTTTCTAATCTAGCAGGACAGCAGATGTTCTATGAATGCCTTTGTAGTACTGACCAAAAATGTATTGATCTGATTGCTCAATGCACTGCTTTTCCAACATATTTATGCTATGTTCATATCTCCCAAATAGCAGTGATGATTTACAAACATTTTGATTACTTTGGTTGTATTGATTATTGATTGTATAATCTGAAAGCAAGTCTT
The DNA here is from genome assembly GCF_037356315.1 of Lithobates pipiens. NCBI lineage: Eukaryota > Metazoa > Chordata > Amphibia > Anura > Ranidae > Lithobates > Lithobates pipiens. Next base: position 269,432,952 of record NW_027507718.1, on the reverse strand, counting down.
ACAAACAAATACAAAGAGACATAGGATTTGATTGACAGTGGCAGGAGCCAATGGCTCCCTCAGCTATCAGCAAAGCCCTTGATAGCAGGAAAAGAGGCAAGGAGACCTGCACCTGGGCAGGGGTAACAGGCAGTGCAAGATTTTTTAACTTAATACAGAGAATTCATTAGGGTACAAAAAAACCTTTAGTGTTAGAACCACTTTAAATTGCAGGTAAATTACATTTCATTGCAAGCTATAATAATAAAAAAACAACACACACCTCAAATGTTAGTGCTTTTAAAAAAAAGCATTGCTGTCAGCCAAACTTAATAAAAAAAAAAAAAAAAAAAATCTTCTGCACTGGTACATGTTCCTCAGGGCAGTGCCCACCCCCAAATGCTATTTTTTGATAACCCTTTGCCTATTAGCCATATTTCTTTTGAAATATTCAGATCACATCCATTTCAATGGGGTTTGGGTTTGGCTTCCAAACTCCTTTGAAGTTTGCCAAACCCCGCTCAGACTGAACCCAGGCTCATCCCCAGTGGCAACCCAAGGCATACTATAAAGCCGGCCATAAACAGATTAAAATTTGTCCAGTTCAGTGGGAACCGGATAAATTTTGATCTACATTAGGTTACCAAAAGTATTGGGATGCCTGCCTTTACACACATATATGAACTTTAGTGGCATCCCAGTAATAGTCCGTAGTGTTCATTGAGTCAACCCACCCTTTGCAGCTATAACAGCTTCAACTCTTCTGGGAAGGCTGTCCACAAGGTTTAGGAGTGTGTCTATGGGAATGTTTGACCATTCTTCCAGAAACACATTTGTGTGGTCAGGCACTGATGTGGACGAGAAGGCCTGGCTTGCAGTGTCTGCTCTAATTCATCTCAAAGGTGTTCTACCGGGTTGAGGTCAGGACTGGCCAGTCCTCCACCCCAAATTCACTCATTCATGTCTTTATGGACCCTGCTTTGTGCACTGGTGTGCAATCATGTTGGAACAGGAAGGGGCCATCCTTAAATTCTTCCCACAAAGTTGGGAGCATGAAATTATCCAAAATGTCCTGCTATTCTGACACCTTAAAATTTCCCTTCACTGGAACTAAGGGGCCAAGCCCAACCCCTGAAAAACAACCCAACACCATAAGCCCCGTCCACCAAATGATTTGTACCAGTGCACAAAGCAAGGTCCATAAAGACATGGATGAGTGAGTTTGGGGTGGAGGAACTTGACTGACCTGCATAGAGTCCGGACCTCTGCCCAGTTGAGCACCTTTGGGATGAATTTGAGCATAGACTGCAAACCAGGTCTTTGCATTCAAATTAGTGCCTGACCTCACAAATGCTCTTCTGGAAGAATGGTCAAACATTCCCATAGACACACTCCTAAACCCTGTGGACAGCCTTCCCAGAAGAGTTGAAGCTGTTATAGCTGCAAAGGGTGGGCCAACTCAATACTGAACCCTACGGACTAAGACTGGGATGCCATTAACCACTTGCCGACCAGTGCACGACGATATACGTTGGCACAATGGCACAGCTGCTCAAATGGGTGTACCTGTATGTCCCCTTTAAGACGCAGCATTGTGGGTGCACGCCCACCATGGACTTTATGTGCGCCGGTGTCCCGCGATCGTGTCACGGAGCGGCAGAACAGGGAGATGCCTATGTAAAAAAGGCATTTCCCTTTTCTGCCTAGTGACATGACAGGGATCTACTGCTCCCTGTTATCGAGAGCAGTGACCGCTGTCATGTCAGTAGTAACCCATTCCCCCCCACAGTTAGAATCACTCTCTAGGACAGATTTAACCCCTTGATTGCCTACAGTAATCAGAGCATTTTTATAGAGCTGATCACTGTATAAATGACAATGTGTCAAAAGTGTCCATGAGTCTGCCATAATGTCGCAGTCACAATAAAAAAACGCTGATCGCTGCCATTACTAATAAAAAAAAAATATAATAAAAATGCCATAAATCTATCCCCTATTTTGTAGACACTATAACTTTTGCGCAAACCAAATCAATCAAGCCTGGTGTCTCTTCTTCCTCGCTTCCTTATCGGGCTGCTGCGCGCAATGGGAGGCTTCCGCTGTGTGACGCTTCTCTTCTTCTGACAGTTCTTATATAATATAATAAGTGACTCCGCCCCCTCTGATGCACGCTTCCGTTATATAAGTGTCAGAAGTGAAGTGAAGAGAAGCGTCACACAGCGGGAGCCTCCGATTGCGCATAGCGGCCTGAGAACAAAGCGGGGAAGAAGAGACGCCATGGAGGAAGATGCCGGACGAGAACACCGGAGCAAGAAGCAGAGGATCGGAGGAAGAAGAAGATGGAGGAAGAAGAAGATGGAGGAAGAAACCAAAGGATGAAGGAAAGAAGAATGAAGAAGACCCAAAGAAGATGAAAAGAAGAAGACTTGAATAAAGGAATTGTCAAAAACTGTCTCTTGTCATTTTTAACACTTTTGTCTCTTTTTTGGTGAAATGGTACCATTTCACACAGAGGGGGAGGCCGGCATCTGGGGATCCCCTTTTTAAAGGGGGCTTCCAGATTCCGATAAGCCCCCTGCCCGCAGACCCCCACAACCACCAGCCAGGGTTGTGGGGATGAGGCCCTTGTCCTCATCAACATGGAGACAAGGTGCTTTGGGGGGTACCCCAAAGCACCCTCCCAATGTTGAGGGCATGTGGCCTGGTACAGTTCAGGAGGGGGGGTGCTCTCTCGTCCCTCTCTCATTTCCTGCAGCCTGCCAGGTTATGTGCTCAGATAAGGGTCTGGTATGGATTTTGAGGGGGACCCCATGCCATATTTTTTTTGGTGCGGGGTTCCCCTTAATATCCATACCAGACCTGAAGGGCCTGGTATAGAATTTCGGGGGACCCCCACGCATTTATGCTAACATGACCTGTGTGCAAATAGCCTTAAAAAAAACCAGAAGTGAACCAGCGTAAAAAAACGTTGAGAGGTGCGCCTGTTGAACTTATGCAAATGCATCTACACGGCTTGATATTTACTAAGATTTTTTTGCTGGCGCAGTGAACCAAAGTACTTGAACGTGCGCAAATGCCGCTTGTGCATGCGCAGTGCATAAATTGACCTCACACAGTTCCAAGTGTATTTGCAGAGAAAGTTAATTTTGGATTCTATTTTGGTCATATTTGTTACTTGGACAGTTATAACTATACTTCCTCACATCACCCCCATAATATTGGCATTTCCACCTTCTTTTAATCCTGAGTTGAATAATGTGTGCGCCAGGTCTATAGCGGTGCACCGATCGCCGCCTCCCGTGCGCCGGCATGATAACAGTAAATGGGGAATTGCGCCGTGTTACAGGCACAAATGCTTTGTGAATACGAAAACGGCCGCTGCGCATCCACGTGCGCCGCAACTCATGGCGCAAACCTTTGTAAATCAGCCCCCATGTGTTGATAGGAAACCCATAGTTGAATGAAAGAATTTTGTTATTGTATGGCCTGCCTTGGTAAGTAAAAATTGTGACTTGTTACACACAAATATATATATAAAAAAAAAATAGAGTATATACGTATGTACATATATACTCTATATAAAGGGCCAAAAACATATGTATTTAAGGCCCTTTATATAGAGTATATACGTACATACCTCCCAACTTTTTGAGATGGGAACGAGGGACACCTATTAGCAAAAGCATGTAGACATAGGACTATCTCGCGCCCCCTTAAAGGAGAATTATACAAACAAATATATTAGTCAAACCCACAAGTTTATACTAGGGACAGAGGGACTATATGCATGTATATATATATATACATATATATATATATATATATATGCAGTGTGTTATTTGTTTTCTAATGTAGCAGGATAAAGACTGATGCACAGGGCCATAGATGAGCTGTACATCATGTAGAGCCTGTGTAATGACGTTCTTCGTACAGCCACCCTAAAACATGCTTTTGAAGAGGCAGCCGTATAAAGTAGGGCACCAGTGATAAAGAATTGAACTTGAAAAAGAAATAAAGGATTAAAAGAGTACCTGAGTTTATTAATGCTTAGTTTTGTGTCATGAACTCTCAACGACTTCTTGTGGTAGTTTGTGGAGTAATGTGTAACTGTTTTATAGCCATTTGCATCTGATAACACAGGGTTAGATAACCTTTTGAGCACAGTGTGCCAAAAAATGTTTTCAAAGAAATTGAGCGTGCTGAATGTCTAACAAAAAAATGTCAACTTCACCCTCTCAATCCTGAAAAGGATTTTTTTATAAAGTAAATGCTGTAAACTACTTTAGTAGTGTAAAATTAACATCACACACTCTCACGCTTCAGATCAGCCCCAATTCATCCACCTTCACATCTCAAATCACTGTCCCCCTGCTCATCTGCCCCACCACTGTACCACCCTGCTCTTCTGTGCCACCACTGTACCCCCTGCACATCTGTCCCACCACTGTACCCCCTGCACATCTGCCCCACCACTGGACCACCCTGTTCTTCTGTGCCACCACTGTACCCCCTGCTCATCTGTCCCACCACCGTACCCCCTGCACATCTGCCCCAGCACTGTACCACCCTGCTCTTCTGTGCCACCACTGTACCCCCTGCTCATCTGTCCCACCACTGTACCCCCTGCACATCTGTCCCACCACTGTACTACCCTGCTCATCTGTCCCATCACTGTAATCCCCCTGTACATCTGCCCCTCCCCCCACTGTACCACCCTGCTCATCTGTCCCACCACTGTACCACCCTGCTCATCTGTCCCACCACTGTACCACCCTGCTCATCTGTCCTACCACTGTACCACCCTGCTCATCTGTCCCACCACTGTACCACCCTGCTCATCTGTCCCACCACTGTACCACCCTGCTCATCTATCACACCTCTGTAACCCCCCTGCACATGTGCCCCACAACTGCACTACCCTGATCATCTGTCCCACCGCTGTACCCTCTGCTCATCTGTCCCACTGCTGTACCCCCTGCACATCTGTCCCACCACTGTACTACCCTGCTCATCTGTCCCATCACTGTAACCCCCATGCACATCTGCCCCCCCCCCCACTGTACCACCCTGCTCATCTGTCCCACCACTGTACCGCCCTTCTCATCTGTCCCACCACTGTACCACCCTGCTCATCTGTCCCACCATTGTAACTCCCCTGCACATGTGCCCCACCACTGCACTACCCTGCTCATCTGTCCCACCGCTGTACCCCCTGCTCATCTGTCCCACCGCTGTACCACCCTGCTCATCTGTCCCACCGCTGTACCACCCTGCGCATCTGTCCCACCACTGTAACTCCCCTGCACATGTGCCCCACCACTGCACCATCCTGCTCATCTGTCCCACCACTGTACCCCCTGCACATCTGCCCCACCAATGTATCACCCTGCTCATCTGTCCCACCACTGTACCAGCCTGCTCATCTGTCCCACCACTGTACCACCCTGCTCATCTGTCCCACCACTGTAACCCCCCTGCACATGTGCCCCACAACTGCACTACCCTGCTCATCTGTCCCACCGCTGTACCCCCTGCTCATCTGTCCCACAGCTGTACCCCCTGCACATCTGTCCCACCACTGTACTACCCTGCTCATCTGTCCCATCACTGTAACCCCCCTGCACATCTGCCCCCCCCCCCCCCACTGTACCACCCTGCTCATCTGTCCCACCACTGTATCGCCCTGCTCATCTGTCCCACCACTGTACCGCCCTGCTCATCTGTCCCACCACTGCACTACCCTGCTCATCTGTCCCACCGCTGTACCCCCTGCTCATCTGTCCCACCGCTGTACCACCCTGCTCATCTGTCCCACTGCTGTACCACCCTGCGCATCTGTCCCACCACTGTAACTCCCCTGCACATGTGCCCCACCACTCCACCATCCTGCTCATCTGTCCCACCACTGTACCCCCTGCACATCTGTCCCACCACTGTACTACCCTGCTCATCTGTCCCATCACTGTAATCCCCCTGTACATCTGCCCCTCCCCCCACTGTACCACCCTGCTCATCTGTCCCACCACTGTACCACCCTGCTCATCTGTCCCACCACTGTACCACCCTGCTCATCTGTCCCACCACTGTACCACCCTGCTCATCTGTCCCACCACTGTACCACCCTGCTCATCTATCACACCTCTGTAACCCCCCTGCACATGTGCCCCACAACTGCACTACCCTGATCATCTGTCCCACCGCTGTACCCTCTGCTCATCTGTCCCACTGCTGTACCCCCTGCACATCTGTCCCACCACTGTACTACCCTGCTCATCTGTCCCATCACTGTAACCCCCATGCACATCTGCCCCCCCCCCACTGTACCACCCTGCTCATCTGTCCCACCACTGTACCGCCCTTCTCATCTGTCCCACCACTGTACCACCCTGCTCATCTGTCCCACCATTGTAACTCCCCTGCACATGTGCCCCACCACTGCACTACCCTGCTCATCTGTCCCACCGCTGTACCCCCTGCTCATCTGTCCCACCGCTGTACCACCCTGCTCATCTGTCCCACCGCTGTACCACCCTGCGCATCTGTCCCACCACTGTAACTCCCCTGCACATGTGCCCCACCACTGCACCATCCTGCTCATCTGTCCCACCACTGTACCCCCTGCACATCTGCCCCACCAATGTATCACCCTGCTCATCTGTCCCACCACTGTACCAGCCTGCTCATCTGTCCCACCACTGTACCACCCTGCTCATCTGTCCCACCACTGTAACCCCCCTGCACATGTGCCCCACAACTGCACTACCCTGCTCATCTGTCCCACCGCTGTACCCCCTGCTCATCTGTCCCACAGCTGTACCCCCTGCACATCTGTCCCACCACTGTACTACCCTGCTCATCTGTCCCATCACTGTAACCCCCCTGCACATTTGCCCCCCCCCCCCCACTGCACCACCCTGCTCATCTGTCCCACCACTGTATCGCCCTGCTCATCTGTCCCACCACTGTACCGCCCTGCTCATCTGTCCCACCACTGCACTACCCTGCTCATCTGTCCCACCGCTGTACCCCCTGCTCATCTGTCCCACCGCTGTACCACCCTGCTCATCTGTCCCACTGCTGTACCACCCTGCGCATCTGTCCCACCACTGTAACTCCCCTGCACATGTGCCCCACCACTCCACCATCCTGCTCATCTGTCCCACCACTGTACCCCCTGCACATCTGCCCCACCAATGTATCACCCTGCTCATCTGTCCCACCACTGTACCACCCTGCTCATCTGTCCCACCACTGTAACCCCCCTGCACATGTGCCCCACAACTGTACTACCCTGCTCATCTGTCCCACTGCTGTACCCCCTGCTCATCTGTCCCACCGCTGTACCCCCTGCACATCTGTCCCACCACTGTACTACCCTGCTCATCTGTCCCATCACTGTAACCCCCCTGCACATCTGCCCCCCCCACTGTACCACCTTGCTCATCTGTCCCACCACTGTACCGCCCTGCTCATCTGTCCCACCACTGTACCGCCCTGCTCATCTGTCCCACCACTGTACCACCCTGCTCATCTGTCCCACCACTGTAACCCCCTGCACATGTGCCCCACCACTGCACTACCCTGCTCATCTGTCCCACCGCTGTACCCCCTGCTCATCTGTCCCACCGCTGTACCACCCTGCGCATCTGTCCCACCACTGTAACTCCCCTGCACATGTGCCCCACCACTGCACCATCCTGCTCATCTGTCCCACCACTGCATATACAGACTAATTTTACTGTTGTGGGTTTAGTAACACTTTAAGGGCCAATTCACACCTCTCTGGTGTGGTAAATTTTTGTAACATGTGCGGTAGTGTGTTGTAGTGCCATTCATTTTAAATGACAACACAATTCTAATTCACATGCATTGCAGTGCACCACAACTGATGGCAATGCACTACTGTGTGTTGTGGTGTTCTGCATTGCCAAAAATGGTGGATGGATGTGCATTTTTTGAACATTTTGGCATTTTTTCAGTCTTAAGTGCACCCTAATGTATTTGCGTTAATGCAACGCACCAGGATACCAAGGTCTGAATGGCCCCTAATGCCATGTACACATGGTCGGACTTTCCGGCAGAAAAAGTCATATGGAATCATTTCATCGCATATTACGATCGTGTGTATGCTTCATCTGACTTTTTTTTTCAAAAATTCTGACGGACCTAGAAATAGAACATGTTTTAAATCTTTCCGACAGAATCAATTCCTATTGGGAAAACCACTCGTCTGTATGCTGTTCCGACGGACCAAAAACAATGTAAGGGTAGCTATTGACTACTGGCTATTGAACTTCAATTTTCTAGTCCCGTCATATGTCACCACATTCTAAATGATCGGACTTTGGTGTGATCATGTGTAGGCAAGTCCGTTTCAGAAAAACCGTAAGAGTTTATTCTGACGGAAAAAACGGTCGTGTGTACGTGGCATTAGCCATTTTGGTTGCAGTCTGGGAATGTTTGAATGGCAATGCTGATTGTTGCTTCAAAGTCGAACTCCAGGATTTATTTTTTATTTTTTTGATCGCCCCTCCTGTATGTAAATATATTGCAATCCACTTATCCCCTCTATGTTCTGAATGACTTCCACATTCGTCCAGTGCCGGCAGTCCTCCCCAGGAAGACCATCAGAAAAACAATCTACTATATTAAAATGCATAACAGCATAAAAAAATAATAATAATAATAATACTCAGAATGTGAGACTGTCATAGTGCAGCGGCGGTGTCAGTATAATTAATATATATATATATATATATATATATATATATATATATATATATATATATACCGCATATACAACTTCAACCACACATTGTGAAAAATAGACTAATCAGATTTTCAGCTTCAGTGAACCCTTTATCTATAGTTTTCCACAGTCTTTTGACTTTTTACATAGTAATTTATTTATTTATTTTTCATGAGAAAGAGACTTGAACAAAGTGCAAGCATAGTTGTAATCATTTACTCACAGTAGGAGCCGTTAAGAGTGTTACCTTGTACTAAAGCAGTAATAACAGAAAGCTGCTAAAAAAAGAAGCTGCACATTGAAGACTTCTGATTGAAATGGATACCACTGGAAAAGTAAGAGTATTTTTTTAATTTTTTGGCTTTATAAACAGTTGCTATTAAAATTGAAATAATGTTTGTCAGGCGTTTGACTGTTACCATGCCTGTGCGACCATGTGACATTATCTAGGTACACATGTATGTAATGTGGCATGTGCATAGATGTGAGTTTTACATGCTTTGCATTTGGGCAGCCTATTCATTTGAATGGACTGCCCAGTGCACAGAAAACGCACTACAGAAGTGCATATACCATTATTTTTAAACTCAGTGCACTAAAATGAATAGTAAAAACTTACTATGCACTGAGGTGCTACAAATGCCATGCAATACCACATTGTGAGGTGCCATTAAGAATGAATGACACTGCAGCACACTTACAATAAAAACATACATTCTGTGCGTTGCTTGAATGCATGTAATTTCATACAAGTTTCTGCAGTGCCTAGATGCGATTGAGCAATTAATCTGTACATATGCATGAAAAATGTGCTAACAAGAAATTGTCTTACTGCCTATAGCAATCCGGGAGAATCCTTGTTTTTGTTTTTAAACCATGGGCTGTAGAAATTACATTTGAAAGCTGATTGGTTGCTAATAATTTTTTTTTATCACTTGTATTTTTATTGAAGATTTTTTCGAGAGAATACACAAAGGGAAGTATAGCAACAGAACAATTGTCAGCGTCAACAATGTTACAGATCATAGGCCAAAGAGCAAAAAAAGCAAGTAAACAGAAAATAAACAAGAAAAAAAAAATAACATAATGGTCAGGCAATATCAAGTCACAGGCACAGTTAAAGCAGTAATGCATCTATTAATGGGGGGGACAGGGGGGAAGGGTCAGTAGGGGGGAGGTGTAATAAAGAGTCCAATGGGTGGATAGGCCAGGTAGCTATGTGTCTGCAAGGAAAGCATAGCCAACCATTGGACCTGGGGTATGCTCATTTCCGGGAGGAGCCTATACCAGATTGAGGCATCCTCGGGGAGAGACATATACCGGCGGGGGGTAGGGAATAGCATCAGGTAATCTTTAAGGGGGGGCTACAGGGAGTCCCGGATTAAGCTGGGAATGGTCCCATAGGTCCCAGACTCGGGAAAACCTAGGCAAAGTAGCATGAACAACAGCGGTGAGGTACTCCATCCTACGGATCTGTTCCAGAGTTTGCAATACCTGTGGGAGCGTTGGCGGGGACTGCGACAGCCATCTGACAGGTATGGCCCGTCTTGCTGCCAGTAAAATATAGCCTAAAAGTTTCTGGACATTGGCAGGCAGGTCAGGAAAGGGTAAGCCTAACAGAAAGTGGATCGGGGTTAAAGGAAGGATAGTGTCGGAAAGTTCTTGTAGATATACATGCACAGAGGACCAAAAAGGTTGGATAACCGAACATTCCCAAAAGATATGAAAAAGAGATCCACTAGCCTTCTGACATCTCCAGCAGAGTGGGGAAACCCGGGGGTCGTATTTATTTAGGAGCTGTGGGGTCCTGTACCAAAACATTAGAATTTTATAGATTGTCTCTTTCTGTTCTACACATCGAGACGATTTAGAGGCAGTCTCCCAAATTTTCAGCCATTGGGGGGTGGTAATAGTCTGGCCAAGAAGCCTAGACCACTTGTGCATGTAGAGGTGACCTGGGCCAGAAAGAGAGGGAGAGGCCTGTAGGTATTTGTAAATTTCAGAGATAAGTTTCTTTTGGTATGGACCTTGGGAGCAAAGAAGTTCAAAGGGGGTAGGGTTATTCAAGGTAAGGGTGGGGTTTTTGGAGCTAAAGTAATGCCTGATTTGAAGATAGGAGTAAAACAAACCCTTGGGGACCTGAAATTTACGTTGAAGATCAGCGAAGGATAGAAGCGAACGTGTAAGTGGATGTACCAGGTTACGAAGTTGGAAAACTCCCGCATGAGTCCAAGGAAGCATGCGCGAGTAAGACAGGCTGTCCGGGATGTCAGGGTTGAACAATACGTTTAATAATGGCGAGCACAGAGAGGCCAGGGAGAAACGTTGGGCACATTTCCTCCAGACAGAAAGGGTAAAGAGCATGGGGCGCAGAGAAAGGTTCCTTAGTTTATGAATGGAAGTTTCCAATTCTGCCCAAATCAACGAGCAGGGGTGGACCGGAGCAGTAATGGTCATTTCAATGTCAGACCATACACTGGATGACATCCTATGTGACCATACTATGACCGGTTTCAAGTGTGTAGCATAATAATATTTAAGGAGGTCCGGGGCCCCCAGTCCACCCCTAGCTCTGGGAGTGAGCAAAACGGAACTAGCTATCCTGTGGGCCTTATAGCGCCATATAAAGTTAAGGAAGGACCTTTGAGTAGCTTTGAGTTGGGGCATGGGAACGGGGATCGGTAATGTTTCAAATAGGTATAAAAGTCGTGGCATAATAGACATCTTCAGGACATTGATGTGACCCAAGAGGGAAATGGGAAGTAAGTCCCATTGTCGCAAGAGTCGGTGGATGTCCCGAAAAAGCGGTGGGAAATTAGCATGGTATAGGCCAGAGTAGGAAGAGGTAAGGTTAACCCCTAGATATTTGAGGGAGTCCGTACACCAACGATAAGCGTAATTGCGCTGCAAAGGGGCAAGCTCTACGGGGGGAATAAGGATAGGTAGAGCTTCTGTCTTGTTAGTGTTGATCTTATATCCAGAGATCGAGCTAAATTGGTGCAGGAGAGCATGTAGACAGGGAAGGGAGGTGTGGGGTCTGGTTAAAGTCAAGAGGATATCGTCAGCATATAGAGACAACTTATACTCTGTTTGGCGTAGTCGTACCCCGCGAATGTCAGGATGGTTACGGATAGCCGCTGCCAGGGGTTCCAGACAGAGAATAAAGAGCAAGGGGGATAGCGGACAGCCCTGCCTAGTACCATTACTGAGGGAAAAGGATGATGATAAGTAGGAGGATAGTTGAACTTGCGAAGAGGGTCTGGAGTACAGTGCCCTCAGGGCGGCGACAAATGGACCTGCAATGCCAAAGTGAGAGAGCGTAGCAAACATGAACGGCCAGCTGAGTCTGTCGAACGCCTTTTGAGCGTCAAGGCTCAGTATAAGGGCTGGACGGTTCGTTTTGTTTAATAAGTCAATCAAATCTACGGTACGTCTAGTATTGTCTCCCGCATGTCTAGCCAGTACAAAACCGACTTGGTCCTTGTGGATGAGCTGCGGTAGTAAACGGGACAACCTATTTGCCAAGATCTTGGTGAAAATTTTGTAATCGGAATTTAGGAGTGCAATAGGCCTGTAATTATCCGGGAGGGAGGGGTCTTTACCTGGTTTCGGGATCACAGATACATGGGCATGAAGAAACTGGGGGTCAGGAACGGTGCCCTTCAATAAGGAAGAGAATAGGAAAAGAAGATGCGGACTCAGCAACGGAAGGAAAGTTTTGTAGTAGGAGTAAGGTAGGCCATCAGGGCCAGGGGCTTTTTGGGTGGGGAGATTCTCCACTACCTCAGCTAATTCCTCAGGGGAGATAGTGGAATTTAAAGATGGGAGGTGGTCAGGGGAAAGCTGGGGGAGGGGCAGTGATTCCACGTAGGAGTTAAATTTCTCCTGGGTGAAAGTGTATTGATCATCAGCGAGTAAACAGTTATACAGCTTATGGTAGAAGTTGCCAAATGTTTTAGACATTGTAAGAGGGCAGTACGTAGAGGAACCGTCGGGCTGTTTAAGGGAGTCAGGATAGGCTTGGAAAGGTCTAGGTTTAAGTTTGTTTACTAGTATCCGGTGTGGTTTGTTAGAGTACTCGTAAAACTTCTGCTTTGACCAAAGGAGGGATTTGTCTATCTTCTGCAAATCAAATGATCTAAGGAGGTTGCGTAAGCGGACGACAGTCCTAAGTCCTGACACGGTGGGAGAAGAGAGCAAACGGTCCTCGGCCTTGCGAAGCCTGAGAAGAGCCGAGGCTCTTTGGTGCGTAGCGTCCTTTTTGAGTCGGGAACTTATTGCAATACAATGTCCCCTGAATACAGGTTTATGTGCCTCCCACAGAGTCGAGGGCTCGGAGACGGAGCCAGCGTTAAGCTCAAAATATTCAGTAAGGGACGTGGTCAGTTGAGCCTTAGTCTCAGGGTTACGCAGAAGGGTCTCATTGAGGCGCCAGTGACAGGAGCGGGGGAAGGTCGAGGATAGGGAGAGTTCCAAATGGACAGAGGAATGATCCGACCAGGGGACAGGATTAATTTCAGAAGATACTGCAGCTGTCAGGAGGGGTGTGGAGATGAAAAAATGGTCTAATCTAGAAAAAAGTTTGTGAGGGTGGGAGTAGAAAGTATAGTGTTTCTGAGTAGGATGTTTAATTCTCCATATGTCTAATAAACGTCGGGTTCTGATAAGTCTGCGGAACGATTTGGAGAGGGAGTCAACATTGGAGGGGGTTTTAGGGGGGAACAAGACATGTTTGTCTCTACCAGGGGACATGACCATATTAAAATCTCCACCAATCACTGTAAAAGGGTGTGCATACTTATCTAACATGTCAAAAACAGCACTTAGGAAGCGAACTTGACCAGAGTTGGGAGCATATACATTTAGGATCGTGATAGGTTGAGGCTGAAACATGCAATCCAGAATAATAAATCTTCCCTGGGGGTCCAGGTAGGTAGATTGGATTCGTAACGGGCAGGAGCGGCCAATCAGGATTGCCACGCCCGCCTTGCCAGATGGGTCCGAAGCCAAAAAGGAGGTCGGAAACGTTTTGCTGGCAAATTTAAGGGAACCCCCAGGACGGAAGTGTGTCTCCTGGATCAGTATCACGTCCGCCTTAGATGCTTTAAACTCTTTCAGAGCTAACCACCTCTTTTGAACAGAGTTTAAACCTTTCACATTACAGGTAAAAAATTTCAATGACATAGCAAAGAAGATTGGAGAAAGAGCGGAGAGAGAAGCATGGAACAGTCAGTGGAGGTTGGGTCCCAAGCAGTAGGGAGGAAGAAGCAAGAAGAGCAAAAGAAACGAGAGAAAAAGAGAGAGCCTGACATTTAGGTAAATAGTGGCGTGACCATAGTATTGACAATGACATACATCTAGAAAATCGCGGCTGTCGGCCTTCAAGGAAACCAAAGGAGACCGAGGCCTGACTAAAAAGAACTTCCCAAGAGGAACTTGTGTAAAAGTGAGCGGTGTCACAGAGATATGTGAATCACCGGAAAAAAGCTGTAGACAAAAACCAAAAACAGTAAAAAAAGCAAAAACAGGCAGCCTATGGGGAGACTGCATGGGCAGCAGCCAGAAAAAAAAAAGAAGAAAAAAAAAAAGAAAAAAGAAAAATAAAAATGACATCCGAAGAGAAGCCTGGAGGAGAACAACCTCCAGGAAGCCCAGGTCCGAGCCCGGGACCAAAACAGGGGTCACGAGGACCACCTAGTGTGGGGGGGGAGGAGCCCTTAGGCCACCCCCCCGCCTTCCATAGCTGGAAAAAACGAATTCAGCCAGCTGTCAAAAAGTGAGCCCACTTTCAAAAAGTGAACACAGCAACCGTGTAAGAGAAAACAGGGTGAATAATAATACAACAGTTAAATGGTAATACACTAAAGTTGCAAACAGTAGCAAAAAAGGGCATTAAACAGTGAGCAGTGCACCCCTTGGGTGTCAAGGGATAAGGGTGGGGGATCCACCATGGTATTATAACATAAAACTGCATCATGGAAAATCTAACAAGGCCCCATCTAGGGGGGTAAGTAAGCTCAATCCTGTCCCGGTGCAGTGTTCCTCAAGTCGGGGGTCTGAAGGAAGGTCTCCGTTGAGGGGTGAGGTTGGATCTAGAAGGCTTCGGTCGAACTGGGGTCCATATCCGGGCAGGAAGTGCGGACGGCCGAGGTGTAGAGGGAAGCAGAGCAGGTTCGTCATCTGGGAGAGGAGGGAGGCCAAGGCTGCACAGGAAGGCGTCGCACTCATGTAGATCACGAAGAGAGAATTGAGTGCCTTCACGGGTAACCGACAGGCGGAAGGGAAAACCCAATCTGTATGGAACCTTGTGGGTCTGGAGATGGAGCGTCAGGGGATGCAGGTTTCTTCGTCTTGTCAAAGTAATGGGTGAGAGATCATTGAAGATTTGAATTTTGGCACCTTTAAAGTCCAGCTTGGATTGGTTACGAGTGGCGAGTGTAAGCGCTTCCTTGCTGTCAAAGTAGTGGAACCGAACCACCACGTCCCTTGGGTTTGCACCTGCAGGGGGTTTAGGCGCCAGTGATCTATGGGCCCTGTCTAAACGCCAATCAATATCTGGAACTTGGGGGGCCACCACGTTAAACAGGCTTAGAAGGTAGGAGCGGAGATCCCTGTCCTCCACTTTTTCAGAAATGCCTCTAATCCGCAAATTCTGCCTGCGTTCACGATTCTCGAGGTCTTCTTGTTGCGTTTGGAGTTGAGAAACGGAGTGTTTAACAGCGGTGTTATCTTCCTCTAACACTTGAACATATTGGACCAGTTCATCAAATTTAGTCTCTAGGGTGTCCGTACGGCCGCCCAATTGGTCAATCTCACCCCTCAGCTCTTTGGCAAGCTTCCCAATTTCCTGAGTTATGGAATGAGTGATAGCTTTGAGCAGGGATTGGAGCTTAGCGTCTAGGACATCTGCCGTCAGCAAAGTGGGGGACCCCTGGTCTGGGGTGGGTGAGGGAGTGTCCAGGCAGTTCAAATCTGGTTCATGGCGAGTAGAAGGGTCTAAGGCAGGGTCTCCCTCCAGTTGGGAGGAGGGGATGGATTTGTGTAGATAACGGTCCATGGTGGATGAAGTTTGGGGGAGAAGTACAGAAGCGTAGGACTTTCTTTGGTCTCCTATCTTCCCCATGGGGTGCACGATCGGGCTGAGTAGGTGAGGATGCGACTCCCGGGGGTAGTAAAGCTGCAAGTTGCTGAGAAGGAGCCTCAGGAAGGCGAGGGTTGGGGCATGGCCCCAAAATCACATGGTTGCCATAGGATGGGGGGGGTTCACATATTCTGGCAGTTAATAGGCCTGGGCAGATAGGCACAGGAATAGATGGGGGGGACAAGGAAGGTTCGGGGGGGTGGGGGCAAAACAGTCAGTCCAGGTGGACGTGGGGGGTAGCAGGGGCCCAGGGGGGGGATAAAGAAAAGGGGGGGGTAGTACCTGTTAAGATGGCAGTACACTGCATTGTGTAGTTGTTGAGTCCAGGTGGAGGCAATAACAACAGGGAAGAGCAGTGCGAACTCCTCCAGGGACTTCCGGCAGGTTGCACCACAGATGGGGGGGGGCGAAGATAGATGCTACCCCCCTCTATAGTAGTCCCCAGCACCTCCGCTTGGCAGGTGGGTCGACTAGGCCCGAGGCCTAAAGATGGCGGCCGGCCGCTTGTGAAGGGGGCTGTGCAGTAGGCCTCAGCGCGGCCGGAGTTTTCGGGGGCGGTTCAAGCCACCCTTGCTGGACGTCCTTACCTCCGATAGCCATGGAGGGTCGTCAGCCGCGTCTCAGGGCACCCGGGATGGCACGGAGGCCCGGGGACAAAGAAGGCCGCAAGATGGCGGCGGCGGTCCGGCGGGTAGGAATAGGCCGCGAGCCTGGATGGGGCTCGAGCGGCCGGCGAGACTCCCAAAAACCTCCCCGGATAGCGCGGGAGGGCTACGGCACCCAGCGGGGAAAGTCCAGGGCTCTCTCCCCTCACGGATCGTCCCGATGGCGGCGGATGAAGCGGCGGCTGTGTCGGAGCTCTGGCACAGCACGTCCGCTTCCGTCGACTTCCGGAGCTAATACATTTTTACACTTTTCATACATAGATACTCAAATGCCACGTACACGCGATCGGAATTTCTAACAACAAATGTTGGATGTGAACTTGTTGTCGGAAATTCCGACCATGTGTAGGATCCATGGGACATTTGCTGTCGGAATTTCTGACAACATACATAGACACTCAAATGCCGCGTACACACGATCGGAATTTCCGACAACAAATGTTGAATGTGAGCTTGTTGTCGGAAATTCTGACCATGTGTAGGCTCCATCGGATATTTGCTCTCGGAATTTCTGACAACATACATAGATACTCAAATGCCGCGTACACAAGATCGGAATTTCCGACAACAAATGTTGGATGTGAGCTTGTTGTTGGAAATTCTGACCGTGTGTAGGCTCCAACGGACATTCGCTGTCGGAATTTCTGACAACAGATGTTTGAGAGCTGGATCTCAAATTTTCCGTCAACAAAATCCGTTGCCGTAAATTCCGAGCATGTGTAGACAATTCTGACGCACAAAATTCCACGCATGCTCAGAATCAAGCAGAAGAGCCGCACTGGCTGTTGAACTTCGTTTTTCTCGGCTCGTCGTACGTCTTGTACATCACTGCGTTCTTGGCGTTCGGAATTTCTGACAACATTTGTGTGACCGTGTGTATGCAAGACAAGTTTGAGCCAACATCCGTCAGAAAAAAATCCACGGTTTTTGTTGTCGGAAAATCTAATCGTCTGTACGTGGCAATAGAGTTTATATACAGATACAGAAACTCGGAAGCAGAAAGAAAATGTATCTGGTGTAATAGTGATAGTGCATAGATACCTCAATACCGGGCCAATTCTAACACTTCTCATATACATGTAAAAATAAACTTTTTTTTCACTAGAAAATTACTTAGAACCCCCAAACATTATATATATTTTTTTTTAAGCACAGACCCTAGAGAATAAAATGGCGGTCATTAAAATATTTTATGTCTCACAGTTTTTGCACAGCGGTCTACAAAGGCAGTTTTTGTGGAAAAATTATGGTTTAGCCACTTTCTTACTGGGTACTTAAACCCCCTTTCTGCCCAGGCCAATTTTTAGCTTTCACGCTGTCACTCTTTGCCCTTGTACACACGGTCGGAGATTCCGACAACCAAATCCGTCGGATTTTGTCAGACGGATCTTGTCCGAAACTGTTGCATACACACGGTCAGACAAAGTTGTCGGAAAATCCGATCTTTCAGAACGTAGTGACCTAATTTCGTTACGATGGGACTAACGTAGTCCCATCGTAACGAAATTAGGTCACCACGTTCTGAAAGATCGGATTTTCCGACAACTTTGTCTGACCGTGTGTATGCAACAGTTTCGGACAAGATCCGTCTGACAAAATCCGACGGATTTGGTTGTCGGAATCTCCGACCGTGTGTACAAGGGCAAAGAGTGACAGCGTGAAAGCTAAAAATTGGCCTGGGCAGAAAGGGGGTTTAAGTACCCAGTAAGAAAGTGGCTAAACCATAATTTTTCCACAAAAACTGCCTTTGTAGACCGCTGTGCAAAAACTGTGAGACATAAAATATTTTAATGACCGCCATTTTATTCTCTAGGGTCTGTGCTTAAAAAAATATATATATAATGTTTGGGGGTTCTAAGTAATTTTCTAGTGAAAAAAAAGTTTATTTTTACATGTATATGAGAAGTGTTAGAATTGGCCCGGTATTGAGGTATCTATGCACTATCACTATTACACCAGATCCTTGCAGCCTAGTAGCCAATGGCTTTGATGTAGGAATTTGATCTGAGCATGCGTGGCACTTTGTCCGATCGGAATTCTCTACACACGATCGGAGTATGTCCGATCGGAACAGTTTGTCGGAAAATATTTCCAGCAAGTTGGAAAATTTGGTCCGATGGATATTTTGTCGGAAACAGTCTGATGCATACCACACACAGTCAGAATATCCAACAAAACGGTCCAATAGGACACATTCCGATGGAATCTCCGACCGTGTGTACAAGGGCTTTGAATGACAATTGCTCAGTCATGCAACACTGGACCCAAATTACATTTTTTTTTTTTTTCACATAAATAGAGCTTTCTGTTGGTGGTATTTAATCACTGTTGGGTTTTTTATTTTTTGATTAAAAAAATAAAAAAAGACTAAACATTTTGAAAAAAATAACAGTTTCATAGTTTGTTATAACATTTTGAAAACAGGTAATTTTTCTCCTTCATTGACGTGCGCTGATGAGGCACCACTGGTGGGCCCTGATAGGTGGCTCTGATGGGCACTGAGAGGTGGCACTGATGGATACTGATGGGTGGCACTGAAGGGTACTGATGGGTGGCACTGATGGACACTGGTAGGTGACACTGATAGGCAGCACTGATAGGTGGCACTGATGGGTATGGATTGGCAGCACTGATTGGCACTGATAGGTGGCACTGGTGGGCATTGATAGGTGGCACTGGTGGGTATTGATAGGTACAAGAAAAAGACAACTTCTCCTGCGTTTTGGTGTCCCGTTCTTCAAAGAGTGATACCGACAGTTTAAGATGGTAGTGTCAAAAAGGTCTTGCAGCCCTCCTTAGAATATTGGGTATTCAAATACTGGAAAAACAAAACAAAAAAGGAAGGCGCACTGACCTAGTGCATTACCATAAAAAAGCTTTATTCAGAACAGAACAAATAGCAAAATGGCTACTCACAAGCGAGTATTGATAAAAGGCATGATCAATACAAATGGATCCATCGCATCAAACATCGACACATCCAGATCTGATGTCAGGTAGATTGATTGATGAATGCCCCAACGTAAATGGCTGGCGCGTTTCAGGGGAGAACCCCTTTCTTCAGAGCCAAAACAAGCAATGGTTCCTCGCTGGAGGTCGCACTGAGTTATGGAGGTGAAGGAGCTCCAGGGATCCAGTGACAATCGGGTCTGAGAGTCTAGTGAGAGACTGGGAGCTTGGTGAGTGAAGACCTACAGTAGAGTGCGAAAAGAAATATCTGTGTTACCAATAGTTAAGTAAGAGCCAGGAGTGTCAGCAGGGGACCTGAGAAGAGGAAGATCTGGTCTGCTCTGTGCAAAATTATTGCACAGAGCAGGTAAGAATACCATGCTTGTAATTTTAAAAAAATGTAGCAAGGTCCCATACCTCCAAATGCCTAATGGTGATCTCCAGAGTCAGGGATAGCTGACATCCATCTTTGTAGAGTGGGTTACAAGGTATGGTGGGTGTGATGCAAGATGGAGTGATGCGCACCAGACACTTTCTGAATGCAAAATAAATGTATTGTCTCTTAACAGAACTGTGGGAGAGTGGGTTAGGGCCAGGACACCCTTAGGTAGATGCAGTGTTAATTGGCAGACTCTGAGACTTCTATAGATAGACAGCTATACGGGGGAAGGCCTCCAGATGGATACCACTTCTGTATAGGTAGGACCACTGTCTGTCTCCTATGGCAACACATCTTGTAGTGGTCACTAAAGTTTTCATCCCTTTATTTTTATTTAGTCTTTTGAAATACTATTTTGTATTTTTTTTTTTTTTACTATTTTTTTGAATAGCCCCGTTGGGGGGCTTTGGTGAAATATCAGTTGTCTAAACAGACCTCTAATAATTCACTTTCGAGACAGAGAAATCAGACACAGTCCTCGATTTCTGAAGCCTCAGCTGCACAGAATATTCATTCAGACAGGAATAGCTCTGTATAGAGCTTCCCCTTCATTCACACACAGGAGCATAGGAAACATAGTGGATGCACGCACGAGTGCCTTTAAACCAGGAAGTATGTTGCGGAGCCTGGGGCTGACATCCACCTTCTGCCTTTAGAACTACTTTAATTGCATTCACCAAAAATCTGTCTATTTTTGTTACAATCCTGCCTCCTATGGGACAAAGTGCATGTAGTACTTTGTCCCATATTTCTAAGGGCTTTCTAAACATAGTCATAAGTACCGACTTGCCCTCCTCCCCTCCTGTCTAACAGCAGCTTTGAAGGAGACAGCTGGTTCAAAACTGCAGCTTGTCTCGACTGTGAACACCTTCTACAGACAATAAGTGGCAAGAGGAATGCAGAGGGAGGGGGGACATGTCAGCCTCTGCATTATTTAATGCCAATAGCGCCCGTTTTTAAAAAATATCTGTGCAAGTAGTTCTTGCTGCAAGTCTGCACTTGTATCCACAGCCCCAACCACCCACACTGAAAAATTA
Organism: Lithobates pipiens; assembly: GCF_037356315.1. NCBI lineage: Eukaryota > Metazoa > Chordata > Amphibia > Anura > Ranidae > Lithobates > Lithobates pipiens. Next base: position 269,411,993 of record NW_027507718.1, on the reverse strand, counting down.
GCTAGATGCATGTGGTTGCCAATAATCCTAATGGCATGCCACACGCACAGGAAATCACATCCACAAGGGGAACTGCACTGCACTTGCACTTCCGGTTGTGGGCTGCATTTGTAGAAATGGTGCAGGGAGCTTTTCCCTGCATTTTTGGAGGCACGGCAGCCCATTCAAATGAATGGGCCACCATGCCCATGCAAAACATGTCTCACAGAGCTGAATCTGGCCTAAGATGGCGTACAGAGATAGGCAGAGTGCTTGTCTCTGTACACTGTGTAGTAGGGTGACTTTTTAGCCACTGCTATCCCCTCTCCTCTCCACCTGTTGCTGGTGCCGAGGATGCTGTCAGCTTCCCAGCCAATGGCTCCTATATAACAGTTACTCTAACAACAGGCAGAGCCTGATGCTGGACCTGAGGGACCAGTTCCCCATCATGACCCATTATTGTGATTGACAAGCACTCGGCAATGGGTGGATTTTGTAGCCAATAGCAGGCTATCTATTGGCTATGGAACCTGCCCACTCTCTGCTATTAAGGTAGGTGGACCTGATGTGGAACTAATGTCTGAAAGCTCATCAGGCTTATGCCCTATACACATGGTCGGACTTTCCAACGACAAAATCCGTCTGATTTTTTCCAACGTATTTTGGCCCAAACTTGTCTAGCATACACACGGTAGCACAAATTTTTCGGAAAATCTGATATTTCAGAACGCGGTGACGTAGAACACGTACGACAGGACTATAAAAGGGCCAGTATCCAATAGCTTTCATCTCGTAATTTATTCTGAGCGTGTGTGGCACTGCATGCTCAGAACACATGATCGGAATTTAAACAATCAGATTTTGTTGTCGGAAAATTTTAGATCCAGCTCTCAAACTTTGTGTGTCAGAAATTCCAACGGAAAAAGTCCGATGGAGCCCACACACGATCGGATTTTCCGTCAACACGATCCAGTCGCACATTTTCCGTCGGAAAGTCCGCCTGTGTGTACGGGGCAAAATCATGTACCTGTTTCTGAAGGATACATCAGTTTGGTGCAAGCACATGAGTTTGTGGAGGCACAATGAAATTGTTTACCTGTGCCAGCAAAATGGATGCCACCTCTCCCTTAAATAGGTTCCGTTTACAAAATGGCCAATGTCCACACTAGGGATGAGCCGAACACCCCCCGGTTCGGTCCGCACCAGATCTTTCGAACGGACCCCAAATTCGAACGAACTTTAGAACCCCATTGACGTCTATGGGACTCGAACGTTCGAAATTAAAAGTGCTAATTTTAACGGCTAATATGCAAGATACTGTCCTAAAAAGGGTTTGGGGACCTGGCTCTTGCCCCAGGGGACATGGGTCAATGCCTAAAATGTTTTAAAAAATGGCCGTTTTGGCGGGAGCACTGATTTTAATGATGATTAAAGTGAAAAAAAAAAGTGAAATATTCCTTTAAATATGGTGCCTGGGGGGTGTCTGTAGTATGCCTGTGAAGTGCCACGTGTTTCCAGTGTTTAGAACAGTCCCTGCACAAAATGACATTAAACAGAAATAACATCATTGAAAACTGCTTGCGGTTTTAATGTTATATCTGGTTCCTGCAATATGGTTGAAAACCATTGAGAAAAATGGCATGGGTAGCCCTCCCTGCCCATTACCAGCCCCTTTGGGTCTTGTACGCATATCAAGGGGAACCCTGTACCCATATTAAAAAAGTCAATGCGTGTGGCCCCCAGGCCCTATATACTCAGAACAGCAGTATACAGGCGGTGCAAACAAGACAGGGACTGTGTAGGTTTGTTGTGTTAAGTTGAATCTGTTTGTAATTTTCAACTGGTACATTTTTAAAGTGTAGCTCCAGTCAAAAAACTATTTTTAAGCTTTTTGGAAAACATAGGGAAGGGTTATCACCCCTGTATAATATGTCTTGTCGTCCATCTTTTTTCATCTCACTTGCTGTTGTCTCCTTCCGTTTGCAAGTAGGAGATGTTTGTAAGTTGGATGTTTGAAAGTAGGGGCCTGCCCTATATGCTCTGCAGAAATAGCGGAACAAGGTGTTGGTTTTGCCACAACATTGTAAGCCCTCAAAGTGACTCTTGCTGGGCGCTGGAGTGCCCTGCTGTGAACGATTATATCAAGAATTGTAATTACATGCCATTGTTGAACAGTGGTAGAAAAATTGACCTTTGGTGGTTGTGGTGCTGGTGCCACAACACTATAAGTCCTCACAGTTACTCTGGGTGGGCACAGGAACGGGCCCTCCTGTGAAATATTATATCAAGAATTGTAATTACATGTCCCTGTTAAACAGGGGCAGAAAAATTGGGCCTTAGGCACTGGTGCTGGTGCTACGACACTGCAACCTCTCCCATATACTCTAGTTTTATTGCAGGAATTAGCCCTGCTGCAAAGCATTGCATCAAAAATTGTACTTAAACGCCCCTGTTAAACAGGGGCAGAAAAATTGGGCCTTAGGCACTGGTGCTGGTGTCACGACACTGCAACCTCTCCCATATACTCTAGTTTTATTGCAGGAATTAGCCCTGCTGCAAAGCATTGCATCAAAAATTGTACTTAAACGCCCCTGTTAAACAGGGGCAGAAAAAGTGGGCCTTAGGCACTGGTGCTGGTGCCACAACACTGCAACCTCTCCTATATACTCTAGTTTTATTGTAGGAATTAGCCCTGCTGCAAAGCATTGCATCAAAAATTGTACTTAAACGCCCCTGTTAAACAGGGGCAGAAAAATTGGGCCTTAGGCACTGGTGCTGGTGTCACGACACTGCAACCTCTACCATATACTCTAGTTTTATTGCAGGAATTAGCCCTGCTGCAAAGCATTGCATCAAAAATTGTACTTAAACGCCCCTGTTAAACAGGGGCAGAAAAATTGGGCCTTAGGCACTGGTGCTGGTGCTACGACACTGCAACCTCTCCCATATACTCTAGTTTTATTGCAGGAATTAGCCCTGCTGCAAAGCATTGCATCAAAAATTGTACTTAAACGCCCCTGTTAAACAGGGGCAGAAAAATTGGGCCTTAGGCACTGGTGCTGGTGTCACGACACTGCAACCTCTCCCATATACTCTAGTTTTATTGCAGGAATTAGCCCTGCTGCAAAGCATTGCATCAAAAATTGTACTTAAACGCCCCTGTTAAACAGGGGCAGAAAAAGTGGGCCTTAGGCACTGGTGCTGGTGTCACGACACTGCAACCTCTACCATATACTCTAGTTTTATTGCAGGAATTAGACCTGCTGCAAAGCATTGCATCAAAAAATTGCAGCAGAAAAATTGGGCTAATGGCATCACCCAGAACCAGAAATGTTCTTCCAACATATCAGCGGAGGAGGAAGAGGATAGACAATCAACATAACAGGACAGTCACTCAGCATCAGCATAGGCAGTCTTGAAGGGATGTGATATTTCAAAAAAAATTATTCGGTTACATCAGCTTCAGGTGCTTGGTAGCTGTGGGTGATCCAAGACTGATTCATCTTGATGAAGGTCAGTCGATCAACTGATTCGGTGGACAGGCGCACCCTGTGATCGGTAAGAAAGCCACCAGCAGCACTGAAGGTGCGTTTCGAAAGAACGCTGGATGCAGAACAGGCCAGTAGCTCAATTGCATACTGTGCAAGCTCTGGCCAGTGATCCATCCTCAAGACCCAGTAAGCCAGAGGATTTTCGGTGGGAAAGGTGTCCAAGTCTGACCTTGCCCCTAGGTATTCCTGCACCATGTAAATCAGACGCTGGCGATGGTTGCTGGAACCGATCATACCTTGGGGCTGCGGACCAAAAAATTGTCTGAAAGCATCAGTCAGACGGCCACCTTCTCCACCGCTCCTTCTGACCAATGTCTCAGCAACACGTTGTCCAGGACCAGGAGTTTGTAACCTCCCAGTCTCTGGGAACGCGTTGCACAGACCTTTCTGCAAGGCCTCCCGGAGATGTCTCATCCTCTGCTCCCTCTGCGATGGCAAGATAAGGTCAGCAACCTTACCCTTGTACCGTGGATCAAGGAGAGTGGCCAGCCAGTAATGGTCCCTCTCCTTGATCCGAAGAATACGAGGATCCTTTCGCAGGCTTTGCAGGATCAGGGAGGCCATGCAGGGTAGGTTAGCTGAGGCATTCGGTCCGGAGTCCTCTGGGTCACTAAGGGCAACATGATCCGCAGCTACCTCCTCACAGCCACGTACAAGTCCACGTGTTTCTTGGGACTGTAAATCATCCCTACAAGACTGCTGCTGCTGATGCTGAGTGCCAGCCTCCACCTCCATGCTGACACAATCATCCTCCTCCTCCTCTTCTTTCTCCTCTTCCTGTGTGATGGGTGGCACAGCAGGAACACTGTCTGGATAAAGGGGGCTTTGAGAGGCAAGGAAGTCCTCCTCTTCCTGCCTCTGTTCTGCCTCAAGTGCCCTGTCCATTATTCCACGCAGCGTATGCTCCAAGAGGTGGACAAGAGGTACAGTGTCACTGATGCATGCACTGACACTGCTCACCATCCTTGTGGCCTCCTCAAACGGTGACAGGACAGTGCATGCATCCCTGATCATGCCCCACTGGCGTGGTGAGAAAAAACCGAGCTCCCCTGACCCTGTCCTGGTGCCGTAGTCGCACAGGTACTCATTGATGGCCCTCTGCTGCGTGTGCTGCTGCTGCAGCATGGCCAATGTTGAGTTCCATCTGGTGGGCATGTCACATATAAGGCGGTTCTTGGGCAGGTTCAACTCTTTTTGGAGCTCAGCCAGCTGAGCACAGGCATTAAATGATCAGCGGAAATGCACACAGACTTTCCTGGCCTGCTTCAGTACATCCTGTAAGCCGGGGTACCTGCCCAAGAACCGCTGCACCACCAGGTTAAGGACGTGAGCTACACAGGGCACATGGGTCAGTTGTCCCTGTTGGAGGGCGGAGAGGAGGTTGGTGCCATTGTCACAAACCACCATTCCTGGCTTAAGCTGGCATGGCGTCAACCACCTCTCGGCATGCCCCTGCAGAGCTGACAAAACATCTGCCCCAGTGTGGCTCCTGTCCCCCAAACAAACCAGCGCAAGCACGGCATGGCATAGTTTTGCCTGCGTACTTGCGTAGCCCCTGGAACGCCTACGGAGCACCGCTGGTTCTGAGGACAGAGCACTGGAAGAGGCCATGGAGGAAGAAGAAGAGGAGGGGGTGGAGGAGAGAGGTGTGTCACAACCAATAGTAGCATTTTGGAGGCGTGGTGGTGGAACAACCTCCAACACTACTGCACCTTGTCCTGCATCCTTCCCAGCTGCCAGAAGAGTGACCCAGTGGGCCGTGAAAGACAGGTAACGTCCCTGTCCATGCCTGCTGGACCATGAGTCAGCGGTAATATGCACCTTACCGCTGAACGCCCTGTCCAGCGAGGCAAGGACATTGCCTTCCACATGCCGGTAGAGAGCCGGAATCGCCTTCCGTGAGAAAAAGTGGCGTTTGGGGACCTGCCACTGAGGAACCGCACATTGTACAAACTCACGGAAGGGGGCCGAGTCTACCAACTGAAAAGGCAGCAGTTGAAGTGCTAGCAATTTAGCCAAGCTAGCATTCAACCGCTGGGCATGTGGATGGCTGGGAGTGAACTTCTTTCGCCGGTCCAGCAGCTGGGGCAGAGACATTTGCCTGCTATAATCGGACGTGGGTGTACCGCTAGCAGAGTTCCCGGAAGCACTTGGCTGTGACACACCTAATTCTACACCTTCATTCCTCTCAGAGCAGGTTTCAGAGAGGACTGAAGGTCTAGTGGGGTTGGAGATGCCAGCTGATGAGGAGCAAGGAGAGGTCCGCTTTGTTCTTTGGTGTGGGTCTTTGAGGTACGCTTGCCAACGAGCTGTATGGCAGGTCAACATATGTCTGGTCAAGCATGTGGTGCCCAAGCGGCTGATGTTTTGGCCAAGCGAGATACGCTTGAGACATATGTTGCAAATAGCAGCGGTGCGATCTGATGCACTCATCTCAAAAAAGGCCCACACCAAAGAACTTTTAGAATAACGCGCAGAGGCAGCGCCCTGCACAGGCGGAACTCTGCGGTGTGATTCAGTTGGTGTGCTGCCCCTAAGCTGGCCCCCGGAGGGCATCCTGCCTCGTTGGACATGTGCTTCCTCCTCCTCCTCCTCTCTCCTACCAGGCACCCACTTGGAGTCAGTGCCCTCATCATCCCCTCCCTCTTCATCGCTGTAGCAAACCTGGCAGTATGCTGCAGCTTGTGGAACATGACTGCCAGATTGCTGTCCTTCTTGAGCATCCCCTCTCTCTGCGCTCACGCTAATGCCTTCCTCTAGCTGAGTGTCATCATCAGAGCCCACAAAACACTGGGCATCCTCCTGGAGCATGTACCCAACACTGTGCTCAAAGAGTTCAGGAGACTCCTCAGGAGGACGTGGTGGGTCTAGGGAAGGAGTCACTGATGATGACATTGAGAGGAGGGAAGACGATGCGTTGGCAGCTGCTTTGCTAGTACCCTGAGACTGGGTGAGAGAGGATGAGGAGGATGAAGAGGGCTTGGTCCTCCACTCTACCAAGTCGTTGGCATGTTGCGGTTCAACATGTCCAGCTGCCGAAAAGAAGGACAAGCGTGTCCCATGGCCACGTGCTGATGACAATGCACCGCGTCCACGACCAGCACTGTTGTCTCTAGACACAGAGCCTGCTTGCCCTCTTTTATCGGCTCGCGCCTGTCTGCCTCTCCTTGCTGGCCTTCCAGACATGGTAATGGCCTGAAGGGAGTTGGGTAAAACAGCAGTGTAATGGAGTCACACAACACCCACTAAGCCCTGCAGATGGCTCTATTAGAGAACAGCAATAAACGGTAGATACAGGTGTATATTGTGCTGGAGTCACACAACACCCACTAACTCCTGCAGATGCCTTTATTATAGAACACCAGAGATAAAGGGGTATACTGTAATGGAGTCACACAACACCCACTAAGCCCTGCAGATGGCTCTATTAGAGAACAGCAATAAAGGGTAGATACAGGTGTATATTGTGCTGGAGGCACAAAACACCCACTAACTCCTGCAGATGCCTTTATTATAGAACACCAGAGATAAAGGGGTATATACAGATGTATACTGTGCTGTGCTGGAGGCACACACAACTTCCAATAACTCCTGCAGATGGCAAGTGGGCTGAAATAGAGAAGAGCTATGTAGGTGGATATAGCGGTGTGTACTGGGTACAGAGCACGCAGACAGCACGCACAAGCTCCTAACACTACTGACTGCAAGCTCTATTATAAAAGATAGATCACTAGCTATTTAGGTGAGGTGAATATAGCGGTGTATACTGCGGTCAGGGCACACAGACAACAACCACTACACAACAGCAAGATCGAAAATCGGCCGAAAACGATCGGTGTGTACTGTGTTGAAGGTACACAGAACACCCACTGACTGCTTCAGACGCCAACACACTACACTAGGCCGCCGCGCTGGCGGCCTTATATAGTGTGGGGCGTGTACTACACAGCCTGAGCTATGATTGGCCACAGGCATCCTGCCTGTGGCCAATCATGGCTCTCCTCGCTGCTGGCGCTGTGATTGGCCAAGCATGCGGGGTCACAGTGCATGCTTGGCCAATCATGAGCCAGCAAGTCACTGCGATGACGCAGTGCATTGTGGGCCATGAGCGCCACACGAATTTGGCACCTACGGCCCATAACGTTCGGAATTCGCCGAACGGGCGAACAGCCGATGTTCGAGTCGAACGTATGTTCGACTCGAACACGAAGCTCATCCCTAGTCCACACATAGGTATATATGTTTTTAAATGCATTTGCTTTCCAGAATAGGGTAATTTTGTGGTAGTTTCTCCTATTCTGGTACTTTAGGGCCTCTAAAATGTGATTGATGGTCAAGAAATCAGATGCATAATTTTTTCCTCTTGAAAGCCGGAAGTTGCTCTTTGGATTTCAGGCACCTTTACATGGATGGTGAAAAGGTCTCACACGTGGTATTCCCACCCATACTTGAGAGGGGAAGCAAATTGTGTTTTGGGGTGTAATTGTAAGTATGCCCATCCTGTATATAAGAAATATCAAAAAAAATCTTAAAAAAATAGAATTTACTTTCCAAATTTTCCACAAAAAAAAGTGGCAAAAAAAGATCTTCAAGCATTCAATGTGTCTGCTTACCTAAAGGGTGCTTTTATTTGGGGGGGGGGGGGGGGGGTGTTTGTATTGTCCCTGCATTTCAGGGCTTCAAAAAATGTGACCAAATAATATACACTTTTTGGTTATTTTTCACCGAAAAAAGAAAATGTAGCAGGGTACACGTTAGTCTAAATTTATAGTGAGTGAGATGGAAGGGCTACATGATTAAAGGAAGGAGCAGGTAAGAAAAAAAAAATGTACAGGGTGAGGGCATAGGTCTTACCTCATTGGGGGATGAAGATTAGATGGGCTTGGTTGAGCCGAAAATGTTGTTCAAGCAAGGGTGCTGGCTGGTAATTCATTACGAAAAGTTCAGGCGAAGAAGAAGTTTCCCCTCCCACCCTCCCTTGACTTGCGTTTGTTGTTAGTCCATGGTTGTGGGAGGTATTATTTAAACAATTGTGTATAGGCAATGTATGTTTGTCACAGAAGCTTGACAGGGCAGTTAATGCTTTAATTGTTTCAAAACTGAGGGTGGGGCATCTGTGGTATGGTACTTCCACTTGGTTATCGGTTGTTCTCCCTGGAGCTACAGTAGGTCCTCTGGGGAAAAAAGTAAGCGTTTGAGTTTGTAATGTCTTGCTGGTTGGGGTGTGGCAAAGGACATGGGTGAAGCTAGTAATAATGGTGCCCAACAATGAACACCTAAAGACCCCTTCTGGTTGCACTGTTGAATTTGTTTTGTGTTATGTTAATATTATTTTTATTTTTTTATAAATAAGATGATTCCTGTGGCTGCTTAAACTGTTGTCGGTCAGTCTCTGTTATTAGTTAAAAAGGCTATTAGCGAGACCAAGGTTGTCAAATAATTTTGTCATGAGCAATACTATTTTATAACAAAACGTAAGGAAAACTGTTTTTAGTTACAGTGGGGATCGAAAGTTTGGGCACCCCAGGTAAAAATGTGGATTATTGTGCATAACAAAGCCAAGGAGAGATGGAAAAATCTCCAAATGGCATCAAATTACAGATTAGACATTCTTATAATATGTCAAAAAAAGTTAATGCTTTGGGGTTGTATTGCAGCCAGTGGCACAGGGAACATTTCACGAGTAGAAGGAAAAATGGATTCAATAAAATTTCAGCAAATTTTGGATGGTAACTTGATGCCACCTGTGAAAAAGCTGAAGTTAAAGAGAGGATGGCTTCTACAAATGGATAATGATCCTAAACACACCTCAAAATCCATGGGGGATTACATCAAGAGGCGTAAACTGAAGGTTTTGCCATGGCCTTCACAATCTCCTGACCTCAACATTATTGAAAATCTATGGATAGACCTTAAAAGAGCAGTGCATGACAGACAGCTCAGAAATCTCAAAGAACACTTTTGTAAAGAAGAATGGGCAAAGATACCTCAAACAAGAATTGAAAGACTCTTGGCTGGCTACAAAAAGCGCTTACAAGCTGTGATACTTGCCAAAGGGGGCAGTACAAGATATTAACTCTGCAGGGTGTCCAAACTTTTGCAGACGCCATTTTTTTGTTTTCTGTAATTTTGAAAGTGTAAATGATGGAAATAAAATCTAACTTTTTTTGACATATTATAAGAATGTCTAATCTGTAATTTGATGTCATTTGGAGATTGTTCCGTCTTTCCTTGGCTTCGTTATGCACATTAATACACATTTTTACCTGGGGTGCCCAAACTTTCGATCCCCACTGTAAGCATTTTGGCATTGTTTTCCCTTTTTCTAAAAAAAAAAAAAAATAAATAAAAAAAAACAGTGACTAGTAAATGCCACCAAACAAATGCTAAATCTGTCTCAAAGGATAGTATAAAATTCTTTTGGACACACTGTTGCATGGCCAAGTAATTTTCAGTTCAACTCTCACAGGACCGAAAACGAAAAATTGGCTCAGACAGAAAGTCCTTGTACACACGGTCGGAAATTTTGACGGAAAATGTCCGATCAGACCGTGTTGTCGGATAATGTGTGGGCTCCATCGGACTTTTTCCGTCGGAATGTCCGACCAACAAAGTTTGAGAGCTGGATATAAAATTTTCCGACAACATGATCTGATCGGACTTTGTCCGATTGTTTGTAGAGAATTCCGATCGGACAAAGTGCCACGCATGCTCAGATCAAATTCTCAAAAAATCTAGAAAAAAAATTAGATCAAAATCTAAAAAAAGACTTATGCCCCGTACACACGAGCGGACTTTTCAACTTTCAAAGTCCGACGGACTGATTCCGTCAGACTATTCGATCGTGTGTGGGCTGCAACGGACTTTTGATTCACCAAAGTCTGACGGACTTTAGAATATGGAACATGCTTCAAATTTTTCCGACGGAACTCCGCGAGACCCGGTCCCTTCGAAAAATTTGCTTGTGTGTATGCTATTCCGACGGACTAAAACCAACGCTAGGGCAGCTATTGGCTACTGGCTATGAACTTCCTTATTCGAATCCAGTCGTACGTCATCACGTTCGAATCCGTCGGAGTTTAGTGTGATTGTGTGTGGCCAAGTCCGCTCAGCCGAAAAGTCAGTCAGAACTCTGTCGGAACTCCGGCAGAACTCCGGCAGAACTCCTTCGGAAGTCTGTCGGACATAAGTCCTCTCGTGTGTACGGGGCTTAAGACTTACCGGTGACGGTATTTCTAAGAGCCTTTCAGGACAACCCCGGAGAGAGTGTAGCTCCACCTTCTTCTCAGGAAACACATGCCAGCTAATAAAAACTCCTCCCCTTCCACCACAGCTGCACGTATTGTGGACTTCCAACAACTGTAAAACAAAGCACAGAAAACCCCACAACCATGATAGATTCTTAATATTACTATTAAGATTAACCTAGGGAGGGAAGTATCGGTTGTCCTGAAAGGCTCTTAGAAATACCGTCACCAGTAAGTCTAATTAAGTCTCGAATCACCTTTCAGGACAACCCTGGAGAGGATGACCGAGAAAACTTACCCTAGGGTAGGAATACTGCCTGCAGTACCTTCCTGCCAAAGGCCTGATCTGCAGCAGACAGTAAATCCAGATGGTAGTGCCAGAGAAACATCGAATAACTGGACCAAGTGGCAGCCTTGCAAATCTGTTCAGGTGTCGCACGGGCCTTTTAGCCCAGGAAACTGCCGTAGATCTGGTAGAATGAGCGGCAATACCTGAGGGAGATGTTTCTCCTTTTGCTTTATAGGCTTTTGCTATAGCCAGGTTAAGCCACCTACCCAGCGCACTTTTTGAAGCTTTCTCCTTGCGTGGGCCTAAGAAGACTACAAAAAGGCGTTTGACCTTCTAAACTCCTTGGTCATCTTGAGAAATTGCAGCAAACATCTTCTCACGTCTAATGTGTGGAAAGCCTCTTCCCCTGCATTGGCTGGAGTTGCAGAAAAGGTGGGCAACACTATTTCCTGCAACCTATGAAAGGCTGAAGATACTTTGGGTAGAAGCGCTTGGTCTGTCTGAAGGACCACTCTGTTTGCAAATACCCTTAACCACTTAGCAACCGGCCCATAGCCGAATGACGGCTACAGGATAGTTGCTTAACCATGGGAGGGCGTACTATGACGTCCTCCCAGAATAGACGCGCACCCAAGAACTTCCGTGACCGTGATCATGATCATGGTGCTGATCGTGGCCGTTTACCATGTGATTGCTCCGTCAAATGACGGAGCGATCACATGTAAACAAACCGGCATAATTTACGGTTCCTCTCCTTCCAGTGTGAGCAGAGAGGGGAGAGATTGGTGGCAGCAGCGATGTGGGCTGCATGTGTAGTGCCCACAGCGCTGCTTAGTGACAGATCCATCGATCCATTCATCCATGCTCACCCATCCATACTCTGCATACCCAGCCATACTCTGCATACCCATCCATACTCTGCATGCTCTGCATACCCATCCATACTCTGCATGCTCTGCATACCCGGCCATACTTTGCATACCCATCCATACTCTGCATGCTCTGCATACCCAGCCATACTCTGCATGCCCAGCCATACTCTGCATACCCATCAATACTCTGCATACCCATCAATACCCTGCATACCCAGCCATACCCTGCATACCCAGCCATACCCTGCATATTCTGCATACCCATCCATACTCTGCATACCCATGCATTCTCTGCATACCCATCCATACATACTCTGTATACCCATCTATACATACTCTGCATGCCCATCCATACTCAGCATACTCATCCATCCATCCATACTCACCCATCCATACTCAGCATACTCATCCATCCATTCTCATCCATACTCAGCCTGCTCATCCATCCATCCATCCTCAGCAATACTAATCCATTCATCCATCCATGCTCAGCCATCCCATCCACCCCCATTCATAATTAGCTGTACCCAGCCATACCCAAGCGTCCACAGCAATACCCACCCATACCCAGCCGTACTCAATCGTACTCAGTCATACCCAGCCGTACTCAGCCATACCCAACCATGCTCAATCATACTCACTCATACCCAGCCATACTCAGCCATACCCAGCCATATTCTATCATACTCAGTCATACCCAGCCATACTCAGCCATACCCATCCATACCCAGCTGTACCCAGCCATACCCGGCCTTCCTCAGCCATACCCAGCCATACTCAATCGCACTCAGCCATACTCAGCCACCCCATGTATAGTCAGCTATACTCAGCCGTACCCAGCCATACTCATTCATGCTCAGCCATCCCCATCCATGGATCATCCATCCCTATTCATGCTCATCCATGCCAGATCCATGCCACTACAGTGCCTCACAAAAGTGTAATAGGTAGTCAAATTAGATTTGAAACTTATGTCCCTAGAACAACTGATGGTGCTCCCTGCATGTTGGTCCTCTGTATGTGGCCACGCTGTGGAAAAGTCTCACACATGTGGTATCGCCATACTCAGGAGGAGTAGGAGAATCTATTTTGGGGTGTAATTTTTTGGTATGTACATGTTATGTGTTAGAAATATTGTGTACATGGACAACATTCTGTAAAAAAAAAAAAAAAAATGCGTTTTCATTTTCTTTACACATTTTCCAAAAACTTGTAGAAAAAAATGACACGTTCCCATTGTCCTGGTTCTCCAGGGCCTTCAAAAATGTAAGAGGTAGTCAAGAAATGATATGTGTAATTTATGCTCCAAGAACGCCTGATGGTGCTCCCTGCATGTTGGGCCTCTGTATGTGGCCCCACTATGTAAAAGTCTCACATGTGTGGTATCGCCATACTCAGAAGCAGTAGTAGAATGTGTTTTGGGGTGTAATTTGTGGTATGCATATTCTGTGTGTGTGAGAAATAACCTGCTAATATAACAATTTTGTGAAAAAAAGAAAAGAAAATCTTGATTTTGCAAAGAATTGTGGGAAAAAAATTACAACTTAAAAAAACTCACCATGCCTCTTACTAAATACTTTGGAATGTCTACTTTCCAAAAAGGGGTCATTTGGGGGGTATTTGTACTTTCCTGGCTTATTAGGGTCTCAAGGAATGAGATAGGCCATCAGTACTTCAGGTGTGATCAATTTTCAGAGATTGGCACCATAGCTTGTGGACTCTATAACTTTCACAAAGACCAAATAATATACACCAATTTGGGTTATTTTTACCAAAGATATGTAGTGGTATAAATTTTGGGCAACATATATGAAGAAAGATTACTAATTTGCAAAATTTTATAACAAAAACGAAGAAAAATTTATTTTTTACTGAATTTTTCGGTCTTTTTTCTCTTTATATCGCAAAAAATAAAAAGCCCAGCGGTGATTAAATACCACCAAAAGAAAGCTCTATTTGTGTGAAAAAAAGGACAAAAAATTCAAATAGGTACAGTGTTGTATGACTGAGTAATTGAGAGCACCAAAAGCTGAAAAATGGTCTGGTTATTAAGGGGGTTTAAGTGCCCAGTGGTCAAGTGGTGAAGAAAGGTTCTGTAACCACCAAAGCTTGTAGCTCACTAATTCTCCTCGCTGAGGTGATGGCCACCAGAAAAATTGTTTTGAAAACCACATTCTGTAGGGAAGCTTCTAGTAAGGGTTCAAAGGAGCTCCCGAGAGGCCGTGCAAAACGGTAGACAAATCCCAACTGGGAAAACCTCTAAGGGCTACTGGCCTACTTCGAGCGAGAGCCTTAAAAAATCTAGAAATTAAAGTTTTTTTTTTGATAATGTCTTTTCAAAGAAAACTGATAAAGCCGCCACCTGAGTCTTCAGGGTGCTGGCTGCCAGACCCTTCTCCATTCCCTCATGGAGAAACTCCAGAACGTACACCACGCTCCTAACTTGGAGGTCTCTGGACGCACACCAGGAATTACATTTTTTCCAAACCTTCACATAAATTGCCTGCGTGACTTCTTTCCTGCTAGACAGCAGGGTTTTTACCACCTTGTCCAAAAGTCCCTTTGGTTTCAATAGGTCCTCCTCAGAAGCTAGGTGGTTAACTGCAAAAACTCCACCTCCGGATGGTTCACTGCTCCCTGGGATAGCAGACCCTTCCTGGACGGTAAATTCCATAGGGGTTGCATGGCTAGATTTAGAAGCACTGCGAACCAAGGCCTTTTTGGCCAAAACTGAGTGATTAGAATCAGATCTGTCTTTTCCTCTTTGTATTTTCTTAAAACCAGCGGAATCAGAGAGAAGGGGGGAAAAGTGTAACACAGCTGGTAATGCCAAGGGTGGGCAAAAGCATCCAAGCCTATCGCTTCATCCCCTCGGTGAAGAGAAAAGAATCTGCTTACTTTTGAATTTTGTTGACTGGCAAATAGGTCTATTTGCGGAAGACCCCAAGACCTGGAAATGATCAGAAAGACTTCCTGATTCAGACTCCACTCCGATTCTACCAGCTTCTGCCTGCTTAGAAGATCTGCCAAAAGATTCTGAGGACTTTTCAGGTGAACTGCCGATAATGAAGCCATGTTCTGCTCTGCCCAGGCCATCAAGAGGTTGGCCAACTCCATCAGACCTTTGCTCCTGGCTCCCCCTTGCTTCATTATATAGGTTACTGCAGTTGTGTTGTCTGACAACACCTGAACAGGATGACCCCTCAAAACCTGCTGAAAGGCCAACCTGAGAAGAAGGTGGAGCTACACTCTCTCCAGGGTTGTCCTGAAAGGCGATTCAAGAAAATAAAAATTCCAGAGTGTATATATATATATATATATATATATATATATATATATATATATATATATATATCATACTTTGTAGACACTATAACTTTCACTAAATGTAAAAGGTGCTTTAAACTGGCCCACCTATGAAAGCACCACTCAGCGCCCAGGATAAGTGCACTTCAGGTCTCTATGTTATATAAGATGTCACCCATATGAAAATACAACGTTAATTATAAAATCAGGATCTAAAAGCAGCTGCTAGAAAAGCAATGTAATAAAGAAAAACAATACCAAAAATGCTCCAAGAGTCCTTTATAATATTGCAGCAGTGCTCATGTCAATTAAAATGACAAGCTTCCATATAATGTTCATATATTAGTCAATAATGCAAAGGAGGCCAGTTATAACTCGTGCTGTGATTTGTTCAAGAGTAAAACACCATCCACCAGACACTTCACCACGTGAGGGAATCTCCCCTTTAGGGGTACACCCATCACAAATACGGATGCAATGCGTCTTTAGTTTAAAACTGATTCTCCGGGGGGGCTTGGCTTGAGCGCACTGCAGATGGCCGCTTTCTACAGGAGCTCCGGAGCACAGAGGGGGAAACTGAGTGTACAGGACCCGCCCCCAGCTACCTAATCGCAAATTACCAGTGAACAACATACCCCCCATACACTCGACCATGACGAGGAAGCGCAAGGAGGAGCAGAGACCACGGAAGCTGACAGAATTCTTCACCAAGCCAGGACGAGGCGGAGGTAAAGATGGAATTGCTCCCCTGTTTTGATTGGAGTTTGCTTGTTCATTTATTGTTCTTTCCCCTTAGTCTGCGTTCAAACCTTGCAACCATTGTACTTTTTCCTGAACAAACTGAAGACTCTTAACCCCACTGAGGAAGAGTAGATGATGTGCCTATTTAGAACCAACAGCCGACAACATATAGTGAGTACGGATACACCAAGCATGACTGTCACCCACAATGGGTATTAAAATAATTACCATTAACATCAAAGGGCTGAACCACCCATCGATCTTCCCTCTGGCAAACCGCTCTAAAAACCAACAGCGATATTATTTGCACGCAAGAAACGCATTTCAAAAACTCTGCAGCCCCTTTGATTAAATGCAGCTCCTTTCCACACATATTCCTAGCCAGCAGCTCTGAAAAGAAACACGGAGTCATGATAGCAGTTAAGAGCACCATCAACTTTCAACTAGTGGAGAATATACCCGACTCCAACGGGCGGTATCTGATCCTATTATGCACAACTGACTCATCTCCCTACACTTTGGTCTGCCTCTACGCCACAAATTCTCAACAAACTACTGAAGAAAGCCCGCAAAATCCAAAAGGGACTCTTACTATTATGTGGAGACATCAACATTAAATAAAAAAGGTGATCAGCGCAAACTGTATACCAAATATTACTACAAAGACAGAAAATCCTTGTTTGATATGTATTCTACTTCATAGATAAAGTGCAATAAATCAATAATGATAATACTATTGGTGAATCCTAATGCAAATTGCTGCTGTGCATGCAATTATTTAGCTGCTTTGCAAAACTGAATAATTGCATGCACATCAGGAATTTGCATTAGGATTCACCAATAGTATTATCATTATTGATTTATTGCACTTTATCTATGAAGTAGAATACATATCAAACAAGGATGTTCTATCTTTGTAGTAATATTTGGTATATAGTTTATGCTGATCACCTTTTTTTATTTATTGTTGTTCAAGTCCATGGTATACACTTTAGGTCTAGCAGCAATCTAACCGACATACCACATTCAGATATTTTTCACTTTGATAGCGCGAGAGAACCCCATTTTCTATATCCGAGACATCAACATTGCCTCTGAATACCACCTAGACACCACTAACGCCAACTTGAGACATACCTCTCCGATGCACCATTTCCTCCTGGAAAATTAACTGTATGTGTGGAGATGCCACCATACTACAGAGAAAGACTTCACTTTCCAGTCAACTACACATAATTCTTACTCTAGAATTGACTATTACCTAACGGACAAATGGCTCCTACAACGTATATCGGACTCTAACATTGAACCGATAACGTGGTCAGACCACGCCCCCATTTGCCTAACAACTAATTCAAACATGGCACACAACCCCACAAGGATATGTCGAGCCAATGTATTTCTAATTAAATCTTCTCCCTATGCAGAGGAGATTCAATGTCAGATTGAATAATACTTCCAAAACAATATAGGATCAGTAGACAAAACAGTAACTCTATGGATGGTGCACAAGGCATTCATAAGTGGAATGATGTTGAAACTAGGGTCTCGGGCAAAAAAGAGGAGGACGCAGCGAATTGATGAGGTTATTGCACAAATAGAGAAGAACTAATCTATTAACAAATTGACCCCATCCCACTCACTCAAATGGAAGCTCCTGGCCTTAAGACAAGAACTTAGGTCCCTTCTACTTAATAGCTTTGAAAAATCCCATCGCAGACTCAAAGCCTACTCATATTCCACCAACAATAAAGCTGGCAAACGTTTGGCTATGAGACTTCGTGGACTTCGCGTTAAAGCCAAAATTCCATTTATTCTCCACCCTACCTCTAAGGCTAAAATGTATGATCCTCAAGGGATAACTAATGCATTTAGGGACTACTACGTGTCCCTATACAATCTCAAACACAATAATACAACCCTTCAGCCAAACCCTAAAAACATCAAGGAATTACTATCCCAAATTAACCTCTCGACCCTCTCTATGAGCCAATTAGAGACTCTCAATGCTCCCTTTTCATTACAAGAAGTAACACATCATATTGACTCCCTACCGAACCACAAATCACCTGGCTCGGATGGGCTCCCAGGAGAATTCTACAAACGATTTAGAGACACCTTAGCCCCTTTCTTATGCAACCTCTTCAATGAAGCTGTCTCCTCTTCTTTGTTTCCCCGGGAAATGCTACATGCCCTAGTAGTAGCTCTTCCTAAGCCTGGGAAGGAGCCTATAACACCGCAAAATTTCAGGCTGATTTCCTTGCTCAACGCAGATATAAAGATATACGCTAAGATTATCGCCTCCAGATTAACAAATATCATCCCCCACCTCATAGATAGGGACCAAGCAGGATTTGTCAGGGGACGCCAGACCTTTAGAAGCCACTAGGCGCATGGTAAACATTATCTATATGGGGGGGCGTGGCCGGCCAGCGCGGAAGATGGACGCTTAAGAACAGAGCTCCGTCGTGAGGGAAAAAACGGAACGTTTTGGATCCGAACGGGACCGCAATTCCGACAAAAAACACTACCAAATAGCGACCGGACATCCCGTGTAACGATGTCACGTAAAAGAACGGGTGAATAGCGACCGAAAAAACGTACAACACTAATGTATGCTCCCGAAGAACAGGTCAGTGAGACCCAAAATGGCGCTGACGGCATTTCAGTGCCTCAGGGACATTACACCGCTCTCTCCTCAGAACAGCAGGAGAATACTATTAAAGGAGAAACACCTACAACCACTACTCAAAATACCAGTGCTGACTCTTTGTTATATAGCCCAAACAGAGCAAAAATGAGGATAGATACATTAATAGTACAGTCTCATTCACAAGTACTACAGACCCAGGCTTCTAATTCTCCACAAACTAACCAGGCCTTACAATCTCCTATGGAATCATTCCCCACATCTGGACAACCAGTTATAGACACTACATTGAAGGAAATGCTAATTTCGCTACACACCTCATTAGTCTCGGATTTGTCAAACCTATTTCATAAATTAAGTACTGAAGTGAGCTCATTAGATAATAGAGTCTCCACTATATAAAGGGGAATGACAGAATGTTCTCATACAGTGAATGATCTCATTGATGCTTATGATGAGGTAAAAGATGAACAGGAATGGGTCCGTGCTAAGCTGGCCGATTTGGAAGACCGTTCAAGACGTAACAATGTCAAACTAAGAGGTGTCCCTGAAAGCATTTCTACACCAGATTTGCCCAAATATGCAAAAGACTTAATTCGCACAATTTTACCTGATATTACCCCAAGAGACTTGATAATTGATAGAATTCACAGAATTGCAAAACCACAACATCTGGCAGCTTCGGTACCGAGAGATATACTTATGAGGATTCATTTTTTCCATGTAAAAGAAAAAATGATGTATGAAGCTAGATCTAAGGGCCCACTCCCACGCCCATTTGAAGGTATACAAATATTCCCTGATCTTTCTAAACACACGCTACAACTAAAAAGAGACTTGAATCCCATAACTAAAAGTATGCATAATCATAAAATCCTGTATAAATGGAGATATCCTGCCACATTGATCATTACTAGAAATGGATCGACACATGTTGTTAATGATCTCCAAAAGGGTGTCAAGCTTCTGAGGGATTGGGGGATAGTTCTAGATCTCCCCAAAACAATTGACCCTTCTTTATCAAAACGTATACCTCTGCTATACCAACGCAATCAGGAATCCCGGAAACATAAACCAATGGAAATATCTGGCTCTTAAATGATCCACTTACATCGTTTATAATATCCCCTCATGGAAATTAATTCTGTCTTCCGTTTCACCGACATTAACTGTTTCCTCCAACAGCGGTTTAGCTGTTTCAGCTTCCATTTGTGTTTATCACACACCGCCAAATTTTTGTTATATTTGTGACTGATACGTTTACGACTTATTGTTGTTGTTTTCTGTTTTTTTTTTTTTTTTCTTGACTGTTCTAGTACAGTTCTCATTCCAGGTTCAATATTCTCTGATACATATTTATATACCAGTCAAATTATCTTATTACAACGCTGAATCTTGATCATTCTTCCACGATCCACCTACTGCCTACTAACTGTAAGTGCTATCCTTTTCCATGTATTATTCTTATTTACTTCAGCTACTATGCCAGTTAAAATATTATCCTTAAATGCCAGAGGACTCAACCATCCGGCCAAGAGACAATCCCTTTGGTATTCAGCAAAAAAATTTGACAGCGACATTCTTTGTGTTCAAGAGACACATCTGACACCTACATCATCTTCACTATGTCGAAATAACAAGTTCCCTCATATTTTTCATTCCACCTTCACCACTAAAAAGAGAGGCGTACTCATAGCAATAAGCAAAGACATTGACTTTACCTCACTACAAGAAATATATGATCCTAATGGTCGCTTCATTATTCTAATCTGCACAATTAATGGAATTAAATATGCAATTCTTAATCTTTATGCTCCTAATTCACATGAAGCAACTTTCCTTAAGAAAATCTTCACCAAAGTCAACAAGATAAAACAGGGTCTTCTCCTTGTTTGTGGAGATTTTAATCTGGTTGCAGACATTCATATGGACACTACTTCAGCGGCAAAAAGAAATCCATCTCCCTTGAATCAACTACTAACCTCATTTGATTTGTATGATGTATGGAGATGTTACCATGGAACAGAGAGGAACTACACATACTTTTCCCCCCATCATAAGTCTTATTCCGGACTTATTCCAGATATGTTTCTTGCAGATAAATGGTTATTGCAAAATGTTAGCTCGTCTGTTATCCACACCATGACATGGTCTGACCACAACCCAATATCAATTACTATTGATGATACCTCCCCCAAACGTAATTCCTTTCTATGGAGAGACAATAATTACATATTACAACATCCAGTATATTCCAAAGAAATTGCTAATCACCTGAAAGAATATTTTGAACTAAATGTTGATTCAGTGTCGGATCCTGCCATGGTGTGGAATGCACATAAAGCAGTTATTAGAGGTATTATTATAAAACTTAGTTTGGTTTACAAAAAGAAAAGAACACAACAAATTGATTCCCTTACCTCCCAAATTTCTAAATTAG
This sequence comes from Lithobates pipiens, assembly GCF_037356315.1. Taxonomy (NCBI): domain Eukaryota; kingdom Metazoa; phylum Chordata; class Amphibia; order Anura; family Ranidae; genus Lithobates; species Lithobates pipiens. The sequence goes on along the minus strand of NW_027507718.1, from coordinate 269,390,918 downwards.
AGTCTGAACACAAATCTACCTCACAATCCAATACTCTAGCTCAACTATTGCAGCTCAGACAGGAACTTAGATCTCTCCTTTTACACAAATATGAATACATGCAACGTAAATTTAGAGCCACATCATATTCCACATCTAACAAAGCTGGTAAAAAATTGGCTCAGCGACTTAAAGGTATACAAACTAAATCTAAAATCCATTATCTCTTCCATCCACACTCAAAAGACAAATTATCTAATCCACAAGATATAGCGAATGCTTTTAGTGATTATTACAGTGATCTTTATAACCTTCATACAGATGCTTCCACCCACCAACCATCTCCGGAAGAAATTGATAAATTTCTTAATCAGGTTAACCTACCTACCCTAACTGAATCCCAATTAAATTACTTAAATACACCATTTTCTACCGCAGAAATCCTTGCAACTATTGCATCATTAACAAGCAATAAAGCCCCAGGTCCCGATGGTCTTTCGGGGGAATATTTTAAACAATTATCCACATATCTGACTCCTCACTTAACAAAATTCCTCAACAAAGCTGCATCATCTTCTAATTTCCCTACAGAATCATTATCAGCACTTATTGTTACGATCCCGAAACCTGGGAAAGATCCAACCTCACCCCAAAATTTTAGACCAATTTCCCTACTTAACCTGGACCTAAAAATGTATGCTAAAACAATAGCTAGACGTCTGGTTTCCATTGTGCCTGATCTAATACATAAAGATCAATCTGGCTTCATTAAAGGAAGACAGGCTCATGACGCAACACGAAGAATGATAGATTTAATTCACTATGCGGAGTCTACCGGAAAGCCTTCTCTGTTTCTCTCATTGGATGCAGAGAAGGCGTTTGATCGGGTACAGTGGACATATCTACAAAAAGTCCTATTAAAATTTGGATTTAAAGATTACATATATATAGTGCTATTATGGCATTATATACACGACCATCGGCTCAAGTATTTTCCGCCAATATGCTTTCTCAACCATTTCACATATCAAATGGTACACGCCAAGGTTGCCCATTATCACCTTTAATCTTCAATTTGGCAATGGAACCCTTGGCTGAACACATACGCAAAAATTCTAAGATCACCGGAATAAACTTGGGTTCCACCTCTCATAAAATTAGTCTTTTTGCGGATGATATAATACTTATATTAACAAACCCTACCTCATCATTAGCCACAGTATGCAAAACATTGGAATGGTTCAGTCAAGTATCCTTATACAAACTAAATACAACAAAATCCCATATATTTGGATATAAAACTAAATGCTACCACTAGAAACCTCTTACAAGCCCAATACCCCTTTACATGGTCTGAAGATAATATTTCTTATTTGGGTATACAACTCACAAGATCTACAAAACACCTTTTTAAGTCAAACTATAAACCATTTCTGAATAAATTACGTACAGAATCCCAGAAGATCACTAAATTGGAACTTTCGTGGACTGGAAGATTAGCAGCGTTTAAAATGATGCATTTACCTCAAATCCTTTACCTATTTAGAACTTTACCTATCCCCATTCCTAAATATTTCTTTACATCCCTACAAAGGTTACTCAACCAATGTATTTGGTACGGAACAAAACCTAGATGTGCTCATTCCAAATTAAGAAATCACAAATTGGCGGGGGGGGGGGGGGGGGGTCAGGCTCTATTGATTTAGAAGATTACTATATAGCAGTAATAATTGATCAATCTAAAGAATGATTCCAGAATCCTTCAAGTAAACTCTGGAGTAACATCGAACATACCTTTCTATTAAGTCCCGGATTGAAGGAGTGGCTTCTTAGTACTCCATTAGGGACTAAATTACCCAAAGATTTACCTCCTACCATGATTGCCAGGACCAAAGCTTGGAAAATGTTAAACCAAGAAATACATTGTGAATCAAATATACCTCAAATATCGATCCCTATCGAATCCTTACACCATTTATCACATGATCTATCTCTTTATCATTGGTCTCAAAAAGGCATCAATTACATAAACCAACTTCTTATAGGTACGCATACACAATCCTTTTCTGTTCTACAAAAACAATTCAACTTACTATATTCAGACATATCTACATATACCCTCATACAACAATGCCTCAATAAAATCAAACTTCCTTTATACAATATTTCGCCAACAATATGGGAATTTCTTAATTCCTCCTCAATTCACAAAAAAGGAATCTCCTTAATTTACAATATCTTACACCTCAAGAGTTTATTTACAAAATCCACCTCTCATTCACATTGGGAAAATGTTTTACAAAAGTCCTTTACAGATCAACAATGGGAACAAGCACTAAAAAGTATCTACAAAACTACTAAAAGTTCAGCACTATGGGAACTTACTCAAAAAATTTCACTTAGATGGTATTTGACTCCATCAAGATTAACATCTTTTAATTCATCTTTATCGGATTTATGTTGGAGATGTAGTTCTGCTAAAGGTGACATGTTTCACATTTTTTGGAGTTGCACTAAACTCCAAGAGTTCTGGAAAAATGTTTTTCTTATATTAACAGACATAACTCAAATACAGATTCCTTTTTTACCTGAGTTAGCGATATTGAACTTAACCATAGAAGACATACCATACCCTTTTCGTCATGTAACGACACATGTCTTCCTGGCAGCCAGATTATCCATAACCAGATTATGGAAATCCACAACACCTCCAACTGCCTATCAACTCTTGGATACCGTATCTTTACACTACAGTTATGAATTAATGATGGCCTCCATTACAGGTAATTTACCAAAAGAAAAACGTAGATGGTCACCATGGGAGGGATGGTCAAAATCCGCTGATTTTCTGAAACAATCTTAAACAATATCTAGATATACTTTTACTGTGTTTTCAATTCCTGGTTTCATTATATTTGGATACATTATAGTTTTATATGTCTAAAAATACTTAATATTGGCGACATCTCTCTGAATGAATGAATGAATGAAATACTTATATAGCGCACAATGCGAACTGAATCGCCTCTAGGCGCTGTTCCTCCCCCAAGACACAGCTGAGCACCCACTGGGGTGTCTAGGGGAGGCTAATATCTATATTTATACAATTTAAATATATCAGTTAATTTTATATTTATGTTTCTGTAATGTATTATTAATCTCTTACTTAATGGATGAATTGTACGTCTATAAGAATGTCAATATTTTTTTTTATTTTTTCTCTCGTATATCTTTTGTCTACTCGTATTTGAAATCTACTGTAGGATGTATTTTCTATATGCTTTATTTTTTAAATCAATAAAAATCGATTGATCAAAAAAAAAAAAAACATTATATATATGGCTAGGTGCTCTGGAACGCCTTCTCTGCTTCTCTCCTTGGATGCAGAGAAGGCATTCAACAAAGTCCATTTGGGGTACCTACATAACGCCTGACCAAATTTGGTTTTCCTGAGAGATCCATTTCTGCAATAATGGCATTATGCTCGACTCCATCAGCTAAGGTATACGTGGCTGAAATGGTCTCATCTACATTTAGGATATCTAACGGCACCAGGCAAGGATGCCTCCTCTCCCCTATCATCTTTGACTTAGCCATAGAACCCCTAGCGGAGCATATCAGAGCATCCAACTTAATCTCAGGATTCTGAATAGGAGATAAGAAACACAAAATCAGCCTTTTTGCTGATGATGTGATCCTGATGCTGACAAACCCCCACTCTTCCCTACCAGCAGCCCATGAGCTCCTTAAAAAATATAGCAAAGTATCTTATTACAAGATAAACTGCTCAAAATTGCATACACTTAATCTAGGAGTAGACAGCTTCACAAAAAAACTGCTATCCCTACAACTCCCATTCCAATGGTCAGAATTGAGCTTAGAATATCTAGAAAATCACCCTAACCAAAAATAGAGAGAACCTATTTAAAGCAATCTACACTCCCTGCAAACAGACATTTATTAAATCCTTAAGAACAACTATCTAAACATAAATTCTCCTGGGCTGGTAGACTAGCAGCGTTTAAAATAATAACACTTCCACAACTCCTATACATGTTCTGTTCCCTACCCATACCCATCCCATATTCCTACTTAAAATCTCTACAATCCATTATTTCTAAATACATTTGGAAGGGGAAAAAGGCCATGAATCGCCCATGCTTGGCTAACAAAACACAAATTGGTCAGCGGATCAGGCCTAGTGGACATTATAAACTATTACCAAGCCACTGTACTTGCTCAACTTAGGGAGTGGTTTCTCACAAAAGACCACACCCTGTGGGGAGAATTGGAGCGTAGCTTGGTACCCAGTAAAAATCTGAAACTGTGGTTACTTAGCCTGCACCCCAAAACCAATATCTCTAAACACCCCCCTCCCACTATGAGAGCGTCAGTAATGGTGTGGCATAAATTTGTTGTCATGCCCTGGCTGTACACCCCTAGAGCACCTAAGGAGATATCACTCTCCATATTATCACTCTTGATCCCAGATATAAATCTCAGTACATGGCCCAAAGACACCCAACTGAGCCACTTAATCTTAAATAGCAACATAAAATCCCTCAATCAGCTTCAATCAGACCTACAAGTACCAAAATTGCCATACTTCCAATATCTTCAAATTGCTCACAGCATACACCACAACCCCCACCTCTTGGACCCCATCCCAATTCAAACACTCATGTTCTATGAACAAAGCAATAAACAAGTAGAAGGCATATCTAAATTTTACAATATGTTGCATGAGAAATTGTATTTCCACCACTCTAAACCCTTTCACCAGTGGGAATGCGACCTACAACACAAATTCTCCACAAATAAATAGGAAAGTACATTAAAATCTATTTATAGGGCTACCTCATTTTCTTCCTTATGGGAACTTACTCAGAGCATCACTCAACGTAGGTATATGACCCCCCCCCCCTAAGATTGCCAAATTTGACAGCAACGCCTCCGCTGGCGCTGGCGGAAATGCGGAGGCAGAGGGTCACTTCTCCATGGGCTCTGGAGATGTCCAATATTAACCCCATATTAGGCAGAAATCTTCCTTCTGATCGTGCAGGTCACCAACACCACCATCCTCCCTCGCTGGAGATGGCACTTTTGAATCTAAACATTGAACTAATCCCCCACAAGGCCCAAAAAGCAACAACTCATATTTTATTAGCTGCCAGACAGAATATAACTAAACGCTGGAAGGACACTTCACCCCCACAAGTTCTCAACGTGATAAAGCAGGTTCAAGACCATTACACATTTGAGACCACATTAGCAGTGGATAGAAGCACATAACTCAAATTGTTCCACCTCTGGGAAACCTGGACGGATTGGTACAAAAACAATATTAAATGAACAAAGTTCATTCAGGTTAAATGCAGATGTTCAACCCCTCCTTCCCAGTTATCCCCCCCTTCCACCACTAGTTTCATATTGCCCCAATACAAGGCCTAAGTTCCCATGTGATACAAGCCTAATCTTAGTGAAACAAACTTTACAGCAGGATACAAACTGGTAGAGAAGGGGTGGACATTACCCTAGACCAGCATATGTCAAACTGGTAAATTCTTGGCTATACTTGGTTAGAGCTCACCCACTATCACTACCTATGTCATATGATCTAGCATAACAATCTGTATGGTTTTGCTTTGCAAATGTATGTGCCTTACTTATAACATGCACCCAATGTATCATATGGCCTCACAAATGTTTGTATTCTTTAAACTTAAACTTAATAAAAATGATTGGAATCTAAAACTGATTCTACCCGCTTCAACCAATTTTCCACCGAATACTAGTCACACTGTGCAAGGCTCCAGTATTATCATGTGAAAAAAACAAATTGTCCACATAGTGTGATACTGTATATGAGTTGTAATATAATCCAAAACCCCCCTTACAAGTTAAACATACAAAAGTCAAGTTAATCTGAAGCAGTAATAAAGGGCTTTGTGCAAACGTATTCACCCGGCCACCGGTAATGGAAGAGAAGACACGTCTGTGTACACCAGTGATCTACTTCCTGGATACTTGGCAGCCCATGGAATGCACATGTCACTTCCGGAAAATCACGGAGATCACTACCTGATGCATTTCGTCACTTCCTGACTTCATCTGAGGGTGTGTCTTGTTGATGACCAGTATTTATGTAAGTCGATATCCCAGCCCTGCGGCCAATTAACTATTCATATAAATACGACTGTGTCTAATCGTGCGTCATGCACTTCATGCACTGGCAGGCAAAAAGAAAAAGATTGGAGACATTTTAGCCACAAGGCTAGTACCCTTCAGCTACTACTGGTAACATTAGAAAACAGTGATATACAAATATCTATAAAATAATTGTGCAGTGAGAGTTGCAGTTGCTGTCAGGAGAGCTGGAAGCTCCTGTTAGAGACTACATACTTCGTGAGGGATTCCTTCCCAAGGACTGGGAAAGTTGGGACAGTTACACAGGTCTAGGAGGCTGAGAAATCTGAGGCGGCTAGCAGGTCCAGGGAGGTGGAGGGAATCTCAAAGTTTCTGGAGGAAGCAAGCTCCAGGGGCTGGAAAACTCTGTCAGGAAGGCCAGGAGCGGGCCCATGCGGTGAAGTTCTGCAAGCAGGACTAAGAGAGCCTGAGGCGCCTGTGGTCAGGAACAACAATTATGGAGCTGCTGAAATGTAGCCAGGAAAAACACCTTTACCAACAAGAACTTGTGCTACCATGCGAGGATGGTCACCAAGGACCTTAAAGACACATACTTACATGCTGTTACCTTACAGCAGTAAGGTAAGGGGACACCCATATATTTAATAAGCACGGAGGATTTAACAAGTCACCCACCACCAGCAGCACTTTGCAGAATTTTGTTTACCAGCACCAGCACTTTATTATTGGGTTTACAGAGCCAATATATATTGCACTATATATACGTTTATAGAAGGAAGCGTTTTTATGGACACTCTTATTAATCCTATAATTTACATGTATGATCTAATATTTGCTATTATCATTTTAATCTAGTTCACACCTTGGATATATGCACTTCTTTCTATGTGCCTAAGTCTGGCAACTGTCAGCACCTGCTTTGTATATTTATTTGATTGTACTATTATCATTTTAATTTTGCTTATTATCAGTCTACACCTGGCATTTGCACTTTTTTTGTACATGCCTTAGCCTGGCAACTATCAGCACCTGTTTTGTATAATAATTTTATTACACTAGGACAGTGATGGCGAACCTTTTTGAGCCCGAGTGCCCAAACCGCAATGCAAAACCAACTTATTTCTTTCAAAGTGCCAACACAGAATTAAACCTGCCAGCGGCTCTGTACAGAGGATGGGACTGATCATCCCTCTGAATAAATCCTAAGGGACCAAAAACCTACAATTCTAGCAGATTCGCTCAGAATGCAGGGATCAGCAATGCGTTGTGCTCATAATGCACTCATCTACCTGACCATTACCCTCACCTCCCTGACACATGCACTCACCTCCCTGACACATGCACTCACCTACCTGACCCATTGCACTCACCTGCCTGACCATTACACTCACCTCCCTGACACATGCACTCACCTCCCTGACACATGCACTCACCTACCTGACCCATTGCACTCACCTGCCTGACCATTACACTCACCTACCCGACACATACATTCACCTACCTGACACATGCACTCACCTACCTGACACATGCACTCACCTACCTGACACATGCACTCACCGAATTAACACCTTTATTTTGCAAAATTGAGTAAAATCTGTAACTGTACAGAGCACAATGTCAGCATTGTAGTGAGTTGGTTTGTATTAGTTTTTTGTAGATTGTTACATACCATTAAACAAGCAATAAACTTTAACAGTGAAAGGCTTACTTTAGAAATGTTTAGATGCAGGGAAATAATGGATCCACTCCACACTGATCTTACCTGTCTCCAGTCTCTCTGGCAGCTCATTCCCACCTACAAGTCTCCTCTGATCCCAGCTGCATGTTCTCCCAGTCACGCCCAGCGCGTCACCGCTGATTTGTTTGATGGTGGGTGAGGTGTGGATGAGACAGCCTCTATGATTGGATTAGCGTGCGCACGTCACCCTTGGGCACTTATTCTTTGTCACTAGTGATGGCCGAACGGTTCGCCCGGCGGTCGTTTCGCGGCGAATTTCCGACATTCGCGGTCCGCACGTTCGAACGCCTTTTTCCGTCGTTCGCCGCGGCGGACTTACGTGTTTAATGTATACAAGAACTTTAACCTTTGGTGACACGTTTATCATGTGATACAGGACAGCCAATTGAGACATGACAGCACATGGACACTTGTACATTCCCCCTAACCTATAAATACACCCGATCCGGTGGCCATTTTACATTCTTTCTTCTGTTAAGATAGGGACAGGTTCCTGTGTGGAGTAGGGAGAGATAAACCACTAGCTATTTGGTACACAAAAGTTCTTTTCAGGACTGGTATAGGTGTTAGATGTTGATAGGTTTGCTGTGCTGCTGATTCTTGCAGCAGCCTGAGTGTCTTTTGTTAGTTTAGAGAAAGGGAAAGGACGGTGTATGCTACAGGGACAGCCAGATTAGTCTTTCATCATCATCATCATCATCATCATCATTAGCTGTTACTATCAAGGTCCACAAAAGAGCTGTTCCAGTAACCACTAATCGTTCTCTTTTTTTGCCAATTTGTATAGGGACAGGAAGGAAGCAGTGTTGTCAGGCAGTGAGGGTAATTTTAAAGACTTGCTGTTATTATTAGTTCCACAAAGGTTCTTTTCAGGACTGGTATCAGTGGTACAGTAATAGGCTTGTACATGTATAATATTCTTTCTTCCAAATATAGAAAGGATATTATACTTGACTGCTGCCCTTCTGCTGCAGTCTGCTAAACATTCACAACTCACTTGTTCCACAAAAGTTCTTATAAGGACTGGTAACTTGGTATAGGGTGCTACGGTACATAGGCTTGAGTGCGGTACAGTCTGCTGTTCTGTAAGGACCGCTATCGGTCCACAATAGATAGGGTTGACGTGCACCACTGCTGACCGCTGCCCTATACTGCAGCAGTCCTTCAGCGGTATAGGGACTGACGTACAGTCTGCTAATCACTAACACACAACCTGCTTGTTCCACAAAAGTTCTTATAAGGACTGGTAACTTGGTATAGGGTGCTACGGTACATAGGCTTGAGTGCGGTACAGTCTGCTGTTCTGTAAGGACCGCTATCGGTCCACAATAGATAGGGTTGACGTGCACCACTGCTGACCGCTGCCCTATACTGCAGCAGTCCTTCAGCGGTATAGGGACTGACGTACAGTCTGCTAAAAACTAATACACAACCTGCTTGGTCCACAAAAGTTCTTATAAGGACTGGTAACTTGGTATAGGGTGCTACGGTACATAGGCTTGAGTGCGGTACAGTCTGCTGTTCTGTAAGGACCGCTATCGGTCCACAATAGATAGGGTTGACGTGCACCACTGCTGACCGCTCACCTATACTGCAGCAGTCCTTCAGCGGTATAGGGACTGACGTACAGTCTGCTAAACACTAATACACAACCTGCTTGTTCCACAAAAGTTCTTATAAGGACTGGTAACTTGGTATAGGGTGCTACGGTACATAGGCTTGAGTGCGGTACAGTCTGCTGTTCTGTAAGGACCGCTATCGGTCCACAATAGATAGGGTTGACGTGCACCACTGCTGACCGCTCACCTATACTGCAGCAGTCCTTCAGCGGTATAGGGACTGACGTACAGTCTGCTAATCACTAACACACAACCTGCTTGTTCCACAAAAGTTCTTATAAGGACTGGTAACTTGGTATAGGGTGCTACGGTACATAGGCTTGAGTGCGGTACAGTCTGCTGTTCTGTAAGGACCGCTATCGGTCCACAATAGATAGGGTTGACGTGCACCACTGCTGACCGCTCACCTATACTGCAGCAGTCCTTCAGCGGTATAGGGACTGACGTACAGTCTGCTAATCACTAACACACAACCTGCTTGTTCCACAAAAGTTCTTATAAGGACTGGTAACTTGGTATAGGGTGCTACGGTACATAGGCTTGAGTGCGGTACAGTCTGCTGTTCTGTAAGGACCGCTATCGGTCCACAATAGATAGGGTTGACGTGCACCACTGCTGACCGCTGCCCTATACTGCAGCAGTCCTTCAGCGGTATAGGGACTGACGTACAGTCTGCTAAACACTAATACACAACCTGCTTGGTCCACAAAAGTTCTTATAAGGACTGGTAACTTGGTATAGGGTGCTACGGTACATAGGCTTGAGTGCGGTACAGTCTGCTGTTCTGTAAGGACCGCTATCGGTCCACAATAGATAGGGTTGACGTGCACCACTGCTGACCGCTGCCCTATACTGCAGCAGTCCTTCAGCGGTATAGGGACTGACGTACAGTCTGCTAAACACTAATACACAACCTGCTTGGTCCACAAAAGTTCTTATAAGGACTGGTAACTTGGTATAGGGTGCTACGGTACATAGGCTTGAGTGCGGTACAGTCTGCTGTTCTGTAAGGACCGCTATAGGTCCACAATAGATAGGGTTGACGTGCACCACTGCTGACCGCTCACCTATACTGCAGCAGTCCTTCAGCGGTATAGGGACTAAGAGTTTTGTCACAGGGTCATTTAAAAAATGACATGCAGAGGAAGAGGCAGGCCCTTCCGCAGGGGTGGTAGGGGTAGGGCAGGAGCAACAGGCTTGAGCCAAAGTGGGAAGTTGCAGAAGGTGCGTTCAATTACTTTAAAGGATGCACCAGACTTGGTTGAGTGGCTCGCTCAGCCTTACTCTTCTGCACCCTCCTCATCCTCTCGATCTGCACCCTCTTCTTCACTCTCTGCTATGTGCACCCCCAAAGACACTACCACCAACAACACGACCACCACCACCACCACCACATACCTTCCGCTTGAGTCACTGGAATTATTTTCCGATCCATATCAAGAGGACATTTCTGATGCGCAGCCACTCTTGGTATTGGATCAGGAAGAGGAGGTAGCAACAAGCGCTACTCAGCAGTCTGACGCCAGTACCCAGATCAGCCCAAGGAGGAGGTTGGTCCCCGGTGTTGCTGCCTACTCCGAGATCTCTACTTATAGCGGTGGGGAAGGTGACGTTGATGATGACGTGTCTAGTGATGTCACGTGGGTGCCCACAAGAGAGGAAGAGGAGGGGAGTTCAGAGGGAGATATGGACCAGCAGATAGGGAGGAGAAGCAGCAATGACTTACATTGCACAGCAGGGACAAAGCAGACTGCAAATGTATCAGGAGCGAGTCATCGACCATGTACGGTCACATCTGGCGCTCCCAGGACACCGGCACATGGCTCCGCAGTGTGGGCTTTTTTTAACGTGTCCGCTGCTGACAATAGCGTTGCCATCTGCAATCTTTGCAGTCAACGCGTTAGTCGCGGTAAGCCCAATACTCACCTAGGGACGACCGCCTTAAGAAGGCACATGAGCAGCCATCACCGAGCCCAGTGGGAGCAACGGAACACACAAAGCCACACTGCAGGCTCTCACCGTCCAGCCTCGTCTTCTACTTCTCCTTCTCCTCTCTCCTCACAATTGTCCTCCACTCCACCTTCCATCACGCCAAGCTCACATTTTTCTGCAAAAAGGCAGGCTTCCGTGGGCCTAATGTTTGAGCGTAAAAAAATGATGATGCCGGATAACCCTCTTGCCCAACGGTTGGCGGCTGGCTTGTCAGAACTCATAGCCCGCCAACTACTGCCATATAAACTGGTGGACTCGGAGGCCTTTCGCAAATTTGTGGCCATTGGAACACCACAATGGAAGGTCCCAGGAAGGAAGTATTTCTCAGAGAAGGGCATCCCAGAGCTATATGGCCATGTTCAGCGGCAAGTGAATGTATCTCTGGCACACAGTGTCGGTGCCAAGATACATCTGACCACAGACACGTGGTCTAGCAAACACGGGCAGGGAAGGTATATCAGTTTTACTGCCCACTGGGTGAACCTTCTGACGGCCGTCAAGCATGTAACCCGTGGCACCCGTGTAGATTTGGTTTTACCGCCACGGATTGCATGCAGGCCTGACTCTTCTTCTCCTCCTCCTACTCCATCCTCCTCCCTCTCCTCCTCAGCTGCCTCCTCCTTTTCCGCTGCTAGCGTCTCTTCCACTGCACCGCCCAAGCTCCCCAGAACCTATTCCACATGCCAGGTGAGACGTTGCCATGCCGTGCTGCGTCTGTTGTGCCTGGAAGCAAAGAGCCACACTGGCCCGGCACTCCTTTCAGCTTTGCGTTCACAGGCAGATGAGTGGCTAACACCGCTCAATTTGACAGTTGGTAAAGTGGTGTGTGACAACGGTGCCAATCTGCTTAGCGCATTGAAACAGGGCAAAATCATGCACGTGCCGTGCATGGCACACGTCTTAAACTTGGTCGTGCAGCGATTCCTTGTCAAATACCCTGGGGTCCAGGACATCTTGCGGCAGGCAAGGAAAATCTCGGCCCATTTCAGAAGATCTTACACGGCCATGGCTCGCCTTGCTGACATTCAGCGGCGACACCATCTGCCGGTCAGACGTCTTATTTGCGATTGCCCGACGCGATGGAACTCAACCTTCTATATGCTTGATAGGCTGCTCCAGCAGAAACGTGCAGTTAACGTCTACCTGTATGAACTCTGCGAAAGAAACGGTTCTGGGGAGCTGGGTTTTTTTTCACCGCGCCAGTGGCTGCTCATGCGCGACACATGCAGACTTCTGCGGCCATTTGAGGAGATCACCAAACTGGTCAGTCGCAGCCATGGCGCCATCAGTGACATGGTACCTTATGCCTTCTTTCTGGAGCGTGCATTGCGTCGTGTCATTGATCAGGCTGTGGAGGAGCAGGAGCGGGAAGATGAGGAAGTCGCAATGCTGGATGAATTCCCAGGGGGGGCTACTCTATCTGAGACAAGTCAACAACAGGAGTCTGATGAGGAGTCAGAGGAGGATGGTGCCGGGGCGGATGAGCAGGAGCAAGAAGAGCATGCTTTAAACCTTTCTGGGATCCCTGTTGTGCGAGGATGGGGAGAGGAGAATGAAGAGGACGACATTATCCTGGATGATGAGCAGGAGCCAGGCCACCACACCGCTTCCACTTTAGTGCAAATGGGGGCCTTCATGCTCCAGTGTTTTAATAGGGACCCCCGTATAAAAAGCATGAGGGTCAAGGACCAGTACTGGGTGGCAACGTACTTAGACCCCCGGTACAAACACAAAATGGCGGAAATGTTACCGCCGTCGCAGAGGGCTGTCAGAATGCAGCACTTCCAGGCCTTGCTTCGAGAAATGCTGCATTCTGCTTTTGCGTGCGCTGGCAGAGGAGCAATTCCCACTCCCAGAGAAGGATTTGCGGGTACCAATCCAACAGCGCCTGCAAGAAGAGGCCGGTTTGAAGATGTGTTGGTGACTTCGGATATGAGGTCATTCTTTCAGCCGACCCATCGACAGGTGTCATCCGGATCCAGCATCAGGGAACGCCTAGACCGTCAGGTGTCCGACTACATTGGGTTAACGGCCGATGTGGACGCTCTGAGGAGTGATGAACCCCTAGACTACTGGGTGGGCAGGCTTGACCTCTGGCCAGAGCTTGCCCAATTTGCAATCGAACTGTTGGCTTGCCCCTCATCCAGTGTCCTGTCCGAAAGGACGTTCAGCGCAGCAGGGGGGATTGTGACCGATAAGCGTACTCGCCTAGCTCACCACAGTGTTAACTACCTCACATTTCTAAAAATGAATGAGGCATGGATCTCGGAGGAATTCAACACATGTGACCAGTAGACCATGTATATGTCTATAAACTATTTTTTTAATCAAGCACACAGACCTTCTTAATTCATTTGGCTCACTTCCTTGACCCAAAAAAGCACACCGTACTATATGCCCCTACCCTCCTCTTTGAAGAGGTTGAGCGGTGTCATATTTCTACTGGGGCTGCTTATGATATCCCTGTGCTGTGCTGACTTCCTCCTGGGGGTTCTTATTATGAAGGGATCACACTATCCCTGTGCTGTGCTGACTTCCTCCTGGGGGTTCTTATTATGAGGGGATCACACCATCCCTGTGCTGTGCTGACTTCCTCCTGGGGCTGCTTACGGTGCTGCTGTCAGTGCTGTATGTCACGGTGCTGCTGTCAGCGCTGTATGTCACGGTGCTGCTGTCAGCGCTGTATGTCACGGTGCTGCTGTCAGCGCTGTATGTCACGGTGCTGCTGTCAGCGCTGTATGTCACGGTGCTGCTGTCAGCGCTGTATGTCACGGTGCTGCTGTCAGCGCTGTATGTCACGGTGCTGCTGTCAGCGCTGTATGTCACGGTGCTGCTGTCAGCGCTGTATGTCACGGTGCTGCTGTCAGCGCTGTATGTCACGGTGCTGCTGTCAGCGCTGTATGTCACGGTGCTGCTGTCAGCGCTGTATGTCACGGTGCTGCTGTCAGTGCTCTGTATTACGGTGCTGCTGTCAGATGCCTCTATCACGGTGCATGTGTCATTCCGGTATGTCACGCTGCTGGTGATCATCTCCTGCACCCTCTTCTTTGCCTACCCTGGTCCCTGACCTTCCCTCTCCTCCATTGCCTTCATTAGCTCCATAGTCCTGAATTGTTAGAACAATTTCCCAAATAAAATAAAAATGCTTGTAGTTATCGATCCCAAATTCACCTCATACATGTATTATGTCATTGTCCAGATGGTGGGACTACGTTTTACCCCCTAATAATTACCACGTGGCCGCAAATTCGACATGAAGGTTTGCAAAGTTCGCCTCCCATTGAAGTCAATGGGGCCCGCGGCGAACGGTCGGTTTCGCGAACGTTTGGGTCCGTTCGCATTTCGCGTTCGCGAAACGTCCCGTCGGAAGTTCGTCCATCACTATTTGTCACGCCCACTTGCCTACAGAACTGTGGGAGATGTAGTTTGCGGTGCGGACGTTTATGCTTTCACTGTGTGCTTTTCTCATTTAATGGCTCTCCTTTCATGGCGTGCTCACAGAGAGGGCTCAGCGTGCCGGCAGCGGCACGCGTGCCATGGGTTCGCCATCACTGCACTAGGAGGTCAAGCACTTTATCCTCTATAAACACCACCACCTCTTTATCTTTATTTCTTTTGGGTTCAGACATTTCCCTCAGTGTGTGCAGCAGTATGTGTTCTGTAACCATTTGAGTTGGTGCAGGAATACCTTTTTTCCTATAAAATCATACTCATAATTAAAATCCTTACTCATATAATAGACAAAAAGGTATAAAATAAATGCAAAGCATATGGCAGTCTTCCAGCCCTAAATTAGTAAAGTGCACTTATATTATAACAAATAAAGAACCCAAATAATCAAATTGGTACAAAAGATATTTTGAAGGAGGTATTTTTAATTTAAGTCAGACAAAATGAATGCATAAAGAAATTAACATTCTGAATTTGGGCTTGAAATGCAGCATGAAAAGACCGCTCAACCGATTTAATGTTTTTATTGATATACACAAGTATATAAGTTGAATATAAACAAATATTTCTTAGGATGTAATTCTCATACTGTGAATAATATTGAGAATCCTATGAAGGCAGTGGATAGTGGTCTAAAAAAAAATCGTTGTTCAACCTTCTGAATAATGCCAATCAAGTGGAGGTATTTAAAGGTTTTGTCTTACAAAATTTAGACCACCTCAGGCATAGATATGTTGGAAAAACGAAAGGACATTATTATAAGACCTGCAGATAAAGGAGGTGGTGTGGTGGTACTATCGAAAGAGTTTTATCATGGGCAGATTCTGGAAATGTTGTCCGATGATGTTACGTGTAGATTACTAGATAGGGACCCAACCCTATAGAGATTAATCAGAAGCCTTAGTTGACATAGGTTTCCACTCTGGGGTATTAGCTGCTAAAGAAAATAGGTTTCTGGTGCCCTTTAGCAGTCAGATTCCAATGTTATACACCCCACCTAAGGTCCACAAGGATCCAACCACCCCCCTTGCAAGACCTAATGTTAATAGCATAGACTCAGTCTCTTCAAGAATGGGACAATATAATTTTTTGCAAAGAAAGTTTGGTCAAGACCGTTCCTATTTGAGAGACACAAAAAACGTTTTGAATTGTTTATTGTTTTTTGTTTAGAATGTGGATTTGGTAGGAAAACAACATGTTCTTTTAGTAACAGCTGATGTAGCATCTTTGTATTCTATAATACAACATGATGATGCCCTTCTTGCATTGAATTGGACCCTCAGCCAAAGAGAAGACCTTCCTCATAGTCAAAAAATATTTCTCAGACACGCTCTCGACTTTTATCCCACAACTACTTCTGGTAAGGGGTGTTGCCATGGGCGTGAAATTCGTGCCCAGTATTGCAAATTTATTCATGGCAGAATGGGAAGACAAAGTTATTTTTAAAGAATAGCGAGCAGAGTTGATTTTTTTTATAAATGTGCTTTCGACTCAAACACCCAGCTCATCATTAATAATCATGTGAAATAAACGAATAGTCCACATAGTGTGATACTGTATATGAGTTTTACTATAACCCAAAACCCCCTTACAAGTTAAACGTACAAAAGTCAAGTTAATCTGAAGCAGTAATAAAGTGCTTTGTATTCACTAGGGCTGCAACTAACGATTATTTTCATAATCGATTAGTTGGCCGATTATTGTTTTGATTAATCGATTAATCGGTTAATAACCTTTAAAAAAAACAAAAGGGAATTTGGCAGCGATTAGCATTTTTACATATTTTTTTTGGGCAGATTAAAAGACACAAATTGTGTTATTACATGCTTTTATGCAGCTTCTCCATTGAAGTATATTGAACCAAAAAAACAAAAATAGCCCCATTTTGCGTTCAAAAAAAGTCCTTGTCTTTTCCAAATATGCAGCAGCTGAAAAAATCATGGATGTGAACGTGTCCCATAGGAAACCATGTAAATGAACTGTAGTGTGTTTCTGCAAACAGCACCAAAAAACACAGAGGTGTGACCCAGGCCTTTGCTCTTTGCTCTTTTTGTACTATAAAGGAATAATTTTAGTTTTTTTTAACCCCATTATGTTAGTGGCCGATTAATCGATTATGAAAATAGTAATCGATTAATTTCATAATCGATTAGTTGTCGGTTAATCGATTAGTTGTTTCGGCCCTAGTATTCACTCTTTCGGCCATTCGGCGAAGCCAGAACCTTGTGGGCCATTCGCGCCATATTCGTGTGGCGCTCACGGCCCACAATGCACTGCGCCATCGTAGTGCATTGCTGGCTGATGATTGGCCAAGCATGCACTGTGACCCGCAGGCTTGGCCAATCACAGCGCCGGCAGCGAGGAGAGCCATAATCCTGCCTGAGGCCAATTATAGCTCAGGGGGTTTAGTACACGCCCCACACTATATAAGACCGCCTGCACGGCGGCCTTGTGTAGTGTGTTGTAGGGTTCAGAGAGATAGGATAGGCAGGGACAATGTCTTCTTTTCTTGTGATTGAACTTAGCGCAGTTAGAGTTGGTGTATTTTGCCTCCTGCACAGTATACACCTGAAGCTACCCCCAATTGCTAGTGTTTTTCTGTTACTATACCCCAGGCAGCTGCAGCAGTTAGAGTTGGTGTATTGTGCCTCCTGCACAGTACACACCCGAAGCTACCCCCAATTGCTGGTGTTGTTCTGTTTCTATACCACAGGCATCTGCAGCAGTTACAGTCGGTGTATTGTGCCACCTGCACAGTACAAACCTGAAGCTACCCCCAATTGCTGGTGTTGTTCCGTTTCTATACCACAGGCATCTGGAGCCGTTACAGTCGGTGTATTGTGCCACCTGCACATTATACACCTGAAGCTATCCCCAATTGCTGGTGTTATTCTGTTTCTATACCACAGGCATCTGGAGCAGTTACAGTCGGTCTATTGTGCCACCTGCACAGTATACACCTGAAGCTACCCCCAATTGCTGGTGTTATTCTGTTTTTATACCACAGGCATCTGGAACAGTTACAGTCGGTGTATTGTGCTACCTGCACATTATACACCTGAAGCTACCCCCAATTGCTGGTGTTGTTCCGTTTCTATACCACAGGCATCTGGAGCAGTTACAGCCGGTGTATTGTGCCACCTGCACAGTATACACCTGAAGCTACCCCCAATTGCTGGTGTTCTCAACTCCCTGCTGGCCATTAGTATGTCTGGCCAACAAGGAGAGGCAGACAGTCACGAGTCAATAAAAGAAGGCAAGCAGGCTCTATTTTTAGAGGCAACAGTGCTGGTTGTGGACGCGGTGCATTGTCATCAGCACATGGCCATCGGACACGCTTGTCCTTATTTTCGCCAGCTGGACGCGTTGAGCCCCAACATGCCGAAGACTTGGTAGAGTGGATGACCAAGCCCTCCTCATCCTCTCTCACCCAGGCTCAGGGTACTGGCAAAGCAGCTGCCAACACATCCTCTTCCCTCGTCTCAATGTCATCAGTCACTCCTTCCCTAGACTCACCATGTCCTCCTGAGGAGTCCCCTGAACTGTTTGAGCACAGTGTTGGGTACATGCTCCAGGAGGATGCCCAGCGTTATTAAGGCTCTGATGACGATAACAGCTAGAGGAAGGTAGAAGCGGGAGCCCAGAGAGAGGGGATTCTCAAGAAGGACAGCAGTCTGGCAGTCATGTTCCACCAGCTGCAGCATACTGCCAGGTTTGCTCCAGTGATGAAGAGGGAGGGGATGGCGAGGTCACTGGCTCCACGTGGGTGCCTGATAGGAGAGGGGAGAAGAGGGAGGCACATCTCTAACAAGGCAGGATGCCCTCCGGGGGCCAGCTTAAGGGCAGCACACCGAATGAGTCACACCGCAGAGCTCCGCCTGTGCAGGGCGTTGCCTCTGCGCATTAATCAAAAAGTTCTTTGGTGTGGACCTTTTTTGAGACCAGTGCATCAGATCCCACCGCTGCTATTTGCAACATATGTCTCAAGCGTATCTTAGGTTGCCAAAACATCAGCAGGCACCACATGCTTGACCAGACATATGTTGACCTGCCATGCAGCTCGTTGGCAATCGTACCTTAAAGACCCACACCAAAGAGCAAAGCGGACCTCTCCTTGCTCCTTATTAGCTGGGATCTCCAACCCCACTATACCTTCAGTCCTCTCTGAAACCTGCACTGAGAGGAATGAAGGTGTAGAATTAGGTGTTTCACAGCCAAGTACTTGCGGGCACTCTGCTAGCAGTACATTGACATCTGATTGTACCAGGCAAATTCCCCTGCCCCAGCTGCTGGACCATTGAAAGAAGTTCACTCCCAGCCATCCACATTCCCAGCGGTTGAATGCTAGCTTGGCTAAATTGCTAGCACTTCAACTGCTGCCTTTTCAGTTGGTAGACTCTGCCCCTTTCCGTGAGTTTGTGCAAGGTGCGGTTCCTCAGTGGCAAGTTCCCAAACTCCACTTTTTCTCTTCTTCTTCCTCCATGGCCTCTTCCTGCGCTTTGTTCTCGGGAACCAGCGGTGCTCCGTAGGCGTTCAAGGGGCTACGCAAGTACGCAGTCAAAAAGATGCCATGCCGTGCTTGTGCTGGTGTGTTTGGGGGACAGGAGCCACACTGGGGCAGATATTTTGTCAGCTACGCAAGGGCAGGCCAAGAGGTGGTTGACGCCATGCCTGCTAAACCAGGAATGGGGGTTTGCGACAATGGCACCAACCTCTTCTCCGTCCTCCGACAGGGACAACTGACCCATGTGCCCTGTGTGGCTCACGTCCTTAACTTGGTGGTGCAACAGTTCTTGGGCAGGTACCTGGGCTTACAGGATGTCCTGAGGCAGGCCAGGAAAGTCTATGTTCATTTCCGCGGGTCATATAATGCCAGTGCTCGGCTGGCTGAGCTCCAAAAGGAATTGAACCTGCCCAAGAACCGCCTTATCTGTGACATGCCCACCAGGTGGAACTCTACATTGGTCATGCTGCAGAGGCTGCACATACAGCAGAGGGCCATCAATGAGTACCTGTGTGACTACAGCACCAGTACAGGGTCAGGGGAGCTTGTTTTTTTCACCACGCCAGTGGGGCATGATCAGGGATGCATGCACTGTCCTCTCACCATTTGAGGAGGCCACGAGGATGGTGAGAAGTGACAGTGCATGCATCAGTGACAATGTACCTTTTGTCCACCTGTTGGAGCATACGCTGCGTGGAATAATGGACAGGGCACTTGAGGCAGAACAGAGGTAGGAAGAGGAGGACTTCCTCGTCTCTCAAGCATCCTCTGGGACTGTGACATCATAATGAGCGGGGACATCATCCGGTGATGTCCCTATATAAGTCGCCGCACGCCGCGTCCCTGCCATTGTGACCGGAGACAGCGACAAGACAACATCTCCAGAAGAGAAGAACAGAAGAAGAGAAGAACAGAAGACGGCCACAGTGGCCACCTTCTTCTAGCTCTTTTACAAGCGGTGGCCCGGCAAGAAGAAGCGAAGAGGGAGACAAGACCCCCGAATTCGGAAGAAGAGGGTGGCGGCGGCGAAGAAGAAAGCCGGGCTCCTCGGCTAGTGAAAGAGCTAGCAAAAGAGCAGAAGATAGCGGAGGAGTCCAGCGAGAAGACCCCCGAAGACGGAAGAAGACCCCCGGAGCTGTGCAATAAACTATTTTAACCCTTGTGTGTTGTGTTTTTTTTGTTTACTTTTTTATACAGGTGAATGGGTAGGGGTACATTGTACCCCATACTCATTCACATAGGGTGGGGGGCCGGGATCCGGGGGCCCCCTTATTAAAGGGGGCTCACGGATTCCGATAAGCCCCCCGCCCGCAGACCCCGACAACCAACGGCCAGGGTTGTCGGGAAGAGGCCCTTGTCCTCATTAACATGGGGACAATGTGCTTTGGGGTGGGGGGGCACGACCAGGTGATGGGGCCAGCGACACCTCCTTCGCTGGCCCTGGTTACCTGGAGACGCGCTCAAAATGAGCAGACTTTTCTCTGCGTGTGTGGGCGAGTCCGTTCATTTCAAAAGTACGGCGGATAGTCCGGTGGACCTAGTACGCCTTGTTAGTCCGCCGCAAAAGTACCGTGTGTGGGCGGGTAGCTCGTTCGGAAAGTCCAGCGGACAGTCCGGCGGAAAGTCCGCCGGATAGTCAGCTATGTGTGTATGCGGCATTAGTGTATGATAAGTGCAAACGTGACTAGTGCAAAAAATATGCCGCACAGTAATGACAATAATCATTAGCAAAATAAATCAGTCCATAATAAGTGAAAAGACCATAGGTGAAGTAAATAAATCCATCCAGAAAGTCCAGTGCATATGTAAACAGATAGGAGGATCCGTCTCTAGCAGCACCCTCACAGACAAGCCTTTTACCAGATTTGCAGGACCATAAATTACATTGGTCAAACAAGCAAAGCTGCTAGGTATCCAAGGAGGGAGAGCGGCCGTTAATGGATCACAAGCCTCATATGGTGAATTGAAATAGTCCTAAAAAGAACTATGGTGAAGCCCATCAAAAATGCAAAGTGTTTTTTTTTTTTTTTAATTAGCAACAATTACCTCAATACAGCATATAAAGTGCAGATGAAAAGTGCAGTAGGCTGTTGGTTCATGTAATACCAGCATACTACAACAGAGGGTCAGAGACTGCTGGCGTACTACAGTAGAGGGTCAGAGACTGCTGGCATACTACAGTAGAGGGTCAGAGACTGCTGGCGTACTACAGTAGGCAGTCAGAGACTGCTGGTGTACTACAGTAGAGGGTCAGAGACTACTGGCGTACTACAGTAGAGGGTCAGAGACTGCTGGCGTACTAAAGTAGAGGGTCAGAGATTGCTGGTGTACTACAGTAGAGGGTCAGAGACTGCTGGCGGACTACCGTAGAGGGCCAGAGACTACTGGCGTACTAAAGTAGAGGGTCAGAGACTGCTGGCGTACTACAGTAGAGGGTCAGAGACTGCTGGCGGACTACAGCAGAGGGTCAGAGACTGCTGGTGTACTACAGTAGAGGGTCAGAGACTGCTGGCGTACTACAGTAGAGGGTCAGAAACTGCTGGCGTACTACAGTAGAGGGTCAGAGACTGCTGGTGTACTACAGTAGAGGGTCAGAGACTACTGGCGTACTACAGTAGAGGGTCAGAGACTGCTGGCGTACTACAGTAGAGGGTCAGAGACTGCTGGCGTACTACAGTAGAGGGTCAGAGACTGCTGGCGGACTACCGTAGAGGGCCAGAGACTACTGGCGTACTACAGTAGAGGGTCAGAGACTGCTGGCGTACTACAGTAGAGGGTCAGAGACTGCTGGCGTACTACAGTAGAGGGTCAGAGACTGCTGGCGGACTACAGTAGAGGGCCAGAGACTGCTGGCGTACTACAGCAGAGGGTCAGAGACTGCTGGCGTACTACAGTAGAGGGCCGGAGACTGCTGGTGTACTACAGTAGAGGGTCAGAGACTGCTGGCGGACTACCGTAGAGGGCTAGAGACTACTGGCGTACTACAGTAGAGGGTCAGAGACTGCTGGCGTACTACAGTAGAGGGTCAGAGACTGCTGGCGGACTACAGTAGAGGGCCAGAGACTGCTGGCGTACTACAGCAGAGGGTCAGAGACTGCTGGCGTACTACAGTAGAGGGTCAGAGACTGCTAGTGGACTACAGTAGAGGGTCAGAGACTGCTGGCGGATTACAGTAGAGGGCCAGAGACTGCTGGCGTACTAGGTGTGCGCGCCTTCCATTTCTGTTTTTCTTGTAGTTTCTTTCGGATTACTTTTTATGTGCACTTTACAAGTGTAATTGCTCTCTTTTTTTATTAGTAAATGTGAATGTGGTGAAGCTTCATTTTGTAAAGAATACCCAATCAGGTGCAAGGTAAAAAAAAAAAAAAAAAAATTTCTTGTGCGTTATTAGATGATGGAAATCAGCAGAGCTTTAGCACATTTACTAAGAGTTGAGCCTATTTTTTTTTAGTAAATCAGCCCTATAATGTTTACAATCTGTCCTTGACATTCAAAAAGTTTGACATATATCAAAATCTATTTACCTATGCCTTCTGCTGTTAACTGCATTTATTTATGGTTATATTACAATTTTCCAGGTTATCAAATGCAAGGCTGCTGTATTGTTGGAGCCAAACAAACCTCTTAGCATTGAAGAAATTGAAGTTGCCCCACCAAAGGCTCATGAAGTCCGGATAAAGGTAATATATATATATATATATTTTTGGAGGGAGGGGTCAATTAGTTTGAGATGTTAGCATGTTATATATTTGATGCTCAGAATTTTGAAATGGACAATTTAGCACATTTAAAAAATGTCTTATGAAATTGAGGTTTTATAAACACTGTAGCCCTGCGGCTGGATTAAAATGTTATGAAACACAACACCAAAAATGTAATATATTGCAATTTACTAATCATTAGATGTGGTGGCTGCATTGGGTTTTATTTTTAAGACTTTCCCTCTGTTTTTAACTGGTAATCTGGCCAGTAACACACCTGCACTCTGGATGAATGAGCACAGAGGACACATTTGGACAGCAGCGTTCTTGGTCTGGAGGGAGGGGAGTGTAAGATGTGCTAGCAGATTAAAATACACTAACAAATAGAAGCCAAACTTCAGCTAGCACTTTATAAACAGCTATAGCAAGCAGTTCATTTTCCTTTTGGGATAAAGATTTTCCATGAATAAATAAAGGCTGATCACTGTAAACACCCTGACAGTGTTAAAGAGGAAGTAAACCCTGATGGGTTTACTTCCTCTTTGATTCCCTGCAAAGGTAAAGCATAATGGACTACTATGCATCACATAGTAGTCCATTATGTGTCACTTACCTGACACAGGAGCCAGCGATGTCACCACTGTCCCCTTGTGTAAGGAGCATCCATCTTCTTGGTGGGTCTCGCTGCTCCGGCGCTGTCATTCGGCATATCGCCGTTAGCAGCGGCGTGCTCAGTGCGCCTGCGCGCCGCTGTCTACGGCGCATGCGCCATAGACAGCGGTGCCTGTCTTTTGGCAAATATCTCCTAAACCGTGCAGGTGTAGGAAATATTTCTTGGACCTACAGGTAAGCCTTAATGTAGGCTTAAGTGTAGGTCAAAGTGGTTTGTATGGGTTTACAACCACTTTAAATGGTTTGTTTTCAGTCTAAGCCCTTGTACACATGGTTGGAGATTCCGACAACCAAATCCGTCTGAGTAATTTTGACAGATTAATTCAGGAAGAGGTCCAGAAGTGATGTTGCCTACACACGGTCGGACTAAGTTGTCGGAAAATCCGATTGTACATAACGTGATGACGTGAAGGACGGGACTATGTTCAGGCTAGTAGTCAATAGCTTTGGTCTAGGAATTTGATCTGAGCATGCGTGGCACTTTGTCCGTCAGATTAGGCTACACATGATCGGAGTATGTCCGATAGGAGCATTTTGAAAAGTTGGAAAAGTTGGTCCGGTCGGATATTCCGACGGTAACAGTCCAATGCAGACCACACACAGTCGGAATATCCAACAAGACGGTCCGATAGGAAACATTCCGTCGGAATCTCCGACCGTGTGTACAAGGGCTTAGACAGTGCTGCTTGGTGTACCATATAAAAATGAAACAATCCCTATTTCATCAATCAATATGTGAAAAAATCAATAAATCAAATACTGTAAATAAAAAATATCTCTGTGCAAATTATATATTTACATATATTTACATATGTGTTTTTAAACAAAATAAGGTCAGTGAGCATTAAGGCCCCTTTCACACCGAGGCGCTTTGCAGACGCTAGAGTGCTAAAAATAGCGCCTGCAAAGCGTCCTCAAACAGCCTCTGCTCGGGCTTCCACACGGGAGCGGTGCGCTTGCAGGATGCTGAAAAATGTCCTGAAAGCCTCATCTTTGGAGTCGCTAAAACAACGGTAAAGCGCCACTAAATACCGCCAGCGCGCCCAGCGTCTCAGTGTGAAAGTAGCCTTAAGGATGAGCTGAACACCCCCCGGTTCCGTTCACACCAGAACCTGCAAACCGACCTAAACTTCGTGTGAACTTTAGAACCCTATTAAAGTCTATGGGACTCGAACGTTCAAAATCAAAAGTGCTAATTTTAAAGGCTAATATGCAAGTTATTGCCCTAAAAAGTGTTTGAGGACCTGGGTCCTGCCCCAGGGGACATGTATCAATGCAAAAAAAAAGTTTTAAAAATGGCCGTTTTTTCGGGAGCAGTGACCCCAAAGCATCCTCCCAATGTTGAGGGCATGTGGCCTGGTATGGTTCAGGAGGGGGCGCCCGCTCTCTTTTCCTGTGGCCTGCCAGGTGTCGTGCTCGGATAAAGGGTCTGGTATGGATTTTTGGGGGGAACTACGCGCCATTTTTTTTTATTTGGCATTGAGTTCCCCTTAAAATCCATACCAGACCTGAAGGGTCTGGTATGGATATTTGGGGGGAACCCCACGTCATTTTTTTTTTATTTGATGCGGGGTTCCCCCTAATATCCATACCAGACCTGAAGGACCTGGTAATTGAATTTGGGGGCCCATCTGCAGCTTTCCATTTACTTCTCCCATGTGCTCTTAAATGACCCCAATGTGTTGCAGGCATTTAGGTGTGACTTGCCTCTCATTCACTCCACCGTTCCGCAATCCAGCAAGAATTAGTGAGTTAGCAGGAGATGTGCCAGTGATCCCAAACTAGCCAGTGATGCCATGCTTATTCTATCACCTCTGTAGTGCACTGGAATCTCTCCCACTTCTGTCAAATACAGATGATTACTGCCCTGAAACCATAATTTAATCTGTCTATACATGTGACACTGTGCAGGAAGTTCCTCTACTGTCTTGAGTTTCAAATAATTTTCTGGACTCGTGTGTGATTTGTGAGGTTTCTTCCAGATGTACAACAACTTGAGAATGTTAAGTCATAGTTGAGATTTCCTGAGCAACCGAGCCAAGCCGAGCGCCAAGCCAAATGCAGAGCCAAGCGCCAAGCTGAGTCTAATGCTGAGCCAAGCCGAACGCCAAGCTGAGTGCGGAGCCGAGCACAGAGCCGAGTTGAGATGACGGCTTGGTGATTTCTGGCGGCACTCGTCCCCCTCCTTCCCCTCCGAGATACGCTGTCGGCGTATAAAATGCACCCACGATTTTCCCCCTATTTTTAGGGGGAAAAGGTGCGTGTTATATGCTGATAAATAAGGTACTTATATTGTCTTTTAATAAAATAAGGTTTTGAACTCAATGGAAATTTCTCTTTCCTTTCTTGTTGGGTTCTTTGCTTGAATGAGAATTCAGGATATACAGGTGATAAATGGATGAAGTCTGCCGAAGCCTGGAGGAGATTGGATTGAGGGAGTGTATAAGGCTGATAATAACAACTCTCATTGGTGAGGTGCTAATGTGGACATGTGGAGGCCACAAGAGGTGCACTTTGCAATGGAAGACTGTTTGAAATATTAAAGATACAGACATTTTTTTTTTTTAGAACTTTATTGGTACACTCTGAATTTGAAACCCGGGACACTTTAATATTGATAATTTCAGCTGTTAATGCACTTCAACTTTGAAAGTACGGGACACTTTATTTATTTCAATGCATTTTTACATGAATTTTGTTATTTATATAATACTATATGAATTTTGTACACATACTGTATATTGGTGTAATTTGAACAGATATAATATTTAGTTTATTTGGTTTTTTTTTCACATTTTGATTGACAACATAGGGTGTGTTTAATTTTTATTTGGCACACATAGCAGCACGGTCTAAGATTGAAAACCTACATTTGAAGTGTATTAGTTACACTTTTATGATAGCAGCTGCACACTAATGGAATGGTAGTCTGGTGCCACAGATTTATTAGATTAGTGTTAAATGGTTTGTCTCATCCCTGTAACTCCAAGAGAGCTTGTTCTTTTGAGTGAAAAACAGACTGGCTGGATCACCAGATTAAAATAGAATGAAAGTCTACAAATAAAACAAATGCAGCCATCACTTCTAAGCCCCTGTACACACGGTCGGACATTCTGCCAACCAAATCCGTTGGATTTTGTCCGACGGATTTTGTCAGACGGATTGTATCCGAAACTGTTACATACACACGGTCGGACCAAGTTGTCGGAAAATCCGATCGTTCAGAACGTGATGACGTTATTTCATTACGACTGGACTACGTTCAGGCTAGTAGCCAATAGCTTTGGTGTAGGAATTTGATCTGAGCATGCGTGGCACTTTGTCCGATCGGAATTCTCTACATATGAACGGAGTATGTCCGATCGGACCAGTTTGTCGGAAAATATTTCCAACAAGTTGGAAAATTGGGTCCGACGGATATTCCGATGGAATCAGTCCGATGCATACCACACACAGTCGGGTTATCCGACAACATGGTCCGATAGGACACATTCCGACGGATTCTCCGACCGTGTGTACAAGGGCTTAGAAATACGTTTCTGGGTAGGTGTGGTGCGGCACAGTCCAGTTGCAGAGAACAGAACTGCATTGAAATTGTAGTTCAGTAATGCACAACAAGCCCAGAAGGAAGGCAACCTGACTGGGGACATTCACAGGATGCACAGTGATGCTTAGCAACTGTAGGCCTGGTCAGTCTGTAGCTAAGTGGTGAGGCTTCCATGAAAGGATGGCATGCCCCTGAACTTTCCCTACTCCTCCAGAACCTCTCCATGAAACTAAGCACTTTCCCTGCCAGAAGGGTGACCAGTCCATACTCTATACACATGCAAAATGCACAAAACTGGGAGCCAGGGTCTTAAACAGACTCTACCTGACCCAAAATGGCTGCCAAAATCACATGGGATGCCAGCATCCAATCTGATGCTGCCTCTCTGTGATCGAGGAGATCATAGAGGAGTGAGGCTCCTCTCAACTTACTCCTTCAGCTGCATTGCTCCTTCGGATGAGTGCCACTTGCCTACAAGCTGCAATAAAATAAATGTTTACTTTCTGTAATAGAGCATATCTGTAGTGGAGTGTCCTTTTACTCACCATGCTCAGATGTGGGCACAGGCATTTTAACTCCAATTCCTATGCTTCCCTGGATTCTTGGATGTGCCCAGGAAGAATCCTTAACATTATTTCTCAACAGCTCAGAGGGGCCCCACCTGATGAGGCAGAGGTAGCTGGGCAAGTAACCTGCAGCCAGATAAGCAGCCTACCAATTGTCAGAACCTGCATTCAGGCAGCCAGGAAGGAGTCTACAAGCATGCGGCTACCCCTGACTTCACAGTCATGTATGTATCACACCCCTTGTAAGAGCTGCTGAGTTAGGGTTCCCCACTGCTGCACAGCCAGTCACTTAGCATTTTCTTCATTTGCTCCAATTCAGAAAAAGCAGTCCTTTGCTTGTTTTTTGTATTTTTTTTATTAGGAGATGATAACTTTGATCGGGTGGGGGAATTATGAGATGCTCAATTTGAAAATGTTCAGACAGAACAAAGGGGACAACTTCCTTCCTATTTACGCTTTGTCTTTTTCCAATTTACATCTTCTTCTTCCTTCCTCCTGCACAAACTTGATTCCTTTGTACAGCACCTGCTGCTCACTCTTGGTGGCTTTCTAGTTCAGCAAAAGCCCATTACAGGCAGGAATTTTCAGCTCCTTGACAAAAGTAGCACAAATGGAGTGAACATTATAACATTTGTACTTTTGCTTCCCTGTGGCCATTGATCCCAGTTCCCCTCACCTGCAGAATGCTAGCCCACCTGACTGTCACCGGCCACGCCTGGTTGCTCCTCCTCCCAGTCCTGCTCGACTGGCACACACACATGGAGATTCCCTAGGGCAAGAGTAGGTGAAGACTTGGCACACAACAGTATTCAAGAGAGCACTGTTACAGTTGACAGTCTCTCCCCTTGTCTTGTCCTTGCATCGTACTGGTCTACTCACTATCTCTACTGCTCCTTCCCATTGCCTCTCCAGCATCACTCCCTCCAACTGCCTTCTGTGGTGGGATCCTTCCAGGCCAGCCTTTCTGAGCTCCAGCCCAAGGTAAACCTCACTCAATATGAGGTCCCTCAAGGTCACTGACAGCTTCCCTCAGGACTACTTTTCCATCTTCCTCCTGAATTCCCCTGCTGGCATGACCCATGTCTATTTATGGGCTATCCCAGTTCCCTGCCAGGCCCACTCCTGGGGATTGGCTGCATTCAAACAAATTTTCAAGGTAGCTCCTCCCCACATCCACCCACTAGTTCCAGAACATTCTCCAACTTTCCAAATACCAGGGGGAGGCACCAGAGTACTGCCAGGATGAATCATCCAGCCCTGACCTCTAAGAACCCTGACCAAGATTCAGTGACTCAGATTTACCCCTGGGCCAGAAAAATGCTTTTCCCCACACTCACTTCTAGTAGCACACACTAGGGCAGTGATGGCGAACCTTGGCACCCCAGATGTTTTGGAACTACATTTCCCATGATGCTCTTGCACTCTGCAGTGTACTGGAGCATCATGGGAAATGTAGTTCCAAAACATCTGGGGTGCCAAGGTTCGCCATCACTGCACTAGGGTTTTAGATCTTGATCTTTGCGCAATAAAGTGAATTTGTACTTAACTCTATATGAAACAGAAAATGTCACAACTCAAGTCCATAAAAAGCCTTTCCTATGTCCCGTGTAAGAATATATTCACTTTTTTGTTTTATTTACTTTGATTATCAACTTGGATCCAGAGAGTTGCCTACCTATTACTGTAAGTTTTGCCCACCCAATGAACTCCTGTCCAGTGGGAGTACCTTGCTGTAAAAAAGGAGCTTTCATTGGAGATGAAGTTCGTAGGCAGGTGCAGCTAAGCAGGAAAGGTGGACCGGGTTTATTCTTCAATATATCTCCTCTATAGCCCAGTAAAAGTAAACTTAGAATGGGCACATAGGAGGCTTTTCTGGACAGGAGACGAATGTGGTTTTAAAACCAAAAATAAACATATTATATTACAGCTGACAAGTTTCTTTATTTTCACATGGCGATCTGGTCAGTAAGTCTGTTGTTTTTCAAAAGAGCATGCTCTTCTGCAGATGTTGCAGTTAGATTTATGAGACAAAGCATTTACCACCGACAGAGGTATTTACAAAGATCCGTTTTTATTTATTTACTGTATGTAAAACCTTTATCCCAAAACGAAAAAAAAAAAATGATGCAACTGCTTATAAAGTGGTAGCTGGAGTTTGGCTTCAATTTGTTAGTGTATTTTATTCTGCTAGTACATCGGACATTCCCCTCCCTCCGTCCAGACTGAGAATGCTGCTGTCAAAATGTGCCCCTTCTTTGTGCTCATTGATCCAAAGTGCAGGTGTGTTACTGGCCAGATTACCAAATAAAAACGGGGGGGGGGGGGGGGGGGGGTGGGGGGGAGACTAAAAAGAAAACAAATGCAGCTACTACAGCTAATTATTGGTGGGTGAGCTGCAATGTATCACATTGTTGGTTTTGGGTTTAGCTTTATGTAATGACTCCTAGGCTCGAATGTGATGCGATTTTGGCACAATTTTCAGTGCAATTATGTAGTGTGACTTTGATTCAACTTTGATGCAACTTTCCAAAATTGAACCATGCTTAATTGCAATGATGTGAACTGGCACCATTGATAATAATGTATTTTTCCTTGCCATACGACTCTGTGTCACTCATTTTGTATCAGAAATCACATTAGTATAAACGGAGCCTTATGCCGCGTACACACGATTGTGATTCTCATCGAAAAAGCTATGATGGTTTTTCCAACGGAATTCAGCTCAACTTGACTTGCATACACACGGTCACACAAAAGTTCACTGAACTTTCGACCGTCAAGAACGCGGTGACGTACAACACTACTACGATCCCAGAAAATTAAGTTCAATGCTTCCGAGCATGCGTCGAATTGTTTCCAAGCATGCGTAGGAATTTTGTGCATCAGAATTGCTACAGACGATCGGAATTTCCGATTGAAACTTTTTCCGTCTGAAAAATAGAGAATCTGCTCTCAAACATTTGCTGGGCAGAAATTCGGCCAGCAAAATTCCGATAGAGCATACACACGGTCGCATTTTTTTTCTGACGAAAAGCTCTCATCAGTCTTTTGCTGGCCGAATTTCCAAACGTGTGTAAGTGGCATCAGGTGGCATTTTTACAGGGGTCCAATTTTACATTAAAGCACACCTAAATGGAGACAGGCATGGGATCTTATTCAGGCAGAAGCCTTTATTAACTAAACTGGGCACTGCTCAGAACTGGCAGATGTGATCTAAACGAAGATTGGCACTCCTAAACACTCCCTGTGGCTCTTTTTTTAGGAGGAAATAGCTAAAGACTGGGATAGTTTAGGTCTGCCTTAAGATAGATAAAACAATAACACTTCAGTATAGACTAATATTTACAGCCTTCTGAAAGACACATGCCTAATTTGAGCAAAGAACACTGGGGTTTATTTACTAAAGGCAAATCCACTTTGCACTACAATTGCACTTGAAAGTTCAGTCGCTGTAGATCCGAAGGGGACATGCAAGAGAAATAAAATAATAAAAACAGCATTTTTGCTTGTACATGATTGGATGATACAATCAGCAGAGCTTCCCCTCATTTCAGATTTTCCCCTCGGATCTAAAGTGCCTGCACTTCCAAGTGCACTTGTAGTGCAAAGTGGATTTACCGTTAGTAAATCAACCCCATTGTTAAAAACCAATAAGATAAAATATATACTATACTATATACTATACTATATATTTCACCACAGTTGTCATTTACAGCATTAAGCAGTGATGCCCAGCTGACAGCATGGGCACATGGCTTTACTCCCAAATTTCAGCAATGGTGGAGGTGAGCAACTCAAGAGACTACAGGGTAACATATGCTATTTGTTCCAAAGCATTAGTAGTAATCCTAACTACAGGTTAATTGTTAATTGGCAAATTACTAAACAATACTTACTGATGTTCATATGATTGAGTATTATAGCAACCATAATCAGACACACAGGACATTTTCTATTCTTCCAAGCAAAAGAAAAAAATCTAAGGCTAAAACATGGCCCTTAGGATGAATCTGGCACTGCACTTCATAATCTGCCATATTGTCTACTACTGGTTGAAACGATAACATGCAGAGAAGCCAGTTTCTATGTCTACATGCTTTACATTTAATATCTCATTGTTTTATTTGTATTTAGATTGTAGCTACTGGAATCTGTCGATCAGATGACCATGTGATAGAAGGACATGTAAAACCAATTCAATTTCCAATTATTTTAGGCCATGAAGGTGCTGGAATAGTTGAAAGTATTGGTGAAGGAGTAACTACAGTTAAACCAGGTAGGCAATTTTTTTTCATAAATGGAAGTTTGCCTGCATTATAGGTAGGGGTGTATTTATAATAAGGATATTGTGAGCCTGTGCCCAGGGAAATAGGATAAAGGGCAACACCAAAGTGCAACATTTACATTATGTAGTAGATGGTTTTCTACTAGTGTGTAAGAATGCAAATATTTTTATGCCTTATTCATTTCATGTTATATATTTGTAGCCTTGGCTGGTGGCTCCTTTATGTTGCAGGACCCACACAGCCTAAGCCTTCTCACTGCCACACCTCAGCTTGCCTATCCTCCTCAGCCAATGCCTTACAGGTTGCAGAGAAGAGGGGGGAAGGGGGGACTTTGACTGGACGCATCAGTTACTGAGCAAAGCCCTGCCCACAGATCAGAGGCACTAGAACCTTCAGGGCCCCGGTGCAGGAAACCATAAAGGCCCGACCTCTATGTATCAGTGGCCATCACCACCATCACTGATGCCATCCCTATCCACCCCACTCAGTCAATCAGTCTTTCCAATCAGTGCCACCTGTCAGTTCCAATCAGTGCCACCTGTCAGTGCCAGTGTTTCCAATCAGTGCCTCCTAATATCAGTGCCAACCAATGCCACCTATTAGTGCCAAGCATTGTTCCAAATCAGTGTCACCTACCAGTGCCAATCAGTGCCAGTGCTTCCAATCAGTGCCCATTAGTGCCACCTATCAGTGCCCATCAGTGCTGCCAATCAATGTCCATCAGTGCCACCTATCAGTGCTCATCAGTGCTATCAGCATTGCTGTATGATGATTGGCCAAAGCATGCACCTGACCTGCATGCTTTGTCGAATCCCAGTGCCCTCTGCTAAGAGAGCCATAATTGGCCAAAGACAGGGTGCCTTTGGCCAATCATGGTTTAGGGGGACTAAGCCCATGCCCCACACTATATAAGGCTGCTTACACGACGGCCGTGTGTAGTGTTGTTGGTGTGGATGGAGAGATAGCTTGATTTAAATTAAGCAGGCAGGTTATTCAGTTAGTGGCAGTGTATTTGATTTATATATATATATACTCTGCATCCACTATACCTCCAGTCCTCTCAAAAACCTGCACTGAGAGGAATGAAGGTATAGCAATAGGTGTCCCAAGTACTTGCAACCAATCTGCTAGCAGTACACCACCATTTTAGCAGGCAAATTTCCCTACTCCAGTTGCTAAATTGTAAAAAGAAATTTAGTCCCAGCCATCCACATGCTCAGCTCACTGCAATGAATGCCTTTTCAGCTGGTAGACTCTGCCCCCTTTCATGAATATGTGGAATGTGCTATACCTCAGTGGCAGGTTCCAAAACGCCATTTTCTTTTCACATAAGGCCCTTTAGGCTCTCTACCGGCATGTGGAAGGCAATTTTTTGGCCTTGTTGGACAGGGGGTCAGCAGTAAGGAGAATATTACCACTGACTCATGGTCCAGCAGGCATGGGCAGGGACGTTACCTTTCCTTCACGGTGCACTGGGTAACTCTGCTGGCAGCTGGGAAGGATGCAGGACAGGGTTCAGTATTGTTGGAGCTTTTTCCACCACCACACCTCCAAAATGCTAGTGGTGATTCTGCCACAGCTCTCTTCTCCACCACCTCTTCCTCGATGGCCTCTTTGTTCTCTTAACCAGCCGTGCTCCGTAAGGGGCTACACAAGCAGTCAGGCAAAAATATGCCATGGGGTGCTAGATTTATTCTGCTTAGGGGACAGGAGCCACACTGGGGCAGAGATTCTGTCAGATCTGCAGGGGCAGGCTAAGAGGTGGTTGACGCCACTCCAGCTTCAGCCAGGAATGGTTTTATGCGACAATGGCACCAACCTTCTCTCCGCCCTTCGAAAGGAACACTTGACCTATGTTCCATGTTTGGCACACATCTCAAATTTGGTGCCATAGAGGTTCTTGAGCAGGTACCCAGTCTTACAGGTTCTCCTGAGGCAGGCCAGAAAAGTCGGTGGTCATTTCTGCCAGTCATACAATGCCAGTACTTGGCTGGCTGACATGCAAAGGGAATGCCATCTGCCCACCAATCGCCCCATTTGTGAGATGTCCACCAGGTGGAACTCAATGTTAGCAATGCTGTAGCAGCTGCACATGCAGCAGAGGGCCATCAATGAGTACCTGTATGAGTATGGCACCAGTAAAGGGTCAAGAGAGTGTGGCTTCTTTTCACCATGCCAGTGGCTACTGATCAAGAATGCATGCACTGTCCTTTTACCATTTAAGGAGGCCTCAAGGATGGTGAGCAGCGACAATGCATGCATCAGTGACACTGTCCCTCTAGTTTTCCTGTTGTAGCATGCGTTTCATAGAATAATGGAAAGGGCAGGGCACTAGAGGCAGAACAGCGGGAGGAAGAGGAGGACTTTGTTACCTCTCAAGGTCCCCTTT
This sequence comes from Lithobates pipiens, assembly GCF_037356315.1. Classification (NCBI taxonomy): domain Eukaryota; kingdom Metazoa; phylum Chordata; class Amphibia; order Anura; family Ranidae; genus Lithobates; species Lithobates pipiens. The sequence goes on along the minus strand of NW_027507718.1, from coordinate 269,356,325 downwards.
ATCCAGATAGTATTCCTGAGGGCACACAGGAAGAAGAGGAGGAGGAGGATGATTGTGTCAGCATGGGCGTGGAGGATAACACTCAGCAGCTGTCTTTAAGGGATGGTTTTCAGTCCCCAGAAACCCAAGGAGTTGTACGTGGCTGGGAGGAGGTTGTTACGGATCATGTGATCCTTAGCGACCCAGAAGACTCAGAATCAAATGCCTCTACAAACTTACGCTGCATGGCCTGCCTGAATCTGCAAAGCCTGTGAAAGGACCCTAGGATTTGTGGTATCAAGGAGAGGGATCATTGCTGGCTGGCAACCCTTCTTGATCCACGTTACAAGGGTAAGGTTTTAGAACTCATCCTGCCTTCGCAGAGGGAGCAGAGCATAGGATATAACATCTTCAGGAGGTCTTGAAGAAAGGTTTGTGCAACACATTTCTAGACCCTGGGAGGTTACAATTTCTTGGTCCTGGACAACATGTTGCTGAGGCTTTGTTCAGTCAGAGGAAGAGCGGTGGAGAAGGTAGCTGACTGACCAATGCCTTTAAACAATTCTTCAGTCCTCAGCCCCAAGGTCTGATTGGTTCAAGCAACCATCGGCAGCGTTTGCATTACATGGTGCAGGAATAGTGCTTTATAGTAGTGCCTATCAGTGCCAACTATTGTTGCCTGTCAGTGCTGCCAATCAGTGCACTGAGTGCAGGGATGGGGAGATGAACTCAGCAGCCATGCACATTGTCCATGGGGGGGGCTAGCCTTTTGGGGCACAACTGAAATCTGTTGATGTTTATTAATTCCACATGCCGATCTTTACTATAATAGGTAATCACCACACTACTATTTACGATAAACTACTGTAGGAAAAATAAAAAAAGTGTCAGTAACAGGCTTGCTGCTAAGCACTGTTATGTGTTCCCACACCACAAAATAAAAGTGCAGCGCTAACTTACTGATCAATAACAATAATGGTGGAATGCTCTAATACATGGAAATCTCAATAGGCTTCAATATTACAGCAATACCGGTCTCTGATACGTAACTTCACATATAATACACATTAGACTGAAAATAAGACATACCGTATAAACCAAAACTTAGCAGGGATGGTGGAATCCCCTCCTACAGATATTGGCTATAAAAAAATGTCTTCATCAGTTTAGACCAATATATATTCTGCTACATATTTTTGGTTAAAAAAAATGGCAACAAGCGTATATTGATTGGTTTGCGTAAAAGTTATAGTGTCTACAAAATAGGGAATAGATTTATGGCATTTGTAATCTGATTTTCTGATAAATTAAATTTTAGTTATCATTATATAAAATAATTAATGTGGGGGCCTTTTGGTGGGCGTGATTTTTTTTGGGGGGGGGGGGCAGCACTTCATTCTTGGGCCCAGACAGCACAATGTCTTGGGCTGGCCCTGGGTTCAGCGAAAAAGGAAGTCACACAGCATTGAAAATTTGAGCTGTGCTAAACTGGCATCCCCATATCCTCCATCGCAAGACAACCCCAATTCCAGTACAAATTCTCCCCCACCCAATTCCACCTCTCCAAATCCAATTCTCCCTTTCCAGTACAACAAATCCCCCAAATTTCTTCTTCCAGCACCCCCCCCTTTACCATAATCACCCCCCCCCCCATCACTCTTCTAGCACAGATCTTCCTCCCATTTCTGACACTAATCCATATCCCCCATCCCAGCACAAAACCTTCTTCCCTGCTTCAAATCCCCCCAAATACATTATTCCAGCTAAAATCCTCTCCCCACTTATAGCACAGATTCTCTCCCCCAAGTCCTCCATTCCAGAACAACGCCTCCACCATCCTGAGATAAATCACCCCCCCCCCCCCCCCTCCCATTCTTCCCAGCACAAATACTCTTTCCCCCAAATCCCCCATTCCAGCACAAGACCTCTGCCCAGTTCTGTCATAAATCTTCCCACCCAAATCCCCTCTCCCAGTACAAAACCTCCCTCCCAAACACAAATCATCTCCTGTCTTATACAAACTAATCAACAATACTTCCCAACTGTGGGACCTTCCTTAGCCCCCGTACACACAGTCGGACATTCCGATGGAAAATCGGACCTTGTTGTCGAATAATCCGACCATGTGTGGGCTCTATTGGACTTTTTCTGTCGGAATGTCCGACCAACAAAGTTTGAGAGCGGGATATAACATTTTCCGACAACATGATCCAATCGGAGAGAGTGTAGAGAATTCCGATCGGACAAAGTGCCACGCATGCTCAGATCAAATTAGGAGACCAAAGCTATTGGCTACTAGCCCGAACGTATTCCCGTCGTAACAAACTAACGTCATCACGTTCCGACGATCGGATTTTCCAACAACTTTGTCCGACCGTGTGTATGCAACATCAGGGCCAATTCACACCAGTGTGAGTACGAAAAACCCTCGTTCTGGGTGTGTTTCTTGCACTGCATTCAAAACGCACTGCAGTTGCGATCTGCAGTGGGTGCAGTGGCGGAACTACCACCATAGCGACCCGTGCGGTCGCTACGGGGCCCGCAGCTGAGGAGGGCCCGGTGAGTGGGCGGCAGGTGAGCCGCCGAGCTCCCTGTCCGCTCGGCGCTCGTACAGTCACACTGACTGTACGAGCGGACACAGCCAGGTGACTCGGCGGCGGCGGGGGGTTGTTGGGGAAGCTGCGGGGAGGCTTAGTGGGTGGCCAATCAGCGGGTGGCGGGGCAGAGAGATGACATCATCTCTCACCGCCCGGCGCCCGCCCTGCAAACTGCCAGCTCCGCTCTCACTCACTGTGCAGGCAGCAGAGATTACATCCTCTCTCTGCTGCCTGACTCAGACTGGCAAACAGAGCGACTTTAACAGGAAAGTGACAATCCGCAATGTGTGACAGGTGACATGGCAAATGGACAATCCACAATGGATGGCAGGTGACATGGCAAGTGGAAAATCCGCAATGTGTGGCAGGTGACATGGCAAATGGACAATCCGCAATGGATGGCAGGTGACATGGCAAGTGGAAAATCCGCAATGTGTGGCAGGTGACGTGGCAAGTGGACAATCTGCAATGTGTAGCATGTGACGTGGCAAGGGGGCAATCTGAAACTTGTGGCATGTGACGTGGCAAGGGGACAATCTGAAACTTGTGGCAGGTGACGTGGCAAATGGACAATCCGCAATGTGTGGTAGGTGACGTGGCGAGTGAACAATCCGCAATGTGTGGCAGGTCACGTGGCAAGTGGACAAACCGCAATGGGTGGCAGGTGACATGGCAAATGGACAATCCGCAGTGGGTGGCAGGTAACGTGGCAAATGGACAAACCGCAATGGGTGGCAGGTGACGTGGCAAATGGACAATCCACAATGTGTGGCAGGTGACGTGGCAAGTGGACAATCCGCAATGTGTGGCAGGTGACGTGGCAAGTGGACAATCCGCAATGTGTGGCAGGTGACGTGGCAAGTGGACAATCTGAAACTTGTGGCAGGTAACGTGGTAAATGGACAATCCGCAATAGGTGGCAGGTGACGTGGCAAGTGAACAATCCGCAATGTGTGGCAGGTCACGTGGCAAGTGGACAAACCGCAATGGGTGGCAGGTGACGTGGCAAATGGACAATCCGCAATGGGTGGCAGGTGACGTGGCAAATGAACAATCCACAATGTATGGCAGGTGACGTGGCAAGTGGACAATCCACAATGAGTGGCAGGTGACATGGCAAGTGGACAATTTGTAATGTGTGGCAAGTGACAATCTGCAACTTGTGGCAAGTGGACAATCTGAAATGAGTGGCAGGTGATGTGGCAAGTGGACAATCCACAATGGGTGGCAGGTCACGTGGCAAGTGGACAATCCGCAATGTGTGGCAGGTGACGTGGCAAGTGGACAATCTGCAATGTGTGGCAGGTGACGTGGAAAGTGGACGATTTGCAATGTGTGGCAGGTCACGTGGCAAGTGGACAATCCACAATGGGTGGCAGGTGGACAATCCGCAACTTGTGACAAGTGACAATCTGCATCTGGTGGCAGGTGACACACTCGAGGCTCCCACTGATTCTGCATTATGGTGAGTTGAACTATTTAATTTTCTATAACAATGCAATAATAGAAATAATGTGTTTCAATCATCCTGACAGCATAACACAAATGGTGCCGTGATAATTGAAGCGCCAACATCAGCCATTGCCCCAATAAATTGCCCCCATAAAAGTATTTTCTATCAGTGCCCCTCCCGAGACTAGAATCTGGATCCGCCCCTGGGTGGGGGGGGGCCCATACAACATTTTGCTATGGGGCCCTGTGATTTCTAGTTACGCCCCTGAGTGGGTGTCAATGTTAACTTAACCACTTGCCGACCGCCTCACGCCGATGTACGTCGGCAGAATGGCACAGGCAGGCATAATCACATACATGTACGTGATTTGCCTCCCGCGGGTCGGGGGCCCGATCGGGCCCCCGCCCGGTGCCTGCGGCGGTCGGTTTTCGTTCGGGAGCGATCCCGGACGAGGGGACGGCCATTCATTCATGGCCACCCCCTCGCGATCGCTCCCGACGAATGGAAATCCCCGGTGACATCACTTCCTCTCCTGTAATGTAAACACAGGAGAGGAAGTGATGTATTCTCTCCTCCGTGTCGGTATTTTTCGTTCCGACACGGAGGAGAGCGGATCAGTGAGTTGCACCAACACATCCCACACACAGTAGAACATGCCAGGCACACTCACACCCCCCCTTTACCCCCCGATCACCCCCCCAATTACCCCTGCCCCCCAGTCACAGTGACACCAATGTCATTTTTTTTTTTTTTTGCATTGGTGTCATTTGTGACTGTAATAACTGTTAGGGCAGTTAGGGTTAGCCCCCTTTAGTTCTAATGTACCCCCCTAACCCCCCCAATAAAGGTTTAACCCCGTGATCACCCCCCGTCGCCAGTGTCACTAAGGCTGGGTTCACATTGCAGCGGTTTATGAGAACGAATGTGATTCGCACCGCACTGCAGTGCAAATCACATCCGATCTCTGTGCGATTCGAGTTCAGCCATTCGCCGCACCCGCCGCACCCGCCACACCCGCCGCACCCGCCGCAAATTCGCACGGGACCCTTTTTTTGGCCCGCAGCAGAATCGGATCGCATGGGTGTTCACACCATGCGATCCGAGTTTGCAGATCGCACTGCGATATGCGAACTGATCTGGGGGTGTCAGTAACATTTCACTGACACTCCCAGCAGTTCGCATAGGGCAGTGTGAACTGCCGCCGGGAGGCATGCGATGCGGGAACCCGCCGCGGATTCGCGGCGTTTCCGCATCGCTCCAGTGTGAACCCAGCCTAATAAGCGATCATTTTTCTGATCGCCGTATTAGTGTCACAGGTGACGCTAGTTAGGCAGGTAGGTATTTAGGTTCGCCGCAGCTTTTTATAGCGCTAGGGACCCCCATATACTACCGCATAAAGCCCCCTGATTGCCCCCTAGTTAACCCTTTCACCAGTGATCACCATATAACTGTTACAGGTGACGCTGGTTGGTTAGTTATTTTTTTATAGTTTCAGGGCACCCGCCATTTATTACCTAATAAAGGTTTAACCCCCTGATCACCCGGCAGGTGTCATTTGTGACTAATAACTGTTAGGGCAGTTAGGGTTAGCCCCCTTTAGTTCTAAGGTACCCCCCTAACCCCCCCAATAAAGGTTTAACCCCGTGATCACCCCCCGTCGCCAGTGTCACTAAGGCTGGGTTCACATTGCAGCGGTTTATGAGAACGGATGTGATTCGCACCGCACTGCAGTGCAAATCACATCCGATCTCTGTGCGATTCGAGTTCAGCTATACAGATAGTATGGCTGAATTCGTGTCGCACCCGCCGCACCCGCCGCAAACTCGCACGGGACCCTTTTTTTGGTCCGCAGCAGAATCGGATCGCATGGGTGTTCACACCATGCGATCCAAGTTTGCAGATCGCACTGCGATATGCGAACTGATCTGGGGGTGTCATTAACATTTCACTGACACTCCCAGCAGTTCGCATAGGGCAGTGTGAACTGCCGCCGGGAGGCATGCGATGCGGGAACCCGCCGCGCATTCGTGGCGTTCCCGCATCGCTCCAGTGTGAACCCAGCCTAATAAGCGATCGTTTTTCTGATCGCTGTATTAGTGTCACAGGTGACGCTAGTTAGGCAGGTAGGTATTTAGGTTCGCCGCAGCTTTTTATAGCGCCAGGGACCCCCATATACTACCGCATAAAGCCCCCTGATTGCCCCCTAGTTAACCCTTTCACCAGTGATCACCATATAACTGTTACAGGTGACGCTGGTTGGTTAGTTATTTTTTTATAGTTTCAGGGCACCCGCCATTTATTACCTAGTCTCACTAGTGTACCCCTAAATTTAGGGGTGTCTACTTTCTAAAATGGGGTCATTTGGGGGGGGGGGTTTGTGCCATCTTGGCATTTTATGGCCTTCAAAACTGTAACGCCCTTAGAAAGCCTGAAGGCGGTGCTTGGTTTTTGGGGCCCCGTACGCGGCTAGGCTCCCAAAAAGTCCCACATATGTGGTATCCCCGTACTCAGGAGAAGCAGCAGAATTTAATTTGGGGTGTCATTTCACATATGCCCATGGCATGCGTGAGCAATATATCATTTAGTGACAACTTTGTGAAAAAAAAAAAAAGTTTGTAATTTTCCCGCAACTTGTGGCAAAATATAAAATATTCCATGGACTCAACATGCCTCTCAGCAAATAGCTTGGGGTGTCTACTTTCTAAAATGGGGTCATTTGTGGGGGTTTTGTGCCATCTTGGCATTTTATGGCCTTCAAAACTGTAATAGGTAGTGAGAAGTGAACTCAAAAAATTACGCCCTTAGAAAGCCTGAAGGCGGTGCTTGGTTTTCGGGGCCCCGTACGCGGCTAGGCTCCCAAAAAGTCCCACATATGTGGTATCCCCGTACTCAGGAGAAGCAGCAGAATTTATTTTGGGGTGTCATTTCACATATGCCCATGGCATGCATGAGCAATATATCATTTAGTGACAACTTTGTGAAAAAAAAAAAAAAAAAAAAAAAAGTTTGTAATTTTCCCGCAACTTGTGGCAAAATATAAAATATTCCATGGACTCAACATGCCTCTCAGCAAATAGCTTGGGGTGTCTACTTTCTAAAATGGGGTCATTTGTGGGGGTTTTGTGCCATCTTGGCATTTTATGGCCTTCAAAACTGTAATAGGTAGTGAGAAGTGAACTCAAAAAATTACGCCCTTAGAAAGCCTGAAGGCGGTGCTTGGTTTTCGGGGCCCCGTACGCGGCTAGGCTCCCAAAAAGTCCCACATATGTGGTATCCCCGTACTCAGGAGAAGCAGCAGAATTTATTTTGGGGTGTCATTTCACATATGCCCATGGCATGCATGAGCAATATATCATTTAGTGACAACTTTGTGAAAAAAAAAAAAAAAAAAAAAAAGTTTGTAATTTTCCCGCAACTTGTGGCAAAATATAAAATATTCCATGGACTCAACATGCCTCTCAGCAAATAGCTTGGGGTGTCTACTTTCTAAAATGGGGTCATTTGTGGGGGTTTTGTGCCATCTTGGCATTTTATGGCCTTCAAAACTGTAATAGGTAGTGAGGCGTGAAATCAAAAATTTACGCCCTTAGAAAGCCTGAAGGCGGTGCTTGGTTTTCGGGGCCCTGTACGCGGCTAGGCTCCCAAAAAGTCCCACATATGTGGTATCCCCGTACTCAGGAGAAGCAGCAGAATTTATTTTGGGGTGTCATTTCACATACGCCCATAGCATGTGTGAGCAATATATCATTTAGTGACAACTTTGTGTAAAAAAAAAAAAAAAATTTTTTTTTTGTCATTATTCAATCGCTTGAGGCAAAAAAATAAAATATTCAATGGGCTCAACATGCCTCTTATCAATTTCCTTAGGGGGTCTACTTTCCAAAATGGGGTCATTTGGGGGGGTTTTGTACTGCCCTGTCATTTTAGCACCTCAAGAAATGAGATAGGCAGTCGTAAACTAAAAGCTGCGTAAATTCCAGAAAACGTACCTTAGTTTGTAGATGTGACAACTTTTGCGCAAACCAATAAATATACAATTATTGACTTTTTTTTTACCAAAGACATGTGGCTGAATACATTTTGGCCTAAATGTATGACTAAAATTGAGTTTATTGGATTTTTCTAATAACAAAAAGTAGAAAATATCATTTTTTTTCAAAATTTGCGGTCTTTTTACGTTTATATCGCAAAAAATAAAAATCGCAGAGGCAATCAAATACCATCAAAAGAAAGCTCTATTTGTGGGAAGAAAAGGACGCAAATTTTGTTTGGGTACAACATTGCATGACCGCGCAATTACCAGTTAAAGCAGCGCAGTGCCAAATTGTAAAAAGACCTCTGGTCATTTACCAGCAAAATGGTCCGGTCTGAAAGTGGTTAATAGAGACAAGATATACCTGTGCTCAAATCTCAATAGCTTGTACATGTGTATAAACTATCAGGTGCTGAAGGGGTGTGACCACATATTACCACCACAAATTCTGGATGGACCCTCTGCACACTGCATCCTTCCCAGCAATCTATGCAATGGAAAACAGGGATATTTAGTTCACATATATTGCAATACACATTTAAGCTAGCTCTGAAGAAGGGGGTGCGCCTCCGAAACATGTTAGTTATACCCCGTGTTCTGTGCATGTCCATGCATTGTTTTTATGGCCTTTTGTCAGTTGCATTTTGTGAGTACCCACTTTTATATAAAACATTTTATTGTTAAATTATCTTTGGTAATGTACTAGGTGAGCGCACCTTCCATTTCTGTTTTTCTTGTAACACATTTAAGCTGACCAACTGCATTAAAGTAATCCCTCTTCTGGCCAGTCCTACACTGCCTTGCCACTGCAAATGCTACGGAGGACACAATGCCATCCTAGGGCATAGAGATGCAAGGTGGGGGAGAGCGATTAGGTTCAGGTCTGGTCACTGACCTGCATTATAACAGAGACAGCTTAAAAATGTATAAATGTGAACTAAAAATCCCTGTCTTTTATTGCAAATTTTGCTGGAAAGAGCATATAAAAGTGTGCAGAGATCCATCTAGAATTGGTAGTGTTACCTTCATTGACACCACAAACGCACGTGGAAAATTTAATGCGCTTACCTGCATTGGATTATTTGGTATAGTACCAATGCGATCCGGTTCCTGTGTGTCTTATCACTCTTGGTGCAGTTCAGCACAAATTCAGCCCATTCAAATGGTAGGGAATGCATGTGAATTGCACAGAACACACAGTGTGTTCCTGTGTGATTCAATGAGTGAACCGGCCCTGAGTCCTGGAGCCCAATGCTGGAAAAAGTTCTGCCACCTGGCTCCCTTAACTTGCCTGGCAAGGGGACACTAGTGTGAGCACCTGGGAAGAGTATACCCTGCATCTCTAGTAGGGTGCCCAGATGCAATCATTGTCCCCTGTGTAGCAGCAAGCATCTCTTTGATTGGAGGATGGGTAAGAGGATACTGTAAGTCCTAGGGGGCACTTTGGGAGGAGAAAGGACTTGTGCTGGGGGAGGGGGGCGGGGCAGATTTAATTCCCAACCTCCCTCCTAGCATAAGTCCTTTCACCTTTCACCTCCCAAAGTGCCCCCTGCCTAGCACATATAGTATCCTCCTACAACCCCCCCCCCCCCCCCAAATCGCTGCAAGTAGTCCTATTTTTCAGCTTCAGGAAGACACTGCAAGTGAAGTACTCCTTTTTGTTGGCTTACACCCGCCCCCAGGTATCAGAGTGTTTAATAATGACAGACCTCAGATCAGAGCCGCAAATGTAAATCAGTGTCTCTTCTGCCCGACTCTTCCCCCTCTTCCTCTGTGTAGAGGAAGTCATCAGAGCCGAGGAAGAGGCTGCTGCTACAGTCTGTTCTGTGATTTGTCAGTATGAAGGGCTGCGGGGTGGGTGCCTACACTAGCGCTCCTGTCGGCAAGCTGCTGCTCCAACAGGAATCAGCCTGCAGTCACTGGCAGGCATGGTCCCGGCTAGTCCCGGAAGTATGAGTTTTTCCGCCCCCCCCCCCCCCCATGCTGGCACCCTCAGGTGGCAGCCCGGGCTGCCTTATGGCGGTGCCGGCCCTGCATACAGCCTATACACACACACTATTAGCCTAATTGTGGGAGGGTCAGTAGAATGAGTTGTGAATGGCTTGACTACTAATTAGCACTTGCACATGTACGTAGGTGTTTTTTTGTTTTGTTTCTTTATCTAAAAATGCAGGTTTTGTACTTTATCATTGCCTCTTAAGCCCTTCCCTGCTGAACTGCATTTTGTACAGGTAAAGTTGGGTATCATTGTTCTCTTTAAGCTCTTATATGATGCACTTCATATACTGCATAAAGGACCAGAGGAAGGGTAATTGGAGCTGGAATAGTGCAACCAATGATTTTTTTTTTTTGCTGTGATAGAAAGTAAATGTTAAACCTAGGATAGCCATATTTTTTGTTGGGGATTTTGTAAATGAATCATAACATTACATCTATTATTTTTTTTAGGTGACAAAGTTATACCACTAATTATCCCTCAGTGTGGAGAATGCAGGGGCTGCCATGATCCAAATGGTAATATTTGCCACAAATCAGATTAAGTTGGTCATTTTTTTTGTACACTGCAGTTGGATCAATCAGATAACCTCTTTTAACAGGTTATAGTATTTATAATAAAGAAAAATGGTCTGTGTTTAAACCGTTTCTTTTTTACTACACACGACATCTTATTTTAAAGTATTACACAATAAACTTCTCTGAGCCCTTGTACACACGGTCGGAGATTCCGACAACCAAATCCGTCGGATTTTGTCGGTCGGATTTTGTCCGACGGATTTTGTCCGAAACTGTTGCATACACAGGGTCGGACAAAGTTGTCGGAAAATCCGACGTGATGACGTTATTTCATTACGACAGGACTACGTTCACGCTAGTAGCCAATAGCTTTGGTGTAGGAATTTGATCTGAGCACGCGTGGCACTTTGTCCGATTGGAATTCTCTACACATGATCAGAGTATGTCCGATCGGAGCATTTTGTCGGAAAATGTTACCAACAAGTTGGAAAACTTGGTCCGTCGGATACTCCAACGGAAACAGTCCGATGGAGATCACACATGGTCGGAATATCCAACAAAACGGTCCGATCGGACACATTCCGTCAGAATCTCCGACCGTGTGTACAAGGGCTTACTGTGTCTAAATGATCAAAAGAACCCCAATCCAGACACAGGAAACAACCAAAAACAGAACACACATTGGTATTAAAGTTACCAACACTCACAACTTGCAAACTGGTGAGGGGGTATGAGTGGATGGGGGTATGTAAAGTTAAGTCAGGGGGAGGAATGGTGAGAGCAGTGGTGGGTGGGCAGGAAAATATGTTAAGGGTGAGGGGGTGCGACAGAATGGCAAGGAACTAGAAGAAATGGTTCTCTGTGGGACAGAGTGGTGTGAGAGAAGGGGTGCAATGTAGTGAGAGTGGAGGTGGGCATTTAAGGGGGTCCAAGGGCCCCTCCCCTGAGCCTCCTCCTATGTCCAAGGTGGATAGGCTGGCAGAGTGGTGAAAGCAGGAGGGGGGCAGAGGTGTGGGGGTGGAATAGTGTTAAGAGTAAAGGGACTGAGGGGGCAGAGAAGAATGGAGAGAGCAGGGTAGGTGAGTGAACATGTCTCAGAGTAGTCATTGGGGGCAGAGTTTTGAAATAAACAGGGTGGTGAGAAGGGGCGGTGGGCAGTGTGAGCAGAAGTTTATCAGGTATAAGTTTGACTCTTGCACGTCTGAAAGGATCCTGAAGCATGTGCAGTACAAATTAGGAGCATGAGTGGTTGTAGGCAGTTTTTACTCCATCCAGCAGGTGGGGTCCTGCCGCTGTATGGATAGAGCGGAGGCTGAGAGGAACATTGTTTCTCTGTGGGCTCCATAGTCTACACAGGAAGAGCAGCTGTCTGATTGTACACTGTTATCTACAGTGACCTTTGGTGGCCATCCTAGGTTGGGCAACCTTTTGTAAAAAGGGAACCCAGCCAAGGTATGGTACGCATTCTTCGAGTGGACAGGACAGGGACAGGTACCATGTTTGCTAGGGAGGGATATATAGGGGAGATATACTAAAACTGGTGCACACAGAATATGGTGCAGCTGTGCATAGTAACCAATCAGACTTTGAGGGCATGTAGCCTGGTATGGTTCGGGGGGGGGGGGGGGCAGTCAGTGTCAGTTAGTGACCCTCTTAGATAGTGTCTGTTAGCACAAGATTGCCTGCCACCCTATCACAGTCACACACAGACTCTGAGTACCGCTATTATAGTATCATGTCTATAGCTGCGTTAATTCCAGTATATATACCAAAGTTTGTAGACACTAGGGATGAGCTTCGTGTTCGAGTCGAACGTACGTTCGACTCGAACATTGGCTGTTCGTCCGTTCGGCGAAGTCCGAACATTTTGGTCCGTTCGCGTCAAATTCGTGTGGCGCTCACGGCCCACAATGCACTGCGATGGCGCAGTGCATTGCTGGCTCATGATTGGCCAAGCATGCACTGTGACCCCACATGCTTGGCCAATCGCAGCGCTAGCAGCGAGGAGAGCCATGATTGGCCACAGGCAGGATGCCTGGGGCCAATCATAGCTCAGGCTGTGTAGTGCATGCCCCACACTATATAAGGCCGCCATCGCGGCGGCCTCGTGTAGTGTGTTGGCGTCTGAAGCAGTGGGTGTTCTGTGTACCTTCAACACAGTACACACCGATCGTTTTCGGACGATTTTCTATCTTGCTGTTGTGTAGTGGTTATTGTCTGCGTGCCCTGATCGCAGTATACACCGCTATATTCACCTCACCTATATAGCTAGTGATCTATCTTTAATAATAGAGCTTGCAGTCAGTAGTGTTAGGAGATAGTGCGTGCTGTCTGCGTGCTCTGTACCCAGTACATACCGCTATATCCACCTACATAGCTGTTCTCTATTTGAGCCCACTTGCCATCTGCAGGAGTTATTGGAAGTTGTGTGTGCCTCCAGCACAGCACAGTATACATCTGTATATACCCCTTTATCTCTGGTGTTCTATAATAAAGGCATCTGCAGGAGTTAGTGGGTGTTGTGTTCCTCCAGCACAATATACACTACCCAACTTCTGTTTTACCCAACTCCCTTCAGGCCATTACCATGTCTGGAAGGCCAGCAAGGAGAGGCAGACAGGCGCGAGCCGATAAAAGAGGGCAAGCAGGCTCTGTGTCTAGAGACAACAGTGCTGGTCGTGGACGCGGTGCATTGTCATCAGCACGCGGCCATGGGACATGCTTGTCCTTCTTTTCGGCAGCTGGACATGTTGAACCGCAACATGCCAACGACTTGGTAGAGTGGATGACCAAGCCCTCTTCATCCTCCTCATCCTCTCTCAGTCTCAGGGTAGTAGCAAAGCAGCTGCCAACGCATCGTCTTCCCTCCTCTCAATGTCATCATCAGTGACTCCTTCCCTAGACCCACCACGTCCTCCTGAGGAGTCTCCTGAACTCTTTGAGCACAGTGTTGGGTACATGCTCCAGGAGGATGCCCAGTGTTTTGTGGGCTCTGATGATGACACTCAGCTAGAGGAAGGCAGTAGCGTGAGCGCAGAGAGAGGGGATGCTCAAGAAGGACAGCAATCTGGCAGTCATGTTTCACAAGCTGCAGCATACTGCCAGGTTTGCTACAGCGATGAAGAGGGAGGGGATGATGAGGGCACTGACTCCACGTGGGTGCCTGGAAGGAGAGAGGAGGAGGAGGAGGAGGAGGAGGAGGAGGCACATGTCCAACGAGGCAGGATGCCCTCCGGGGGCCAGCTTAGGGGCAGCACACCGACTGAATCACACCGCAGAGCTCCGCCTGTGCAGAGCGCTGCCTCTGCGCGTTATTCTAAAAGTTCTTTGGGGTGGGCCTTTTTCGAGACGAGTGCATCAGATCGCACCGCTGCTATTTGCAACATATGTCTCAAGCGTATCTCACGTGGCCAAAACATCAGCCGCTTGGGCACCACATGCTTGACCAGACATATGTTGACCTGCGATGCAGCTCGTTGGCAAGCGTACCTCAAAGACCCACACCAAAGAACAAAGCAGACCTCTCCTTGCTCCTCATCAGCTGGCATCTCCAACCCCACTAGACCTTCAGCCCTCTCTGAAACCTGCTCTGAGAGGAATGAAGGTGTAGAATTAGATGTGTCACAGTCAAGTGCTTCCGGGAACTCTGCTAGCGGTACACCCACGTCCGATTATAGCAGGCAAATGTCCCTGCCCCAGCTGCTGGACCGGCGGAAGAAGTTCACTCCCAGCCATCCACATGCCCAGCGGTTGAATGCTAGCTTGGCTAAATTGCTAGCCCTTCAACTGCTGCCTTTTCAGTTGGTAGACTCGGCCCCCTTCCGTGAGTTTGTACAATGTGCGGTTCCTCAGTGGCAGGTCCCCAAACGCCACTTTTTCTCACGGAAGGCGATTCCGGCTCTCTACCGGCATGTGGAAGGCAATGTCCTTGCCTCGCTGGACAGGGCGGTCAGCGGTAAGGTGCATATTACCGCTGACTCATGGTCCAGCAGGCATGGACAGGGACGTTACCTGTCTTTCACGGCCCACTGGGTCACTCTTCTGGCAGCTGGGAAGGATGCAGGACAAGGTGCAGTAGTGTTGGAGGTTGTTCCGCCACCACGCCTCCAAAATGCCACTATTGGTTGTGACACACCTCTCTCCTCCACCCCCTCCTCTTCTTCTTCCTCCATGGCCTCTTCCAGTGCTCTGTCCTCAGAACCAGCGGTGCTCCGTAGGCGTTCCAGGGGCTACGCAAGTACGCAGGCAAAACGATGCCATGCCGTGCTTGCGCTGGTTTGTTTGGGGGACAGGAGCCACAATGGGGCGGATGTTTTGTCAGCTCTGCAGGGGCAGGCCGAGAGGTGGTTGACGCCACGCCAGCGTAAGCCAAGAATGTTGGTTTGCGACAATGGCACCAACCTCCTCTCCGCCCTCCGACAGGGACAACTGACCCATGTGCCCTGTGTAGCTCACGTCCTTAACCTGGTGGTGCAGCGGTTCTTGGGCAGGTACCCCGGCTTACAGGATGTCCTGAAGCAGGCCAGGAAAGTCTGTGTGCATTTCCGCCGATCATTTAATGCCTGTGCTCGGCTGGCTGAGCTCCAAAAGGAGTTGAACCTGCCCAAGAACCGCCTTATATGTGACATGCCCACCAGATGGAACTCAACATTGGCCATGCTGCAGCGGCTGCACACGCAGCAGAGGGCCATCAATGAGTACCTGTGTGACTACGGCACCAGGACAGGGTCAGGGGAGCTCGGTTTTTTCTCACCACGCCAGTGGGGCATGATCAGGGATGCATGCACTGTCACCATTTGAGGAGGCCACAAGGATGGTGAGCAGTGACAGTGCATGCATCAGTGACACTGTACCTCTTGTCCACCTCTTGGAGCATACACTGCGTGGAATAATGGACAGGGCACTTGAGGCAGAACAGAGGCAGGAAGAGGAGGACTTCCTTGCCTCTCAAGGCCCCCTTTATCCAGACAGTGTTCCTGCTGTGCCACCCATCACACAGGAAGAGGATGAGGAGGAGGAAGAGGAGGAGGAGGAGGATTGTGTCAGCATGGAGGTGGAGGCTGGCACTCAGCATCAGCATCAGCAGCAGCAGCAGCAGTCTTGTAGGGATGATTTACAGTCCCAAGAAACACGTGGACTTGTACGTGGCTGGGAGGAGGTAGCTGCAGATCATGTTGTCCTTAGTGACCCAGAGGACTCCGGACCAAATGCCTCAGCTAACCTACACTGCATGGCCTCCCTGATCCTGCAAAGCCTGCGGAAGGATCCTCGTATTCTTCGGATCAAGGAGAGGGACCATTACTGGCTGGCCACTCTCCTTGATCCACGGTACAAGGGTAAGGTTGCCGACCTTATCTTGCCATCGCAGAGGGAGCAGAGGATGAGACATCTCCGGGAGGCCTTGCAGAAAGGTCTGTGCAACGCGTTCCCAGAGACTGGGAGGTTACAAACTCCTGGTCCTGGACAACGTGTTGCTGAGGCATCGGTCAGAAGGAGCGGTGGAGAAGGTGGCCGTCTGACTGATGCTTTCAGACAATTTTTTAGTCCGCAGCCCCAAGGTATGATCGGTTCCAGCACCCATCGCCAGCGTCTGATTTACATGGTGCAGGAATACCTAGGGGCAAGGTCAGACTTGGACACCTTTCCCACCGAAAATCCTCTGGCTTACTGGGTCTTGAGGATGGATCACTGGCCAGAGCTTGCACAGTATGCAATTGAGCTACTGGCCTGTCCTGCATCCAGCGTTCTTTCGGAACGCACCTTCAGTGCTGCTGGTGGCTTTGTTACTGATCACAGGGTGCGCCTGTCCACCGAATCAGTTGATCGACTGAACTTCATCAAGATGAATCAGTCTTGGATCACCCACAGCTACCAAGCACCTGAAGCTGATGTAACCGAATAATTTTTTTTGAAATACCACATCCCTTCAAGACTGCCTATGCTGATGCTGAGTGACTGTCCTGTTATGTTGATTGTCTATCCTCTTCCTCCTCCACTGATATGTTGGAAGAACATTTCTGGTTCTGGTTGATGCCATCAGCCAGATGTTTAACAGGGGCGTTTAAGTACAATTTTTGATGCAATGCTTTGCAGCAGGGCTAATTCCTGCAATAAAACTAGAGTATATGGGAGAGGTTGCAGTGTGGTGGCACCAGCACCAGTGCCTAAGGCCCAATTTTTCTGCCCCTGTTTAACAGGGGCGTTTAATTACAATTTTTGATGCAATGCTTTGCAGCAGGGCTAATTCCTGCATTAAAACTAGAGTATATGGCAGAGGTTGCAGTGTGGTGGCACCAGCACCAGTGCCTAAGGCCCAATTTTTTCTGCCCCTGTTTAACAGGGGCGTTTAATTACAATTTTTGATGCAATGCTTTGCAGCAGGGCTAATTCCTGCATTAAAACTAGAGTATATGGCAGAGGTTGCAGCGTGGTGGCACCAGCACCAGTGCCTAAGGCCCAATTTTTCTGCCCCTGTTTAACAGGGGCGTTTAAGTACAATTTTTGATGCAATGCTTTGCAGCAGGGCTAATTCCTGCAATAAAACTAGAGTATATGGAAGAGGTTGCAGTGTGGTGGCACCAGCAGCACCAGTGCCTAAGGCCAAATTTTTCTGCCCCTGTTTAACAGGGACATGTAATTACAATTCTTGATATAATATTTCACAGGAGGGCCCCTTCCTGTGCCCACCCAGAGTAACGGTGAGGACTTATAGTGTTGTGGCACCAGCACCACAACCACCAAAGGTCAATTTTTCTACCACTGTTCAACAATGGCATGTAATTACAATTCTTGATATAATCGTTCACAGCAGGACGCTCCAGCGCCCACCAAGAGTCACTTTGAGGGCTTACAATGTTGTGGCAAAACCAACACCTTGTTCCGCCATTTCTGCAGAGCATATAGGGCAGGCCCCTACTTTCAAACATCCAACTTACAAACATCTCCTACTTGCAAACGGAAGGAGACAACAGCAAGTGAGGTGAAAAAAGATGGACGACAAAACAAATTATACAGGGGTGATAACCCTTCCCTATGTTTTCCAAAAAGCTTAAAAATAGTTTTTTTGACTGGAGCTAAACTTTAAAAATGTACCAGTTGAAAATTACAAACAGATTCAACTTAACACAACAAACCTACACAGTCCCTGTCTTGTTTGCACCGCCTGTATACTGCTGTTCTGAGTATATAGGGCCTGGGGGCCACACGCATTTCCTTTTTTTAATATGGGTACAGGGTTCCCCTTAATATGCGTACAAGACCCAAATAGGCTGGTAATGGGCAGGGAGGGCTACCCATGACATTTTTCTCAATGATTTTCAACCATATTGCAGGAACCAGATATAACATTAAAACCGCAAGCAGTTTTAAATGGTGTTATTTCCGTTTAATGTCATTTTGTGCAGGGACTGTTCTAAACACGGGAAACACGTGGCACTTCACAGGCATACTACAGACACCCCCCAGGCACCATATTTAAAGGAATATTTCACTTTTTTTTTCACTTTATTCGTCATTAAAATCAGTGCTCCCGCCAAAACGGCCATTTTTAAAAACATTTTAGGCATTGACCCATGTCCCCTGGAGCAGGAGCCAGGTCCCCAAACCCTTTTTAGGACAGTATCTTGCATATTAGCCGTTAAAATTAGCACTTTTCATTTCGAACGTTCGAGTCCCATAGACTTCAATGGGGTTCTAACGTTCGTTCGAATTTGGGGTCCGTTCGAAAGTTCTGGTGCGAACCGAACCGGGGGGTGTTCGGCTCATCCCTAGTAGACACTATAACTTTTGCACAAACCAATTAACCAGTTCCCGACCAGCGCACGCCGATGTACGTTGGCAGAATGGCACGGGCAGGCAAATGGGCGTACCTGTACGTCCCTTTAAATTTGCTGCCCTGCGGCGGTGGCGCGCTCACGTGCTGGTCGGGACCCCCATGAGTCCGGTCGCGGGTCCCGCGGACTCGATCGCCGCGGGCATACCTGCGTTCGTCCCACGGGGCGGCTGAATGAAGAAATGCCGTTGTAAACAGCCTTTCTCCATTCTGCCTAGCAACAAGTGACGCTGATCTCTGCTCCATGTGATTGGAGCCGAGATCAGTGTTCACTAAATGAAAACCCAGCCACCAAAAGTTAGTAACACACCCCTAGGAACACTTAACCCCTACACTGCCACCCACTGGTTAACCCCTTCACTGCCAGTGTCATTTACACTGGAATCACTGCATTTATATAACAGTGATTGCGGTATAAATGACAATGGTCCCAAAAATGTGTCAAAAATGTCCAATGTGTCCGCCATAATGTCGCAGTCACAATAAAAATCGCTGATCGCCGACATTACTAGTAAAAAAAAATGATTAATAAAAATGCCATAAAACTATCCCCTATATTGTAAACGCTATAACTTTTGCGCAAACCAATCAATAATCGCTTATTGCGTTTTTTTTTACCAAAAATATGTAGAAGAATACGTATCGGCCTAAACTGAGGAAAATATATGTTTTTTTAATATATTTTTGGGGGATATTTATTATAACAAAAAGTAAAAAATAATGCGTTTTTTTCAAAATTGTTGCTCTATTTTTGTTTATAGCGCAAAAAATAAAAACCGCAGAGGTGATCAAATACCACCAAAAGAAAGCTCTATTTGTGGGAAAAAAAGGACGTCAATTTTGTTTGGGAGCCACGTTGCATGACCGCGCAATTGTCAGTTAAAGCGACGCAGTGCCGAATCGCAAAAAGTGGTCTGGTCTTTGACCAGCAAAATGGTCCGGTCTGTAAGTGGTTAATATACACTTATTGGATTATTATTTTTTTTTTTACCAAAGACGTGTAACAGAATAAATCTTCACCTAAATTTATGAAGACATTCGATTTTCTTTTATCTTTTTTTTTTAATGGATATGTTTTCAAAGTTCAAAAATGTAAAATTTTTTGGTCTTTTTTATTTATATAATAAAAAAAAACCAAGTTGTGATCAAACACCACCAAAAGAAAGTTCTATTTGTGTGAAACAAATGCTAAAAATTTAATTTGCGTACAGTGTTGCATGAATGCGCAATTACCAGTAAAAAAAAGTAGGGCTGTGGAAATTAAAGATTAATTCCTCGATTAATCATACATTTTTTTGATCAATCCAAATTCTTTTGATCGGTACTCACATCTCCGCCGACTTCCGGGTCTTGAGGGACTTCCGTCAGATATCAGGTGACGTCACGGACATCGACATCACTGGACTCCTCCCCCCTTCCCCAAGTGCCTCCGTCTGCTGACGAAGGGAAGGGGGGAGGAGTCCGGTGAGGTTGAAGTTCTGATTGAATGTAACGCATATGGGGAAGGAGCCAGGCATGACATCACCTGCTGCTGCCCTTTGGAACTAGCACGATTGTCGGCTTTACATGCTGTGTTTTTATCATCTTTATGTGAGTAGTTTGTGTTTGAACACAAAAATTAAATCTTATACTTAAGTGGTGAGCACTTAGATCTTTTCTTTCTACCCATGACCTGGCATCCTTGCTGAGATCTAAGGAGACATGAGAGAAGTTTATGGTCCATGTTAACCGTTTTAATACCCGCTTGCATGACTACCTGTTTGCACAAGGGTCCATGCCATAAGGTGAGAGTGAGTAGTTAGACCAGAGGTGGAGGGATTGTCACGCTACTGTGAAAAAAAAAATACTTATATCAGTGCTACAGTTTGAATTGAAAAAGTATTTGTGTGAACTGTGAAGCTAAGTCATGGATTGTGGAAATTAACTAGTGTCGGGTGATTGTATATAGTGTATACCACTTTTACCACTGACTAATGCAGAGTTGCAATGTAAGGAGATCAGATAAAAGTAGTTGAATCTGTATGTGCGTTATAATTAATCGAAATTAGTCGAATAATCTACTTTTAAAATAAAATTGATTAATCAAACACAAAAATTTTAATCAGTAACAGCCCTAAAAAAAAGGTCTGGTCATGAATGGGGTAGTAAGGTCAAGTGGTTAATATAGTGGTGAAACCCCAGCGGCTGTACTGCTACTACTGCGCATGCATGAGATCTCCTCAATAGTCCCTGACACTGCTCACTTCTAGGGCAGGTGAAATACCCTTTTTAATGTTCTAATCATGCCCGTTTTGTGATAATCAAGTGGTATCAGGCAGCAAGTACCTCATTTACTCCATGCCAGACTAGCACTGAGACATGCAAAATGCATCTCCTATTTGCTTTTGGTACAATTAAGACTAGAAGCAAAAGCAGTGTTTGTTGTCTGAGATACTTTACATATTATAGACCATGAGAAATTTAGGACATGCAAAAGCTACTATCTATCTACAGTGTCTTGAAAAGGTATTCATACCCCTGACATTTTCCACATTTTGTCATGTTACAACCAAAAATGTAAATGTATTTTATTGAGATTTTATATGATAAACCAACACAAAGTGGCACATAATTGGGAAGGAAAATTATAAATGGTTTTCAACTTTTTTTACAAATAAATATCTGAAAAGTGTGCAGTGCTTTTGTATTCAGCCCCCTGAGTCAATACTTTGTAGAAACAC
The DNA here is from genome assembly GCF_037356315.1 of Lithobates pipiens. Lineage (NCBI taxonomy): Eukaryota > Metazoa > Chordata > Amphibia > Anura > Ranidae > Lithobates > Lithobates pipiens. The sequence goes on along the minus strand of NW_027507718.1, from coordinate 269,335,198 downwards.
CTTTCACTGAAATTACAGCTGAAAGTCTTTTTGGGGATGTCTCTACCAGCTTTGCACATCTAGACAGTAAAATGTTTGGCCATTCTTCTTTGAAAGATAGCTCAAGCTCTGTCAGATTGGATGGAGAGTGTCCGTGAACAGCAATTTTCAAGTCTTGCCACAGATTCTCAATTGGATTTAGGTCTAGACTTTGACTGGGCTATTATAACACATGAATATGCGTTGATGTAAACCACTCCATTGTAGCTCTGGCTGTATGTTTAGGGTCATTGTCTTGCTGGAAGGTGAACCTCCGCCCCAGTCTCAAGTCTTTTGCAGACTCTAACAGGTTTTCTTCTAAGATTGCCCTGTATTTGGCTCCATCCATCTTCTCATCAACTCTGACCAGCTTCCCTGTCCTTGCGGAAGAAAAGCATCCTCACAACATGATGTTGCCACCATCATGTTTCACAGTGGGGATGGTGTAGATGGTGTGTTCAGTGTTAGTTTTCTTCCACACATAGCGTTTTGCTTTTAGGCCAAAAAGTTCAATTTTGGACTCATCTGACCAGAGCACCTTCTTCCACATGTTTGCCGTGTCCCCCACATGGCTTCTCGCAAACTGCAAACAGGACTTCTTATGGCTTTCTTTTAACAAAGGCTTTCTTCTTGCCACTCTTCCATAAAGGCCAGATTTGTGGAGTGTAGGACTAATAGTTGTCCTGTGGACAGAGTCCCCCATCTGAGCTGTGGATTTATGCAGCTCCTCCAGAGGTATCGTGGGCCTCTTGGCTGCTTCTCTGATGAATGCTATCCTTGCCTGGCCTGTCAGTTTAGGTGGATGGCCATGTCTTGATAGGTTTTCAGTTGTGCCATACTCTCCATTTTCAGATGATGGATTGCACAGTGCTTCTTGAGATATTCAAAGCTTGGGATATTCTTTTTATAACCTAACCCTGCTTTAAACTTCTCCACAACTTGATCCATGACCTGTCTGGCGTGTTATTTGTCCTTAGTGATGCTGTATGTTCACTAAGGTTATCTAACAAACCTCTGAGGGCTGCACAGAACAGCTGTATTTATACTGAGAATAAATTATACACAGGCGGACTCTATTTGGTTTCACTCGATTTTAGTTAGTGGCATCAGAGTAAAGGGGGCTGAATACAAATGCACACCACACTTTTCAGATATTTATTTGTAAAAATGTTTGAAAACCATTTATCATTTTCCTTCCACTTCATAATTATGTGCCACTTTGTGTTGGTCTATCAAATAAAATCCCAATAAAATACATTTCTGTTTTTGGTTGTTACATGACAAAATGTGGACATTTTTAAGGACATTTTTAAGGGGTATGAATACTTTTTCAGGGCACTTCTATCTATCTATCTACCTATCTATCATAAATGTTTGTACAGTGGTTGAATGAGGGGGATAAAAAATCACAGATGTGGCCCATTGATGACTTTGTCCATCACTGCATCCTGTCATGTCATGCTATATGATCGCCACAAACTGAATATCCAAATGATACCTATTATATGAGAGGTTCAAAGAAACATAAATGCATTTTGTGGACTGAAATGTGTTGATTTGTTTTGAGGGTACAAAGCTGAACCTCAGACAAACAGCTAAATACAGTATGTATTATTGCCAACAAATGTTTAAAGTTGTATATCCACTTTTGTGATTTACACTTATTTATCATGTTGCAGACAGTTTTTTTTTTACACTTAGGTTAACCGTATTTTTCGGACTATAAGACGCACTTTTTTCTCCCAGAAATATAGGGGGAAATGTGCCTGCATCTTATGGTGCGAATATACGATTGGCACCGCTCGCGCCACGATCCGGAGTGCTCCACGGCCTCAGCCTTAGGAAAGGCAATGGCTTCAGCTTAGCTCCGGAGCAGCGGCCATCTTGCTGCACCCGCCGTTTGCAATGTGACGGAGCGATCACTTGTAAACAAACCGGCGTCATGATGATGCCAGTTCCTCTCTCCCCTCTGTGTACAGATCTGTACAGTGGAGGGGAGAGATCGGATGGCAGCAGTGCTGTGGGCTGCATCTGTAGTGCCCACAGCGCTGCTCTGTGACAAGTGCGGTCACAGCCATCCCTCCATACCCTGCCATACCCTGCCAATACTCTGCAATAACCTGCCAATACTCTGCTATACCCTGCCAATACTCTGCTGTACCCTGCCAATACTCTGCTGTACCCTGCCAATACTCTGTGATACCCTGCCAATACTCCGCCATACCCAGCCAATACTTTGCCATATCCAGCCAATACTCTGCAATACCCTGCCAATACTTCTATGGTAATGGTCACTCTGCATTTTCTATGGTAATGGTCACTCTGCATTTTCTATGGTAATGGTCACTCTGCATTTCATGGGCACTGGAAAATATTTTAGTACACCATTTGTTTCAGAATTTTTTTTTTCTTGTTTTCAACCTCTAAAACCTAGGTGCATCTTATGGAGCAAAAAATGTATCAAGCAGCGGTATGGCCTTTGAGACTACTAAACCATCAGAAGCTAACTGACTGGGGCTCCGTAGGCTTCACACCATGGCCTACATTTTATAAATAGGCCATAAAATGTGTGCCATGGTGTGTGTAATAGAGATCAGTTATAACTGTATTCCACTGTTTACCTGGTCATTAATGGTCACTCTATATTTTGAATGTTTACTAAATTTGTGATCATATTTCCCTTTTTTAATTCACATGTAAAAGTAATTGTATAACATCTTTTTTTTTTATTTTATTTTTTATAGTCTTGGAAAACACAATGGTCTAATGTCTGACAACACCAGCAGACTTACCTGTAAGGGCCAAGTGGTTCATAATTTTCTCAGCACCAGCACCTTTACAGAGTACACCGTGGTGGAGGAAATGTGTGTGGTTAAGATAAATGATGATGTAGAACTGGATAAAGCTTGTGTGATTGGATGTGGATTTTCCACTGGCTATGGCTCAGCTGTTAACGTGGCTAAGGCGAGTGACCATTCTTGTTTCAAATAGACATTTTATATACATTTTAGATTTGATACATGCATAGTTTTGTGTTATATAGACATTTCATATATCTGCACTTGACAGTTTATCTCTTGGCTAAACAAATATGCAGTCCTATAAAATTCTGGCTTGGAAGTGATAAAGGAGGTTATTTACGAAAGGCAAATCCACTTTGCACTGAAAGTGCACTTGGAAGTGCAGTCACTCTAAATCTAAGGGGTAGATCTGAAATGAGGGGAAACTCTGCTGATTTTATCATCCAATCATGTGCAAGCTAAAATGCTGTTTTTTATTTCCCTCGCATGTCCCCCTCGGATCTTTTGGTGCATGGTGCATTACTTTACCAAAAAAAAAAAAAAACAAGAATCCTCAAGTAGTGCAGTAGTAGTATTTGGTTCACCTTGGTTCACCTTACCACAATTGACCCTAACCCAGCTCAGGATGCCAAGTCTGCGGTTGCCCACTATGTTTCTTTCCTTGTTGTTCTGGCCGGGTCAAGGCTCCAAAAGTGCTGAAATGAACCAGTTGAAAAAGGGTGTAGGCAATGCATGGGGATACAGAGGTGAATGCTTGAAGAGAAGCACAGGGGGACGCAGAGTTAATTAATAAAAGATAGGTGAAAGTACTGCAGGGGGTATGGGAGATAGCATTGACAGAGGGGTGAAGGTACTACAGGGAGTGCAGATGTAAGTGCTGCAGAGAGGGTGCAGGCACCTACCGGGGGGTAGGAGTGAGCCCTGGAGAATGTTGCAGAGGTGAGTGGTAGAGCAAAGAGGAGTGAAGGAAGAGGGGTGCAAGCACTTCAGAAGGTGCAGGGGTTAGCATTGAATAAGAGATGCAAGCACTGCAAGGGGTGCAAAAATGAGCAATGGAGCAGTGGTGCATGGGTTATCAGTATAAGAGAGGTGCATGGGGTACAAGCGTAAACAGTGTAGCAGCAGTGACCATTCTTGTTTCAAATAGACATTTTATATACATTTTAGATTTGATACATGCATAGTTTTGTGTTATATAGACATTTCATATATCTGCACTTGACAGTTTATCTCTTGGCTAAACAAATATGCAGTCCTATAAAATTCTGGCTTGGAAGTGATAAAGGAGGTTATTTACGAAAGGCAAATCCACTTTGCACTGAAAGTGCACTTGGAAGTGCAGTCACTCTAAATCTAAGGGGTAGATCTGAAATGAGGGGAAACTCTGCTGATTTTATCATCCAATCATGTGCAAGCTAAAATGCTGTTTTTTATTTCCCTCGCATGTCCCCCTCGGATCTACAGCAACTTTACTTCCAAGTGCACTTGCAGTGCAAAGTGGATTTTCCTTTAGTAAATAACCCCCAAAGTGTCTTCTATAAAACTATATTTAATGCTGAGACAAATATGTAGGCATATATACCTACTTGTTCACCTATTGACATTGTCTGAAAGTGCAAACAGCTTGGCTATTTTTTCTTACTATATTTTATGGTGTTAGTGACATGCAAGAAGCTTGCGGAAAATGAAATCTGCCTGAATTCATAACACCAATTCTACACACTTATTTCATGTCAATGGGTCAAAGCCACTGAATAAGAATGGCAATGCAACTAGCATTTTCAGACAAAAATGCCAGCAACAGTATTCCACATAGTTTTATTTATCCACACATATGATTTTCATGTGGCCGAAAACAGTACAATATTGCAATGTACGAAATTGATCAATTATTATCAATACTTTTGGTGCATGGTGCATTACTTTACCAAAAAAAAAAAAAAAACAAGAATCCTCAAGTAGTGCAGTAGTAGTATTTGGTTCACCTTGGTTCACCTTACCACAATTGACCTTAACATGCATTCAGAGAGGCCGGCTAACCTAGCATCTATGGGGTAGGGAACCTCGGCTCTTCAGCTGTTTTGAAACTACAAATCCTATCATGCCTCTGCCTCTAGGAGTCATGCCTGTGATTGTTAGGGTCTTGCAATGTCACCCGGGATTTGTAGTTTCAAAACAGCTGGATAGCCAAGGTTCCCTACCCCGTAAGTGGAGCTCATCAATACCCAAAAGCAACTTCAAAACATTTATAACAGAGGAGGAAGAAAGGGACTTTCGCATCAGTAAAGTTTACCCACTCTAATTCTTCTTAACCTGACCTTAGGAAGCACCTTGTTGGTATACTTAGGGGGACATTTAGGACCCAAGATCATATGCTTTGCTAGCGGCTGGTACCCAGCTCAGGATGCCAAGTCTGCGGTTGCCCACTATGTTTCTTTCCTTGTTGTTCTGGCCGGGTCAAGGCTCCAAAAGTGCTGAAATGAACCAGTTGAAAAAGGGTGTAGGCAATGCATGGGGATACAGAGGTGAATGCTTGAAGAGAAGCACAGGGGGACGCAGAGTTAATTAATAAAAGATAGGTGAAAGTACTGCAGGGGGTATGGGAGATAGCATTGACAGAGGGGTGAAGGTACTACAGGGAGTGCAGATGTAAGTGCTGCAGAGAGGGTGCAGGCACCTACCGGGGGGTAGGAGTGAGCCCTGGAGAATGTTGCAGAGGTGAGTGGTAGAGCAAAGAGGAGTGAAGGAAGAGGGGTGCAAGCACTTCAGAAGGTGCAGGGGTTAGCATTGAATAAGAGATGCAAGCACTGCAAGGGGTGCAAAAATGAGCAATGGAGCAGTGGTGCATGGGTTATCAGTATAAGAGAGGTGCATGGGGTACAAGCGTAAACAGTGTAGCAGCAGTGCAAGGGGTACATGGGGAGAGTGGTAGACATTGGGTGCAGGCTAGAGTGGTAAAAGAGGGGTTTCAGAGGTGAGCAAGGAAGCAGAGGTGCAGAAGGTACAGAAAAGAACACTGGATAAGGGGTGCACAGAGGAGCAATGAAAGAGTTGGTTAGAGGGGAACAGAATAATCAGGGGTGGGAGGTGGAAAAGAGGGGTCAGCGATGGAAGAGTTTGGGGGGGTCGGTGTATATGTCAACCTTAGGTTTTTACTATTTCTTTCTTATTCAGGGCTGGCATACAGTATACAAAATATTTTGTGTGCTGGTAAATTAAATTCTTGTTTTAGACAAGGCTATTTTATGTGGTTGTGGGTGGTGGGTTGTTTAGATGTTTGTGTCAAGCAGCAGAATAGTTTAGATTACCTCTACTTAGTAGACATAGTTTCAAAAATGCATGCACCCACTACAGTGGTTCCAAGCATTTACTGGAAAGAAAAGTAGATTGCATTGTAAGAAGTGTATGAGAAGCACTTGCATGTAGTTAAGAGAGAAGTGAATACAGTATGTAGTCAGTCACATTTCCGTTGATATACTAGTGTTTAGATATGTGCCTCCTGACCTAGTGTAATGTATTGACATTTAACATTTCCTCACATGATGACATTGAAACCTCTTGGACCCAGGTTCCTCATCTAACATTGACAATGTAACTGGTTAATGTGCACATTGAGCTTAAAGTGTACCTCTAGGCAAAACTTGTTTGGGGAAATGTATTCCTCTGTTTGTTCTATGACCACTCATGATCACTAAGAATGAAAGTGAGGGGAAAATTCAACATTTTAGATTTGTCCCTAGACAAAGACGTAAATGTAAATTTTCCAATTGGAACACATGTTCCATGAAAGCCTTTGGAGAGGGGAATTCGCCTCACTTTGGGATATTTACTTCCTGTTGCATCTCTGGAGCAGGAAGCTAAGGGAAATCTTATTCGGGCACAGATGTTAAAAAGAAACTGGCAGGGGTTTTAACCCTTTAGTACACTGTTCAAAATAAAAAGGTTTGAGTATACATATATGTTAATGTTTCTTGTTCTGTTGCAGGTAACTCCTGGGTCAACCTGTGTTGTGTTTGGGTTAGGTGGCATTGGCCTCTCTGTAGTAATTGGATGCAAGGTTGCTGGAGCTGCCAAAATCATTGGAGTTGATGTAAATAGCGATAAGTTTGCAAAAGCCAAGGAGTTGGGAGTTACTGAATGCCTCAATCCAAAAGAATTTGACACTCCAATCCATGAGGTGTTACTAAAGATGACAGATGGTGGAGCCAACTACTCTTTTGAGTGCATTGGAAGACCTGATATCATGGTGGGTACCTAATTTAGCTACTTAAATATTGATCCTAATAATGGCTCTTTTTAACAATGCCCCTTATTTCTGCTCCATTAATCTGATACAAAAAGCCATTAAACTGATGAACAAAAAAAAAACTGTTGATATGCCTGACCTTAAACCTTTCTTAAGCTGAAGACACATGCGTTTGCTGCTCTGAAGTTGCAAGCAATGTTACCACCCCTGCCAATTCACAGTCTGTGAACTAAAAAACACTTCCCTGTATTCAATAGAGAAAAGGAAATGGTGTTTTGTAGTCCTAACACCTTTACAGTCCAAGGGTGACAATGCTGCTCCGTAGATGCAGTATAGTGTATGAGCTTTGTCACCCTAGGACGGAAAGTGTGTTACAGGAAATCCAGTATAGAGAAGTACAAATCAGACCAAAAAGAGGGACAACTAAGGCTGCATGAGGGACAGAGGGCTTTTGTCCCAAATGAGAGACAATCGGGAGATATGAATTATGCTGGGAACACACAATTCAAATATTTAAAAGTTAAGCAAGAACAGGATGCAGGATTTGGACGGTGTGTACAGTAGCGTTGCTAGGCGGGGGCAGGGGGGTGCGGGCTGCACCTGTGTGACACCCGCCAGAGGGGTGACACCCGTGGATTGCGGAACCACTAACGCTGCCGCTGCCCTGATGATCTGTGCCTCGATGTGTCCCCAGTGGGCAGACTGAAGCCTCCTCCTCCTCCTCTCTGTTTACATCCAGTGAGGAGGAGGAGTCCGAGGGACACAGCGCTGTGTGTATATGTCCGTGGCCGCGCTGTTCTGAGGTCTGTACTGTACACTTATATGCCTACTTATAAGTAGATGGACATGTGTGGGGGGGTGCTATGGGAGGGAAGAGGAGTGCCTATGCTGATGGGGGGGGGGTCTGCACTAAGGGGGGTGTCTATACTGCAGGGGTCTGCACTAAGGGGTGTCTTTTCTATACTGCGGGGGTCTGCATTAAATCAGGGGTGTCTATACTGCGGGGGTTTGCACTAAGGGGGTGTCTATACTGATGGGGGGTCTGTATTAGGGGGTGTTTATACTGATGGGGTCTGCAATAAGGGGGATTTTATACTGATGGGGGTCTGCACTAAGGGGGGATTCTATACTGATGGGAGGTCTGCACTAAGGGGGATTCTATACTGATGGGGGGTCTGCACTAAGGGGGGATTCTATACTGATGGGGGGGTCTGCACTAAATGGGGTTGTCTATACTGTGGGGGTTTGCACTAAGGGGGTGTCTATACTGATGGGGGGGTCTGTATTAAGGGGGGTGTCTATACTGATGGGGTTATGCACTAAGGGGAGTATCTATACTGTGGGGGTCTGCACTAAGGGGGATTCTATACTGATGGGGGGGTCTGCACTAAGGGGGATTATATACTGATGGGGGGTCTGCACTAAGGGGGGATGCTATACTGATAGGGGGGTCTGCACTAAGGGGGATTCTATACTGATGGGGGTCTGCACTAAGGGGGGATTCTATACTGATGGGGGTCAGCACTAAGGGGGGATTTTATACTGATGGGTGGTATGTACTAAGGGGGTGATTCTATACTGATGGGGGGTCTGCACTAAAAGGGGGTGTCTGCACTAAGAGGGGGGATTCTACACTGATGGGGGTGTCCTTACTGAGGGAGAGGGTCTGTACTTAGTGGGGGGTCTGTACTGAGGGGGGACAATAGTTGGTTGGGGGGGTGACACCAATGTTTTCTGCACCAGGTGACACCAACCCTAGTGACACTACTGGGTGTGTACAGTTATCTGTCAGACAGTTGCTTGTTCCTTCAATGACCAGCTTTTGTTGAAAGGACAAGCAGACAATTGGCATTAGTAGTCAATGGACGTTAACGCAGATCAGTCTAAGAACACAATAGCTCAACGGGGGGAGATCGCTGTACTGAGATCTCACAGTTAGTATGGCGACCTCTCAATTTATTTTTTGTTAAGCCCACTGGGTTGAACTAAAAAAAAAAAAAAAAAAAGACTAAACGTGTAATAAGCTTTAGATCTGAAACAAACAGGCAGGGCAATTAACAGAGAGCTTGCCATGCAGTTTCATATCATTAGCACTCCCCCATGTGTGATACAACACAGATGAAATGACTAGCCATGGGTTAAATGCCTTTCACAGGTAGGGACAAGCTAGGTGAATGAATACATGGACATCAGGGAACTGATTAGCCATGACATTACAAACTGCACCCACAACATGTGAGCCCATCATTACAAGGTAAGGCAACCAAACAACACAGGGATAACTACACTAATACCTAGTTAAAACAATGAAAACATTTGAAAGTTTACAATGCCTTTAAAGCGGAGGTCCACCCTAAAGTGGACCTCCGCTCATCGGAACCCTCCCCCCCTCCGGCGCCACAATTGGCACCTTTCAGGGGGGAGGGGGGTGCAGATACCTGTACAGTACAGGTATTCTGCACCCACTTCCGGGATAGCTTTCTGCGGAAAGGGGCGTAGATTACGCCCCTTTCCGCAAGTGCCCACCCCTTTCCGCAAGTGCCCTGCTGCCTGCTGGGAAACACACAGATCCCAGAGGCAGCGGGGACCGTCCTTATTGCGCAGCGCGATTCGCGCATGCGCAGTAGGGAACCGGGAAATGAAGCCGAAAGGCTCCATTTCCTGATTCCCATACCCAAGATGGCGGCGGCAGCACCCGACAGACGATCTAGAGATCGGCTTCGGGTGCCGACATCGCGGGCGCGCTGGACAGGTAAGTGTCACTATTTTAAAAGTCAGCAGCTGCAGTATTTGTAGCTGCTGGCTTTTAAAAAAAAAAAAAAACGCGGAGTCCCGGCGGACTCCCGCTTTAAGTAGATCGTTTTTACAATTATCTCTTAAAGCGGTTGTTACCCCAACACTTTACTTTATATTCCTGATATGTGCCTGCTGTACCATGTACTTGTATGAGAAAGTATTCTGCTCTCTTTGTATTGCTTCTTTTATGTGAAATCCCTGCTGTTCCTGCTAGTCCCCTTGCTTTCCTATTAAAAACTGACCTGCACCATTTTAGTGAGGATGCAATGTGATTTCAGTCATACAAAATGTATGGTTGAAATTGCAGCACACAGACATCGCATGTAATGTGCACAGGAATGTGGTGCGATTCCTGTGCGGATCCCATGCAGTGTTTTTCATGCACCAGTGTGAATCTAGGCTCAATGTTAGACACTGTCAGTGTCCAAAAATAACAAACATGCTTTAGAGATAATATCAACTTTGGTATCCCGGCAAGCGAGTTAAATTGGTATGGAAATGATTTGTTCCCAGCTGTGTTTACTTTCCATGCAAAATAAAGGAAAGCTTGGTTTAAGCAAAGCAACAATAGTCAGGATATTATTTAATCTCTTCATGTTTCTGTCCTGTGAGTGCTTTGTTCATTCCAGGGTCATCTAGGGACATCTGTATTGTTATATAAATGTATCTACTGTACCTGCGTGTACAATCTCACACCTACAAATGTATGCTTCTGTGAAAGTATGGTACTAATGGAGGTAATACTTTTTTTTTTATTATTTTATCTGGGACTCGTGAATACTGATGCTGCATACACACGTCCGGACTTTCCGGCAGACTAGGTCCGAAGGGATCAGTCCATTGGACAATCCGATCATCTGTGGGCTTGTCCGATTGTTTTTCGGGAAAAAAATCTGACTGACCTAGAAATAGAAAATGTTTCAAATCTATCCGATAGACTCAATTCCGACAGACTAAAATCAGGAAACGTTTGTCTGTATGCAGGTCCGACGGACCAAATATGACGCAAGGGAAGCTATTGGCTACTAGCTATTGAACTTCCTTGTATAGTCCTGTTTATGTCTTTACATTCAAAATGAACTTAGTCCGTTCGTGTGTGGCCAAGTCTGTTCATTCGGAAAGTCAGTCGGAACGCAGCCGGGAAGACCGTCGGACCTAGTCTGCCAGAAAGTCCGGTCGTGTGTATGCGACATAACACTGTGGCGATCTGTTATTGAGCAATGACCTTTTATAATTAATTAATTACTTGATAATAATACTAAGTGTTATCAGATTTGCCATCAAATGACTATAAAACTGATGTTTCAACAGCTGTCAAGTCAAATAATAATGTTTAATCTTCTACCTAAATTTCAGTTTTAGTCTTTAATAAAAACCATTTGACTTGGGCTTATAGTTACATTATTTGATGGATCTACTTATTTGTACTGATTCCTAAATGGTAACCTTACTACATGCTGACAGGAACAATCAATTTCTAAGGCAAGCTGAAAATTTACTCACGCAAATCATACATATATGAGGCCAACATTTTTATACTTTGAAAAAAAAGACTCAGCATCAGTATTCCTATCAACAACTCAGCATTGTTTATACAGCCAAATGTGGAAGCTAAAATTCATTTTATTTTAGCTGTCTGCATCTGACTATGGAGATTTTCCTTCATTTTTTTGTCCTGAATACACAACGGAAATTGTGATAATCTCTTAAAAAAAAAGAAGAGAATTCCCAACTTAGAAAGTTGCCATCAATACAGATCTCCCCATTAGAAGATTAATTCCGCATACACACGATTGCACATTCCAACAACAAAATCCGTGGTATTTTTTCCAACGGATGTTGGCTCAAACTTGTCTTACATACTGTACACACGGTCACACAGTGTTGTCGGAAATTCTGAACATCAAGAACACGGTGACGTATGACGAGCTGAGAAAACTGAAGCCAGTGCGGCTCTTCTGCTTGATTCCGAGCATGCGTGGAACTTTGTGTGTCAGAATTGTGTACACACGATCGGAATGTCCGACTACTGATTTTGTTGTTGGAAAATTTGAGATCTAGATCTCAAATTTTGTATATCGGAAATTCCGATGCAAAATGTCTGATGCACACGGTCGGAATTTCCAAAAAACAAGCTCCTATCAAACATTTTTCGTCGTAAAACCCGTCCGTGTGTATGGGGCATAATAGTGATGGGCCAAAGACTCCCCTACGGTTTGCATCAGAACTCTGGAACAGAGAGAAATATCTAGGCTGAACTGCAAACTCCATTAACTGTTTCCCAACCGACGCACAGCGATGTACATCGGCAGAATAGCACGGGCAGGCAAATTGGCATACAGGTATGTCCATTTAAAATTGCCCCGTGCCATCGCGTGCGTGCCGCCGGCGGTGCACGCACGTGCCAGTTGGGACCCCCGTGAGTCTGACCGTGGGTCCCGCTGACTCGATCGTCATGGGGATACCCGCGTTTGTCTCATGGGGAGGGAGAACGGGGAGATACAGATGTAGACAGCAGCTCCCTGTTCTGCCTAGCAACAAGTGACACTGGTCTCTTCTCCCTGTGATTGGAGCAGAGATCAGTGTTCTGTAAATCACAGCCACGCCCCTCACAGTTATAAACACGACCCCTAGGACACACTTAACCCCCTACACTGACACCTCCTGGTTAACCCCTTCACTGCCAGTGTAATTTACACAGGAATCAGTGCATTTGTATAGCACTGATTTCTATATAAATTACAATGGTCCCAAAAATGTGTCAAAAATGTCCGATGTGTCCGCCATAATGTCGCAGTCACAATAAAAACCCCCGATTGCTGCCATTACTAGTAAAAAAAAAAAAAATTATTAATAAAAATGGCATAAAACTATCCTCTATTTTTTAAACGCAAACCAATCAATAATCGCTTATTGCAATTTTTTTTACCAAAAATATGTAGAAGAATACCTATCGGCCTAAACTGAGGGAAAAAAATGTTTTTTTTAATATATTTTTTGGGTATATTTATTATAGTTAAAAGTAAAAAATAATGTTTTTTTTTTCAAAACTGTTGCTCTTTTTTTGTTTATAGCGCAAAAAATAAAAACCGCAGAGGTGATAAAATACCACCAAAAGAAAGCTCTATTTGTGGGAAAAAAAAGGACGTAAATTTTTTTTGGGAGCCACGTCGCACGACCGCGCAATTGTCAGTTAAAGTGTCGCAGTGCCGAATCGCAAAAAGTGCTCTGGTCTTCAGCCAGCAAAATGGTCTGGGGTTTAAGTGGTTAAAGTCTATGGGACCTGAACATGAAAAATCAAAAGTCGCCATTTTGAAGGCTTATATAAAAGTTATAAAAAGGATATGGGGATGCGGGTATTGCCCTGAGGGGTCATGTATCAATGCAATTTTTTTTTTTTTAAAGGCAGCAGTATGGAGGAAAAAGTTGAGTGTCAGGCCGCGTACACACGCGGGGACTGTTCGCTCAACTTTGTCCGCTGAACAGTGTTTCGGCGGACAGTCCGCTCGTGTGTGGGCTTTCAGCGGACAGTTTCAGCGGACAGTCTGCTGAACAAAGTTTTTCGGAAATTCCGAAAAACTGTCCGCTGAAACTCTGTTTCAGCGAACAGTCCCCTCGTGTGTAGGCTTGTTCGTCAAACTAAGTTCCGCGCATGCTCAGAAAGGATTTACACGCCGAAGTTTGCATTGCAGTGTATAGGACGTCGTATTTTTCGTCCCGTCGTACGTGCCGTTCACGTCATCGCGCACGGTTTCAGCGGACTGTTCGTTCGTCGTGTGTGGGCAAGTCCGTCCATGCTAATTTTGAGCGGACTGTCCGCTGAAACTGTTTGACGGACAAAGTTGAGCGAACAGTCCCCGCGTGTGTACGCGGCCTCAGTTTCAAGAGGAATGAGGTGCAAGATAATAAAAGCTGCATTTAAAGCTACCCTAGGCAAACCAATTGCATTTAACCCTTACGTTGCAGGGGGAGTACCACAGCAAGAGTAGTTTTACATTTTTTGCATCAAATTCAGCATTAAATTGTATTATAGCTAAATTGAATGTAAAGTAGTAATCTCTATATTGTTTTAGGTTTCTGCAATTTTGTCCACTTATGCTGGCTCTGGCACTACAGTTATTATTGGAGTATCAACTGAACAAATCTCATTTAACCCAATGATACTTCTAACGGGACGCACTTTGAAAGGCGCTATATTTGGAGGTAATGGAAATTGAATTCAATTAATATTTATTTTATGTGATCTGAAGGACTTTTGACAGTCTGTAATTCCAAGTTACTGTTAAACATCCAGCAGTAGGAGAATTATTTTAAGAATATATTTATAAAAAAAAACTTAAAAAGGACTAAGATTAAAAAATGTGTACAGGTAAGTCTTTTTTTTTTCATTTTTAAGATAGAATGTGGATGGATTGGAACCTGTGTCAGAGTTTTATTGCTTCTTGTAGGGAAATCAACCCCATGCCTCATCTGTCTAAGAGGCATGGGGGGTTATTTACAAAAGGCAAATCCACTTTGCAATACAAGTGCAAACTACAAGTGCAAAGTGCACTTGAAATTGCATTGAAAGTGCACTTTGAGGTGCAGTCGCTGTCAAAATGGATGCCTGAGCTAAGAGCTCAGCTCGGCCGCCGGTGAGATCCGCAGACATCGGAGCTCACTGAGCTCATCCACGGGTACAAACACCCCACCAGGACCCACAGGCAGCCTGGGGACAGTGTGGAGGAGAAAGAACCCGCTGCAGCCACACAAGATGGCCAGCTTCTTCATGGTGAAATCCCACGGGCCTCAACAAAATGGCGGCAGCTCACGTGCGCAACTAACGAAGGACAGGGTCGCGATCAATAACAACGAGCACAGAGAGCTCCATACACAGTCCACACGGTATCGTCTACACAGCGGATCATCCTCTGCTACATCCAGCCCATCCACACAGAGCCCAGTCAAATCTAAGCCGCAGAAGGAATCGCCTGTCAGGTCTCACAACAACCAAGACATGGAGGTAAGCGGGATGCAAGGAAACAGCACCACTCAGGCCCCACAACTGAGAGACCCCGTAGCGGACTTCCCCACTGCTGATAAACCTATATCAGACACCATACTTAAAGAAATGCTGCTTTCACTCAGATCCTCCCTACAAACTGAAATGGGTAAAGGGATCAACCAATACTACAAAGAGATGCAGACTATTGGGATCAGGGTGGATAGAGTGGAACAACAAATGGATGAGTACTCATCTACATTTAACACTATGGTGAACGCACATGAGGACCAGGGGGGGGGGACATAGCATTGCTAAAGGATAAGGTTGCAGACCTCGAGGACCATTCCAGAAAGAACAACATAAAACTGCGAGGTATCCCAGAGTCTGTACAAGCCATTCACCTCCTACAATATACCCATACGTTGTTCTCCACCTTGGTTCCCACATTAAACACGCAGGACCTCATTTTGGACAGAATCCATAGAATTCCTAAACCGTCCTTCCTTCCAGAAGGTACATCAAGAGACGTTTTGCTCAGAGTACACTTCTATCACGTAAAGGAAAAAAATCATGCAAGCAGCACGCAGACCTGACAATATCCCTCCACAGTACGCTGACATAAAATTACTGCCAGACCTCTCCAGGCATGTGCTGCAAAGACGTCACAACTTAGCGACCATAACAAAAGCCTTAACAAATCACAAAATCACACAGAAATGGAAGTACCCTGCAACCCTTTCCATCACCCACAATGGTACCACCAAGACCATTACTACGATGGAGGAAGGCATTGCAATCCTGCGTCAATGGGGGCTACTCCCACACCAAGCGCTACAACCCAACTCTGCGTCACAACCACAGCTGCTCCAAAATGAATGGCAAGTGGTGTCACACAAACGTGGCAACAAGAAACATGCCACATAATGGAACTCCCATTTATCTCTCCAGTCACAGGAGTATACAATATATTCTCCTATACCTCCGTTAACAAGTTCAGCAGCAATGTCTGCACACGGATCCCTTATAAGATCCGTTTTTATGAATCCACAGTTCAATTTCTATGCTTTTTGTCTTTTTTGCCTTTTTTGTTCCCTCTGTTTCATGTCTGTTGCACACAGCAAACTTCAACGCAAGGTAATATCGCCTTACCAGGAGAGCAAAGCTCAAGAAACCCTCAACCAAACGAAAGAAGATAGCAGTATGGAAACCCAAGGACACAGTGAGTACTTAAACCACGCATACACACATCACATTTCCCATCACCACAAATGACTATAAGCTGTATATCCATAAATGCCAATGGCCTGAATCATCCAGCCAAGAGATTCTCATTATGGAAAGAAGCCTGTAGACAAAGAGCGGATGTTCTCTGCGTCCAGGAAACCCATTTCCCGCAACTAAAAGCCCCGCAATGTATGCACAGAGAATACCCACACGTGTTTTTGGCATGTACGCCCGACAGTAAAAAAGGAGGAGTGATGCTAGCACTGAGAAACTCTTTATCTTTCCAAATCAAGGAATCATACATTATAGTGACAAGAGACATTAACTCCAATACGTACACACTTGTCACATTGTATGCCCCCAACAACCATCAAATCCACTTCCTAAAGAAAGTACTCAGGAAAACCAAATCCATCCATATGGAAATCTCAGACAGGTGAACACTCCCTTCTCCACTCAAGACATAGAAAATATCACAATGTCACTACCAAATGACAAATCACCGGGACTAGATGGTTTTGCCAATCAATACTTCAAAACATTCAAAGACATATTATCTCCACACATGCAAAGTGTATTCACAAAGGCAGCAAACACTTCCTCATTTCCACAGGAGATGCTGAGAGCTCACATTGTCACCCTACCCAAACCGGGAAAAGATCCCACCACACCAGCCAACTTTAGACCAATATCTCTTATAAATTCAGACATTAAAATATATGCAAAATTGTTAGCTAAAAGACTGACGGATATTGTTCCCCTCATCATAAAACATGACCAGATGCGATTTGTGAGGGGGAGACAAACTTCAGATGCTACTAGACGTATAATTAATGTTATTCATCACGCTGTCCAAACACGAACGCCTTCTCTGCTTCTATCTATAGATGCAGAGAAGGTGTTCGACAGGGTCCACTGGACCTACATGGAAATGGTGCTGGCCAGATTCGGCTTCAAAAATCCAATCCTCAAGGTGGGGATTTCAACCTTATAGCAGATCCAAATCTGGACACATCCGCAAAAAAGCAAAAAGATCAACATTCCTCTACAACCTTCTACACGAACAAGAATTGTTTGATGCATGGAGATGCCACCATGCCAACGAGAGGGACTACATCTTTTTTTCCACCTGGCACTGCTCGTATTCGCGGATAGATATGTTTCTCACTGACAAATGGCTTCTACAATGAGTTCACAAAACTCAGATACATGATATTACATAGTCTGACCATTCTGTGATTCCCATGACTCACACAACAATACGACAAACACATTAGACGCCTACAACTGAACTCTTACGCTAATGCAAACAGAGCAGGTAAATACCTAGCCAGTAGAATTAGAGCTGAACACACAACATCTAGAATAGCATACCTAACACATAACACCCTCCACCACAAAACCACCAACCCACAGGAGATAGCGAACCAATTTGCAGATTATTACGGAGCACTGTGCAATCTCCAAACAGATATGTCAAACCAACAGCCATCACAAACCACCATACAACAATTCTTACAAAGTGTATAACTCCCGTCACTGACAGAAGACCAACTCAGACAGGTGAACACTCCCTTCTCCACTCAAGAAATAGAAAATATCACAATGTCACTACCAAATGACAAATCACCAGGACCAGATGGTTTTGCCAATCAATACTTCAAAACATTTAAAGACATATTATCTCCACACATGCAAAGTGTATTCACAAAGGCAGAAAACACTTCCTCATTTCCACAGGAGATGCTGAGAGCTCACATTGTCACCCTACCCAAACCGGGAGAAGATCCCACCACACCAGCCAACTTTAGACCAATATCCCTTATAAATTCAGACATTAAAATATATGCAAAATTGTTAGCTAAAAGACTGACGGATATTGTTCCCCTCATCATAAGACATGACCAGATGCGATTTGTGAGGGAGAGACAAACTTCAGATGCTACTAGACGTATAATTAATGTTATTCATCACGCTGTCCAAACACGAACGCCTTCTCTGCTTCTATCTATAGATGCAGAGAAGGTGTTCGACAGGGTCCACTGGACCTACATGGAAATGGTGCTGGCCAGATTCGGCTTCAAAAATCCAATCCTCAAGGTGGGGATTTCAACCTTATAGCAGATCCAAATCTGGACACATCCGCAAAAAAGCAAAAAGATCAACATTCCTCTACAACCTTCTACACGAACAAGAATTGTTTGATGCATGGAGATGCCACCATGCCAACGAGAGGGACTACATCTTTTTTTCCACCTGGCACTGCTCGTATTCGCGGATAGATATGTTTCTCACTGACAAATGGCTTCTACAATGAGTTCACAAAACTCAGATACATGATATTACATAGTCTGACCATTCTGTGATTCCCATGACTCACACAACAATACGACAAACACATTAGACGCCTACAACTGAACTCTTACGCTAATGCAAACAGAGCAGGTAAATTCCTAGCCAGTAGAATTAGAGCTGCACACACAACATCTAGAATAGCATACCTAACACATAACACCCTCCACCACAAAACCACCAACCCACAGGAGATAGCGAACCAATTTGCAGATTATTACGGAGCACTGTGCAATCTCCAAACAGATATGTCAAACCAACAGCCATCACAAACCACCATACAACAATTCTTACAAAGTGTATAACTCCCGTCACCGACAGAAGACCAACTCAGACAGGTGAACACTCCCTTCTCCACTCAAGAAATAGAAAATATCACAATGTCACTACCAAATGACAAATCACCAGGACCAGATGGTTTTGCCAATCAATACTTCAAAACATTCAAAGACATATTATCTCCACACATGCAAAGTGTATTCACAAAGGCAGAAAACACTTCCTCATTTCCACAGGAGATGCTGAGAGCTCACATTGTCACCCTACCCAAACCGGGAAAAGATCCCACCACGCCAGCCAACTTTAGACCAATATCTCTTATAAATTCAGACATTAAAATATATGCAAAATTGTTAGCTAAAAGACTGACGGATATTGTTCCCCTCATCATAAAACATGACCAGATGCGATTTGTGAGGGGGAGACAAACTTCAGATGCTACTAGACGTATAATTAATGTTATTCATCGCACTGTCCAAACACGAACGCCTTCTCTGCTTCTATCTATAGATGCAGAGAAGGTGTTCGACAGGGTCCACTGGACCTGGAAATGGTGCTGGCCAGATTCGGCTTCAAAGGTCCAATCCTCAAGGCAATATTGGCTCTCTATTTATGCCCATCAAGTTTACAGGTCTGATCTCCTATCCAAACCATTCAAAATGACCAATGGCACCTGACAAGGATGTCCTCTCTCCCCTACAATATTTAACCTAATGATAGAGCCCCTGGCTGAGACCATCAGAACAAACACTAATATCACAGTTTTCGCCTTCAATTCGGACAAACACGTCATAAACTGATTTGCGGATGATGTCATCCTGTTATTGACTCATCCACACACCTCTCTCCCACAGGCCCACAAAATTTTAATAGACGTGGGCGCAGTGTCGTACTACAGAGTTAATTTTAATAAATCCTTGATTCTAGACATAGGACTTCCCCATGTCACAAAAAAGTCACTACAAGATGCTCTACCATACTCATGAAGCAAAAAAGGTATCTCATACCTAGGTATCACCCTGACCAACACAACCACTTTCTTAGCGGATGCCAACTTTAAAACATTCATAATCAAAATAGAAGAACTCGCAGACATATCCAAAAGAGAACTATCATAGTTAGGAAAAATAGCAGCATTTAAAATGTCTATCTTCCCACAGATCATCTACATGTTCTGTTCTCTTCCAATTTCCATTCCACTCCACTACCTCCGTACACTGTCCAAATCCATATGGAAATTCATGGGGCGGTAAAAGAGATAGATGCCCATAGAACAATCTTATGTCGCATAAGCGTGTAGGGGGTGCGGGCTTTGCAGACATTCATGACTACCTCTGGACAACGATATTAGACCAGCTCAAACACTGGTTCCGTCCCGCAGATAATCCACTGTGGGTAGAAATAGATAAATCATCGCTTCCGACCAAAAACACAATCACATTCCTACTGGGCGTCATGTGGGAATCCTGGGACATAGGGGGTCTATCACCTACCATACAAGTATCCCTACGAACATGGAAATTCCTCCAAAAAATTGACAGAAAAGATACACACAAGATTAAATATGGCCTCCCCATAGAACTCCGAGGGGCAAAAGTTCCTATGCTCACCACAGCAACGCTTCGCACACTGGGCATAAAGCGCATACAAGATTTAATTACCAGAACAACACCAAAATCAGTGGAACAAATAATGACCGAATACCAATTGCCCAAAAGCCTAACGTTTTCCTGCCTGCGCATATTCCACTTCCTAAGAGCACACCCTATAACCAAAATAAAATTACCAACCAAAGCATGGAACATTTACACAACCACCCCTCAGCAGGCTAAAGGAATATTGCTATGCTACAACATTATCCGAGTCAAACACACCTTCCATAAGTCAGCTGTCAATAAAAGGTGGGAAAAAGATCTTAACACTACATTCCCTGATGAACAATGGACACACACTTTTAAAGGAATCCATAAACACTCCCACTGTGTGAACCACTGGGAAATTATGCTCAAAATTACCAATAGATGACACTATACACCCTATAGACTTGCCACTTTCTTCCCAGATGCATCCCCACTCTGTTGGAGAAAATGCAGACAAGTAGGCAATCTAGTACACAACATGCCCCACCATTACAAGTCTATGGAACAAAATGTTCCAACTGATCTCGTCAACTACAGGGATCCTAACATCCCCTGACCCTGCACTAGCAATCCTCCACATTGGTATGGAGTAATTTCCTCAAGAACACAGAGCAGTCATCACCCACATTCTTCTGGCAACTCGCACCCTTATACTTAGAAACTGGAAAAACACATTAGACATCAACATATCTGAAGTGATTACGTTAGTTGATAGAAATCACACATTTGAATGCCTACTAGCCATCAACTCTTTAACGTGCAAAAAAATTTAATTGTAGATGGAAACTATGAACTGAAAACCACAAAATTTCTTAATCTCCTTTAACCTCCCTGGCCATATGATTATTTCGGATTTTAGGTGCTGAAAGCGGTATAATTATTTTGCATGAAAATTTGGTGTTTTATATTGTAGTCCTGTAATTCTTAGCAATAACTCACTTAAATCTGTCCAAACCAGAGTCTTGCAGACATCCCGGGTATGATAAAGTTTGAAAAATGAAATCATAAATTATAATATAATAAATAATTATAAATAATTGTACCAAATAATAATATAACAATAATAAAAATTATTCAATAATGTAATCAAAACAAAAACACAGAAATTTGCTCAGTTGCAGAAGTGTCACTGTCATTACTTTTCAGTATTTGATGACGGATCTCCGCACAAATCTCTATCCCTCAATTCTGCGAGTGATTCTAATTTATTATCGCTGTTTTCTAGCTGGTCTAAAATCATTTTTGATGTAAAGGGACAGTTTTGGTTGCTATGGACAATCTCCAGTTTCCTGGCATAAAGAACAGTTTTTATAATATAAAACTGCATGCAGGACACTGGGCAGACCACTAGGGACAAAGGGGATGTGAAATAATTACATACAGCAATGTATTCTGTAAGATTACATTATACTGTATGTATACTATGTGTTTAACTTTTTGAATTTGGCGCCAATCTCCGTCCCCGTGCGTCTCAACGCTCGCAGGGCACGGAGATCGGCGATGTGATGAATTGAGCAAGACACGGCTCACTCGTACAGCGGGGGGACATCGCTGGATCCAAGGGAGAAGGTAAGTAAGCGTCCTCCTGGATCCAGCGATGCGGTCCCGAGTCTGGCTCGGGGTTACTGCTTTTGGCATAAAAATTCCACCCCGAGCCAGACTCAGGAAAACCGTCAGGGGGGTTAAGCCCTTGTATACATGGTCGGACATTCCGATGGAAAATGTCCGATCGGACCGTGTTGTCGGATAATCCGACCATGTATGGGCTCCATCTGACTGTTTCCATCTGAATATCTGACCGACAAAGTTTTAGAGCTGGGCTTTAAATTTTTCCGTCAACATGATCCGATCGGACTTTGTCTGATCGTTTGTAGAGAATTCCAATCGGACAAAGTGCCACACATTATGCTCAGATCAAATTCCTAGATCAAAGCTATTGGCTACTAGCCTGAACGTAGTCCCGTCGTAACGAAATAACGTCATCACGGTACGAATGATCGGATTTTCTGACAACTTTGTCCGACCGTGTGTATGCTACACCAGTTTTGGACAAAATCCATCAGACAAAATCCAACGGATTTTGTTGTCAGAATGTTTGACCGTGTGTGCAAGGGCTTATACTTGTAATACTTATACTTATGCTTCAAATTGACTGCATCTCATGAAGAGTGTACTTGCGCAATGTATGTAACTCATGTTCATATGACCAACTGATCAATTGATCACATGTTTAATTGTTATAAACTTATAAAATTCAATAAAAAACATTGAACCAGGAAGTGCAGTCGCTGTAGATTTGAGAGAAAGATCTGAAATGAGGGGAAGCTCTGCTGATTTTATTATCCAATCATGTGCAAGATAAAATGCTTTTTTATTTTCCTTGCATGTCCCCCTTGGATCTACAGCGACTGCCCTTCCAAGTGCACTTTGCACTTGCAGTTTGCACTTGTAGTGCAAAGTGGATTTAACTTTAGTTAATAATCTCCACTGTCCTTACTTTTGTGTGATTTGCTTTCTGTTGCATCTCCAGAGCTAAAAGTGAAGGGAAATCTCCTCAATAGTACAGACATTAAAAGCCTGACAGGGGTTCCAACTATCTTCTACTAACGAAAAAAAAAAAAGGTTTTGCCTATAAATATACTTTAAAATTCACTTCTGGATTTTGAAATCCTGGGTTAACAATGGAGGTAATAGAGATAGGTACTATGAAAAATACTGAAAAGATACAGTAAATACTGTATGTACGCGAAATATCTGGAAATGTACATAAACATACGGTACCTTTTAACCAAAAATTACGGTAAGTTTGCTCTCCCTTTAAATCATATGCAAATGTGAAACAAACAATGTTAAAAGATATATTAAAATACTGTGCTAATATAAGCTGTGCAATAAATATCAAAAAAGTGCAATCAATAATATCCTAAAAAAAAAAAACATATATGATTCAAACAGTGCAGTAGGGGAATGAACTAGATGGACATGGTGAAAGTAATCCAAATGATCAAATATCCAAATAAAATAGAATTCCAAATAAATGAAGAGATCAGGCGACCAACTTCCAAAATAAGAGGGATTAAGTACCACAGGAGGAAAGGTGCCAAAAGATAACTCCACCCAAGCGATTAATAGGCTCCTTGTATTTAGATCCTACAAAGAGATCATAAGCTACCTTGGTGCCCCTCAACACCAAAATCTTCAGTCACAATTCATGCTACTGCTCCTCTACCACCTACGTAGGATGTGCTCCACAAAAGCAATTAAGAAAAAGTGATGCCACGGTGCAGTATCTTTAAAACTACTTCTTTTTAATAAAGCATAAGCACTTACAAGATGCTGTACAATATCGGTATAACAATAGGAACACCCCGGCTGGGATGCGTAATGATGTGACATGCTGAACCCCGTCCAACATGTTTCCCCGTAACCAGCATCTTCAGGGAATAAAGGGTATATGCCTTGTGTAGCACGACTCCCTTGGGGACTAATTGGATTTACCTGCTCGTCTGCATCACCATGACCCTGTAAACATTCCAACCCTCCTGACTCTCTGGGTTCAGACATCTCTGCACCACCTTGAAGTAATAAATCAAACAACTCAGTACGTTTATATTCTAATAACATTTACTGGAGTACTTATCTTCAGTAGAATATCTTGTTGCACCAAGGAGGTAATAGATCAACTGAGCTTTGAATAACAATCCTAGCTCAGCAGAAAAAGTCCTCCATAATAATACAAGTTAAGATAGTTTGGCAGTAATAGAATATTATATACACGTATGTACAAAGAAATACCACTTGAACATGACCTGAAAAGATAAGCAAGAGTTTAGAAGTATTGCCACAATTAATGCTTAAGGGAAACCCAGGACGGCCTATTTAACATTTATTCACAATGAGAGATCAAGCAAACAAGAATGGTATGAGGGCACTTTAAGCAGTAATGACAGCATGCCCCAGTTGCAGGCGTGATGGTCTTCACCAGCAGTTGGAGCTCATTAACTATATCCAATAACGTGCAGTAACAGGGTAATGGTATTTCTTGGAATGGTTGAACCTAAAGACGTCTATGTACAGTGTTCAAATAGAAGTGCAGTAAAGTAATCCCAAGGTAAAGCTGTCTGTACACAATGTCCCAGTGAAGCAACAAAGAAAGGTATGCAAAGGTGGGCATTTGCCCTCTCACCAATGACCAAGCCGATTCAATGCCTTCTGAACAGGGACTCCTGGCGGGGCGTCCTTGAAGTGGATCCGCTTGTTAAGACTACCTGATGTAAGGGACGGAGTGTGGGTTGTCGGACTGCCGAGTTGATGCTGGATAGATGTCTGATGAACAGCAAGCAGTGCTAGGCCCTTCTTGGCCGGGTTGGAATGTTGTACACTGCGAGGTAGGCTGCAACCTCACTCTCCCCATACAGAGGGGTCTGTAACATGCAGGGCCCAGGACGAAGAGAGCGTGAGGCGGTTCTTTGGCATCTCTCTGATGTAGCAAAGATACCTGGGATATGTAGTCCTGGTGTATAGTCATACTGAGGAATAGCCATTCTGAGGAACTACTAATCCAACAATCCCTTTGGTTTGGCCCACAAATATGATATCAGTTAGTGACGCTGGGCACTAGACTGACAATACAATCTATAGATATAGAAATGACAGGGAATCGCTTTACTTTGCAATTGTAGTCCACATTGCTAAATCTGTAACTGTTATGTGTACACCATTCTGTTACTGGACGGGGCATATATACAACCTATAAGATACTGTATAGGTGGTGTTTGATTGTTCCAGAATATATGATGTGAGAATATTGAAAGTCATCATTATTACTTTTTTTTCTTCCCTAGGTTTTAAGAGCAAGGATTGTGTTCCTCAACTTGTATCAGACTTGATATCAGAAAAGTTCAAACTGGATGCTTTGATAACTCACAGATTGCCTTTTACTGAAGTAAACAAAGGATTTGAGCTTTTACGTAAAGGGGAAAGGTAAGTTGCCAATTTCAGGGATAAAAAAATAATCTGTTGAAAGAATTTGATAATGTGCACAGTTGGGTATATCACACAGCTGGAAAACCTGAATAGAGTGCATGTTCTGCACTGTATTGTGTGTATGTGTGTGTTTACATACTGCATAGAACCCTTGCGCTTTGCACAGCATACACTTGGGCAGAGGCGGCTCTAGGCTTTGTGAGGCCTTAGCCAAAACTCACACATGAGGCCCCAATCACGCCATAATGGGAAAAAAATTCAAGCAATACAAATGGCTGCAAAAGATGCAGGGATCTGGCACACAGTTCATCGGCACCACTTCCAGGGCACCCTCCTCACCCACCAGACATATGCAGAAAATAAAACATCTGGGACCCAGCAAAGTGGCAACCCCTCTAAGAATTTCTTGTGTCTTGGGAGAATGGGGAGGAGATGTCACTGAATCATTCCACATCCACAGAGGAAGTAGAGTGCGGGAATCACAGCAAAGTGCAGGGGGAGAGAGGGGGGTAGAGATAGAGGGGGAGGGAGAGAGAGGGGGGAGGGGGAGGGAGAGAGGGGGAGGGAGAGAGAGAAAGAGAGAGAGAAATGGGGGAGAGGGAGAAATGGGGGAGAGACCGAAAGAGGGGAAGAGAGAGAGAAAGGGGAGGGGAGGGTGAGGGTGAGCGAGAGGGGGAGGAAGAGGGGGTGAGTGAGGATGGGGGAGAGAGGGGGAGAGGGGTAGGGAGAGAGGGGGAGAGAGATAAAGAGAGAGGGAGAAATGGGGGAGAGAAAGAGGGGGAGAGAGAGAGAAAGGGGAGGGGAGAGGGAGGATGAGGGTGAGCGAGAGGGGGAGGAAGAGGGGGTGAGCGAGAGGGGGGGAGAGAAAGAGAGGGTGAGTGAGAGGTGGAAGAGGGGGCGAGCGAGGGGGGAGAGAGAGGGTGTGCGCAAAAGGGGGGAGAGGAGGGATAGAGAGGGAAGCGAGGGGCAGGGAGAGGTGGGCAGAGAGGGGAGGAGGAAGGGAGCAGAGGAGGGAGGAGAGAGAGGAGAGGAGGGGAGAGAGGGGGGAGGGAGTGGTGAGGAGAGAGGGGGAAGAGAGAGGGAGGGGAGGGAGTGGTGGAGAGGGAGGATAGGAAGGGAGTGGTGGGAAGGGGTAAGAGAGAGGAGTGTGGTGAGAGAGAGAGATGGAGGTGACAGAGGGGGGAATGAGAGAGAGAGGGAGGTGAGAAAGACAGGGGGTGAGGGAGAGAGAGAAGGATTGTGGGAGAGAGGGGTTTGAGAGAGTCAGGGGGATGACAGAGGGAGGGGAGAAAGAGGAGGGAAGGATAGAGAAGGAGAGAGAGAGGGAGAGATGGGAGGGAGGTGGTGAGAGGAAGGGGAAGAGAGGGAGACAGGGGGCAGAGAGAGGGGAGGTGGAGAGAAGAAGGGGGAAGAGAGGGAGTGATGGGGGAGAGGGAGAGGGGGGGTGTGGAGTGAGGAAGGGGGAGAGAGAGGGGGGAGGGGAGAAAGGGAGTGATGGGAGAGAGGGAGTGAGGGGAGAGAGAGGGGTAATGGGGTAAGAGAGAGAAGATGGAGAGAGAGGGGGAGGTGAGAAAGAAGGCGGTGAGGGAAAGGAAGGTAAGAGAGATCACTAGCTCTGTCCCTGTCTGCAGCCCCTTCTGTGCCCCATGTCCCAGTCTGTGAGAGCAGGGAAGAGCTGGAGAGATGCTGAGGGGGCAGAGAGCACTGGGAAAGGTGGAGAGCACAGGAGGGGTGGGAGCTGGAGAGCGCTCAGGGGAAGCTTAAGAGCAGGGCGGCAGAAAGAATTGGGATGGACAGCAAGGGGTGCTGGAAAGCACTGGGGGAGGAGCCAGGGAGCAAATGAGGGGCTGGGGAGCAGGAGGGGTGGAGCCAGAGAGCACAAGGAGGGGGCGGAAGAACACGGGGGTGCAGAAGAAGTTAGATAGGAGGAACGGTGGGGAGACTGCACAGTGTACTGTAATTGATTTTTCCATATCCCGCTATGCAGCCGCTGAATGATCACTTCTCCTCCTCCCGATCCTGCAGACATTTAGTGGCTGCTCTCATCCAGCCGTTGCTGCCACCTAGAGGCCTCTACTCTCTCGCTCCCTGCACCTGCTGCCACTGGACCAAGACACTCTATGATGAGACCGTGACATCAGTGACTGATCACAGGCAAATTAGGCGGCCCCTGTGAGTGTGGGGCCTTAGGCAACCACCTAATTTTCCTAATTAGAGAGACGCCTCTGCACTTGGGGGTTGATTTACTAAAGGCAAATAGACTGTTGTACTGTGCAAGAGCAGTTGCCCCAGAGGTTAGTAAATGAGGAGAAGCTCTGCTGACTTCCATCATCCAATCATATGCAGGCAAGAATGCATGCTGTTTTTTTATTTTTTGCGATTGGGTATTCTCATTTACTAAGCTCTGGAGCAAATGCACTTGAAGAGTGCAACTGCACTTTACAAAGTCAATTTGCCTTTAGTAAATCAACCCATATATTTTCCTATGCTCTCTCATGGTCATCCAATTACTGCAGTTCAGAGAGATTTTGTTTTTGTTTTTTTTAATCAGCCAAATATGGAATATAAGATATGAATATTTTGTAATGCTCTATTCAGTCAGTAGGTGGCTTTTTAGGCCCCTAATCACAGACCTTTTCCTTTAGAATAAGTTATGCTTAATTGTGCTACTTGTAAGCAAGTGCAGCTGGCTAGTGTGCCACTAAGGGGCTCTTTCCCAAAATTGTGTGGTAATAGGTAATTATCTAATTGGATGTTAGGTCCGCATTTAGACAAAGCCTTCCTGTAGTGATGCAAGGGGTTGAGTCAATGTCCATACAAATGTCAGGAGGGGAGAAGTCTAGTGAAACAGGGCATAAGAGATAAACACCCCACAGCCATGTGGATGTACTATTCAGCTACTGCCAAAGGCACTTCATGTATCAGAATCCCAGTTGAGGTAATGCAACACTTATGCTGCGTACACACGATCAAACAATCGGGTGGAAAAGTCCGGCAAACTCAAGTCCGCCGGACAATCCCCCCGTGTGTAGCCTCCGGCATACTTTTTTGACCCGAAAGTACGGCGGACTTATAAAGTAGTTTTGCACTCCAATCTTCCCGCCGCACTTGCATTTCGGCGGACAATCCGGCCGTGTGTGTGCCAGTCCGCCGTACTTTTGAAATGAACGGACTTTTCCCGCCCGGAGAAAAGTCCGCTCATTTTGAGCGGGTCTCCAGGTAGGCGGGGCCCACGAAGGAGACATCGCTGGCCCCGCCACCTGGTATGGACTTAAAGGGGAACCCCAACGCCAAAAAAAATCGGTGTGGGGGTCCCCCCCAGGTCCACATTAGACCCTTGTCCGAGCACGCTTACCGGCCGGCCAGGAAAGGGGGGGACGAGCGAGCGCCCCCCCCCTCCTGAGCCTTACCAGGCCGCGTGCCCTCAACATGGGGGGTGCCTTGGGGAAGGGGGGGCCGCGCGGCCCCCCCACCCCAAAGCACCTTGTCCCCATGTTGAGGAGGACAAGGGCCTCTTCCCGACAACCCTGGCCGTTGGTTGTCGGGGTCTGCGGGCGAGGGGCTTATCGGAATCCGGGAGCCCCATTTAATAAGGGGGCCCCCGGATACCGGCCCCACCCTATGTGAATGAGTATGGGGTACAATGTACCCCTACCCATTCACCTGTGAAAAAAGTACAAAAAAAAACACAACACAGGGTAAAAATAGTTTATTGCACAGCTCCGGGGGTCTTCCGTCTTCGGGGTCTTCTCTCTGGACTGCTAGCGGAGGAGCCCGGCTTTCTTCCTCGCCACCGCCCTTCTTCTGACTTCGGGGGTCTTGTGCCCCTCTTCGGTTCTTCTGCCGGGCCAACACGCCTTCTTATAGCTCTTTTACAGGCGGTGGCCCGGTCTTCTGTCGCCGCTGTCGTTGCTGTCGTCGCCACCGCCTTCTGTTCTTCTGTTCTCTTCTTCTCTTCAGATCTTGACTCATTGCTCCCTCCGCTCACAATGACGGGGACCGGGCGCGCAGCGACTTATATAGGGACATCACCGGATGATGTCCCCGCCTATTATGATGTCACAGTCCCAGCATCCCGCGTGCCATCAACATGGGGACAAGGTGCTTTGGGGTGGGGGAGCCGCGCGCTTCCCCAAGGCAACCCCCATGTTGAGGGCATGCGGCCTGGTACGGCTTAGGAGGGGGGGCGCTCGCTCGTCCCCCTTTCCTGGCAGGCCGGGTAGCGTGCTCGGACAAGGGTCTGATGTAGACCTGGGGGGACCCCCACACCGTTTTTTTCGGCGTTGGGGTTCCCCTTTAAGTCCATACCAGGTGGCGGGGCCAGCTACGTCTCCTTCGCGGGCCCCACCTACCTGGAGACGCGCTCGAAATGAGTGGACTTTCCTCCACGTGTGTGGGCGAGTCCGTTCATTTCAAAAGTACGGCGGATAGTACGGCGGACTTAGTACATCGTATTTGTCCGCTGAAATAGTGCCGTGTGTGGGCAAGTAGCCCGTTCGGAAAGTTGGACGGACAGTCTGGCGGGAAGTCTGCCGGACTAAGTCCGCTGGATAGTCGGCTACGTGTGTACGCGGCATTAGAAGGACCAACTGTAGTCACCCTGACTCGAGTTACAGTCTAAATCAGGGATCTTCAAACTACGGCCCTCCAGCTGTTGTGGAACTACACATCCCATGAGGCATTGTAAAACTTGACATTCACAGACATCTAAGTGAACTGTGAGAGGGATGCAAAAGGCCTTTTAGGCCAGGAGAAGTACTCTTTGACCTAAGTAGTAGTACATCTAGGAGTGAGAGTAACATCTGATAGCGTGCTTGTAAAGTTATGGAGTGGGATACAGATAGGGTTGCCACCTGTCCAGGATTCACCTGGACAGTTCGGGTTTGGAATCATGTGTCCGGGTTTCAGACTGTCTGAAACCCGGACACATCATTCAGACTGGTCTATGGCTTCACAGCAGGGATGTTGGCTGCATTTCTCTAAGCTGAGATTGTCTGTTACACTTTCTTTCATGCTGCTCAAAGCCAGCACTAACAATTCCCCCCGACACACACAGACAGATGGCAGAGGAGATAGGGCTCGATCTGCACCTCTTCGTCCTGCCCCAACCCCCCACTGTGTCTGCCCACACTCTAATCCCTGGCACTGTGCCTCAGAAAAAAAAAGTGGGGGCTGGAAATTTGAAGTACAGCAGCCTCAAATACATCTGGATAAGAGGTGCTGACTGCTAAGGAGTGAGTGAGCTCCCCATCCATCCCTGTCTATGACTGAAGTCTCCCCCTCCCCCTTCTTTCTCCTGCCTCTGAGTGAGTATACAAAGGTAAATCTGGGTTCTCAGAGTACCCCTTAGATCAGACTTCCTCTTTACACCAGAGGCCACCATGTTCTCCTTTACATCAGAGTTCTCAGTGTTCTCCCTCCTTCAATCAGGGTTCCCAGTGTTCTCCCTTACATCAGAGTCTGCAGAGTCCCCCCCTTACAGTGAAAGGGAATTGTGCGAGTTCAGATGTAAAAGTGGAACTCTGTGGACTCTGATGTAAAGGGGGACTCTTGTTATTATTGTTATTTATTAGCAAAATATATGTATAGTTTATAAAAAAAAAAAAATAATATATATATATATATATATATATATATATATATATATATATATATATTGCTGTGCACCTCTAAAGTGTTTGGGTTTGACTTAAAGAAAAGGTGGCAACCCTAGATACAGGGAGACACAAGAATTGATCATTGTTATTCAAATAATAAACCATGGGTAACTAGGGATATGAAGGATATTCTTAACTCCAAGAAGATTGCTTTTAGAGTGGGTAATAGGGAGGCATTAAAAATGATTCAGAGGGACCTGAGGATAAGAATTTAGAGGCTAAAGAGAAATATATGAGAAAGCTGTGGAAACTCCAGCAAAACAAAGTGAGAGAGATCTGGAATGGCATGCGAACCATTACAGGTCTTAAGCAGTTTGGTGGAGGGACTAGGGGTGATGTGGAGAGGACAAATTAACTGAACCATTTTTTTAATGGGTTGATTCGGAGGCCCTGGCTTTTACTCCCTCAGATTCAACACAAAGCTTCGGGAGAGTAGAGTTGCAGAAAGTACTCTCCTCTCCTCATACTAGATGTCCTTCCTCCTTTAATTTGTGTTGTGATTCACCCCTATTGGATACTTTTACTGGTTATTCTTTTTATAAGAACAACTCTACTCCTTTATGGGAAAGTGCAACAGTTTATATTACAGCTGATCAGGTGAGTAGACAGTTGAGGAGACTTAAGGCAGTAAAATTAACAGGCCCTGATGGAGTTAGCCCTAGGGTGCATGGGCATGTGCAGACCAGCTGGGGAGTGTTCTTCAATGGGTCATTAACTTGAGCCTGAGTCTATGAAAGGTTCCTGTGTTGTGGAAGACATCCTGTCTTGTCCCTGTGCCAAAGATGCCACGTCCTTGTGGCTCCAAGGATTATAGACCAGTGGCTTTGACCCCCCACATAATGAAGACCTTGGAGAGACTTGTTTTATATGAGTTGGTAGTAAATGTTTAGACCCTTTGCAGTTTGCATGCCAGCCAAGACTGGGGGTTGAGGATGCTATCATTATCATGGTAAATCACATATATGCACACCTGGATAAGTCAGCAAGCACTGTGATGGTCATGTTTTTGGACTTCTCCAGTGCTTTTGATACTATTAGGCCCGATCTTTTGATGACAAGCTAGCAGTAAATACAGGTTGGTTTTTCCCTTGTATCATCAATTGTAGACTACTTGACAAGATGACCGCAGTATGTGCGTTTGCAAGACTGTGTGTCGGATAGGGTGATCAGCAATATTGGGGTTCCACATGGGACAGTTGTCTCTCCCTTTCTTTTTACTGTCTACACCACTGATTTCAGCTACCAGACATCTTGCCATCTTCAGAAGTTTTCTGATGATTCTACGGTAGTGGGATGTATCAGGGATGGGGAAGAGACTTGGTATAGGACTGTGATGGAGAACTTTGTCACATGGTGTGAGATTAATCATCTTTATCTAAATGTGACAAATGACAATGGAGCTTGTTGTGGATTTCAGAAAGAGAAAGTCACCATTGACCCCAATCTCCATCCGAAGAGTGGACATGGAGATAGTAGCGAGTTACAGGTATCTGGGAGTGCACATAGAGAATAAGCTGGACTGGAACAAGAACACTGAGGTGCTCTATAGGAAGGGTTAGAGCCGCCTCCACTTTTTGAGGAGACTGAGGTCCTTTAACATTTGCCGGACGATGCTGAAGATGTTTTATGAGTCTGTGGTGGCCAGCACTCTCTTTTATGTATTGGCATGCTGGGGAAGCAGGCTTAGAGTGTCCAACACCAACAGACTCAACAAACTAATTCACAAGGCCAGTTGCATAGTTAGTAAGGTTGAAAAAAGACACCAGTCCATCAAGTTTAACCAGTTTGCGTTTTTATTTCAATATTACATTGTATAGCCCTGTATGTAGTGATGTAGTTGGATTGGAATTGGAGCCTTTTACAACAGTGTTGAAGAGGAGAATGTTGTTCAAGTTACGTTCAATCTTGGACAACTCCTCCCACCCACTCCACAATATGCTGGTCAGCCAGTCTGTGGTAATCAAGATATATAATTCTCTTCTGTGAGGGCTGGAGGTGATGATTTAATTCTGGTTTATGATCAGGATTTTGTCTTGTTTTTATAGTATGTTGGTATTGTGTTGGTTATTATTTGGGGGGTGTTAGAGAAAGTGGTGTATTTGTATTTGGTAGTTTGACTGTCTGTTATTTTAATCTGTGCTATTTATTCTATGTTGTATTTTAATTGTATGGATGTTTTATTTGTAGCGTAGTTTTAATTTAGTTATTTGGTGTTAATGGCTGTTATTGGTAATTTTGTTGTTTTTGCATCTTGTTCAGTTTATTGTTGTGATCTTGTGTTGTCTTTGTTAAGTGTGTCTGTGTCGTAACAATTTCCCTTTGGCATTAATAAAGCAGGATGCTTTACCTTGGTAATTGTTAGAGCAGAATGCTACAGAATCTAGTATACCGGAAGATGGGTCCCAACGCTGTAGTGCTTCCAAGGAGAGGAGATACTAAGGGAAGATATCTTATAAGTGATGTAAATGTTCCGCTTTCACAAATGACTGCTACAGCTTGTCAATTGTTGTGTATAGTGATGTATGCCAAAAGACACCTGTCAGTATGTTTGTGTGATGTTAATGTCAATGGCATACCTAAAGAAGAACAGTAAAGTGTAGAAACTATAACTTTGGTATGGACATTCCTTTCCTTGAGAATATAAAGGCTAATGGTCATAAATGTTGTAGGTAGGCCTAAGGCAAGAAGTCAAGCTCAATATCATGAAGGCTTATAACTACCAGCAGTAGGTCACTGTTCTATCAGGGTGGGGACTTGGACATCTTGGCTCCAACACCTACCCATTCAGAAGCTCCCTCACATACTGGTATGGTTATCATTTTTAGGGGAACCTG
Source organism: Lithobates pipiens (assembly GCF_037356315.1). Classification (NCBI taxonomy): domain Eukaryota; kingdom Metazoa; phylum Chordata; class Amphibia; order Anura; family Ranidae; genus Lithobates; species Lithobates pipiens. Next base: position 269,301,381 of record NW_027507718.1, on the reverse strand, counting down.
ATTGACATTGCTGTCTCTCTTAATCTCTGCAATCTGTGTAATGCTTACCCAGAATGTGATGAATATTCTGTGAGTACAAAGCTTTTGGTTTTTAGAGAAGGTCAACTTTCCCGAAGTGCTGCTGATGTACCATCAGCGTGCACAATGATGGCCGGCCCCTGTCCAATGTGTTTTGTCACTGAATGGACGTTATCAGGTGGATCCGTAGTGGCGCTTCTGTTATACACGCTGGTCTCTATGCTTGTTTTGTGAATGGCATTTTTTAATAAATCGCTTTGCAGTCTTAAAGTGGACTTTTGGTAATTTTTTCATTTTCCATCTATTAAATGTTCTGACCTTGTTGTTTTAACTTTGGATAGTATTTTTTTTTTTTTCTGCCAGTAAATACCTTATTCAGCCCACTTCCTCTTTCTTGTCTGGTCATTAGCCTAGGCTTACAACATCATGCACATCTCTCTCTCTCACTCTCATGAGAGTTTGCCAGGAAGGGAGGGGAAGTGAGTCATAAGAGGGCCAATGAGAGCTGCAGAGCTGGAGGTGTGGCTCTGTGTAAATTCAGGAAGTGAACAGGAAGCAGCTTCAGCTGCCCACAGTTAAAATGGATGCATCTAGACTTAGTGGAGGGAGATTTCTGTAGCATATTTGGCAAGTACAGAATCACAGTATATATAAAATAATATGCAAAATGGTTGAAGGGAAGCTTCAGAATGGCAAATATATTTTTATTATAAATTATGCGAGCAGACTGCAGTTCCTCTTTAAATACTACACTCTGGGATTTGTATTTTTAGTTCTCTTTATGGTCTATGAGTGTGGTGTGAGTTGCTGAGTCACCCTGAAAAATGTAAATACTAGAGATGCATCTCTTTTAGGTGCTATTGATCTCTTATAACATTGAGATCCTATACATTCAGTAAGGAGTGTGAGCACCAGGGGGCATTTCAAAGTGGCACACACTAGTTTGTAGTGCATTTTTGAGCACAGGAACACACATGGTTTGTTTTTACAATGACCCTTTATCTCTATTTATGCTGGAATTTGCACCTGAGTTGTTTTACTCTGAACTGGTATCACAAATATTGTTTCACTTATCTTTTGAAAAAAAAAATGAAAAAAGTGTGTTTTGTAAAAAATTTTTGTCATGATATTCATTTTTGTAGTATCTGAAATACATTTTCTGGAAATTTTTATTTAGGAATAGTACACTTATTTTAGTTATCGTATTTATCGGCGTATATCACGCAAAGACGTATATCACGCACCCCAAGTTTAGGAAGAAATTTTAAGGAAAAAACCTTACATTTAAATGCCAATCAATACAGCATCCATCTGCATGCTTGTCAGTGACATTTGCAGCCTTCTCAGTGACATTTTCAGCCTTCTCAGTGTCATTTGCAGCCTTGCAGTCTTCATAGGTGTCATTTGTAGCCTTGCAGCCTTCTCAGTGTTATTTGCAGCCTTGTAGCGTCCATCTTCAGCCTCCTCAGTGTCATTTGCAGCCTTGCCCAGGCTGCAGTTAAACTGCAGTGACATGTCAGTGTCACTGCAGTTTGAAAATGGCACCGCTGAGATACACAGAGCCGGTCCTGTGCATCTTGGCTCTTCTCGGCTCCTCTCGTAGCAGAGCGGAGGAGCGAGCGCCGCTGATAGCTATGCATGGCCGTGTGTCCTCGGCTATCCTCAGATAGTTCCGCTCAGTCACGCCCAGTCCCGCCCTATGATGGACATAACACAGGGACTGGGCGTGACTGTGAGCGGAGCGGAGCGCCACACATATACATAAATAGCTGAGTGTATTCCTCTAGGCTCGGATAGCTCCGCTCACAGCTATCTGAGCGGAAATAGCCAAGAATAGCCGAGTACACTCGACTATGTATAGATATCAGAGGCGCTCTCTCCTCAGCTCACAATCAGTGGGGGATCGGTGGGGATCGGCGCATAACATGCACCCACGATTTTCCCCTGATTTTAAGGGGAAAAAAGTGTGTGTTATACGCCGATAAATATGGTAAGTGTTCATGGTCCATGGGCTTGCACCCCCTTTGTAAATGTGGAGCAGACCTGCTTTGTTAAACAGTTTAGACAAGAGGAGAGGGCCTTATGCTGTTGCCACTCTTTGCTATTTCACTCCAATTGTCTCTGTCTTACAGTTTAAATACATTTTAACATGTATTTAACCACTTCGACACCAGAATTTTTTTTTTAATTTTTTGCAATCTACAAAAATCTATTTTTTGCCATACAATTACTTAAAGCAGAACTCTGGGGAATAACCCTTTTTCCATGTCCTTGTTGCTAATCCCCTACCTTTACCAACTGTGCCATCCATCTTCTTCTGAGCTCTGTAGTTCTTCTGTAGCAGCCTGATGATTTTGCAGAAAAGCCGTTAATCTCCTGTGATTTCCTGTTCACAAGACCGTTGGCTGCTATTCCTCCTGTATCCTCAGCCTGTGGTCTTGGCACTTCCCACCAGTATTTCTCTAAAGCAAGCAGGGACTTGTTCTTCCCTCCCTGCTTGCTGTAGTGGGTGGAGGAGTCTCGCGGATCCTGGTATGTACCGCCCATGGAGGTGGTTTCCTCTTTCCTCTCCTCCTTCCCTGCTTCCTACCAACACCGCCTCCAATCCGCTGCCCCCCCGCTTCTGCCTACCTGCCATCGCTCAGTGCAGAGTGGGGTTCGTTAACAGACATCAATCTGGTGACAGAGCCGAGATCTCCGGCTGTGACAGATTTTGTGCGTGAAACACTAATTACCGTAGCGTCCTGCCTCGTGGACCAGCATCGAACTGTGTGTTTTTAACATAAAATTTGACTTACATTAATCTCTATAGAAGCATATCAACATTTATAAAAACAAGAAAATATAGACAGTGCAATTTAAAGCCAGCAGGGGGCAATGTAGTTATATTTAAAGCACTGAAAGTCAACAAGCCCAGAGCAAAGTAACCCAAGATGTGTCCAGCATTTCTTATCAGTAAGTTATTGGAATTGGAACCAAAATTACCCAAGATTGAATTTTCGGGCAAATTAACCTCTTAAAATTTTTTTTAAGCCTTGTTAATATAACATGAGATTTTAGACAGTGACAAGCAACAACATATATTAAATTATATAAACACAGAAAAAATTGTGTGCTTAGAACAAAAGGAGATAATGCAGCAACCTATATTCCAGACACAAAAGAATTACAAAAATAAATACTCTAAAAGGTGCACAAAACTAATATCTCTGTAGTGATCAACACAAAAATATGTGTGAAAAAATAGGGTAACTCATATTAAACTATAATAAACAAAGTGCGTCAAAATAAGTGGAAAAAATAGCAGTCCCATAACATATGATTCACTTATGCATAAGAAAAAAGTAAACTTCAAAGAGAAATATATAAAAGTCCAAATGTAAAATCTTGAAAATGATGAAAGTCCACGTGTAAGAATCCCAAACCACCTCACAGACAAGTGTGCCAGTTCCCTTACCAAACAGTAATGATTTCCAAATGAAAAAAGATCTGCAGTGCATAAATCATCCAATTGGGGAGCCACCACTCAGGATGCCACTGACTCCGCAGTCCTTCATTCGTTATCAAAAGCTAGCAAGCCAAAGTAATAATGGAAGAAAGAACAAAGAACCATAGAGTAGTATGCTAAAACCACTTGATTTATTAAAAATAGATATGCTCACAAAAGACACACCACATCATGGATGAACAGCAGGTGTACAACAACATGCAATGTGCATTTTGTCTGCTGCAAGGGATGTCTTCAGGGTATAAAGAAAAAGCTGCAGCAGAAGAAACGTGTGCAAGGTGAGGTCAGTGGCATTTGATGTTGTACACCCACTGTTCATCCATGGTGTGGAGTGACTTTTGTGAGTATATCTATTTTTAATAAATCATGTGGTTTTAGCATACTACGCTAAAACCAACATCATATGCCACTGACCTTACCTTTCACGTGTTTCACCTGGTGCAGCTTTTTCTTTATCCCCTGAAGACATCCCTTGCACCAGACGAAACGCACATTGGATGAGGCCAGGGGCATATGATGTTGTACACTAGATGCTGGTACCTGGTGTAGTGTGCTTTTCCTTTGCTACTCTATTTCTACTTTTAACCCTCCTGGCGGTATTCCTGTGACAATTTTGTACCATTAGCGGTAACCCCGAGCCAGACTCAGGACCGCATCGCTGGATCCAGCGATGTCTCCCCGCTGTATGAGCGAGCCGTCCTCCGCTCGATCTATCACATCGCCGGGCTCCGTTCCCTGCGAGCGTTGTGACGCACGGAGATGGAGAACGGCGCCAATTTCAAAAAGTAAAACACACACATTACATACCGTATAATGTAATCTTACAGATTACATTGCTTTATGTCATTATTTCACATCCCCTTTGTCCCTAGTGGTCTGCCCAGTGCCCTGCATGCAGTTTTATATTATAAAAAAAATGTTCTTTCTGCCTGGAAACTGGAGATTGTCCATAGCAACCAAAACTGTCCCTTTACATCAAAAGTGGTTTTAGACCAGCTAGAAAACAGTGATGATAAATTAGAATTTGTGGGGAGATCCGTCATCAAATACTGAAAAATAATGACAGTGACAATTCTGCAAATGAGCAAATTTCAGTGTTTTTGATTTGATTACATTATTAAATATATTTTTTATTATTGTTATATTATTATTTGGTATAATTATTTATAGTTATTTATTATATTATAATTTATGATTTCATTTTTCAAACTTTATCATACCCAGGATGTTTACTAGACTCTGGTTTGGACAGATTTAAGTGAGTTATTCCTAAGAATTAGAGGCCTACAATATAAAATGCCAAATTTTCATGCAAAATAATTGTACCGCTCTCAGCACCTAAAATCTGAAATAATCATACCGCCAGGGAGGTTAATAAATCATGTGGCCATATCATACTACTCTATGGTTCTTTGTTCTTTCTTGCACTTTAATGCAATTACTTTTATTGCAAGAATAATGTCTTACTAAGCCTCAATCCTTTAACCCCCCTGACGGTATTCCCGAGTCTGGCTCGGGGTGGAATTTTTATACCAAAAGCAGTATCCCCGAGCCAAACTCAGGACTGCATCACTGGATCAGGGAGGATGTTTACTTACCTTCTCCCTCGGATCCAGCGTTGTCTCCCCGCTGTACGAGCGAGCCGTGTCTCGCTCGATCTATCATGGACCCGGTCTTTGTTCCCTGCGAGCGTTGCGACGCACGGGGACGGAGATCGGCGCCAATTTCAAAAAGTGTAACACACAGTATACATACAGTATAATGTAATCTTACAGATTACATTGCTGTATGTAAATATTTCACCTCCCCTTTGTCCCTAATGGTCTGCCCAGTGTCCTGCATGCAGTTTTATATAATAAAAACTGTTCTTTCTGCCTGGAAACTGGAGATTGTCCATAGCAACCAAACTGTCACTTTACATCAAAAATGGTTTTAGACCAGCTAGAAAACAGCGATAATAAATTGGAATCACTCGCAGAATTGAGCGATAGCGATTTCTGGGGAGATCCGTCATCAAATACTGAAAAGTAATGACAGTGACAATTCTGCAACTGAGCAAATTTCAGTGTTTTTGATTTGCTTACATTATTGAATAAATTTTATTATTGTTATATTATTATTTGGTACAATTATTTATAGTTATTTATTATATTATAATTTATGATTTCATTTTTCAAACTTTATCATACCCGGGATGTCTGCTAGAAAACGCCAAATTTTCATGCAAAATAATGGTACCGCTTTTAGCACCTAAAATCCGAAATAATCGCACCGCCAGGGAGGTTAATTAACTTGACTAGAACATCTAAGTAACCCAAGATGCGCATGGAGTATTTCTTTGTATTAATATTTTAAACCACATGTTTCCAAAATCTTTCTCAAGACAATTTGGAGATTCTTCAAAGAAGATGGATATGATTTTCCAGGCTCGACTTCAAACAACAAAGTAATTGAGGGGTAATTTATGTCCCGTGAGTGATAAATAATAGAGATGGCGAATGGTTCGGCCCGAGCATAAGTTCAGGCTGAACTTTGGTTTTTCGGATGTTCTGCGAAGACCGAAAAATATGTGTTGTTTGGGGCAAATTAGAAAGCCACTGGAACACCGTTAAAGTCTATGGGACATTAACATGAAAAATCGAAAGTGTTCATTTTAAAGGCTTATATGCAAGTTAATGTCATAAAAAGTGTTTGGGGACCCGAGTCCTGCCGCAGGGTACATGTATCAATGCAAAAAAAGTTTTAAAAACAGACGTTTTTTTAGGGAGCAGTGATTTTAATAATGCTTAAAGGGAAACAATAAAAGTGAAATATTCCTTTAACCACTTGCTTACTGGGCACTTAAACCCTCTTCCTGTCCACCCCAATTTTCAGCTTTCAGTGCTGATGCACTTTGAATGACAATTAAGCTGTCATACAACACTGTACCCAAATTACATTTTTATAATTTTTTCCCCACAAATAGAGTTTTCTTTTGGTGGTATTTGATTACCTCCGGCGGTTTTTATTTTTTGTTAAAAAAATGTAAAAATTCTGAATTTCTTTATTTTTTTATATTTTGTCATACAATAACAACAGGTCATTTTTCTCCTTAATTGATGTACACTGATGAGGCGGCAGTGATGGGCACCAATAGGTGGCAGTGATGGGCACTGATGGGTGGCAATAATGAGCACTGATTGCTTACATTGATAGGTGGCACTGATTGGCATCACTGGTGAGCATTGATAGGTGGCACTTGTGGGCATTGATAGGTGGCACTTATGGGCATTGATAGGTGGCACTGGTAGGTGGCAATGACAGGTGGCACTGGCAGGGGGTACTGATTGGCACAGATGAGGTACCTATGTTCCTTCCTCTTCGGGACCGATGTGCCTTTAACATAAGCTGGTGATTGGCTTTTTTCAGCGTGAGGAGAAAAAAAAACGATTACTGAGTTTTTGCTTTCATCATGTGATCAGCTGTCATTGGCTGACAGCTGATCACATGGTAAAGGGCCAGGACCGTCCCCTTACTCGGATCGGTGATTACCCGAGTCTCAGTGACTAGGTGATCACAGCATGCTCCCTGCGCACCCTGCAGGACGTGCGAAGGGAGCGTGCACAGGGGAGGACATCCTATGGCGGCCTCCCGAAAATTGAGGTCCATGCTGTAGCCGTCATTCGGCCCGGACCTAAAGTGGTTAAATTTCATACCTGGGGGGTGTCTATAGTATGTCTGTAAAGTGGCACAGTTTTCCTGTGTTTAGAACAGTCCCTGCACAATATGACATTTCTAAAGAAAAAAAAGTCATTTAACCACTTAGCAACCGTCCCATAGCCGAATGGCAGCTACAGGTCGGTTGATTAAGTCTGGGAGGGCGTACTATGACGTCCTCCCAGAATTCCGCTCTCGCATGCCCCCTGTGGCGCGCCCCCAAGAACTTCCGTGACCGCCGGGTCCACATCACGGATCACAGTGAACTGTCGCCGATCGAGGCCGTTTACTACGTGATCGCTCTGTCAAATGACGTAGCGTTCACATGTGAACAAACCAGCGTGATTTCCGGTTCCTCCCTCCGCTCTCCGTCCAGTGTGAGAGGAGAGGGGAGAGATCGGTGGCAGCAGCACTGTGAGCTGCATGTGTAGTGTCCACAGCGCTGCTAAGTGACAGATCCATCTATCCATCCATCCATGCTCAACCATCCATACTTTGCATACCCAGCCACACCCTGCATACACATCCATACTCTGCATACTCATCCATACTCTGCATACTCTGCATACCCATCCATGCTCTGCATACCCAGCCATACTCTGCATACCCAGCCATACTCTGCATACCCATCCATACTCTGCATACCCATTCATACTCTGCATACCCATCCATACTCTGCATACCCATCCATACTCTGCATACCCATACTCATCCATCCTCAGCAATACTAATCCATTCATCCATCCATGCTCAGCCATCCCATCCACACCATTCATAATTAGCTGTACCCAGCCATACTCAGCCGTAGCCAGCCATACTCAACTGTACTCAGTCGTATGCAGCCGTACACAGCCATACCCGGCCATACCCGGCCATACCCAGCCATACCCAGCCATACTTAGCCATACTCAATCGTACTCAGTCATACCCAGCCATACTCAGCCATACCCAGTCATACTCATTCGTACTCAGCCATACCCAGCCATACTCAATCGTACTCAGTCATACCCAGCCATACTGAGCCATACCCATCCATACTCAGCCATACACAGCCGTATACAGCCGTACCCAGCCATACCCAGCCTTCCTCAGCCATACCTAGCCATACTCAATCGTGCTCAGTCATACCCAGCCATACTCAATCTTGCTCAGTCATACCCAGCCATACTCAGCCATACCCAGCCATACTCATTCATGCTCAGCCATTCCCATCCATGGCTCATCCATCCCCATTCATGCTAATCTATGCCACCTCCATGCCACTACAGTGCCTCACAAAAGGGTAATAGGTAGTCAAATTAGATTTGAAACTTATGTCCCTAGAACACCTGATGGTGCTCCCTGCATGTTGGTCCTCTGTATGTGGCCACGCTGTGTAAAAGTCTCACACATTTGGTATCGCCATACTCAGGAGGAGTAGGAGAATCTATTTTGGGGTGTAATTTTTGGTATTTACATGTTATGTGTTAGAAATATTGTGTAAATTAACAACGTTGTGTAAAAAAAATGCATTTTCATTTTCTTTACACATTTTCCAAAAACTTGTAGAAAAAAATGACATGTTCAAAAGACTGAATATGCCTCATAGATTATACATTGGGTTGTTTTCTTTCCAAAATTGGGTGATTTTTGGGGCGTTCCTGGTCCTCCAGGGCCTTCAAAAATGTAAAGAAATGACATGTGTAATTTATGCTCCAAGAACGCCTGATGGCGCTCCCTGCATGTTGGGCCTCTTTATGTGGCCACGCTATGTAAAAGTCTCACATATGTGGTATCACTATACTCAGGAGCAGTAGTAGAATGTGTTTAGGGGTGTAATTTGTGGTATGCATATGCTGTGTGTGAGAAATAACCTGCTAATATAACAATTTTGTGAAAAAAAGAAAAGAAAATCTTGATATTGCAAAGAATTGTGGGAAAAAATGACAACTTCAAAAAAACTCACCATGCCTCTTACTAAATACCTTGGAAGGTCTACTTTCCAAAAAGGGGTCATTTGGGGGGTATTTGTACTTTCCTGGCTTGTTAGGGTCTCACGAAATGAGATAGGCCGTCAGACTTCAGGTGTGATCAATTTTCAGAGATGCACCATAGCTTGTGGACTCTATAACTCTCACAAAGACCAAATAATATACACCGATTTGGATTATTTTTACCAAAGATATGTAGTGGTATAAATTTTGGCCAAAATATATGAAGAATAATTAGCAAAATTTTATAACAGAAACAAAGAAAAATTCATTTTTCACGGACCCAGTTCCTATTGAGAAATCCGCTCGTGTGTATGCTAGCAGGGTGCAGGGATTAAAAACTTGTAATACTTTATTTGTAAACTATATTATCACTTACAGGGAGGTAGACTGTAGTAGGTTCATCATACAAAGAGATGATGTGTCAACATGGCCCCTCGGGCTGAGTTGTACTGAGTTGCATAGAGAGCATCCACGAACGCTGCCGATATCCATATCATCTAGTGATACTATTGTTTACAAATAACATGTTACAAATTTTTAATCTCTGCTCCCTGCTACTCTGGTTCCTTTACATTTTACTGGCTGGATTACCCACTGATCTGTTGGTGGAGCTGCAGGATTGTTTTTTACTGCTGAAGTTTAATTTCCTTTATGACTCTCCTGGATGCATCATGAACTGTAAAGTGAAGTGAACTGTTGTACTGAGCACTAGATACCATCTTTTATGTAACTCTGTCGCAGAGGGAATTGTCTGTAGTACCTCTGACCACTCATCTTCTGAAATATTCAGAAATGTCTTGAAACTATAGCTCTCTACATTTCAAGGGACATATCACCAAATATTTATGTACTGAAGCATTGTACATATTACAGATAATACCCATGCAATCAGTCATCATTATATCCTTTATATCGTCAGTATACTTTTAATGTATCCTACAGGTCATTTTCTTTTTAAATCTAATTGCATGACTTTGCTGCAAACATTGATAAACCAATTTTAGTATATATAGGAGCTAATTTAGTAAAGACAAATTGACTGTACACTTTGCAAGTGCAGTTGCACTCATTTTCCCCAGTGCTTGGTGAATGTGGTGAAGCTTCACTTTGTAAAGAATACCCAACATTACACTTGACTGAATGATGGAAATCTTCACCACATTTACTAAGCTCTGGGGAAAATGAGCGCAACTCCACTTGCAAAATGCATTTGCCTTTAGTAACCTAACCCCACGGGTATATATAGTATATAAGTATAGAAAATTATTCTTGCAACTGCTGAAATGACTTTAAAGAACTATTATAATATAACTGTTTAAATCTCATAATACCCCTTTGTTTGCAAAGAGTAAATCCCTCCAATTTTGTCACTCCCTTATAAAAAGATGTCCCAACTAAGAGAAAAAGAACCGAATTCCCTAATCGATACTGTACTGGTACTTTGCACACACACAGGTGTGTTAAGATAGAACAAAACTTCATGCACACACCCATACACACCCAGTCATTCATGTACTTCATGTACCGTATAACAAAGAAAAATGTATTATTTACTTACAGTATGCTTAGGGAAAAATATACGATATATAGAAATGCTTATTAATAATCAATGCAACTTGTTTAGGTTGGTCAAAAGAGATAAAAGGTCCATTTAGAAAGATATATTAAAGCTGACTAATGCTACAACTTGACTACCGCAAAGGTCCGACGGAACAAATCCGTTGGACAATTTGATCGTGTGTGGGCTCCATCAGACCTTTGCTGTGAAAAAATCTGACGGACTTTAGAAATAGAACATGTTTCAAATGTTTTCACCGGAACTCCGACGGACCCAGTTCCTATTGAGAAATCCGCTCGTGTGTATGCTAGTCCGACGGATGAAAACCGACGCTATGACAGCTATTGGCTACTGGCTATGAACTTCTTTATTCTAGTCCAGTCGTACGTCATCACGTTCGAATACGTTGGACTTTGTTGTGATTGTGTGTGGCCAAGTCCGTTCATTCGTAAAGTCCGCCGAAAGTCCATCGAAAAGACCGTTGGACCCAGTCTGTCGAAAAGTCCGGTCGTGTGTACGCGACATTAGAAGTTTTAGTATATAATATAATTATCAGTTGAACAATTATGACCCCTCTTTGCCCAGCCTTCAATTTTTTAAAGGTTGTAGTTTAACCTTTATGCCTTTAATACCGTAATGTGTGCAATGTGTAACTCAAACATATGTAAAGCATTTGCAAAGCTTTTCAGCAAGATTTTAGCAGCTTTGTTAAAGCCTAACTCCACATTTACATTTAATTTAAATAGTTTGTTTGAGCCAAGCTGGCTTTCAATGATTGGCTGAAATGGAGATTGCAACATAAACTGGCCACCTTTCCACTTCAGTCAATCTGAAGAAGCTTTGTATTCATTGATTAACCCCTTGCCGCCGAGTGTACGCAGATGTGCGTACTCGGCTTCTGGGGGTTATACCGGGATGATGCCAGCACCTGCAGGCATCATCCCGGTACTGATTTTTAGAGCCTGTGATTGGCTTTCCAGCCATAACAACCAATGCGGCTAAAAGCCGCTTGGCTGTTATGCTGGAGGAGCGGGAGGGGACGTCCTGCCGCTCTTACCCATTCAATCGGGAGCACCAATGCACGATCCGATGCCTCCTGCGGCTGGGCAGGGACTGGAATGAAGCCATAAGCGGCTTCATTCCAGTCTCCTAATGGTAAACACGGAAGCGACGTCATGACGTCATTTCCCATTTACTCGGCTGCCAATGGCGCCGGATTAAAAAATATATACAGTATTCAGTAGGTAGACCCCCGATCCCTCCATAAAGAGTACCTGTCACCACCTATTACTGTCACAAGGGATGTTTACAGGATGGCGCCGGATTTAAAAATATATACAGTATTCAGTATTGCCAAAAACAGCGATCTGAATACTTTCTAGTTTCCAGGCAGAAAGAGCAGTATATATAATATAAAACTACATGCAGGGCATTGGACAAAGCACTAGGGACAAAGGGGAGGTGAAATTATTTCATGCAGTAATGTAAACTGTAAGATTGCACTGTACTGTATGTGTTATGAATTTTCAATTTTTTAAATTTGCCACCGGGCTCCGCCCCCGTGCATCGCGACACTCACAGGGAACAGAGCCCGACACACAGAGGCATCGGGCGGAGGTCACAGCCCGCAGACACAACAAGGAGACATTGCAGGATCCTGGGGACAAGGATCTGAACCTGTACCAGGATCCTGCAATGCAATCCCGAGTGTGGCTCAGGGTTACCGCTAATGGTACTGAAATTTAACCCCGAGCCACACTTGGGAAAACCGCCAGGGAGGTTAAAGGCTTTTATAAAAGCTGACTGTGCTCTTTTACAAACTAAATCTTACATAATGTCCCTTTACGTCAAAAGTCATATGTTTGGCATCATCAGGGGCGTGGCTAGTTTTTCTAGCCCTTTGCCATGCCCCTGACAATGTCAAACATATGACGAAACACACAGGGTTGTGCCTAATGTGACATCACTGTGTACAGGGGCCACCGGGAGAAAGGAACCTGTCGCAGACATTTTTCTAGGCTTTCATGACATTATGATGCTTATCATTTTCTTCTCAAATGTGAGTGGATCCTCTTTTTACGATTTTAATAAACTTTTATAAGAACATACTATACTATGAGTTTTTATTATCTACATGTCCCCATGAATTGAGAGTGGAGTCAAGAGGCCGAGGGTTGTCTTTTCAATGATTGTGAATCCATTTGGGGTTTATTCCTTAAATTGCTTCTGGTTTTTCATTCTTTGAAAGCCAATAATCTCTGGTAAGCAGCCACCTTCACTTTCACTGGATGTTTGGGGAGTTTTTTCCTGTCTTCTTCTTTGGAACTATTCTGGAACAGTGTCTTCTGGCTAATGATCATGGGAAGCACATTTTTTTGCACATTTGTGGAATTTATTTTTATATACATCATCACTTAACCGATTGCCGACCACCCGGCGGCGGCAGAATGGCTCCCCTGCGCGAATCACCATAGCTGTATGGCAAGTTTAAGGGGTATAGGGGGCACATGCGCCGCGGTACTGAGTAGCCGACACACGTGCCCGACAGCTGCGATGTCCACCGGATACCCGCTCATCTTTCCTGACAGAGGCAGAGCTAGAATTTGTGTGTGTAAACACACAAATCCACATTCTGGCAGGGGAGGAGATAGATGGTCTGTTCCTAGTATATAGGAACACTGATCAGTCTCCTCCCCCAGGCAGTCACTTCCCCCCTACAGTTAGTGAGGGAACACATTTATCCCCTTAATTCCCCCTATTGTTAACCCCTTCCCTGCCAGTGACATTTATACAATAATCAGTGGCTATTTTTAGCTCTGATCACTGTATAAATGTCAGTGGTCCCAAAAAAAAGCGTCAAAAGTGTCTGATCTGTCTGCCGCAATGTCACAGTCCTGATAAAAATCGCAGATACCCGCCATCACTAGTAGTAAAATAAATACAAATGCCATAAATCTATCCCCTGCTATAACTTTTGCGCAAGCCAATCAATATACCAATCAATCCGCTTATTGTGATTTTTTTTTTTACCAAAAATATGTAGAAAAATATATATCTGCCTAAACTGAGGAAGAAATTATTAAATTTTTTTTTTTTACATTTGTGGATATTTATTATAGTAAAAAGGAAAAAATACTGCAGAGGTGATCAAATACCACCAAAAGAAAGCTCTATTTGTGGGGAAAATAGAACATCAATTTTGTTAGGATACAGCGTCGTACGACTGTGCAATTGTCAGTTAAAGCGATGCAGTGCCGTATAGCAAAAAATGTCCTGGTAAGGAAGGGGGTAAATCTTTCCAGGGCTGAAGTAGTTAAGGATGGATTTTTTTTAAAGGATTGGATCTTTAGTTAATCAATTTTTCTTTTATTTAAAGGGGTTGTAAACCCTCAATGTTTTTCACCTTAATGCATTCTATGCGTTAAGGTAAAAAACCTTCTTTAGTGCAGCAGCCCCCCAGAGCCCCCCTTTTACTTACCTGAACCCAATCGTTCCGTAGACAAGCACAGCCACTTCAGCCACTGTCTCGGGTCCCCATTGGATAGACTAATAGCAGCAGGAGCCATTGGCGCCCATTGCTGTCAATCAAAACCAGTGACACAGGAGCCAGGGGTGGGGCCAAGTTCTGCTGTCTGTGTCAATGGACGCAGCAGCAGAACTCAGGAGCACGCTCGCATGAGTGCCCCCATGGTAAGTGGCTCTCCGTAGGGGCACGCAAGAAGAGGAGGAGCCAGGAATGCCACTGGAGGACCCCAGAAGAGGAGAATAGGGGCCACTCTGTGCAAAACCCTTGCACAGATACAGATTTATTTTAAAGGAACTAATTTATGCAAAAAAAGAGAATTACAATTGTGTTTATTGTTATTGGATGTACAGGTTTTGGGGCTGTTATCCAATTCCTTGACTGCTGAGGCACAATGGGCTTAGGTCCCAATTAACATAACACAATAGATCAAGTCCCCCACCACCCTTGCCCTTTACCCCATTAAATAAGACACTTACAAGCATTAGGTTGGAAAGGGCAAGGCCGCAGCTTTATTGAATTCCAACATATAACATGTGAACATATTTAACCAGTGCCAGTCACAGTCGTATTGTGAGCACTTAACCAAAAAGGGGAGCAGCTGTCGTTTCTGAGTGTAGGGAGGGACAGTTTGGTTTTTGGAGCATGGACAGTCTGCAATTCACTAGCTACTAGCTAGCTACTATTAGGTCCACAAAGGTCCTTTTAAGGACTGGTATAGGTGTACTATTTGGTGTGCAGTATATATGGGTGTAATACACATGTAAAATACTTGCACATATAGAAAGCATAGTATAGTGCATTTCCACTGTGCAGCATTGTGACTGCTGAGCGGTTCTGCAGCGATACTACAAAGAGTGACAAACGCAATTTAAAATAAAGTATTATAACTGGTGTGATAGACCAGTGGCCCCCAAAAACGACAGATTGAAGCGGGGTGTTATATACCTTCTTCCACATACATACTGCACTTCTCTAAAGACTTTTGTCACAGGGTCATTTAAAAAATGACAGGCAGAGGAAGAGGCAGGCCCTTTCGCAGGGGTGGTAGTGGCAGGGCAGGAGCAACAGGCTTGAGCCAAAGTGGCAAATTGAAGAAGGTGCGTGCGATTACGTCAAAGGATGCACCAGACTTGGTTGAGTGGCTCACTCAGCCTTACTCTTCTGCACCCTCCTCATCCTCTCGATCTGCACCCTGTTCTTCACTCTCTGCTGTGTGCACCCCAAAGACACTACCTCCAACAACACCACCACCACCATATACCCTCCACTTGAGTCACAGGAATTATTTTCCGATCCATCACAAGACATTGCAAATGCGCAGCCACTCTTGGCATTGGATCAGGAAGAGGAGGTAGCAACAACCGCCACTCAGCAGTCTGAGGACAGTACCCAGATCAGCCCAAGGAGAAGGTTGGTCCCCGCTGTTGCTGCCTACTCCGAGATCTCTAATTATAGCGGTGGGGAAGGTGACGTTGATGCTGACGTGTCTAGTGATGTCACAGGGGTGCCCACAAGAGAGAAAGAGGAGGGGAGTTCAGAGGGAGATATGGACCAGCAGATAGGGAGGAGAAGAAGGCGGAACTTAAGATTGCACAGGAGGGACAAAGCAGACTGCTAATGTATCAGGAGCGAGACATCAACCATGTACGGTCACATCTGGCGCTCCCAGGACTCCGGCACATGGCTCCGCAGTGTGGGCTTTTTTTAACGTGTCCGCTGCTGACAATAGTGTTGCCATCTGCAGCCTTTGCAGTCAACGCATAAGTCACGGTAAGCCCAACACTCACCTAGGGACGACCGCCTTAAGAAGGCACATGAGCTGCCATCACCGAGCCCAGTGGGAGCAATGGAACCCACAAAGCCACACTCCAGGCTCTCACCGTCCAGCCTCGTCTTCTACTTCTCCTTCTCCTCTCTCCTCACAATTGTCCTCCACTCCACCTTACATCATTCCGTCCTCACGTTTTTCTGCAAAAAGGCAGGCTTCCGTGGGCCAAATGTTCGAGCATAAAAAAAAAATTATGACGTCGGATAACTCTCTTGCCCAACGGTTGACGGCTGGCTTATCAGAACTGATAGCCTGCCAACTACTGCCATATAAACTGGTGGACTCTGAGGCCTTTTTCGAAAATTTGTGGTCATTGGAACACCACAATGGAAGGTCCCAGGAAGGAAGTATTTCTCACAGAAGGGCATCCCAGAGCTATATGGCCATGTTCAGCGGCAAGTGAATGTATCTCTGGCACACAGTGTCAGTGCCAAGATACATCTGACCACAGACACGTGGTCTAGCAAACACGGGCAGGGAAGGTATATAACTTTTACTGCCCACTGGTTAAACCTTCTGACGGCCGTCAAGCATGTAACCCGTGGCACCCGTGTAGATTTGGTTTTACCGCCACGGATTGTATGCAGGCCTGGCTCTTCTCCTCCTCCTACTCTATTCTCCTCCAGCTCCTCCCTCTCCTCCTCAGCTGACTCCTCCTTTTCTGCTGCTAGCATCTCTTCCACCGCGCCGCCCAAGCTCCCCAGAACCTAATCAACATGCCAGGTGAGACGTTGCCATGCTATGCTGCTTCTGTTGTGCCTGGAAGCCAAGAGCCACACTGGCCCTGCACTCCTTTCAGCTGTGCGTTCACAGGCAGATCAGTGGCTAACACTGCTCAATTTGACAGTTGGTAAAGTGGTGTGTGACAACGGTGCCAATCTGCTTAGCGCATTGAAGCAGGGCAAAATTACACACGTGCCATGCATGGCACACGTCTTAAACTTGGTCATGCATCGATTTGTTGTCAAATACCCTGAGGTCCAGGACATCTTGCAGCAGGCAAGGAAAATCTCGGTCCATTTCAGAAGATCTTACACGGCCATGGCTCGCCTTGCTGACATTCAGCGGCGACACAATCTGCCGGTCAGACGTCTTATTTGCGATTGCCCGACGGAACTCAACCTTCTATATGCTTGATAGGCTGCTCCAGCAGAAACGTGCAGTTAACGACTACCTGTACGAACTCTGCGGCAGAACAGGTTCTGAGGACCTTGTTTTTTTTTCCCACGTCAGGGGCTGGTCATGCGTGACGCATGCAGACTTCTGCGGCAATTTGATGAGATCACCAAACTGGTCAGTCGCAGCCATGGCGCCATCAATGACTTTGTACCTTATGCCTTCTTTATGGAGCATACATTGTGTTGTGTTATTGATCAAGCCGTGGAGGAGCAGGAGCAGGAAGATGAGGAAGTCGCAATGCTGGATGAATTCCCGGGGGGGCTACTCTATCTGAGACAAGTCAACAACAGGAGTCTGAAGAGGAGTCGGAGGAGGATGGTGCCGGGGAGGATGAGGAGGAGCAAGAAGAGCATGCTTTAAACCCTTCTGGGATCCCTGTTGTTGTGCGTGGATGGGGAGAGGAGAACGAGTAGGACGACATTATCCTGGATGATGAGCAGGAGCCAGGCCACCACACCGCTTCCATTTTAGTGCAAATGGGGGCTTTCATGCTCCAGTGTTTTAACAGGGACCCCCGTATAAAAAGCATAAAGGTCAAGGACCAGTACTGGGTGGCAACATACTTAGACCCCGGTACAAACACAAAATGGTGGAAATGTTACCACCATCACAGGGGGCTGTCAAAAGGGAGCACTTACAGACCTTGCTTCGAGAAATGCTGCATTCTGCTTTTGCGTGCGCTGGCAGAGGAGGAATTCCCATTCCCAGAGAAAGAGTTGGGGGTACCAATCCAACAGAGCCTGCAAGAAGAGGGCGGTTTGAAGATGTGTTGGTGACTTCTGATATAAGGTAATTCTTTCAGCCGACCCATCGACAGGTCTCATCCAGATCCAGCATCAGGGAACGCCTAGACCATCAGGTGTCCGACTACATCGGATTAACGGCCGATGTGGACGCTCTGAGAAGTGATGAACCCCTGGACTACTGGGTGGGCAGGCTTGACCTCTGGCCAGAGCTTGCTCAATTTGCCAATGGAACTGTTGGCTTGCCCCTTGTCCAGTGTCCTGTCCGAAAGGACGTTCAGCGCAGCAGGGGGGATCGTGACCGATAAGTGCACTCACCTAGCTCACGACAGTGTTGACTACCTCACATTTATAAAAATGAATGAGGCATGGATCTCGGAGGAATTCAACACATGTGACCAGTAGACCATGTATATGCATAAGTCTATAAACGATTTATTTAATCGAGCACACAGACCGTTTTTCTACCTTTGGCTCGCTTCCTTGTACAACAAAAGCACACCATACTATATGCCCGTACCCTCCTGTTTGAAGAGGCTGAGCGGTGTCACAGTTTTGGGTCCTGCAGTGAGTTGCTGGTATCAGTGCTGCTGTCAGTGCTCTCTCTCTATCTTGGTGCTGGTGTCAGTGCTCTCTATCACGGTGCTGGTGTCAGTGCTCTCTATCACGGTGCTGGTATCAGTGTTCTCTCTCTATCTCGGTGCTGGTGTCAGTGCTCTCTATCACGGTGCTGGTGTGGTGTCAGTGCTCTCTATCTCGGTACTGGTGTCAGTGCTCTTTCTCTATCTCTGTGCTGGTGTCAGTGCTCTCTCTCTATCTCGGTGCTGGTGTCAGTGCTCTCTATCACAGTGCTGGTGTGGTCTCAGTGCTCTCTATCACGATGCTGGTGTCAGTGCTCTCTCTCTCTATCTCGGTGCTGGTGTCAGTGCTCTCTATCACGGTGCTGGTGTGGTGTCAGTGCTCTCTATCTCGGTGCTGGTGTCATTGCTCTCTATCTCGGTGCTGGTGTGGTCTCAATGCTCTCTATCACGGTGCTGGTGTCAGTGCTCTCTATCACGGTGCTTGTATGGTGTCAGTGCTCTCTATCTTGGTGCTGGTGTCAGTGCTCTCTATCACGGTGCTGGTGTGGTGTCAGTGCTCTCTATCTATCTCAGTGCTGGTGTCAGTTCTCTCTATCTCGGTGCTGGTGTCAGTGCTCTCTATCATGGTGCTGGTGTGGTGTCAGTGCTCTCTATCACGGTGCTGGTGTCAGTGCTCTCTATCACGGTGCTGGTGTGGTGTCAGTGTTCTCTATCACGGTGCTGGTGTCAGTGCTCTCTATCACGGTGCTGGTGTGGTGTCAGTGCTTTCTATCTCGGTGCTGGTGTCAGTGCTCTAGATCACAGTGCTGGTGTGGTGTCAGTGCTCTCTATCACGGTGCTGGTGTCAGTGCTCTCTATCACGGTGCTGGTGTTAGTACTCTCTATCTTTGTACTGGTATCAGTGCTCAGTCTCTATCGCTGTGCTGGTGTCAATGCTCAGTCTCTATCGCGGTGCTGGTTTCAGACAGTGAGGGAGATAACAGAGGAGAAGCCAATCAGCAGGCAGTGCCAGTATCATGGCTGAGGATCAGCACTGGACTGGCACCTCCGGACCACTGCAGTGGAGCCCTGCATAGGTGGGGGTAAGGGCCGGGCAGAGGGAGAGGCTCAAGCACAGGTTGGCACACTGGGACACTGGCACAGGACTGCGCTACCCTGACTGTGGCACTGATCATCTCCTGCACCTCCTTCATAGCCTGGCCTGATCTTGCCTCTCCTCCATGGCCTTCATGCGCTCCTGAATTGTCAAAACTTCACTGATAAAAAAAGAATGCTTGTCGTTGTCGATCCCAGATTTGCTTAA
Source organism: Lithobates pipiens (assembly GCF_037356315.1). Classification (NCBI taxonomy): domain Eukaryota; kingdom Metazoa; phylum Chordata; class Amphibia; order Anura; family Ranidae; genus Lithobates; species Lithobates pipiens. Next base: position 269,281,468 of record NW_027507718.1, on the reverse strand, counting down.
TACTTTTTCTTTCAAAAGTTTTTTATTTTTGAGCACAACAATACAAAGCAATAGATACATCAAAGTACAGGGTAAATTCGATAAACGAAAAAAGGTACAGAGATATGCCTAACGCGCCATAAGGCCAAAAATAACTCGGTACAACAAGAAAATAGTACATGGATGAGGCAAGAGTGGATGTAAAAGTAAGCTGCTTGAGCTGGAATTTCATCAAATCCCATGTCCTAAAAGCTAGTCATCAGATCGTGCAAGAGAACAGGATGAAGGGGAGCAAGAAGGTGGATCAACCAGGGGAGAAATAACCCTCCCCACCCTCCCCCTATACAACACGGTAGAGCAAATGACAGGAGACCTCCCCAGCCGCCCCTAAAGGGATCTTGCTGCGACCGGGGGCTCCCCCGCCCTCCCTCCCCCGCAAGCTTTCCATGCTCCACCCCCATAAGGTAAGCAAAAAAAATTAAAAATGGATGGGATCCCCAGTGTCCCCCCAGCCAGAGAGACAAAGGGTTATTTCGCTTAATTATTTCCACGGCAAGTGCTAACCATGTACATGCCTCAGTAACAAAAACCAAATAACAATAGAGGAGGGGGGTAGGGGGATACACCCCTCCCTCCCCCCTGATAGAATACGTTATTAACAATACTAAAGCCTAAATGGTTTAGACCAGCCAGTGGCAAGAATAGAAGAAAGATAGAGAAATCATAAAAGAAGGGAAAGCAGGGAGAAGTGAGATAAAGAAAGAAGAAGGTAAGGAATAGGAGAAAGGAGAAAGTGCGGGACACCCAGTGGAACCATCAGCTAGAGAAGGAGTAACCCGGGTATAGCGGGATGTGACAATATTTAGCCCAAGGTTCCCATATAAGCTCAAACCTACGCTTCTTGTCCTGTATGATACTGACTATTTTCTCCTGTGCCATGATCCAGGAGATTTTATTTTTTACCGCAGAGAACGGAACTGTCATTTTTTTCCAGTGGGCTGCTATTGTGATTTTCGTACCTAAGAGGATGAAAAAGATCAGTGTTTGAGAATGCTTGGAAATACCTTCAATTTTGGGGTTTAGTAGTGCGATGTCCGGCATCTGGGGGATCTGGGTACACGTGAGTTTGCGTAGTAGAGCAAAGACCTTATTCCAAAGACCCCTCAAACGTGGGCATGACCACCAGGTGTGGAGAAGGGTACCAATATGATTACACTGTCGAAAACACAACGGGGATGCATCAGGGTAGATTTTTGCAATAAGATAGGGAACTCTGTACCATCGGAGAAGAATTTTGAGACTAGCTTCAATCAGAGACACATTCATTATGCCCCTATATGACCGTTGGAGGCATGAAAACCATTTGTCACTCTCCCATTGCAGGTCTAGGTCTTTTTCCCATGCCTGGGCATAAGAAGGTTTCGACAGAGTCGAGGCCAAGGATGAATAGATGATGGATATTCCTCCCCTCTGATCAATGACATCTGAGCACCATGTTTCATAAGTTGTAACTTTAAGGGGGATCGATTTATCCGGCCATAGAGAATGGAGGAAGTGGGAAATCTGGGAAAAGCGGAACCTTTCCTCATTTGGCATTTCCAATTTTTGGTGGCAATATGAAAGGGAGAAGGGGCCTGAGGGAGTGAAGTAATTCCCAATTCTAAATAAACCTTTATTGAGCCACCACTTGAGGGCAAGAATGTTCAGTCCAGGAGGGAATTTAGGATTGTGGAAGATATGCGTCAGTGGGCGTAATGGTGAGATCAGGGCCGAGTTTTTATAAATAAGGTCACACAGGGCCAGGGAGTGAGAGAGAGTGGGGGCTAAAATCGGGGGTCTCATTTTGGGTGGGACCCAAATGAGGTAGTCTATTGTGTGTCTAGGGACTGCTTGTCTCTCCATAGCTACCCAATCAGGTTTCGTACCCCGAGCATAGACAATGGAAAACTGGGCCAGCCTCGCTGCTTGATAGTACCACCAAATATTAGGTAAGGCAAGTCCTCCTTGTGATTTAAGACGATATAAGATATGTTTAGAGCATCTCCTACCTTTGGAACCCCAGATAAATTGTAGTATGCTGGATTGGATTTTATGTAATTGTGATTTGCGAATAGGGATAGGGAGAGCCCTAAATAGGTATAGGATACGTGGGAGGAGAGTCATCTTTATGGAATTAATGCGACCTAGCCAAGAAAGCTCATATTTGGACCAGGAAGACAGGTCAGCGGTGAGTGTTTTAAAGGCAGCTGGGAAGTTCGCAGAGAAAAGGGTTTCGAATTTAGGCGTGAGGTTGATTCCTAGGTATGGGAAATGTGATGTACACCAGTGAATTGGGAAGTGGTTCTGAATATTCTGCAGTAACTCGGGAGGAACCGTGATATTTAAGGCTGTGGATTTGGAGACATTAACATAGAGACCTGAAATTTTACCAAACTGGTCAAGCAGGGAGAGTATGTTGGGCGTTGAGATTAGTGGGGAAGTAACGAATAGGAGAATATCGTCCGCAAATAGTGCGCATTTGTGTTCTTCTCCCCCGCAAAGGACACCTTTAATGTTAGGGTTATGCCTAATCGCAATGGCCAAAGTCTCGATGGCGATAGCGAAAAGGATGAGGGAAAGTGGGCAACCCTGTCTTGTCCCCTTTTCTATGGGGAAAGGGTCAGAATAGCAGCCTTGCAAACGAACCCGGGCAAGAGGGTTCGAGTACAGAGCACGTAAAATCCCCAGGAATCGTGGACCAAAACCCCAGTACTCAAGGACCTTGAAAAGGTAGGGCCAGGTTACCGTGTCGAATGCCTTTTGTAGGTCAATTGAGAAGAGATACCCGGTTTGCTGAGAGCCACCGTCCCATTGTGAATTGAGGAGGGAGATAATATCAATTGCTCTCCGAATTTGGTCTGGTCCCTGTCTCCCCGGGATGAAGCCCGCCTGGTCTTTGTGGATGTAAAGTGCAATGTAGGAAGAGAGCCTATTGGCTAAAACTTTCGTTAAAATTTTGAGATCATTATTAATCAAAGAGATCGGGCGATAATTAGATACTAGAGACGCATCTTTGCCCGGTTTGGGTATAACTGAGATATAGGCCAGGTTTAGGGCTCCATCCAGGGGAGATTCGGATCTGATATGATTGAAGAACCGGACCATATATGGGGTGAGTTGAGTTGAAATTTTTTTATAATATGCTACCGAGAAACCATCGGGACCTGGAGCCGAGTGTGTTTTAAGCTGCTTAATAACCTGTATAACTTCAGCTTCCGTAACAGGACTATCCATGAGATCAGAGTGTTCCATAGAGAGTTTTGGAAGAGGAACATTACGCAGAAATTCTTCTAGGTGAGAATGAGAGTCGGTGGTGTCTGCTTTATAAAGTGATGTGTAGTATTCCTGAAACGCTTTCATGATCTTGCATGGGTTTTGGGTTAGATCTCCAGTTGGCATGCGTATCTTAGGGAAGTGATAAGATCGAGGCCTAGGGGACAATTTCGCCGCCAGTTTGGCACCAATTTTGTCTTTTTGGGAATAAAAACGAGCGCCAGACCACCGAAGCTGTTTTTCAGCCTCCGTGGTCAAGGCCAGGTTTAAGGCTACCCGAGTGGATTCAAGGGATTCCAAAGAATCCTTGGTGGGGTTTTGTTTGTGAGATTTACTGAGTGCTTGAAATGACCTTTGGAGATTGGAAACGACCGCTGCTCTCTCTTTCTTTAGTCTGGAGGTGACCTGAATAATTTTCCCCCTAATCACCGCCTTGTGGGCGGCCCAGAGGGTGTCTGGGGAAATAGAGGCAGTATTATTGATGCGAAAGTATTCTAAGATTTCGTGTGCAAGGATTTCACATTGTGCCGGATCGCTTAAAATGCTTTCATTTAGCCTCCACGTGAAATGCTTAGGAGAGTTATGTGATCGGAGCAAAAACAGAACGACTAGAGAGTGGTCAGAAAGGGAGGTGTCCCTGATGACTGCTTTCTGGGCCTCGGGTATGTCTTGTGATTGAATAAAGATATGGTCTATTCTGGAATAGAGGTGGTGAGGGGCAGAGTAATGTGTGTAATCTTTTGATCTTGGATTTAATTCCCTCCAAATGTCCACCAGGTCCCGAGCCCGAAGAGTAGAGGCTATTTTGGTACTTTGCTTTGGGGGCCTCCTTGTACTAGGGCTGCCGGAGCCCGATTTATCCAGAGAGTGATCGAAAGGTATGTTCGTGTCCCCTCCCATAATGATTTTACCTTCCAGCTGAGGGCCGATGGAGGACATCATGGAAGCAAAAAAGGAAGCCTGGCCTTTATTGGGGGTATAGTACGAGACTACAGAATAGTGCACACCGTCTATCGTGCCCTTGACCATAATGTATCTGCCTAATTGGTCCCTCACCACTTCCGAAGGGGAAAATTTTAGATGTTTTCTGAAACAGATGGCCACTCCCTTCGTCTTATTTTATGCATTGGACAAAAAAAACTGAGGGTATGAGCCATGCAGGAAGGGAGGGTTATAGGAAGATGGGAAATGAGTTTCCTGCAATAGGAGTATATAAAGTCCCTGGGAACTGTAATGGTTTGCGTCTTTTAATGGGTGAGTTCATCCCTTGGACATTATGAGAGGCAATTTTTAGTGGGGCAAGATTAGTGGTGTCAGAATGCATCGATCAGATGGAAAGCAACACGCAACATCAATATTAGGGACCTTACCCAATTAGGCTGTAGGGAACGGGAGAGCTCAAAAGGTGCAGACCACGGGCATTCAAGGAACATCTGGTGGTCGCCGACCACGGCACAGGGTGTCCCACAGAAAGAAAAGAGGAGAGAGAAGAAGAAGGAAGAAGAAACTGAATCTATAAGAGAAGAACAACATAGGTTCGTTTTGACAAGCTGGTCAATCATACATATAGTAATACAATAAAAAACTGCGAGATCAATCATTGGATATGAGTAAATCATGTCTGGACTAGCCATAGTAGTGAGAAAAAGAGATGTTAAGTAAATAAAAATAAGAGTAAATGAAAAGATAAAAAAATTGAAACGCACCAAATGAAAAAGTGCGGCTTAGGTGGTAACCAAGATCCAATACGGGGCAGGACAGCCTCCATCCCTGCCCCTAGGATCTCCCTGCCCTGGGATCTACCCAAGGGAGGGTCAAGTGTGGTCTCCAGGTGGGCCCAGAAAAACAATCAGGGACACACTCCGGAGCACAGGGAGGCGAAGTGCAGCCGCTCCAGCCATTCCGCCTAAAACAGGAGGATATGGGAAGAGAGGGGCCCGAACCATGTTAAGAAAAACAAAACAGAGAAAACACAAAAAAAAAAAAAATTTCTGAAGATACCAAAATGGACCACAGGAGGAACTAGGGCTGAAAAATGAGCACGCCCTGGCAATAGAACCAAAAAGAAAAGTTTTTGAGTTCGCCTTAAGGTGGACGACCATCCTTAGATCGTTTTGCTTGCTGCTTTTGCCATAGAGGCTGGATGGGGCTAGAAGGAGGGGGTCTCTTGGCCGACATCGGATTCCTTGCATCAGGTGTCGAGGCTGGCGAATGAGATATGAGGCCAGGTCGAAGTAAAAGGCGTTCCCCATCCGCAAAGTTGGAGAAGCTGTAGGGTTTGTTCTGAAAGGAGAAGTTCAGACGCAATGGAAAAGACCATCTGTAAGCGATTGATTTTTGCATCAGTACTTGTAAGAGGGGCTTGAGTGATCTCCGTTGCTGTATTGTGTACGGTGAGAGGTCAGCAAACAGTTGTATCGGGTGACCCTGGATGAAGAGGTTTTCGGTAACTCTGGCTTTGCGCATGACCTCCTCCTTGACGCCAAAAAAATGGGGTTTCACCACAATGTCCATAGGAAGGCCATCTTGTCATGGGGGTTGAAGAGCTCTATGGGCTCGGTCGAGCTCCAGGCGGTGGTCAGGAATGTCAGGGATCAGAGTTTTGATAAACGCACGAACAATCTTGTCCGTGTCTTTAAATGATTCAGGGAGGCCTCTGAGCCTAAAATTGTACCTGCGTGATCTATTTTCGAGGTCATCTAATTTCGCGTACGCAATATCCAGTTGTTCATGTAGATCCTGGATCCTGTCAGTATTTTGATTAGCCACGGCTGCCATTTGGTCTGTTTTAAATTAAATTGCTTCAATTCTGGTTCCCAAATGGAGAAGATCAGCCTGAATGGTAGATGTAATTTGAGCTGAAGTTTGGGCAAGTCCTCTGGCTAGCATTTCTGAAAAAGTATTCATCAGGGAAGAGAGATCATTAGGAGAATGTGGGGCATTACTAGGGCGAGTACCTTGATGCTCAGGGGTGTTGATGATATCCTCCATGGGGGAGAGGGAGGGCCCATCCATCACTCTGCTCAATAGCGATTCTGTGGACACAGAAATGGCTGAGCCAGGTTGTCACTCACTGTCTGAGGATGATGTCCATCCGTTGTCGGGTCCCAGCTTGGCGTATCCGCGGAGGATTGGCCCGGATTCTGAAGTAGGCCTCGCGGGGAAATGGCGGCCGCCATCTTGGCTCGATCTGAGGCCTGAGCTCCGGGGTCAAGTTGACGGGATAAATCCCGTCTGGCGGAGCCACCGGGCATACAGATGGGATCTCCGGAGCCTCGTGCGGGCGGTGGGGCGATTCGGTCGGCCTTCTTCCGCTAATGTTCGCTCTGGCGGGTGGATTAGGCTGGAGCGGAGCGGAGCTCTCAGGGGATGCGTCCGTCCATCGAGCTGCCTCTCATGCTTAATACTTTTGTTATGTCAGTGTCCATGTTGTGGGACTATGTGTGCACAGCTAGTAAGTATTTTGTGGCTAAAAATATGACCTGGAGGTTTTTAAGGTTCGTCTGCCATTAAAGTCAATGGGGTCCGCCTTGAACTTTGCGGTTTGCGAACTTTTGGCCGCGTTCACGGTTCGCGTTCGCGAATAGTCCTGTCTGAAGTTCGTCCATCACTAGCCTTCATGTTCCACTGTTTTGTTTACTGACTGACCTGGAAAAAGTATGTGTGTATTAGGTGTCCAATCCTTGTTATGCCTTTGCTTGTTCCAGGTTGGTTACTAACCAAGCATTGAAGGATGGATGACAGTTGTGGTACTTGCATCATCAAAAGCAGTTCAACAATGATATTTCTCATAGTTTTGAAGAGATGGCTTCCTTTTTAAACACGTGTTACCTTAGAGCTAAATTGAAAAACACAACAGGAGAATCGTTAGATTTTGCTGGATGCAGACTTTTCTTAATATTAATCCACTGGCACCACAAACATAATCCCATTCATACTGTTTAATAGCAGTTTCTGAACCTGGGAATTCTTTAGACACACCTCTATAAAGAGTCACACTTTACTCATAAGAGCTTAATAGCTTATCATACACCCATTAATTACATTAGTCATCTTGTGCCAATAGAGAACCAACCTGCTTGTTATTTTCAGACAGAAATGAATCATAGGAAAAATATCCCAGCTGAAACATGATCATGGTTACCTTAAATGACTTGTAGTTCACAAGTCATTTAAGGACATTTAATGATCATGATCATGTTAACACAGCATGTGAAAACAAGTTTGATGTGTATGGGGACTGACAATTGCAGCACAGATCAGAAAAAAATAAACAATAAATGAGTTTGTGTTTAAAGTGTTTGTATACTTTAACAATAAACCTCTTTTATTGGTTACAAGTGTTTTGTTATCTGTGAAAAAAGTAAATGCACAAAAAAAATAGAAACGGTTATTGTACACTCTGTTGATCTGAAATCTCAAGTAGCGTTATCAGCCCTACCCAACTCTCACCTGTGAGCTAGTTCACATAGGAGTGAGCAGCCTAGGGTAATAGTAGTGATCTTAAAGTGATTGTAAAGTCAGAAGTAGGGATGGCCGAACTGTTCGCCCGGCGGTCGTTTGCGGCAAATTTCGGCTGTTCGCGGTCCGCCCGATCTGTTCGCCCGGCGGACTTACGTGTTTACTGTGTAAAAGAACTTTGACCTATGATGACACATCCATCATGTGGTACAGGACAGCCAATTGAAACATTACAGCACATAGACACTTGGACATTCCCCCTAACTTATAAATAGACCCGATCCGGCGGCCATTTTACATTCTTTCTACTGTCACTATAGGGAGAGGTTGCTGTGTGGAGCAGGGAGAGACTGCAGTAACACAAATCGCTAGCTATTAGGTCCACAAAATGTCTTTTAAGGACTGGTATGGTATAGGTGTAGTTCAGGATATAGGTTTGAGGCACTGCTATTCAAGTCATTGTTGCAGCAGATTGTCTTTTCTCAGTGCAGATAGGGACAGACAGGACGCTGTGTGTTGCAGAGAGGGACAGTCAGTTTAATCATTAGCTGTTACTATTAGGTCCACAAAGGTCCTTTTCAGGACTGGTATGGTAATAGGGTTGTACACGTATAATATTCTTTCTTCCAAATATAGAAAGAATATTATACTTGACTGCTGCCCTTCTGCTGCAGTAGTCCTTTATGAGTATAGGGACTGAGGTACAGTCTGCTAATCACAACCTACTAGTTCCACAAAGGTCCTTATAAGGACTGATACGGTATAGTGTACTACAGTATATAGGGTTGAGTGAGGTACAGTTTGCTAATCCTTAAGGACTGGTATAGGTCCACAATATATAGGGTTGAGGTGCACTACTGCTGACTGCTGCAATATTCTGCAGCAGTCCTTTATCAGTATAGGGACTGAGGTACAGTCTGCTAATCACAACTTACTAGTTCCACAAAGGTCCTTATAAGGACTGGTAAGGTATAGTGTACTACAGTATATAGGGTTGAGTGAGGTACAGTCTGCTAATCACAACCTACTAGTTCCACAAAGGTCCTTCTAAGGACTGGTAAGGTATAGCGTACTAGAGTATATAGGGTTGAGTGAGGTACAGTCTGCTAATCCTTAAGGACTGGTATAGGTCCACAATATATAGGGTTGAGGTGCATGACCAGGGTAGTCTAAAGGTCCCTTTTTACCTGTTACCCATTCCACTCCAACCTCCACCCCATTTTAAACCCGTAAAGTAAGAGACCACACCTTGCTTTGGAGTAAAATGGCCATAACAGCCTTTATTACAATACTCAAATACTCCAATCAAAATATATATAAATATATATCTATATATAAATAACCAAACAATATAAATATAACCATAACACACATCTGGTAACGAATAGCATATAGCTAACATGCCCGGTCTGGTGATCTCTGACGGTGACCCATAACTTTACCAACCAACCACTCACTGCGGTACCCACTTGTAACTTTTCCAGGCCTCCAGCTGTGACCGCTCGGAGACAACCCCCGCAGTGACAACCATAACGGTATTCCCTCCAACGTTCAGGAATACACCGGAGGGACCCATCCTAGCAATGGGCCCCCCACCCCATATCAGATGACTTCTGATTTACCGCCAACCGTCAAAGACCACCAGACACACACCGCCACAGCCCAAAAAGGGTGACTCCCTTACCCTTGTGGGCCACCCCACACCCGCAAGGCCATTTGAATACCCTCCTGCAACCCCAATGACCACAAGTCAATCCCCCACATCCGACAAGTGAACCCCATCCCGTCTCAGGTACATGCCCACATTACATTCCAGTTCACGGTAGCGAACCATGATCCCACCCTGTTGGGCCACAAACCTCCCCACCACCTTATTGACCCTAATACGGGTCCTATGGATGCTCGCCACCGAACGAGCCCAGCGCCAGGCCGTCCTCGCCACAATGTCCGACCACACCAGTACAGTACCCGGAAAACGGAAGCGCAGCCGCATGAAATCGGACTTGATGTCTGCAATCAAATCCCTAACCTTCCGTACCCCCAGGTCGTTCCCCCCCCGCATGGATTACCAGCACCGCCGGGGGACCGTCCCGAGACACATGTCTCTCAATCTCCTCCACCAACCGTCCCCACCGCATCCCAGGGATACCCAACCACCGCAAGCATGCCTCCCTCCGTGAAATCCCAAGTTGCCTGCCCTCGGGCCGTTGATCACCTCTCCTGGCCCCCCAACATACGTAGGAGTGCCCCACGATCCAGACGAGGCGAGCCGGACCTCCATCTGAAAAGAAAAATCAACAGTGTAAACAGCCTCCACCCAGAAACATGGCATCCACCCCGACAGGACAACAACCACGCCAGCCCCCCAAACCCAAACGAAGTCCAAAAGATTTGTGCAGGCGTGCAACCCTAAGAACATAATGTCTGCTCGTTACGTTTTTTTTTTTTTGAAGACCATCAAACCACCACCAACTGTGGCCTAACATATGAACGAAAACACAGAGATTCCCATCTCCCTATCCGGCGAACTGCCGCCTCATCCAAACCGCACCGGGCCGCCTCCGTGGCCGCCCCGATCCGGAATGAATGGGACACAAAAAGCACTTCTGAAACACCGAAACAAATTGGTACTTAGACAAAAAGGACCCATCCTCATGCCACAGGAAAGGGCCCTCCCCCCCGTCTCACTGCCCGAAAATCCCGTACCGCCACCACCGGGCACACTCTGGAACCCGGCAACGCAAACAGGGACACAAGAACCCCCTTGCCCAGCTGATCCGTTTTGGACCTGCGGAGCCAGAGCCCCACCCTATCAACTGCAACTCAAACCTCCCCATCAAACAATCCTCCTGCCACCTTCTTGGACGGGCTAACCAACTCCCCAATCCTAAACGCCCCATAGAAGGCCAAAGAAAACGCCGCTGTGAACAGCCGCATCTCATACTCCGAAGAGCACACCCGCCCCAGCTGAGCACAGATCGCCTGCAAAGTGGCGAACGTAACCGGCCTCCTCGTATTCCTCATCCTGTGCTGCCTCCTATAACCCTTCAGCGCCTGACGAACCCAGAAATCTTTAGTCCAGTCTTCCACCCGCAACAGCTTAAACAAAAACGTCAAACCCGCCAGTTTCCGACCGATCGCGGAAACCGACACCCCCCGTTCCATATTCCTGGCCACAAAATAAAGTACTAACAACCGCCAATCAGAGCCCCGATCACTTACCCCAGCCTCCCGAACCAGACCTGACCATTCAGACCAAACCTTGGAATAGGCCGCCCAGGTGGGCGCACTCACAGACTGCCGGATCCATCCGGCGGCGACTCCAATGGCAGGCTCCAAATCCACTCCGGGCAATGGACCCCTTCCGCTCCTGTGCCCGGAGCCAGCTCCCTGAACCTGTCCCACTGAAAACGAGACAGGGAGTCAGCCAACTCGTTTTCCACGCCCGGTATGTGCACAGCGTAAACAAAAACATTCAACTGTAAACAACGAAGGACCAATTGCCGCATCAACCGTATAACTGGAGGGGATGAAGCCGACACCCGGTTCACCACCTGCACAACCCCCATGTTGTCGCAATGAATGCGCAACTTCAGATTCCTACACTCCTCCCCCCACAGCTCCAACGCCAACATCGGAAACAGTTCCAACAGAACCAGATTGCCCAAAAAACCCGCCGCTCTCCAAGCCTCCGACCAAGGCTCCGTGCACCACTTGCCCCTGAAAAATGCCCCGTACCCCGTAGAACCGGCAGCGTCCGTGACCAAATCCAAGTCAAAATTGCTGACAGGGCCCGCCATCCACATGGCCCTCCCATTGTAAGAGCCCAAAAACTCGTGCCAAACCCGCAAATCCTCCCGGTGCTCCCTCCCCAACCGCACAAAATGGGTGGGAACGCTGACACCCGCCGTAGCTGCCGACAGCCGCCGGCAGAAAATCCTTCCCATGGGAATGATCCTACATGCAAAGTTCAGCTTACCCAAAGCGACTGCAACGTCCTCAACTGGACCTTGCGCCGGCCCTGAATATCCCTAATTTCCCGCTGCAGCTCCACCAACTTGTTCTCCGGCAGCCGGCACTCCATCGCCCGGGAGTTGATCACGATCCCCAGGAAACTCAGTTCCGACTTCGGGCCCTCCGTCTTATCGGCCGCCAAGGGAACCCCAAAGCTGCCTACGATGTGCTGCAACGTAGACAGCAAAATCACACACACAGCGGAGGCAGGCGGGCCCACACAGAGGAAGTCATCCAAATAGTGGATGACCGACTCCAGACCCGAAGCGTCCCTCACCACCCATTCCAAAAAGGAGCTAAACGTCTCAAAGTACGCACACGAGATCGAGCAACCCATCGGTAGGCACATATCCACAAAATACTTGCCACGCCAGTGGCACCCCAACAGCCGAAAGCTATCAGGATGAACCGGAAGCAGCCGGAACGCCAATTCCACATCGGCCTTTGCCATCAGCGCCCCCCGGCCATACCGCCGCACCCACCGTACCGCAGCATCAAACGAAGTGTAGGACACCGTGCACACCTCAGGGTCAATGAAATACTTCACTGAGCCCCCTTTTGGAAAAGACAGGTGATGAATGAGCCAAAACTTCCCCGGCTCCTTCTTGGGGACCACTCCCAATGGGGAAACCACCAAGTCGGGCCACGGCTTATCCCCAAACGCCCCCCCCCATGCGCCCCAGCGCTACCTCCTTTTGCAGCTTGTCATCCACCACCCCCGGATGTTCCAATGCAGACTTCAAGTTTTTCGCAACCCGCGGCACCTGAAGACATCCCGAAACCCCGCCGCCAGCAAACGCGCCGCGGCCCCGTCCGGATACCTACTTAGAAAAGGGAGCATCCTTGCCAGCATCACCGGCGTCCTCCCTCTTCTGAGCAGCATCTCCGACTCGCTTCCCTTTGCGGAAGCACCGGGACAACATGTGAGCCCCACCGCAACCGGAACACTCGTGCTTGAACTTGCACGCTCCCCCGAACTTGCAGGCCCCTTCGTTGTGCTGCCAGCAAACCCCCCACTTTTTTCCGGCCGGCAGTCCCGAGGTAGGCGCACTCCTGGCCCCCCCCTGAAGAAACTGAGGCGGGGCCCTCGCCGACGACATAAGCCTCATCCAGAGGCTGATGTCCTTGTGGTCCCAGCGCAATTCCGACCGCACCGCCTTGCGCTGCCGGAACTGCCCATCGTACCGGAGCCACGCCACCCCCCCATAAACCCGATGGACCTCCCCGATCGCATCCATATAACAGAAAAGCGCCGAGCAATGCTCCGGGCTCTTCTCCCCAATGATGCTAGCCAAAATGGCAAACGCCTGTAGCCAATTGGAAAAAGTGCGCGGTATCAGCCGATACCGCCGCTTCTCCTCATCCTTCTTCTTGGAATCATCAGGCTTAACCCTGTCCAAGTTAAACTTTTCCAATGGGAGAAGTGAAAAAATCTCGACATACTCCCCTTTCCAGATCTTGTCCCGCACCTCCTGTTTCAAGTGGGCCCCCAGCGGCCCCTCGAAACACACATAAACCTCACACCGCGCCGCGTCGGCCAACCGAACAATCTCCGACCGCGCCACTGAGTCTTTTTTGCCTGCGTCAACCCCAGATGCCCCGCCTCCCCCACCTCTGTCGACGGCACCAAAGGTGCCACCGGCGTCGTAACCCCCGTGGCACCAGAGGCCACCCCGAGTTCCCCCGCCGGGGGAGCCACCCATGGGCACCGGCGGCGGCGAGGCCTGCCCTTGGTCAAAACGACCCACCAAGGCCTGCAATCCCTCCAACAGGTCCCGCATCTGTCCCGCCGGTTCCACACCCGCACCCCCTGGCACCGCCGCCGCAGAAACCCCCGCCACCCCCGTGTCACAACCCACAGGCGTCACTGGCCTCCCCGTGCCCGCCTGCACCACCCCCAACAAACCCTGCAATGCATTAGACAATAAAAACGCATCAGGGGACTCACCTGGCTGTCCAGGAACACTCCTCACAGCCGGACCGGCGACATCTCCCCCTGGAATGGGCAGCTCCTCCTCATCCGATATTTCCCCCTTGGACCGGTCCTCCTGGACCCATGTTGGCGGGGGTGTAAGCCCCCCGGGGGAAGAGACCCCGGAAGCTGAAGCCACAACCCGCATAGGTGATTCCGCGCCCCCGGGTGATTCCTCCATGGCAGCCTGGCGAAGTGAGCCAACCCTGCCAGCCCCTGGGACGGTGGACCCTCGGGCGCTCCTCACATCCTTCCGGGTGGAGCAGCCTGCAGGCGGTCCATGCACCTGCCCAGGCTGACTTGCTGTCCCCCTGCTCCGGGCTGCTGAATCCCTGCGAGAGCCCACCCTAGCAGCCATCCCTCCCCCAGCGCTGTGTCCTGCTGCAGCATCCCCCCTTCCCCCCCGCTGGCTCCCTAGCCGCACGCCGGCCACGTGACTCACCCGCCCCACCCCCCCGGGCCGCGGCGTGAAGACCGCTCCAGGCCCCCTGAGTCCCCCTATGTCCGTTTGGCTGGGGGGAGCGATCTGTCCTCCCCAGGGCTTCTGACTACACGAGGTGGCCGAGGGTCAGGTCCAGGCGAAAAACGCGCCGGAGGCCGTGACCTCCGCGCGCGTTGCAAAGGCTCACCCCTCCTCAAGTCCGGTCCCGATGTCCCCACCAGGCCTCCTAGTTGCTCCCGCAGCCACTCCGGTCCGCGTTCCTCCGCTTGCCGCCGCAGTCCCGCCAGCATGGTCTCGATGTCCGCCATCTTCCAGAGGAGCAGTGGTAAAAAACTGCCTCCTCTCTCTGTCCCTTCCGTCGAACTGGACTTTGCTCCGTCCACTCCACTTTTTATAGGGCTCCTCCCCCGTCCCACACACTCACCACCAGCTCCTCCCCCTCAGCCTATTCCCCTTGAAGCTTAACCCTTAGCTCCCTTAAACATCCCCGTCATGCCCGGCCCTCCATTACTTCCCTCCTAGTCCATCCACTGCGGGCCTCACTCTACTGCTGACTGCTGCCCTATTCTGCAGCAGTCCTTTATCAGTATAGGGACTGAGGTACAGTCTGCTAATCACAACCTACTAGTTCCACAAAGGTCCTTATAAGGACTGGTAAAGTATAGTGTACTACAGTATATAGGGTTGAGTGAGGTACAGTCTGCTAATCAAACCCTACTAGTTCCACAAAGGTCCTTCTAAGGACTGGTAAGGTATAGCGTACTAGAGTATATAGGGTTGAGTGAGGTACAGTCTGCTAATCCTTAAGGACTGGTATAGGTCCAGAATAGGGATGAGCCGAACACCCCCCGGTTCGGTTCGCACCAGAACTTTCGAACGGACCCCAAATTCGAACGAACTTTAGAACCCCATTGAAGTCTATGGGACTCGAATGCTCGAAATGAAAAGTGCTCATTTTAACGGCTAATATGCAAGATACTGTCCTAAAAAAGGGTTTGGGGACCTGGCTCCTGCCCCAGGGGACATGGGTCAGTGCCTAAAATGTTTTTAAAAATGGCCGTTTTGGCGGGAGCACTGATTTTAATGACGATTAAAGTGAAAAAAAAGTGAAATATTCCTTTAAATATGGTGCCTGGGGGGTGTCTGTAGTATGCCTGTGAAGTGCCACGTGTTTCCCGTGTTTAGAACAGTCCCTGCACAAAAGGACATTAAACGGAAATAACACCATTTAAAACTGCTTGCGGTTTTAATGTTATATCTGGTTCCTGCAATATGGTTGAAAATCATTGAGAAAAATGGCATGGGTAGCCCTCCCTGCCCATTACCAGCCTATTTGGGTCTTGTATGCATATTAAGGGGAACCCTGTACCCATATTAAAAAAAGGAAATGCGTGTGGCCCCCAGGCCCTATATACACAGAACAGCAGTATACAGGCAGTGCAAACAAGACAGGGACTGTGTAGGTTTGTTGTGTTAAGTTGAATCTGTTTGTAATTTTTAACTGGTACATTTTTAAAGTGTAGCTCCAGTCAAAAAAACTATTTTTAAGCTTTTTGGAAAACATAGGGAAGGGTTATCACCCCTGTATAATTTGTTTTGTCGTCCATCTTTTTTCATCTCACTTGCTGTTGTCTCCTTCCGTTTGCAAGTAGGAGATGTTTGTAAATTGGATGTTTGAAAGTAGGGGCCTGCCCTATATGCTCTGCAGAAATGGCGGAACAAGGTGTTGGTTTTGCCACAACATTGTAAGCCCTCAAAGTGACTCTTGGTGGGTGCTGGAGCGCCCTGCTATGAACGATTATATCAAGAATTGTAATTACATGCCATTGTTGAACAGTGGTAGAAAAATTGACCTTTGGTGGTTGTGGTGCTGGTGCCACAACACTATAAGTCCTCACCGTTACTCTGGGTGGGCACAGGAAGGGGCCCTCCTGTGAAATATTATATCAAGAATTGTAATTACATGTCCCTGTTAAACAGGGGCAGAAAAATTTGGCCTTAGGCACTGCTGCTGGTGCCACCACACTGCAACCTCTTCCATATACTCTAGTTTTATTGCAGGAATTAGCCCTGCTGCAAAGCATTGCATCAAAAATTGTACTTAAACGCCCCTGTTAAACAGGGGCAGAAAATTTTGGCCTTAGGTACTGCTGCTGGTGACACCACACTGCAACCTCTTCCATATACTCTAGTTTTATTGCAGGAATTAGCCCTGCTGCAAAGCATTGCATCAAAAATTGTAATTAAACGCCTCTGTTAAACAGGGGCAGAAAAATTGGGCCTTAGGCACTGGTGCTGGTGCCACCACACTGCAACCTCTGCCATATACTCTTGTTTGATTGCAGGAATTAGCCCTGCTGCAAAGCATTGCATCAAAAATTGTAATGAAACGCCCCTGTTAAACAGGGGCAGAAAAATTGGGCCTTAGGCACTGGTGCTGGTGCCACCACACTGCAACCTCTCCCATATACTCTTGTTTGATTGCAGGAATTAGCCCTGCTGCAAAGCATTGCATCAAAAATTGTACTTAAATGCCCCTGTTAAACAGGGGCAGAAAAATTGGGCTGATGGCATCAACCAGAACCAGAAATGTTCTTCCAACTTATCAGCGGAGGAGGAAGAGGATGGACAATCAACATAACAGGACAGTCACTCAGCATCAGCATAGGCAGTCTTGAAGGGATGTGATATTTCAAAAAAATAATTATTCTGTTACATCAGCTTCAGGTGCTTGGTAGCTGTGGGTGATCCAAGACTGATTCATCTTGATGAAGGTCAGTCGATCAACTGATTCGGTGGACAGGCGCACCCTGTGATCGGTAACAAAGCCACCAGCAGCACTGAAGATGCGTTCCGAAAGAACGCTGGATGCAGGACAGGCCAGTAGCTCAATTGCATACTGTGCAAGCTCTGGCCAGTGATCCATCCTCAAGACCCAGTAAGCCAGAGAATTTTCGGTGGGAAAGGTTTCCAAGTCTGACCTTGCCCCTAGGTATTCCTGCCCCATGTAAATCAGACGCTGGCGATGGGTGCTGGAACCGATCATACCTTGGGGCTGCGGACTAAAAAATTGTCTGAAAGCATCAGTCAGACGGCCACCTTCTCCACCGCTCCTTCTGACCGATGCCTCAGCAACACGTTGTCCAGTACAAGATAAGGTCGGCAACCTTACCCTTGTACCGTGGATCAAGGAGAGTGGCCAGCCAGTAATGGTCCCTCTCCTTGATCCGAAGAATACGAGGATCCTTCCGCAGGCTTTGCAGGATTAGGGAGGCCATGCAGCGTAGGTTAGCTGAGGCATTCGGTCCGGAGTCCTCTGGGTCACTAAGGACAACATGATCCGCAGCTACCTCCTCCCAGCCACGTACAAGTCCACGTGTTTCTTGGGACTGTAAATCATCCCTACAAGACTGCTGCTGCTGATGCTGATGCTGAGTGCCAGCCTCCACCTCCAAGCTGACACAATCCTCCTCCTCCTCCTCTTCCTCCTCCTCATCCTCTTCCTGTGTGATGGGTGGCACAGCAGGAACTCTGTCTGGATAAAGGGGGCCTTGAGAGGCAAGGAAGTCCTCCTCTTCCTGCCTCTGTTCTGCTTCAAGTGCCCTGTCCATTATTCCACGCAGCGTATGCTCCAAGAGGTGGACAAGAGGTACAGTGTCACTGATGCATGCACTGTCACTGCTCACCATCCTTGTGACCTCCTCAAACGGTGACAGGACAGTGCATGCATCCCTGATCATGCCCCACTGGCGTGGTGAGAAAAAAACGAGCTCCCCTGACCCTGTCCTGGTGCCGTAGTCGCACAGGTACTCATTGATGGCCCTCTGCTGCGTGTGCAGCCGCTGCAGCATGGCCAATGTTGAGTTCCATCTGGTGGGCATGTCACATATAAGGCGGTTCTTGGGCAGGTTCAACTCCTTTTGGAGCTCAACCAGCCGAGCACAGGCATTAAATGATTGGCGGAAATGCACACCGACTTTCCTGGCCTGCTTCAGGACATCCTGTAAGCCGGGGTACCTGCCCAAGAACCGCTGCACCACCAGGTTAAGGACGTGAGCTACACAGGGCACATGGGTCAGTTGTCCCTGTCGGAGGGCGGAGAGGAGGTTGGTGCCATTGTCGCAAACCACCATTCCTGGCTTAAGCTGGCGTGGCGTCAACCACCTCTCGGCCTGCCCCTGCAGAGCTGACAAAACATCCGCCCCAGTGTGGCTCCTGTCTCCCAAACAAACCAGCGCAAGCACGGCATGGCATCGTTTTGCCTGCGTACTTGCGTAGCCCCTGGAACGCCTACGGAGCACCGCTGGTTCTGAGGACAGAGCACTGGAAGAGGCCATGGAGGAAGAAGAAGAGGAGGGGGTGGAGGAGAGAGGTGTGTCACAACCAATAGTAGCATTTTGGAGGCGTGGTGGCGGAACAACCTCCAACACTACTGCACCTTGTCCTGCATCCTTCCCAGCTGCCAGAAGAGTGACCCAATGGGCCGTGAAAGACAGGTAACGTCCCTGTCCATGCCAGCTGGACCATGAGTCAGCGGTAATATGCACCTTACCGCTGACCGCCCTGTCCAGCGAGGCAAGGACATTGCCTTCCACATGCCGGTAGAGAGCCGGAATCGCCTTCCGTGAGAAAAAGTGGCGTTTGGGGACCTGCCACTGAGGAACCGCACATTGTACAAACTCACGGAAGGGGGCCGAGTCTACCAACTGAAAAGGCAGCAGTTGAAGTGCTAGCAATTTAGCCAAGCTAGCATTCAACCGCTGGGCATGTGGATGGCTGGGAGTGAACTTCTTTCGCCGGTCCAGCAGCTGGGGCAGGGACATTTGCCTGCTATAATCGGACGTGGGTGTACCGCTAGCAGAGTTCCCGGAAGCACTTGGCTGTGACACACCTAATTCTACACCTTCATTCCTCTCAGAGCAGGTTTCAGAGAGGACTGAAGGTCTAGTGGGGTTGGAGATGCCAGCTGATGAGGAGCAAGGAGAGGTCCACTTTGTTCTTTGGTGTGGGTCTTTGAGGTACACGTGAGATACGCTTGAGACATATGTTGCAAATAGCAGCGGTGCGATCTGATGCACTCGTCTCAAAAAAGGCCCACACCAAAGAACTTTTAGAATAACGCGCAGAGGCAGCGCTCTGCACAGACGGAGCTCTGCGGTGTGATTCAGTCGGTGTGCTGCTCCTAAGCTGGCCCCCGGAGGGCATCCTGCCTCATTGGACATGTGCCTCCTCCTCCTCCTCCTCCTCCTCTCTCCTTCCAGGCACCCACGTGGAGTCAGTGCCCTCATCATCCCCTCCCTCTTCATCGCTGTAGCAAACCTGGCAGTATGCTGCAGCTTGTGGAACATGACTGCCAGATTGCTGTCCTTCTTGAGCATCCCCTCTCTCTGCGCTCACGCTACTGCCTTCCTCTAGCTGAGTGTCATCATCAGAGCCCACAAAACACTGGGCATCCTCCTGGAGCATGTACCCAACACTGTGCTCAAAGAGTTCAGGAGACTCCTCAGGAGGACGTGGTGGGTCTAGAGAAGGAGTCACTGATGATGACATTGAGAGGAGGGAAGACGATGCGTTGGCAGCTGCTTTGCTAGTACCCTGAGACTGGGTGAGAGAGGATGAGGAGGATGAAGAGGGCTTGGTCATCCACTCTACCAAGTCGTTGGCATGTTGCGGCTCAACATGTCCAGCTGCCGAAAAGAAGGACAAGCGTGTCCCATGGCCACGTGCTGATGACAATGCACCGCGTCCACGACCAGCACTGTTGTCTCTAGACATAGAGCCTGCTTGCCCTCTTTTATCGGCTCGCGCCTGTCTGCCTCTCCTTGCTGGCCTTCCAGACATGGTAATGGCCTGAAGGGAGTTGGGTAAAAAAGCAGTTGGGTAGTGTATATTGTGCTAGAGGCACACAACACCCACTAACTCCTGCAGATGCCTTCATTATAGAACACCAGAGATAAAGGGGTATATACAGATGTATACTGTGCTGTGCTGGAGGCACACACAACTTCCAATAACTCCTGCAGATGGCAAGTGGTCTCAAATAGAGAAGAGCTATGTAGGTGGATATAGCGGTATGTACTGGGTACAGAGCACGCAGACAGCACGCACTAGCTCCTAACACTACTGACTGCAAGCTCTATTATAAAAGATAGATCACTAGCTATATAGGTGAGGTGAATATAGCGGTGTATACTGTGGTCAGGGCACGCAGACAACAACCACTACACAACAGCAAGATCGAAAATCGTCCGAAAACGATCGGTGTGTACTGTGTTGAAGGTACACAGAACACCCACTAACTCCTGCAGATGCCTTTATTATAGAACACCAGAGATAAAGGGGTATATACAGATGTATACTGTGCTGTGCTAGAAGCACACACAACTTCCAATAACTCCTGCAGATGGCAAGTGGGCTCAAATAGAGAACAGCTATGTAGGTGGATATAGCGGTGTGTACTGGGTACAGAGCACGCAGACAGCAGACAGCACGCACTATCTCCTAACACTACTGACTGCAAGCTCTATTATAAAAGATAGATCACTAGCTATATAGGTGAGGTGAATATAGCGGTGTATACTGCGGTCAGGGCATGCAGACAATAACCACTACACAACAGCAAGATCGAAAATCGGCCGAAAACGATCGGTGTGTACTGTGTTGAAGGTACACAGAACACCCACTGCTTCAGACGCCAACACACTACACAAGGCCGCCGCGCTGGCGGCCTTATATAGTGTGGGGCGTGCACTACACAGCCTGAGCTATGATTGGCCACAGGCATCCTGCCTGTGGCCAATCATGGCTCTCCTCGCTGCTGGCGCTGCGATTGGCCAAGCATGCGGGGTCACAGTGCATGCTTGGCCAATCATGAGCCAGCAATGCACTGCGCCATCGCAGTGCATTGTGGGCCGTGAGCGCCACACGAATTTGGCGCGAGCGGACCAAAATGGACTTCGCCGAACGGACGAACAGCCAATGTTTGAGTCGAACGTATGTTCGACTCGAACACGAAGCTCATCCCTAGTCCAGAATATATAGGGTTGAGGTGCACTACTGCTGACTGCTGCCCTATTCTGCAGCAGTCCTTTATCAGTATAGGGACTGAGGTACAGTCTGCTAATCACAGCCTACTAGTTCCACAAAGGTCCTTAAGGACTGATATAGGTGTACTATTTGGTGTGCAGTATATAGTTGTGTAATACACGTATAAAATATTTGCACATACTTGACTTCCTCCTGGGGCAGCTTATTATGAGGGGCTCCCACCATCCCTATGCTGTGCTGACTTCCTCCTGGGGCTGTACCTCTGCTGTGCATATTATGAGGGGCTCCCACCATCCCTGTGCTATGCTCATTATGAGGGGCTCCCACCATCCCTGTGCATTGCTGACTTCCTCCTGGGGTTGCTTATTATGAGGGGCTCCCACCATCCCTGTGCTATGCTGACTTCCTCCTGGGGCTGCTTATTATGAGGGGCTCCCACCATCCCTATGCTGTGCTGACTTCCTCCTGGGGCTGTACCTCTGCTGTGCATATTATGAGGGGCTCCCACCATCCCTGTGCTATGCTCATTATGAGGGGCTCCCACCATCCCTGTGCATTGCTGACTTCCTCCTGGGGTTGCTTATTATGAGGGGCTCCCACCATCCCTGTGCTATGCTGACATCCTCCTGGGGCTGCTTATTATGAGGGGCTCTCACCATCCCTGTGCTGTGCTGACTTTCTCCTGGGGCTGTACCTCTGCTGTGCATATTATGAGGGGCTCCCACCATCCCTGTGCTATGCTCATTATGAGGGGCTCCCACCATCCCTGTGCTATGCTGACTTCCTCCTGGGGCTGCTTATTATGAGGGGCTCCCACCATCCCTGTGCTATGCTGACATCCTCCTGGGGCTGCTTATTATGAGGGGCTCCCACCATCCCTGTGCTGTGCTGACTTCCTACTGGGGCTGTACCTCTGCTGTGCATATTATGAGGGGCTCCCCCATCCCTGTGCTATGCTCATTATGAGGGGCTCCCACCATCCCTGTGCTATGCTCATTATGAGGGGCTCCCACCATCCCTGTGCTGTGCCGACTTCCTCCTGGGGCTGCTCATTATGAGGGGCTCCCATCATCCCTGTGCTGTGCTGACTTCCTCCTGGGGCTGCTTATTATGAGGGGCTCCCACCATCCCTGTGCTGTGCTGACTTCCTCCTGGGACTGTACCTCTGCTGTGCATATTATGAGGGGCTCCCACCACCCCTGTGCTATGCTCATTATGAGGGGCTCCCACCATCCCTGTGCTGTGCTGACTTCCTCCTGGGGCTGCTTATTATGAGGGGCTCCCACCATCCATGTGCTATGCTGACTTACTCCTGGGGCTGTACCTCTGCTGTGCATATTATGAGGGGCTCCCACCATCCCTGTGCTATGCTCATTATGAGGGGCTCCCACCATCCCTGTGCTATGCTGATTTCCTCCTGGGGCTGCTTATTATGAGGGGCTCCCACCATCCCTGTGCTATGCTGACTTACTCCTGGGGCTGTACCTCTGCTGTGCATATTATGAGGGGCTCCCACCATCCCTGTGCTATGCTCATTATGAGGGGCTCCCACCATCCCTGTGCTATGCTGACTTCCTCCTGGGGCTGCTTACGGTGCAGGTGTCAGTGCTGTATATCACAGTGCTGGTGTCAGTGCTGTATATCACGGTGCTGGTGTCAGTGCTTTATGTCATGCTGCTGATGTCAGTGCTCTCTATCATGGTGCTGGTTTCAGATCACTCTATCACGGCGCAGGTGTCATTGCTGTATGTCACGCTGCTGATGTCAGTGCTGTATATCACGGTGCTGGTGTCAGTGCTGTATATCACAGTGCTGGTGTCAGTGCTGTATATCACAGTGCTGGTGTCAGTGCTTTATGTCACGCTGCTGATGTCAGTGCTCTCTATCACGGTGCTGGTGTCAGATCACTCTATCACGGTGCCGGTGGCAGTGCCCTCTATCACGGTGCTGGTGATCATCTCCTGCACCCTCTTCTTTGCCTACCCTGACCTTCCTTCTCCTCCATTGCCTTCATGCGCTCCACAGTCCTGAATTGTCACAATTTCACATAAAAAAAAAGAATGCTTGTAGTTGTCAATCCCAGATTCACCTCATACATGCGTTATGTCATTGGCCATGTGGTGGGACTATGTGTGCACAGCTAGTAATTATTTTGTGGCTGCAAATTTGACCTGTGAGTTTGTAAAGTTTGCCTCCCATTGAAGTCAATGGGGCCCGCCGCGAACGTTACGGTTCGTGAACTATCGGCCGCGTTCACGTTTCGTGTTCGCGAAACGTCCTGTCGGGAGTTCGTCCACCACTAGTCAGAAGGTTTTTTTTAATGCATTCTAGGCATTAAGATAAAAAGTCTTCTGTGTGCAGTGACCCCCCCCCCCCCCCCCCCACCCCACTAATACTTTTCTAGATCCAGCGATGTTGTAGGTTTGTCTCGGCTGCCCAGAAATCCCCTCCTCATTGACTGAGACAGCAGTGCAGCGCCATTGGCTCCCGCTGCTGTCAATAAAAGTCAGTCAGCTAATTAGGAGAGAGAGGGGGCGGGGGGCGGGCCACAGCTCCGTGTCTGAATAGACATATGGAGCTGCAGCTTGGCTCGGGTGCCCCCATAACAAGCTGCTTGCTGTGGGAGCACTCATTAGGAGGGAGGAGCCAGGAGCACAGAAGAGGGACCCAAGAAGAGGAGGATCTGGGCTGCTCTGTGCAAATCCACTGCACAAAGCAGGTAAGTATAACATGTTTGTTATTGTTAACTAAAAATTTTTACTTTACAATCACTTTAAGGTAATACAGTACAGTTAGATGAATATTGTAATCCCAGGACAGGAAATGTGTTATTGCCAGGATCATCAGGTGAGAATAAAAAAATGGAAAAGAAAATGAATTCAGTCACAACATCTAAGATCTGGTATACAGCAAAATATGGCATTTTTGATTTTTTAGTGCGTGCTAATGGTGTCTTTGAAGTACAGGTGAAGAACATACACTCGTGCTTTGTAATTAATTAAATTTCTGAAATCCTGGTATGTATATATGAAATGTGTATAGAGAGAGAGATAAACAGTCTATTGAGTGGGCCATTGACCATAAAAGACTGTGTAGCCCCGAATGCAATAGGAGTTGATTTACTAAAGGCAAGTAGACTGTGCACTTTGCAAACTGCAATTGCTTCAGAGCTTAGTAAATGAGCACTACTGACTTCCATCATCCAATCATGTGGAAGCAAAAATGCTGCTTTTTTATTTTCCTTGCATATGATGGGATATTCTTTGCAAAGTGAATCTTTACCTCATTTACTAAGCTACACCTGCAGAGTAACTGCACTTTGAAAAGAGCACATTCTATCTGCTTTTAAAAAAATCAGCCCCATATTCTGCATGTTATCAAAATGAAAAAAAAAGTGCAGCAAACGGGGGGGAACATAAATGTTTGTTGTATCATATGTTTAATGCAGTGGCGGCTGGTGAAGTTTTAGGATGGGGGGGCACCAGACCCCTCCCTTCCTTTTTGACGCCTCTCACTTTGTGGAAATGGGTGTGGTTTCATCGAAATAGTGGGCGTGGCTCTAAGGTGATGTGGTTAGTGTATGAGATGAACGAGGGAGAGAGGGATGGAGGGACAGCAGGCCCAGATCCTACACAACAATAGAAATATGTGTATTCTAGAAAGTTTAACAATTAGCAGATAAAGATATCACAAACACCTGGTGTTAGCACTTCAATCATCCCAGCACCATGGTTGTTATGGTGTCAGGATGATTGAAGCACATTATTTCTATAATAACATTGTAATGTAAAATGAAATCATTCAACTTACCATAATGCAGAACCAGTGGGAGCCCTGAGCGTGTCACTAGCCACGTCGCCTGCCACCAGATGCTATCAGGTGTCACAAGCGGAGTTCGTCCTTACATCAGGTGCCCTCAGCGTAGTCCCTCCTTACATGCAGCCTGTATCCCACCAAATTGAAGCAGGCTGTGTCACCATCAATTGCAGCAGCATGTGTCACCATCAATTGCAGCAGCATGTGTCACCACCAATTGCAGCAGCATGTGTCCCACCAAATTGCAGCAGCATGTGGCACCACCAAATTGCAGCAGCATGCGTCCCACCAAGTTGCAGCAGCATGTGTCCCACCAAGTTGCAGCAGCATGCATCCCACCAATTTGCAGCAGCATGTGTCCCACCAAGTTGCAGCAGCATGTGTACCACCAAGTTGCAGCAGCCTCACATCAAACCCCCCCTTACTTACATTGCAGTGCGTTGTCCTCTTGTGCCTCCTGTGGAGAGGTCCATCCTCTCATACTTCCTGTTTCCTCTCTCCTGGGTGCAATCGGAGAGAGAAAACAGGAAGTGACATCAAACTGAGATGTCAATAAAACCGCCCAGCCATAGTAATATATACTACGAAGCTACAGAAAGTGCCTTAAGGTGGGCTAAATTACTGCAAATGAAGCGCCACGTCTGCAATCTAGTGTCGTATCACTGTGTCCGGCGTTGGACTGTGTCCAGCATCGGAACACAGTGCACTTAAGGACCTTTTTTTTTTTAAAGGGCCAGCTTTAAAAAGAAATTATTCTTTTTTTTTTTTTTTACTTTTTTTTTTACTGTCTGGAGGGGGGGGGGGCAGCGCCCCCTATTAACGGGCCGCCCCTTGTTCAATGTCTTTTTCACCATGGGATTTCGAGCTGTTAACAGAATCTGGAAAATATTTGTAGATATAGAAAACTTGTATATATGCTCTCTTCACTGTTGATTATCTTTGTCAATGTGCACAATGAGGTACTGACATATAGGGGTTGATTTACTAAAGGTAAATCCACTTGGAACTGCAGTCGCTGTAGAACTGAGGGGGACATGCAAGGAGAATAAATACAGCATTTTAGCTTGCACATGATTGGATGATAAAATCAGCAGAGCTTCCACTCATTTCAGATCTTCCCCTCAGATCTACGGTGACTGCCCTTCCAAGTGTACTTTCAGTGCACTTGTAGTGCAAAGTGGATTTGCCTTTAGTAAATCAATCCCATAATCACAAACATAGGTTGGGCTTGATGGGCTTGTGTCTTTTTCAACCTCACCTACGATGTAACTATGTACTTCTGTTCTCACAACATCTTATTCTTTTAAGATTATTATCTTATTCATGCGACACTTAACAGGCAGATAAGAGGGGGTTGTATAGAAAGTCTGTAGCTTAGTATTATATAAGAGTGGAAAGTGTGGAAGTAAACAAAACAATATAATAACATAATGCACACCATCACAACACTGAATTATATTTAAACCCTTACAGACCACTTTTACCCACGAAAGCCTAGATTAAGGCTTACCTGTAGGTGCAAGAAATATCTCATAAACCTACATGGTTTAGGAAGTATTTGAAAAAGACAGGCACCGCTGTCTACGGCGCATGGACCGTAGACAGCGGCACACAGGCGCACTGAGCATACCATTAGTGGCAGCTCCCGCATGTATGTGACGTCATCACGGCTCTGGAAAATCACAGCGCCGGAGCCGAGATACACAGAAGGAAGATGGATACTTCATGAGAGAGGGGAAAGCGCTCCTGTGTCAGGTAAGTGACAAATAATGGGCTAATATGCAATACATAGTAGCTCATTATGCTTTACCTTTGCAGGGAAACAAAGAGGAAGTAAAACCCATCAGGATCATGGAAACATCATTCTGCAATATAAGCTTACAGTTTTATGGCAAAAAAAATGGTTAAAACTAAATTGAAGGCATGAATGCTTTTGCATAATTACATTGCTCCAGCTTGGACTGATGTAAGTGCCATACCTGGCCAAGCCCTGTGGAAGCTGGAAATCACTGTAGCATATACTGCTACTACAGCAATCACGATAGCTTTTGGGTCATGTTGGGTGACTGCTCTGCTGCTTAGGGAACACATTGAATTGTTTGCTCAGTCAGAGAACACTTTGGATCTCCCCACTGAATGTAAAGCATTTTCTGTTTGGACAAAGTGGAGAGGTGGAGTAGTGATGTCACAATCTCCACCTCGTCCAATCAGAGAGTGCTTTGCATTCACTGATAAAATACAAAGTGTTTTTTGTATGGTGCCCATGCTGAGTCTCCTGCGCTCAGTAAGCAGCAGGGAAGCCGCTCGCCATGGAAGCCAGAAGCTAGCAGCAATCACTGTAGTAGCAGTAACTATATATACAAATGCAAGTTTTGGCATTACTAAAAAAAAATTCATAACACAAAACACGTTGATCTCCTGAAAACTGCCATCTTGGTCAAACGCGTTGAAGCGTACCCTTCAATGCAGCAGTATCTACTACTGTGATTTCCAGCTTCCGAGGGATTATCGGGATATGATCATTTATTCATTTTATACAAGTTTAAAATTAATTACTCTACTGTGATATTCCTTTAGAATGTAAGTGACAATATAAAAAAAAAAATCCAAGCTTTAACTACTATCCTCCTAAACATCTAACAAAAATGTTTAAATTGCTTATTTTGTGTAAGAGTCTTACTCTTTGTTTTTTTGTTTTCCTTTTTTCTTGCAGCATACGCACAGTCCTCCAGTTCTGAGTTAAAAAAAAAAAAAAAACTTTTTATGATCCTGATTTGAAGGCCTAGATGAGGAATATATTGATTTTTGGATTTCGTTTATTTTCCTTCACTTCACAAGAAAGATACTATCAACATATTAAACTATGGCAAAGGCTTAAATCTCATTATGGGGGCACATGTTTAAAAAAAATTGTTCAGACATCAGCCCCAACCAAATACTGAAGATGAGGGTAATATCTTTAACTATATACATATCTAAAGGGAACCTATCATAGCAAAATCCACCGACTGACTTCACAGACTGAATTCTTGTTGCAAGTCAAATCAGAATAACCTGGGACAACCATTTATAAAAAGAGACAGCCTTTGTGACATGCACATCTCTCATAAAAGATTCTGTGTAGATGAGTTTAGATTTCTTTTTCTGCAACAGTTGGGTATATTGTGCAAGAAATGGCTTTAAAGTGTATTCCACCTAAAATTTGAACTTGTGCTTTAAGTGCTGGTGACCCCCTGACATGCCACATTTGGCATGTAATTTTTTTGGGGGGAAGGGGTTCCCTGTTTTCACAGGCACCCAGTTCCCACTTCCTCCCCTGGCGCAGTGGCACCAGAAGGCAGATCACCTCTCCCTCCTCCCTCCCTGCAATCTTCTGGGCCACATCACAGATCCCAGAAGATTGCCCGGCCAATCACAGCACCACAGCCAGGCACCCACAGTTAGAATGCCACCCCCCGCAGGGAGGAGCATCGATGGACTGTAGGAAAGGTGAGTGTCTGATTATTAAAAGTCAGCAGCTACACTTTTTGTAGCTGCTAACTTTTAAATGGGTGAAACTCGGCTTTATAAGAAAAAAATGCTGCTTACCTTTTTACTTGCTTAACTTTCCTGGCAGTATGATTATTTCAGATTTTAGGTGCTGAAAGCGGTACCATTATTTTGCATGGAAATTTGGTGTTTTATATTGTAGGCCTGTAATTCTTAGGAATAACTCATTTAAATCTGTCCAAACCAGAGTCTAGTAGACATCCCGGATATGATAGAGTTTGGAAAACAAAATCATAAATTATAATATAATAAATAACTATAAATAATTATACCAAATAATAATATAATAGTAATAAAAATTATTCAATATTGTATTCAATAATATAATAATAATAAAAATTATTAAATAATGTAATGTAAACACTGAAATTTGCTCAGCAGAATCGTCACTGTCATTACGTTTCAGTGTTTGATGACGGATCTCCCCACAAATCACTATCGCTCAATTCTGCAAGTGATTCTAATTTATTATCGCTGTTTTCTAGCTGGTCCAAAATCACTTTTGATGTAAAGGCACGGTTTTGGTTGCTATGGACAATCTCCAGTTACCAGGCAGAAAGAACAGTTTTTATAATATAAAACTGCATGCAGGGCACTGGAGAAAACACAAGGGACAAAAGGAAGGTGAAATAATTACATACTGTACAGTAATGTAATCTGTAAGATTACATTATACTGTATGTAATGTGTGTGTTTCACTTTTTGAATTTGGCGCTGTTCTCCGTCCCCGTGCATCGCAACGCTCGCAGGGAACGGAGCTCGGCTCCGTGATGAATCGAGCGGAGCATGAGCCGCTCGCACTGTGGGGAGGACATCGCTGGATCCAGGGAACAAGGTAAGTAAGCTCTTCCTGGATCCTGCAATGCGATCCCAAGTCTGGCTCGGGGGTTACTGCTTTTGGTTCTGAAATTCCACCCCGAGCCAGACTCGGGAATACCGCTAAGGAGGTTAAAAACAACAAGCAGATTTTTTCTTTTGGGTGTTGGGTGTTGAGGAATTATATTTAAGACTATATATTTAGATTTCCACAGAAGCTTAGTCATGATATGAATATGGAAGCTGGTACTAATGACTTGTCACTAAGGAATTGACTAGTAAAGGAAGGATAGAGACTGGGAAAACAGATAAGGCTTTAGTCATGATATGAATATGGAAGCTGGCACTAATGACTTGTCACTAGGTAATTGAGTAGTGAAGAAAGAATAGAGACTGGGAAAGCCGATAAGGCTCTGTGTGTAGGTAGAGTCTAATCAGGGTACCCGAAGATTGAGAGGAATCATTACACAGAGTTATGTGAATGCTGTTAATATATTGTAGAAATTGAATAGACGGAAACAAGGCAGTTATAGCAATGATACTACTAGACCAGTGATATGCAATTAGCGGACCTCCAGCTGTTGCAAAACTACAGGTCCCATCATGCCTCTGCCAATTTGTGTCATGCTTGTGGCCAGGGCAGGACTTAGAGTGGTGGGGGCCCCTGGGCTTGAGTCACTTTCAGGCCCTACCTTCTATACATTACCGTATTTATCGGCGTATAACACGCACCCCAAGTTTAGGAGGGAATTTTAAGGGAAAAAACTTTTAGGAGGGAAGTTTAAGGAAAAAAATGACATTTAAATGCCCATCGATGCAGCCTTATCAGTGTCCATCTGCAGCCTTGTCCATCCATCTGCAGCCTTATACAGTGTCATTGTAGCCTTGTCAGTGTAGCCTTCTCATTTGCAGCCTTGTCATTTGCAGCCTTGTTATTGCAGTCTTGAAATTTAAAAATGGCTCTCGGGTTCTCTTGGCGGCTCATGGGTCCTCTCGCATTCCCGAGCGGAGCCGAGAGTAGCCTCATAGTCACGCCCAATCCCTGTGTTATGTCCATCATAGGGCGGGACTGGACATGACTGTGAGCGGAGCCGAGCCGAGTACACGCAGCTATGTATCTCTGTGGGGCTTGCGGGCCCCCTATTGGGTGGGGTTCGCGGGCCCCCTATTGGGTGGGGCCCATGGGCTTGAGCCCAGTCAAGCCCAATGGTAAGTCTAGCCCTGCTTGTGGCTGTCAGAGTCTTGCAATGCCTCATGGGACTTGTAGTTCAGAAACAGCTGGAGGTCCGCTAATTGCATATCCCTGTATTAGACCGTACAGTCTTCAGGCAGAGAAGTAATAAAGTCGTTTTTCAGCAGTATTACAGTAATACACTTACAGATCGCAGAATGCCAGAGGAGTACTTTCCTTGGAGGAGGTATGGTTTTACTGCATGACACTGTGATTCCCAAATCTCCCTGTGGATAACCGGTTGCCAGAGAGAGACAGTTTTAAGAGTCTGACAGAGAAAACACGCTTTTATGGAAAATTTAGTATTTCCCTCCTCAACAGGTACCTCTACCTAATGCTACTCCTACTCTCTCCCTATCCATTGGGGGGCTCTATCCTTATCCTACTCTCACATGGGCAAACCAAAACAACCAGAATGTCCTATGTAAGGAATTCTGTGCCAAGATGGCCACCCAAATCTAGCAGCATTTCTGTATTCAACAATATAAGCTGTCCTCCCCAAGATGGCTGCCTGGAGCCCATAGCAGGGAAAAAGTTCATCTTCAATGGTCTTCTGTCAGCAGAAACAAAATGGCACAGCGCTACCTTTAGATTGGTGTATATACTTCAGCCAACACCTGCCTACATGTGTAATGTATATCAAAAACGTAACTCACCTGATAAAATTAGCTTTCTCAAATAAAAACAGTCATATAAATGTAAACAGCATTTGGTCAGAGCTTGGTAAAATTAATATAACTAAGTCTGTTCATTATTACGTCGAAAGACCTTTGACAATTTTATTTGTACAATCATCTGTTTTACATTTAAAAACATAAAGTCAAGGAAGTGATGGTTTATACATTTTTGCCTGCAATTATGTTGATTAAATGTGTATTATCAAGTTTGATTAAAGGTATTGCAAACATTCTTATCTGCAACTTGTGTTTTTTTACCTACATAAGATGTGCATTGATCATGTAGTGTTATGGTGCTATTTTTTGCTCTGTATGCCCAGTATATAGTAGAGTAAATCTTCTCTTATTTATTTTCTGTTTAAAAGGCAAGGCACTGCACAGGTCAATGCATGACCTCTGTAGTGAGACCTGACACTTCCCTTGAAGATACAATCCCACAATCCACAGGTCTCTCAGTCTAGTACAGGTGTGAGCTACACAGTAATTAGATCAGACGCAAACAGGCAGATCATTCACAGAGAGATCACTGATTCATCACATTAGCATGCCCATATTTATGATGCAACACAGAGTGGATGGCAAGGCAATGCATTGAAATGCGCCAGAGGTTGCCTTTTCTTTTGTGAGATAGGGACAAGCTAGGGAATAAATAAATGGACAGCTATGATATGACAAACTGCAGCCACAAAATGTGAGCCTATCATTGCAAGGTAAGGCAAACAAACAACCCAGGGGACATAACTACACTAATACCTAGTAACAACAACAAAAACATTTAAAAGTGTACAATGCATTTAAGGTTCCTTTCACATGGAGAAGATCCATTTTGAAGGACTCTAGTTGCTCAGCGGGGATCTTTCCGCTGATCCCCGCTGAGCAGACGGATGATAGGTCCGTCTGCGCTCACTGTACATAGATGTACCTGTCAGAGTCTGGCTCTCCTGTATGGGGAGATCGGAAAAAAACAAACAGCCTGTCTGTTTTTATCCGATCCCATCTGATCCGACCTGCTGGATGGATGGCGAATGAAGTCAACCAGCTGCAGCCAAAACTAACGTGTTTCACTGTAAGGAGTGAGATGTGTTAAACATTGATTTACTTTCATAAACCATGAGCCGCTTTCCTCTGTTGGGGGAGGACTGAGGTGTTGTATAATTCAGGCCTCAGTATAAATGAATATCTGGGCTGACAAGTAAACTCTTATGCCCCCTACACACGGTACATATCCCGACCACAAAATCTGTCTGATTTTTCAGACGAATTTTGGCCGAAACTCGTCTTGCATACACATGGTCACACAAAGTTGTTGGAAAATCCGATCGTTCGGAACAAGGTGACATACAAAACGTACGACGGGACTACGTAGAGGCCAGTAGCCAATAGCTTTCGTCTCCAAATTATTTCTGAGCATGTGTGACACTTTGTGCGTCGGAATTCTCTACACACGATCGAAAAAAGTCAGATCGGATTTTGTTGTCGGAAAATTTTACATCCAGCTCTCAAACAGAAAAAGTCTGATAGAGCCCACACATGTTCGGATTTTCCGACAACATAATCCGATTGGACTTTTTCCGTCAGAATTTCCGACTGTGTATAGGGCATTAAAGAGCACCTGTGCCCAAGCTTTGGGCCTTTAACTATTTTAACATTGGTAAAAAGCAGTAAAAGAGCTTTAAAGAAAGACAGTTATTACTTTTTCAGCTGTTTTCACTGATACAGTGTCTTGACAAAGTATTCATACCCCTTGAAATTTTCCACATTTGGTTATGTTACAACCAGAAACGTAAATGTATTTTATTGGGATTTTCTCTAATAGACCAACACAAAGTGCCACTTAATCGTGAAGTAGAAGGAAAATGTTAAGTGGTTTTCCAAATTCTTTACAAATAAATATCTCAAAAGTGTGGTGTGCATTTGTATTCAGCCCCCTATACTCTGATACCCCTAACTAAAGTCTAGTGGAACCAGTTGCCTTCAGAAGTCACCTAATTATTAAATAGAGTCCACCTGTGTGTAATTTTTTATTTTATTTTTTCATTTTCAAAGGGCTTTATTGAAAAAAAAAAGGAAGTACATATTGATATGTGAAAATTGTGGACAAAACATAGGCTAATTACAATGTCCATAGAAGAATAATAAAAGACATATAGTGTGAACAGGTGAGCATAACTTTGGATTTATTCCAGTTCCCGGACAAGGGATCTGGAGGGGGGAGGGGGGGTACAGGGGGGAAGAAAAGAGAGGAGGGGGTAGTTAACGATAGAGAGTTAACATTAGTATTCAGTTAGTAAGCTGGTTAGCCTGTCCTCGTGTCAGTCTTAGCGCAGAGGGCTCAAATTACTCTAAAGGAGGGAAGAAAGTGAGGGCTGCCTCTATGGAAAGGGCTGCCGTAGGGGGTACTATTTATATTATAATCAATTACAGGACTTAGCACTGGGGTCGGATAGCTAGGGCTTCCAGTGGCAGAGGAATTTCCTCAAAGTCATTTGTGTTTTTGCAAAAAGGTATTCCATCAGCAAGTGTTCATTTAGAATTTCAATAACATTACTGATAGAGGGTGTATTGGGTTGTTTCCAACTGCGGGCAATAGCCAGACGGGCCATTATAAATATATGTGTGACAATAGGATGGAATTGTGAAGGCCAGACTGAGAGGTTTAGGCCAAATAGGGCCATCTGCGGGGTAATGACACGAGACAGGCAGGTAACCTCCTGAATAAGAGTGGAGATGTCCATCCAGTGCGCACCTATGGAGGGACATCCCCACCATACATGAAAAATATGACCGTCCATGTTACAGTTCCTCCAGCACTTGCTGGATTGAGTAGGGAAAATGCGGCCCAGTTTTATGGGGGTATAGTACCAGTTGTATAGAATTTTCATTACAGTCTCCCAATGGGAGACGTTTTTGGAGAGCACAGCGGGAAGGCGAATAGCCCGGTACCAGAATGATGGGGGAATGTGAATGTGTAATTTGGACTCTCAGTAAGCTATCGCCAAAGGGCTTTCTTTTTGGGTCGGCTTCGTTAGGAGTACATAGAAGCAAGAGATGCAGCGGAAATTGCTAATGGGCGAGTAGAAGAGCTGGATAATGTCTTTGGTGGAGTTGTTATTGGAGGTTGAACTTGAGGTGAGAATATGGCGTATTCTCAAGTAGATGTAGAAATCCTTGTGGGAGTTGAGGTATCGGTCTGAGAGTTGTTGAAAGGAAAGAAGATGGTTGTCTTGGAAGAGGCCCCCAAGATTTCGGATGCCTTGCGATAACCATTTCTGTATTGGTAAATCCGGGGAGAGAAAGGAGATGGCTGCAAATGGTAGTTGGCGGAGATGTAGTCCACCTGAGACTTGCGATATAGATTTCCAGATATTTAAAGTTGCATTAATGGTAGGTAAAAAGGAATGTGTGGGATGAAAACCCAAACATACAGCTGCCAGGAAATGCGAGGGGGTATGCGCCAAGTCTGCAGCTTCAATTAGAGTCCAGGGCTGTAGTGAGGACATATCCCAAAGTTTTCTAGTTGGTCTAGTAAAGTAGCTTTGTAGTATAATATAAGGTTGGGCACCCCCAGTCCAGCATATTTCATAGGCGTGTAGATCAAGGAGGCCTTAACGCGTGGTTTGCGGTCTGCCCAGATGAAATTGTTAATAATTAGTTGGAGTCCAGCAATATCAGATTGCAGCATTGGTATTGGTAAAGTTCTGAATAGGTATAGGATGTGTGGTAAAAGAAACATCTTAGATAGGGCTATCCGGCCTGCCCAGGAGGC
Organism: Lithobates pipiens; assembly: GCF_037356315.1. NCBI lineage: Eukaryota > Metazoa > Chordata > Amphibia > Anura > Ranidae > Lithobates > Lithobates pipiens. Next base: position 269,246,386 of record NW_027507718.1, on the reverse strand, counting down.
CTTCACAGGTAAGAGCGATTTGGTTATAGCCTGTAGCTTCTGGGTAAGTGAAGCAATGTTAGTATGTAGGATTAGAGAAGCAGGGGAGGTCAGCTGGATGCCCAAGTAGGTCATAGAGGAGCTGGAGGCCCAGGAAAAAGGGGACACGGAGGAGATGTTTGTTCTAAGCTGTGGGGATAAGCAGATCCCCAACATAGCAGATTTAGAGTGGTTCAATTTGTATAGGGAGATCTGACTAAATTGATGTAGGAGATCACAGAGCGGGGGCAGGGACCGTAGTGGGTCAGTGAGCCAGATAACAATATCATCGGCGTATAGGCCGATTTTATGGGAGCTTTGGTCAACCATCAGCCCAGCTATTTCTGGGTGAGTTCTGATCGCCTGCAGCAGTGGTCCAACGCAAAAATGAGTGGTGAGAGGGGACAACCTTGTCAGGTTCCGTTAGTGATGGAAAAAGGGGAGGACAACAATCCTGATGTGAGAACTTTTGCGCTTGTCTGAATGGACCGTGTATACCAAATTTTTGTAGGACAAGGTCTAAATATAGCAGATTGTAAAAATATATGTATTTTATTAGTTCAAAGGCTTAATCGCCATCATAAATTTAAAATACGGACTCTGGTATATGTTATTACAGCATATCGATGGGTAAAAGATATATGCAACATTTCGTACAGAGATAGTTACAGGAACAATTTACAAATACATCAATATTTCAAAAGCTACAAATAGCACCCATGCTACCCCAATGCATTTCGACCTTCAGGGAGTCAGCGTCTTCTTCAGGGGGGGGGGGGGACAAAACCCAAGCAGAAGGGGTGATTATATTGTATATTCTGCAAATAGTCAAAAGAAAAAAGACTTTCAATAGAAAAGTTTTTGCCTAAAAATATAATATAGTTATTCAGCTTCACATTATATTAACGGAGAAAAACAAAGGAAGAGGAAATCTCTCTCTTCAACATCCTCCATACCTGTTTCAATGATCTGTATCGTATGGTGTTCCAGGAATCAAATGAATGAGTCATGACTGCTACACCCTATTTATATCACTTGCTTAATTGTTCGATTGAGTATAGGTGTGGTTCTCCTCCTTCCTAAAGGTGTGCCTATTCTCCGCCCCTTCACTGCTCTCCTCAGCGCCCAGAGCCATAATTATGGCTCCTGTCAGTTCCTCTGCGTTCCGGAAGGCAAAAAATGCCCCGGAAACACCGTCGTCTCCGACGCAACCCACGTGACATCGCGATGATGCGCGTGTGCATGCGCAATGCAATACTCCCCAGGAAAACCCGGGGAGAACTTGCGCAAGCACACAGCGCAACCCGCGACGTGCGGCGCGATCGGGGAATACCGCCGGCACGGGGCTTACTCCCCCCAGCCAAATCGGGGGGGAGTATCGGGGGATAGGAAGGGGGGAATCGGGGGATAGGAAGCAACAATGACGTGCTCCCTCCTCCCCTCCCCGTGTCGGGAAGTCAGCGAAACCCCCGATATAGTCAGACCTCAATAATTTCAGCAGATCCTTGAGGCCCAGAAGGAATCACATAAAGTGACAATGCACCAATAAATATAATACATATGTTGCTAGTAATACTAAATATTGTCAGAGTAATGGATACCACCACTGTTGTTTCACTGCTTCTTCTATGGTATTTTTATGGTAAAAATTCAATTATGATCCTGGAAAAAAGGGGAGACGGGAGAGAGAAGAACAAAAACAGAAAAGGGGAGAGGGGGAAACAGAGGGAAAACAGAGGGATAATAGCTGAGCCCACATGATGGCTCCATGTTGAGATTCAACCACAGAATATATTTCTTTGCATTCACTAATATTGTTTCATTTTTCTTTTTAATCCCTTATCTTGATGCCTTAGCTCGTTTTTCCTGAGGTATAACCTTTTAAGAAAGGTGTGATTTTTTTTCAATAAACGTGTACATTTACGTATTAATAAAGAAATTTGAGTTTCTACCTGGTCACCTTGTTCGAGATCAGTCTCGTAACCAAACATAAGATTGGTCCATTCATCCCCCTGAAAAGCACTCATCATAGATGAGGCAGGTTAACAACAATGGGGTACATTAGAATACAATATTTACAAAAAAGATATGATGATTATACAAAATTTGTTATACAATCGTTACACATGACCATCTCCCTCCCTCCTCCCCTTCCCCCCCCCCCCCCCCCCCCGCCTCACATACCAGAGACCATATCCAAGCTCATATGCACAAAGAATGGGAAAATGGTGTTTAACCACTGATAATTACTAAATGTAAGAAAAAAGATAAAGTGCATGGAAATAAAATAACGAGCTGGCTGCACACCCCTAAATATTCTAAAAAGAATGAAAGGACAGATTCCCCTTGGGGTTTTCAGGCAGCGACAAGAAGCAGAAATAAATTTGTAAAAATATATTTATTTTATTAGTTCAAAGGCTTAATCGCCGTCATAAATTTAAAATACGGACTCTGGTATATGTTATTACAGCATATCAATGGGTTTTGTCCCCCCCCCCCCTGAAGAAGACCCTGACTCCCTGAAGGTCGAAATGCATTGGGGTAGCATGGGTGCTATTTGTAGCTTTTGAAATATTGATGTATTTGTAAATTGTTCCTGTAACTATCTCTGTACCAAATGTTGCATATATCTTTTACCCATCGATATGCTGTAATAACATATACCAGAGTCCGTATTTTAAATTTATGATGGCGATTAAGCCTTTGAACTAATAAAATAAATATATTTTTACTAATTTATTTCTGCTTCTTGTCGCGGCATGAAAACCCCAAGGGGAACCAGTCCTTTCATTCTTTTTAGAATATTTAGGGGTGTCCAGCCAGCTCGTTATTTTATTTCCATGCACTTTATCTTTTTTCTTACGTTAAATATAGCAGATTAACCCGGTCGAATGCCTTCTCTGCGTCAAGCGAGATCAGCAGAGAAGGCACTCGACGGTGCTCCACCCAGTGGATCATGTCGATGAGTCTGCGGGTGCCATCTGAGGCTTGCCTGGAAGGAATGAAGCCTACATGGTCTGGATGTACTAGGTTTGGAATATAAGAGGCTAAACTAGCAATTTGGCATAAAGTTTAGTGTCCGTGTTGAGGAACGAGAGAGGGCGATAACTAGCTGGGTCATGTGCAGGTTTACCAGGCTTGTGAATGGTAGTTATTATCGCTTCAAGGGATTCTGAGGGGATCTCACCAGTGTTTAAAAAATGATTAAAGGAGTTGTATAGGTGGGGTGTGATTTGGTCCATATATGTTCTGTAATATTCATTTATGTAGCCATCCGGACCTGGGGCTTTATGCAATGGAAGCTCTTATAGCTTTGAGGATTTCTAGGTGGGAGAATGGCTTGGCTAGGTCTTCAAGTTGCGAGGGGGATATCGAGGGGAGCTGAAGAGGGGTAAGGAAGTCTCGTATTAGTTGTGTGGTGGGCTGCGGTTCCGACGCTGATAGGGAGAGGTTGTATAATTTTGAGTAGAAGGCACCGAAGTAATTTGCAATATCTTTGGGGTTTGACAGTTTGTGGCCTTTCTGATTTAATAAAAATGAAATTCTACATTGTGCTGCTTTCTTTTTATATTGCTGGGCCAGGTGTTTCCCTGCCCTATTGCTCTGAGAATACCAAGTGAGGTGAAGGCGCCTAAGGTAAAAATCATGGCTTTTTTGAAGGAAGGAACTAAGTTCATTCCTTAAGGTGCTAAGTTCTTTTGCATTGGCCGGAGTGGGACTTTGTTTATTCATGAGTTCAATCGCTTGTATACGCTGTAGAAAGGAGTTTATTGCAAATGTTTTCTTATTCTTTTCCTGGGCCCCCAGCTGAAGAAAAATTCCCAGAATGACCGACTTATGTGCGTTCCAGAGTGTGGTTGGGTTGGAGACAGAGCTAGTCTTAGTGGCAAAGAAAGAAGTTATCTTGGATCAAATCCGTTCCTGGGTCTAAGTAGTGCTGCGTTTAAAAGCCAGAGTGTATGTCTGGAGGTGGGGGGCGAGAGAGAGATGGTGATGGATACTGGAGCATGGTCCGACCATCTATTAAGGCCGATAGTTGCTTTGATAACTTTTTGTAGTAGGGACTTGGAAAGCAGAAACAGGTCGATCCGAGAATAAGATCTTTGGGTATGGGAATAGAAGGAGTAGTCCCTCTCAGTACCGTGCAGACACCTCCATGGATCATGGAAGTCTTCCAGGGAGGCTATTGAGGATAGAGCCGTGGACGTCTTGCGTTTTGGGTTGGAGGAGTCCATCTGGATATCTAAGATCTCATTGAAGTCGCCACATATTATAATTTTGCGTTTTGGGTAGTACTGCTTTATAAAAGGTAGCACTGCTTTATAAAAGGATTTCTGGCGGGTATTAGGGGCATAGATGTTTACTATGACGAGGGGTTGGTTGTTAAATGTGGCCGACAAAATTAGGTATCTACCCGCAGGGTCATATTCTGCGTAGCTAAGGGTAAAGGATACCAAAGAGCGGACTGCTATCATTACCCCCCTCGTCTTTTTGTCAGCGCAGGCATGAAAACAATGGGGGAATAGTCTGTGAGTGCATAGTGGGGGGGTTGAGATCGGAAAAATGTGTCTCCTGGACGCATAGTATGTCCGCTTTCTGATTCAAGGCTTCGCGCGACAGGAGTGACCTTTTAAAGGGGCTATTAAGGCCTTTAGTGTTTAAGTAGACAATTGTGAGCGACATTTCGTTAAAATTGGGAAGTCAGATATCGGATAGTTTCACGGTACTAGGGGAGGACAGGTTCCAATTAAAGAGGGGGAGAGGGGAAGGAGAGGGTGGAGGGACAGAAAAGTAGCAAAGGATATTAATAAACACAATGGGACGTATGAGCAGGTCTGGGTCAGATCAGGTAGAATAGACCCAATCTGAGCAAACAGTGCTAGAACTATGCAGATACTAGAATAGAATAATAATGTATCTTATAAAGTAAACTCAATTAATACGTTTGAAAACGTAAAAGTATAAACCAATAAATGTGCTTAGCACATCAAAGGTTATGGAGCGTGGAAGGGATAACATAACTGCTTCCACTCCTCCACACAACTACAACATATGATAAATATACTGATAATAAATAACCAGCAATAAACCTTAGTTGTCTCTAGGAATGTTCGGAGTGTTGCATGATACAGGCGGGTGACTTGCGGCTAAGTTAGAGCGTGCGATTCCCACGGGTTGGAGATCTTGGAGGATGGCCTCGCAGGAGGGGTGCGAGGGGGTGCTTGGGTTAGCAAGCCCCAGTTAAGGAGTTGTTTGAGACCTTCCTTAGGAGATAATATAGCAACTTGTTGGTTGCGATGGGTCACAAGGAGCTTTACAGGATGACCCCATTTGTAGGCAATTTTTCGCTCATTCAGTATAGAAGTGACCGGTGCAAAGGCTCTACGCGCCTGGGAAGTAGCCGCTGATATGTCATTATATAGTGTCACTCCATGGAAGGGATCTGGAAGTGAGCGCAAGGACCTTGATGTGCGCATAATATCTTCCTTGACATGGAAAAAGTGTACCCTTGCCAGGATGTCTCTGGGGACAGAGGCTGGGAGATGTTGCGGTTTGCGGATCCTATGTGCCCGATCGATGAGCATGTCTTGTGTCGTCAGCGATGGCACAAGTTTGCGGAATAATTGGTGCAAGTACGGCACAATTTGCGTGGCTGCAAGAGATTCAGAGACCCCTCTCACCTTAAAATTGTTCCGCCTCGAGCGATCTTCGAGGTCTGCGATTTTTTGGGCGAAGCTGGGTGACCATAGCAGCCTGCTCATCTTGTATATCTACCATAGCGTTGTGTGCTTTAGTGGCTTCAGATAAGTGTTGCTCTATGTGGTCTGTATGCTGCTCTAAGGAGGTGACCTTCTCGTGCATCTGGTAAATAGAGATCCTTAAATCCCTATGCAGTTCTGTTTGCAGGGACAGTAGCATGGCTTTTAGAGAATGCTCAGATGCTGGGTTGTCTGTGGTGAGGTAAGCAGCAAGTGAATGTGTGGCTAATTGATCTGTGGCGGGACTACAGGTCCCAGCGCCATGATGCTTCTTAGAGGGAGGCTGCTTATCTGGGGACTGTGTTGGAAACTCTGTAAGCCTCTTACCTCTGTCCCCAGGGGAGATGGAGTGTTCACTCGTCTGATCCATGACATCGGCCATCACGTGGAGCAGAGAGGAGGCCGCCGCAGGGCTGTTAGGGGGGTGCTCCGGGTTTCCCGAGTCCCGGCCGGCGCCATTTTGCGGATCCTGCTGTGAGGGCCTTATGTAGAAGTCCAAGAGTCTGTGGGGTCCCTTGAGCTTGCCTTTCTTCTTGGACATAGTCCGAAGGTTGTCCGGTATGCAGGAGGCTGTGCAGCAGCTCGTCTGGTTAGCGGGAGACGGCTGGTTATGCTCCTCTATAGTGTGGAGGAGCGGAGCGGTGTTTTTATGCGGCCATCTCGCTCAGCGGCCAGTCCACGCTCCCACCTGTGTGTAATTTTATCTCAGTATAAATACAGCTGTTCTGTGAAGCCCTTTGAGGTTTGTTAGAGAATCTTAGTAAACAAACAGCATCACGAAGGCCAAAGAACACACCAGACAGGTCAGGGATAAAGTTGTGAAGAAGTTTAAAGCAGGGTAAGGTTATAGAAAATATGCTAAGCTTTGAATATCCCACGGAGCACTGTTTAATCCACCATCTGAAAATGGAAAGAGCATGGCACAACTGCAAACCTGCAAAGTCTATCTACCTAAACTGACAAGCTGAGCAAGGAGAGCATTCATCAGAGAAGCAGCAAAGAGGCCCATGGCAACTCTGGAGGAGCAGCAGAGATCCACAGCTCAGGTGGGATCTCAGTTCAGATAGGACAGTTATTAGTCATGCACTCCACAAATCTAGACGTTATGGAAGAGTGGCAAGAAGAGAGCCATTGTTGAAAGCAAGCCAAAGGAAGTCCTGTTTGCAGCTTGTGAGAAACTATATAGGGGACACAGAAAACATGTGGAAGAAGGTGCTCTGGTCAGGTGAAACCAAACCTGAACTTTTTTGCCTAAAAGCAAAATGCTATGTGTGGCAGAAAACTAACACTGCACATCACCCTGAACACACCATCACCACTGTGAAACATGGTGGTGGAAGCATCATATTGTGGGGATGTTTTTCTTCAGCAGGGACAGGAAAGCTGGTCAGAGTTGATGGGAAGATGGATGGAGCCAAATACAGGGCAATCTTAAAAGAAAACCTGTAATGCTGCGTACACACGATTGGAATTCTCGTCGGAAAAAGCTCTGATGGTTTTCCTGACGGAATTCCAACGGAATTCTGCTCAAGCTGTCTTGCCTACACACAGTCACACCAAATTCCATTTAGAATGCAATGACGTACAACGGGACTAGAAAAAGGAAGGTCAATAGCCAGTAGCCAATAGCGTCCATCTCGCAGTTGAATCTGAACATGTGTGATTTTAGGCGTGTAGGAATTGCATATCCACGATCGGAAATTTCCGATGGAAAAGCTGTGGCAAGACTTCAAAATTGCTGTTAACAGACGCTCCCAATCCAATCTGACAGACGTTGAGCTATTTTACAAAGAAGAATGGGCAGAAATGTCACTGTTTAGATGTGCAAAGCTGAAGACTTACAGCTGTAATTGCAGCAAAATGTGATTCTACAAAGTATTGACTCAGAGGGGCTGAATACAAATGCACACCACACTTTTCTAATATTTATCTGTAAAAAAAAAAAAAATTGAAAACCATTTATCATTTTCCTTCCATTTTACAATTATGTGCCACTTTGTGTTGATCTATCTAAAATCCCAATGAAATAAATGTATGTTTTTGGTTGTAACATGGCAAAATGTGAAAAATTTTAAGGAGTATGAATATTTTTTCAAGGCACTGTAAGTTATGTATTCTCAAAGATCACAGCAAAGGCTCTGAAGTCATGTGTTAATCCATTTTTCTAATTTGATCTCCTCATAAAAGAACAAAGTACCTATGTTGTGAACTTTTGAAAATTAATTCCCTCTAATTGCTTATCCCTTTCATGACTAAAGCCACGTACACACGATCAAACAATCTGGTAGAAAAGTCCGGCAGATTCAAGTGCGCCCGTGTGTGGGCTCCGGCGGACTTTTTTTACCCAAAAGTCCGGCGGCCTAAGAAAGTAGTTTTGCACATCAATATGTTCGCCGGACTCGCATTTCGGCAGACAATACGGCCGTGTGTGTGCTAGTCTGGCGGACAATATGGCCGTGTGTGTGCTAGTCCGCCATACTTTTGAAATGAACTGACTTTTCCCGCCCAGAGAAAAGTCCGCTCATTTTGAGCGCGGCTCCAGGTAGCCGGGACAAGCGAAGGAGATGTCGCTGGCCCCGTCACCTGGTATGGACTTAAAGGGCAATCCCTACACCGAAAAAACGGCCCCAGGTCCATATCAGACCCTTATCCGAGCACACTACCCGGCCGGTCAGGAAAGGGGGTGGGGACGAGCGAGCGCCCCCCCCCCCGAGCCGTACCAGGCCCGTGCCCTGAACATGGGGGGTGTTTTGGGGAAGGAGGGCCGCGTGGCCCTCCACCCCAAAGCACCTTGTCCCCATGTTGATGAGGACAAAGGCCTCTTGCCAAAAACCCTGGCCGTTGGTTGTTGGGGTCTGCGGGCGGGGGGGCTTATCGGAATCTGGGAGCCCCCTTTAATAAGGGGGCCCCCGGATACCGGCCCCCCACCCTATGTGAATGAGTATAGGGTACAATGTACCCCTACCCATTCACCTGTGAAAAAAATGTAAAAAAAACACAAGGGTTAAAATAGTTTATTGCACAGCTCCGGGGGTCTTCTTCCATCTTCGGGGGTCTTCTCGCCAGACTCCTCCACTATCTTCTGCTAGCTCTTTTACTAGCGGAGGAGCCTGGCTTTCTTCTTCACCGCTGCCCTCTTCTTCTGACTTCGGGGGCCTTGTCCCCCTCTTCGGTTCTTCTTGCCAGGCCACCGCGCCTTCTTCTAGCTCTTTTACAAGCGGTGGCCCGGTCTTCTGTCGCAGCTGCCGCCTTCTGTTCTTCTCTTCTTCTCTTCTTCTTTTCTTGAGCTGTTGCCTCATCGCTGTCTCTGGTCACAATGGCAGGCACGCGGCGTGTGGCGACTTATATAGGGACATCGCCGGATGATGTCCCCGCCCATTATGATGTCACAGTCCCAGCATCCTCTACGTCCGCCGGACCTAGTCCGCCTCAAAAGTACCGTGTGTGGGCAGGTAGCTCATTCAGAATGTCCGGCGGGCAGTTCGGCGGTTTGTCCGCCGGATAGTCTGATATGTGTGTACGCGGCATAAGCCTATTTTAGACATTTGGTGTTTACAAGTTAAAATCCATATTTTTTGCTAGAAAATTACTTGGAACCCCCAAACATTATATATAATTTTTTAGCAGAGACTCTAGAGAATAAAATGGCGATTGTTGCAATATTTTATGTCACACGGTATTTGCCCAGCGGTGTTTTAAACGCAACTTTTTGGGAAAAGGGACACTTTCATGAATTTTAAAAAAACAAAACTAAAAAATAAAATTAGCCCAATTTTATTGCATAATGTGAAAGATGATGTTACGCCGAGTAAATAGATACCAAACATGTCACACCTTATAATTGCACGCACTCGTGGAATGACGAAAAACTACGGTACCTAAAAATCTCAGTAGGCGACGCTTTAAAAAAAAAAATTCCGATTACCAGGTTAGAATTACAGAGGAGGCAGAATTATTGCTCTCGCTCTGACGATCGCGGCGATACCTCACATGTGTGATTTGAACACCGTTTACATATGCGGGCATGACTTCCGTGTACATTTTCTTTGCTTTAAATTTTCTTTAAATTACCGTATTTTTCGGACTATAAGACGCACGTAAAAGCCTAAATTTTCTCACAAAATCGACCGTGCGCCTTATAATCCGGTGCGCCTTATATATGACCTGTTGACATCGCTGGAGTTCTTTGGTTAATGCACCCGGAATGATGGCAAGCACCGAATTAGTTTTCTTCACTTGGGCTTTAACAGTATCTGTCAGATGGGCGCGCATGGAGTCACAGATCAATAGGGATGGAGATTCGTGGAAAAAGCCACCCGGTCTCTTACCGTAAACCGACGTATCGTAAACCTCTCTCAGGTTGTTCTACTGCGTGACTGATAGCGATGAGTTTGAAATCCGCTTCGTAAGCATGTCTCTTAACAGGAGCCATTTTTGGGGCAGCGGGTATACCGTAGAAAATGAACGAATGAATGCGCACACCTCCTGACTAAGATGGCCGTAATGCCCAATCCAAGCAGTGCAGCTTCGTGGGATTACCAAAGCTAGGAAGCTGCACTGCTTGGATCGGGCATTACGGCCATCTTAGTCAGGAGGTGTGCGCATTCATTCGTTCATTTTCTATGGTATACCCGCTGCCCCAAAAATGGCTCCTGTTAAGAGACATGCTTATGATGCGGATTTCAAACTGAAGGCTATCAGTCATGCAGTAGAGCATGGAAATAGAGTAGCTGCGAGAGAATTCAACATTAATGAATCAATGGTACGGAAGTGGAGGAAGCAAGAAGATGCCCTGCGCCAGGTAAAGAAGACCAAACTGAGTTTCCGAGGAAACAAAGCAAGATGGCCACAGTTGGAGGACAACATTGAACAGTGGGTTATTGAACAGAGAACCGCAGGTAGAAGTGTCTCTACTGTCTCTATTCGACTCAAAGCAACAGCGATCGCACGCGACATGGAGATCAACGACTTTCGAGGAGGTCCCTCTTGGTGCTTCCGTTTCATGAAAAGGCGGAATCTCTCTATCCGCACAAGAACCACTATGTCACAGCAACTGCCAAAGGATTACGAAGAAAAGCTGGCCATTTTCCGTACCTACTGCAAGAACAAGATCAATGAACAGAAGATCCGACCAGAGCACATCACCAACATGGACGAGGTCCCCCTTACCTTTGATATCCCTGTAAACCGTACTGTCGAGAGAACAGGGACCAGTACGGTATCTATACGCACTACAGGAAACGAGAAGTCATCCTTCACTGTAGTTCTCGGTTGCCAGGCTAATGGCCAGAAACTACCACCCATGGTAATTTTCAAGAGGAAGACTCTGCCAAAAGAAAAGTTTCCGGTTGGCATCATCATCAAGGCTAACCCGAAGGGCTGGATGGACGAGGAGAAGATGAGTGAGTGGCTGAGAGAGGTTTACGTCAAGAGACCGGGTGGCTTTTTCCACGAATCTCCATCCCTATTGGTCTGTGACTCCATGCGCGCCCATCTGACAGATACTGTCAAAGCCCAAGTGAAGAAAACTAATTCGGTGCTTGCCATCATTCCGGGTGGATTAACCAAAGAACTGCAGCCACTAGATATAGGTGTCAACAGGTCATTTAAAGTTAAATTGTGAGCTGCGTGGGAGCATTGGATGACAGAAGGCGAACACACATTCACCAACACAGGGAGGCAACGCTGGGCGAGTTACGCCACTATCTGCCAGTGGATCGTGGATGCCTGGGCGAAGGTATCAGTCACCAGTGTAATCCGAGCTTTCAAGAAGTCCGGAATTATCACTGAACAGCTAAGTACCGGTACCGATGACAGCAACGAGACTGACTCGGATACTGATGAGAATGATGAGAGGGATACGGGCGTGCTTGATGCCGAAATTGCCCAATTGTTAAACTCAGACACTGAAGATGAAGAATTTGATGGATTTGCGGGAGAAGAATAAAGTGAAAAAGTGAGTGTCTGGTTTTGTACGGTATTCACCGGTAACTGAACAGTGTTAAGAGTTATTGAAGAATAAAGTGAAAAAGTGAGTGTCTGGTTTTGTATTTAACTGAACAGTGTTAAGAGTTATTGTTATAGACCATTTTATGGTTATTGCTAAAGAGTTGAATAAAATTTGACTTACAGTACCGCATCCGAGTTGTGTTTCATTAAATGCGCCTTATAATCCAGTGCGCCTTATAGTCCGATGCGCCTTATATATGGAAATATCCATTTTATCAGCCGGTCATTGCTAGTGCGCCTTATAATCCGGTGCGCCTTATAGTCCGAAAAATACGGTAATAAATTGTTTTAAAAAAAATAATAATTGATCGCTTTTATTGCTGTCACAAGGAATGTAAACATCCCTTGTGACAGTAATAGGTGGTGACAGGTACTCTTTACGGAGGGATCGGGGGTCTAAAAGACCCCCGATCCCTCCTTTACACTTCAAAATGTTCAGATTGCCCTTTTCGGCGATTCTGAATACTGCATATATTTTTAAATCCGGCTCCATTGGTAGCCGAGTAAACCGGAAGTGACATCATGACGTCGCTTCTCTCTTTACAATTAGGAGACTGGAATGAAGCCGCTTACGGCTTCATTCCAGTCCCTCCCTAGCCGTCAAAAGCGGCGGATCATGCATCAGTGCTCCCGATTGAACGGGAGCCCCGGTAAGAGCGGCGGGAGGCGGCGGGAGGGGGGACGTCCCCTCCCGCTCCTCCGGAATAACAGCCGAGCGGCTTTTAGCCACATCGGTTGTTATGGCTGGAAAGCCAATCGCCCGCTCTGAAAAACGGTACCGGGATGATGCCTGCAAGTGCGGGCATCATTCAGGTATAACCCCCGGAAGCCGAGTACGCACATCTGCGTACGCTCAGAGGCAAGGGGTTAAAGATACAAAAATTAACTGGGGCTTGTTTTAGGATGCATTTATTGCTTGTTACGAATATGTAAATACATCAGTGTGCTTTGTGACAATTACACTTTCAGATCCCACCGTGTGCAGAGATTTTTCTGCTCTGAGACACAATTCAAGCACCCGCAGACTGAAAGTGATTGTTACTGGGGCAAGTTAAAGGCTAAGTTCAACTTTGGAACATGTTACACGTCCCCCACATATTTAGGATGGAACATGTTCCAGTGTCTGCATTCTCTCCCTCTCCCAGTGACAGCGGGTAGGGGGTCCTCTCCCTGAACTTGCTGTCACAATTTAAGAACAGCATGGCTGTCTGGGACTCAGCCCACTCGGCTGAGGCGTTAACTCACACAGATCTGTGAATGAATGAACTACAAACACCATCGCCCATTACGGCCCAGGGCTTGTAGTTCTCAATGAAATGCGAGGGCACTGGTTGGTCGCCCACCACAACTGATGGCTTTTAGTTCTCAATGAACTGCGAGGGCACTTTCTGCCCATATTGGAGGTATGGGAAGACAGTGTACTGAGAGTCTGCAGAAGCCAAGCATTGCATCTGCCATCTGCTGATCACTGGTGCAATACTTTACAGGCTCCAGTGTAAAAAAAAAAAAATAATAAAATACATTTTTTTTACCTGCATTTATTATTTTATTTTTTTTAAAAGGTGAACTTGGATGCAGTTAACCCTTGTTACACTCATGGTAGCTATCACATTTTAATAGAAACATGCACAATTCATAACATCTGCTGTTGCAATTCTAGCAAACATGTTTGCATTACTGACAGTGATGTCCAGACAGGAATGCAACAGAGTTTACAATATGGTAGAACCCTACAGATGCAGAAGCTTTGCAATTTCTGATTAAGGCCTCATGCACACGAGACGCAGGTGAAATCTCTGCTCAAAAAAAGATGAAACGCGCGTTTAGAAACTTTGCATGTCGTGTTTAGACGCGTTTAGCCGCGTTTGCGTTTATAAGCGTTTATAAAGATAACATCATGTAGACCCTCCCCAAGCTCTCTAAGCATGTTTTTTTTTGTTTTTTTTAACTATTTCTGCTATTTTGATCAGAGTGAGCAGCAGCAGCATAGAGAGCAGTTGTACACTTGCATTTGCCTCTCTTTCTGTGGTATATATTTTGAAATGGATCCCATATTGAATATATGTCAGGAAATGCTCCTGATGTTGCTCTTGATGAGACAGCAACGTCGTCGCAAATTTCGTGAGAGGTCCAGAGTCAGAGATCGTCGATATTGGACCCATCCGTTGATGGGACAGCGAATGTCCGTTGGATATTTCACAAACATGTATGTGCAGCTGCGTACCTACCCCGACAAGTTTTTTAATTTTAGCTGGATGTCCATTGTCACATTTGATCTGCTCTTAGAAAAAGTACGACCTGGTGTGACATTCGTGGACACCAATATGAGAAACTGTGTCACCAGAGGAACGTCTGTTGGTAACGATCAGATATGTGTATATATTTATAAAATATATTTATCTATAGATGTACAGATTAATTTTTTTCTCTGTCCTTTATTTTTTTTTAAATAATGTCTATTTATTGCAAATTATCCAATTTTTAAAAATATTTTCTTGTGGCAATTTTTAACATGTTTTCATTATTTCTAATATAAAACAATATTAAAATCATTAATTATTTATTTTTTAATCTTAATATATTTTTTTATTCATTTTTTCTAGTTTCAAATTGTTTTATTTAAAAGCAAATCTATGTTAATTAGATTTTTTATAATTGTTTTAAATTTATTTGGCTAATTTTTTTATATATTTTTATCGTGAAATATGTACTGATTAATATATTTTAATGCTTTGCTGCTGTATATGGTAGTATAATATTTTTTAATGCCTTATTAAAATATCCAGAATCCTAACCCTAACACTAACCCTACCCCTAACAGCTAACCCTATTCCTCACACTAACCCTAACCCTAAACAACCCTAACCCTAATCCAACCCTTAATCCTAAACAATAACCCTAACGGATAACCACTTACCATAGCCGCAGATGGTCACAGCTGACTTTGAGGCTATGTATCTCTGATGCAGAAAAGTGCATGACATTTTGCGACTTTGGGGCCCCCTATCTCGGGGTCACTTGGTGATAGGAACCCCAAATTTGAATATGTTGTAGTGCTAGATCCACAGTGTCTGCATACCAAATTTGGGGTTCCTCCTGGCAATAAGTGGCCCCAAGATATGGGCCCCCAAAGTCGGGTCACAAAATGTCATTCTCAGATCATATTTCTGAATTTTCAGGTCCAAAAAATTGGGTTCCTTTAAAAACGCATATAAACGCAAACGCGGCTAAACGCGGATGCCGTGTTTAGACGTGTTTAGCCTCGTTATGCATATGAAACGTGGAAATTTTTGCGTCTGAACCCATATTTTTGCTTCTGGAAAAACAAGGTTAAAACGCAACTGCATAAAAACGGAAAAAAACTAGACTGTGTGCATGGACACATAGGATAATATTGAATGAGCTCAGGGGCAGTTGAAAAAAGTGTCCAACTGCATCTGAACACACGTTTAACTGCGTCTCGTGTGCATGAGGCCTAAAAAACATTAAATGATTTCACCTTTTAAATGTTTAAATATTGTTTAAATACACAAAAAGGTAAAGAACAATATTTACAGAAGAAAAATTTTACAAAACGTACACAAAGCACACTACTGCGCAACTTTGCTGTGATTTTACCGCAATTCTGCGGTGATTTCAGGGAATGCCTGTGTAAACTTGAGGGGCTACTTTGAAGTCGGCGCGACTTGAAGTCGCACAAATATAAATGGTACTCATTGGAAATCATGGGGTATGATTTGCCATGTGACTTTATAGTCCCAAGATAAGCTGCACAAGTGTGAAAGGGGCTTATATAAAAGTTTGCCAAGTCTTTTTTCAGTCCAATTTGCATGTAGAGTACTCCAATCTGATTTAACTAATCCCCAGCTTTATTAAATGACGCTTAGCATTTTTTATTGTTCCAAAAAAAACTGAGGGGGGTGTCAGCAGGAGGAAGAGAAACCACAATATACTGATCTTTCCAGTGAAGAGCTGTGCAGAGGGGCATGTCAGATCAATTCTGACCATTGTATTACAGGCAGGCTGTGCTCCCAAGTATAAGGCAAAGATGCAAACTGACCACGCTGGGATGGAGGTGCTTTCATGCTCTGGTGTGGTCAGTTTGAAATAGGAAAGCAGGAGGGATTGGCTGGATCACACACAGGAAGCAATGCTAAGAGAACATAATACTTTTTATTATAAGTACATGGTAGCATGACACATATCAGAAATATAAAATGTTGGGGTAACACACACTTTAATTGTCCTCTTAAATGAAAATGCACATTGTTGTATTATCCCCATTACAGGTACAATCAATAGACAGTATAATTGACATATACAGTATGTGGCATTTCCATGCATGTCAGGAGGAGAGGAATTTATTTTTGGGTTGATTTTTGGTGGTGAATTATGGTAATGGCACAAAATATACAACTGAGATATTTGAGGGAAATGTGTAATGTGTAAACGTGTAAAAAAAAAACGTGCAGGGTGTAGATTTGCTTAAACCATTTAACTGTTTACAACAGCCACTTGTGAATGGCTCTTTAGGAGGCTAATCTGGGCTAAGATGTTTCTGCATTCTACTATTCAATTTTGGAGAAATGTGGTTGGCACTGTGTTCAATAAGAATCATTCATTCACTCCACAGAGTTTTAGATTTACTATCACATGCACCCAAGACCCTGCATTCACTATATCTAGTCTCCTGCAGTACGCAGAACATGGACATGCAATTGTTTTAGTAAACATAAACTGCTAAATACTTTTTCTCATCAGCAGTTAGAGCAGTCTTGTGAAGTCTATCAGTTCCTGGTTAAAGCTTGTAGGAGAGGTTTTCATACTGCACTGGCTGTCCTATCAGGATGCAGGACCCCTGAACCTCTGTCTGGACAGTGCTGATTGGCCCTGTTCTGATCACATGCACTCACCCAAGAAATAAAAAATCTCTCTAGTAATACACATCCAACTGAGCATGTGCAGACTGACTCCACTAACTCTGTCTTATCCAGGCATGTTTTGGAAGCACTGCAAGAAGGGGTGGAGAAGACAGGATCAAGCAGCCTTTTTACACAATGCAGAGGATAACCCCTTAGGTTCCACAGCGACTATAAAAAGCATGCTTTACTGCATATATAGACTGATTTTACTGCTGTGGGTTTAGTAACACTTTAAGAGGGGTCCTGCCCATCCCAAGACACTGAAAGGGGCAATGCCCACATAAGAGGCTATCAGAAAAGTACAGTGCTTTTGGTTATATAATAAAATTCATTAATTCTACTGCCACAACTGCTTTTTTATTTTTAAAACGGAGTTCCACCCTAAAGTGGCACTTCTGCTCATCGGAACCCCCCCCCCCCCCCCTCCAGTGCCACAATTGGCACCTTTCGGGGGGGAGGGGGTGCTAATACTTGTACAATACAGGTATTTTCACCCACTTCCGGGCAGAGATAGCCGCAGAATCTGCGGGTATTTACGTCCCTTCCTGTCCCTTCCCTGCTGTCTGCTGGGAAACATACAGGTCCCAGAGACAGCAGGGACCATCCGTATTGCACAGTGCAACTTGCACATGCCCAGTAAGGAACCAGGAAGTGAAGCCGCAATGCTTCCCTTCCTTATTCCCATACCGAAGATGGCGGCGGCAGCACCGACAGATCGGCTTCGGGTGCCAACATCGCAGGCATGCTGGACAGGTGAGTGTCCATATTTTAAAAGCCAGCAGCTGCAGTACAGACAGACAGAACTCCAGCTTTAAGCCCATTCCCTATGTTGGTGCTCCACGTTGTATATATTTGTATTATAAATGTGTGTATATTAAAGAAAAATGTGTGTGCATGTTTATTTTTAGCATAAAAGTAAAGAATGAAAAATATGACATGTGCCAATGCAATTAGAAGCATGCAAAGCCCTCCAAGACATGTTGGCATTCAATGCAATGTATGTCGGTAGCTGCATGCTGATATGAAATAGTCCAGCTTTTATTTTAGTCCCAATACTGAAGGCCAACATAAACAATCTAGAAGTTCACATAACAGAAATGGGAATGTGGTTTCTGCTGCTCATGGCAAGATGCATAGTTTCTAATAAGCCTTCAGCTATGTGCTGCTTCTAATAAACAAAATAAGAACAAGCTGGAATAAATTGAGAAATAAACATCTTTGTATGTCCTTCTTTATATAAGCCGGGTATTCCATTTTAAAGTTTTACTTATTTTTACCATGACTAGGGTAGCCAGATAACTTACTTTCCCACCAATACATGTAGACCTTAACTATTACCTTAAAATAAATACTCGGACACCTGCTTGGATGAAAATGGCATCAACGGCCTTTATTAAATAACAATAAAAAACTAAACTTTATTTTAAATATTTTCAACAATACAAAAACTTGTAACATCTTCCAGTTACCCAAAGACACTAAGTGATTTTCGGCTGGTCCCTGACGACCCCTTATTATTTTGAGCCTGTGATCCCCTCTTCGTCAGCATCTGTCCCCAGCCGCCAACTCGCCTCGAGGACTCACTAACTGACCACAGACCCCCAACACATGTTAGCCATTAATCTGGACTGACACCAGCCCAAACATAATGACTCCATCTCTGGCATGGGTCCCAACCTTTTCAAATGACCCATGCATTTCAATATATATATATATATATATATATATATATATATATATAGCGCAGTCGTCAAGGACCCAACGCCACCGCGGCACAAGTGTGAAACCTTACACTTGTGACGGCCGCCACGCCAACAAAGCCCGGTGTACTCCATCTTCCAGCCCTAAGGCCCAAAGATCAATGCCAACAGGGTTCAAATGAACCCCGTCACCCCTCAAGTACCTCCAGGTGTCCACCTCCAGCTCCCAATAACGGATGACCACCCCTCCATGCCGGGCAATGAACCGTCCCACCTCCTTGTTCACCTTAATCCTGGTTTTATTTAGTTTTTCCCAGGACCGAGCCCCTCTCCAAGACATGCGGGCCACTATATCGGACCACACCACCGTCATATCCGGGAAAGCGGTACGGAGCCTCAAGAAATCCCACTGGATATCTTTTATCACCTGGCGCATGGGCCGGACCCCCAGATCATTGCCCCCAGCATGGAGCACCAGAATATCCGGGGACCTGTCCAATGCAGCAAAACGATGCACCTCGGGGACTACCTTATGCCACATCATCCCCGGAATCCCTATCCACCTGACTGTGCCTTCCTCCCTGGCCACCCTGAGTTGTCTACCATCAGGCCTGACATCCGCCCTCCTGGCCCCCCAAAAAACAAAAGAATGTCCCATTATCCAAACGAGACGTGGGGGATCTGAAAAGACATAACCAAAAGAAAAACAAACATTCAAACCCATCAGTGTTACTACTAAACAAAACACCAAAACATAGAACAGCAAATCATTACAATAGTTGTGGCCTAACATATAACTGGTACCTAGCCGATTCCCTCCTACCGATCTTCTTAATGACTTCCAAAGGAAGTCCCCACCGAGCTGCTTCAGTAGCAGCCCCTATCCTAAAAGAGTGGGTTGCATACTCACCCGAAGGAAGACCAGCCACCTGTAGACACTTTTTAAAAACCGCAGAGAATTGAAACCTGGAAAGGCAGGAGCCATCCTGATGTACCAACAACGCCCCCTCCCCCGGCGGGCGAAGTGCCAAAAACTGATGCAGAGCCGTAACTGGACAAAGCTGCCTATCCACCCCTTGAAACAACTCCACCCAGGCCCCTTTTCCTTCCTGATCCATCTTCGACTTCCTGATCCAGATCCTTACCTTTCCTTCTGAGCACTGGACGTCACTCCACCGCAGTCCACCTGCTACCCGCCTTGACGGCGAGACCAGCTCCCCAATCTGGAAGGCCCCAAAGAACGCTAACACAGATGCCGCCCGAAACAGTACGACCTCAAACCCAGACGAACACACCTCCCCCAAAACCACTAAAACTGACCCAGCACCGCAAAAGACACAGGGCGCCTGGAGTCCCGTTTGTGGGAACCCCTCCTGTAACCCCGCAGAGCCCTGCGGACCAAAAAGGACTTTGTGACATCCACCCTACCTTCCATCTGAAACCAGAACGCCAACGCAGCCATCTTCCGTCCTATGGCTGCCCCAGACACGCCTCTGGCATGATTATTACATACAAAAAGTAACACCAGCATCTCCATCCCGTCCGGGCCCCCTGCACCTCCTACCTCATTCACCAGGACCAACCATTCTTGCCATACTTTCTGATAAGCCTTCCACGTTCCCACGCTGAGAGACTGTCTGATCAATCCTGCGGCGGCTCCAATGCAACTTTCCACAGCTCCTGCGGGCACGGTTCCCCTGCCCGATTCGCTTCTGGTGCCAGTTTGTGAAACGTGTCCCACTGGAAACGAGACAAAGCATCCGCTAAGCCATTGTCGACCCCAGGGATATGCACAGCATATATAAACGCATTTATGCGCAAACAGCCAAGCACCAAGTGCCGCAACAATCTTATCACCGGGGGAGAAGAGGCTGAGATGTTATTAATAGCCATCACCACCCCCATGTTGTCACAATTGAACCGCACCTTCCTGTTCCCCAATACATCCCCCCACAACTCAACAGCTAAAACGATGGGGAATAATTCCAGCAAAACTAAATTTTTGAGGAAACCCGCCTCCCTCCAACTCTCCGGCCATGGACCCGCGCTCCACTTAACCTGGCAGTACGTGCCATAGCCACCCGATCCAGCCGCGTCCGTGAACAAGACCAGATCCGCATTGCTGGCCGGCCCAACCTGCCAAATGGCCCTCCCATTGAAAGCTGCCAAAAAGGAATCCCAAATCTTCAAGTCCTCCTGTAACTCCCTCGTCAAGTGCACAAAGTGATTCAGCATGCGCACCCCCGCCGTGGTAGCCGCCAACCATCTACAGAAAATGCGCCCCATAGGGATAATCCTGCAAGCAAAATTCAATTTGCCCAGCAAGGACTGTACTTCCTTCAAGCGAAGCTTACGCCTGCCACTGGCCATACTCATGTCTCAAGACCACCAATTTGTCCTCCGGCAATCTACACTCTTTCGCCACCGAATCAATCGTGATCCCCAGGAAGATCAATTTCCGATTTTGGGCCTTCTGTCTTATCCGCCACCAAGGAGATCCCAAATCTTTTTGCTAAATGCTGAACGGTCCCGAGCAAAATGCCGCAACAACGAGAATCTGGGGGGCCTATGCATAAAAAATCATCCAAATAGTGGATAATAGAACTCACCCCCGCGACCTCCCTAACCGCCCATTCAAAAAAGGAGCTGAACTGCTCAAAATACGCACAGGAAATGGAAAATCCCATCGGGAGACACCTAAACACATGCTCTCGGGGTGTACAGGCAACAACCGAAAAGCCGACTCTGCATCGATTTTCGCCATAAGCGATCCCCTGCCATATTTCCTAACCCACGCTACAGCCGCATCAAACGATGTATAGGTAACCGCACATGCCTGCGGGTCAATACCATCGTTGACAGAGCCGCCCTTTGGGTAGGACAGATGATGAATCCTCCTGTACTGACCCGGTTCCTTTTTCGGAACAACACCCAACGGGGAAACAACTAAACCCGGCAGCGGAGGAGCCTCAAACGGGCCCGCCATCTGCCCTAAAGCCACCTCCTTGGCCAATTTCGCTGACACCACCCCCTGATGGAGACGGGCCGACCTCAAATTATCCGAGATCGGTGGCACCTCCCACACCGTACTCGGAATCCTAAACCCTTCCCTAGAACCAACCTCCAACAAATGCGCCGCCGCCCTGTCAGGATACCTACTTAGAAAAGGAAGCATCCTTACCAGACTCACCGGCGTCATCCCTTTTTCCAGCGTTATCCCCTGGTCGACCCTTGCCCTGTTTAAAGCATCACAGGAAGGGGTGGCTCCCGCTACATCCTGAGCCTCGTGCTTGTATCTGCACGATGCCCCAAAACGGCACGTTCTTTCATTGAACTGCCAGCAAACCCCTTTCTTTTTTAGGGGCCGGCGATCCTGTGGAGGAAGTGCCGCCAGCCCCCCCCTGGAAAAAACTGTCCCGTCCCTCTCGAAGATGTCATCAATTTCATACAAAGACTAATGTCTTTGTGATCCCACAACCTGATGGAGGGGCGAACCGCCTTCTGCTGACGAAACTGTTCGTCATACCGAAGCCACGCCAAGCCCCCAAAAACCCTATGAGCCTCACTGATCGCCTCAAGATAGCAACACAGTGCCGAGCAATTTTCGGGGGCCTCTTCCCCTGATCACGCTCGCAAAAATCACAAACGCTTGCAACCAGTTTGCAAATGTGCGAGGGATCAATCTATACCTCCTCTTCTCTTCCTCATCCTTTTTACTCTCATCCGGCTTCACCCGATCTAAATTAAATTTCTCCAAGGGGAGCAGGGAAAAAGATTCCACAAACTCGTCCTTCCAGATCTTTTCCCGAACTTCCTTCTTCAAGTGAGCCCCGCAGGGACCCTCAAAACAAATGTATACCTCACAGCGCACTGCGTCCGCTAAACGCACCTTATCCACGTCCTTGTCCCCCGCTTCAGATCCAGTCTTGGTTCCCCCGGCGTCCTTTTCCGTCTAAGTCTCCGCCGTCACCGACGCCGTCCCCTTCTGTGCAGCCCCCACCCCGCCGGACGTCCCACCACCCACCACGGGCGGAAGAACCCACACCCCCCGTCCAACCGACAGAGCAGCTCCCTGAGGGACTCCCACAACCCCTGGGGCGCTGCCTTCCCCCACCCCCCTCCCCCCCAAAACCCCACCGCTCCCCCCCTACAACTCCCCCCGCCCCAAAAGACAATACAGAGTGTGAGCACTCACCAGGCTGTCCCAGGCGATAGAAACCTCCAGCCGCACCACCGGACACTCCTGCAGCCTCCTGGGGATCTTCAGACAGTTCTCCCTCCTCACTGCTGCTGCCTGCCCGGTCCACCGATCGCTGTGTCATCTGTTGCCTTCCAGGTCCTCCTCTCCCCCTGGGCACTGCAGCGCTGGTCACCGGAGGAAAGCTGGCTTCCCTCTGAGGGCTCTGTCCTGCATTTGAAAGTGGCGCCAAAACGATGACATCATCAAGCCGTGCCTCACTCCCAGCCACCGCACAGGCATTCCTCCGGCCAGCCCTCCCAGGACCCACACTGAGCCTGGAGGCGGAGCCTGGAGGCGGAGCCTCCCGACTGACGCGAATCCCTGGCGCGATCCTGGACACTGCCAGCAGCCAAAATGGAGTCTCCACGAGGTAAGCCCCCAGCTGCCTCTACTCTCGCACTGGTGCCCACTTGCCTGCTTCTCCCCCGGCGGACTGCCTCCCTGACCGGAACATCGCCGGAGGTAGCAGCCGAGTGAATCTGAGCCACGGAGGTGGCAGGAGGGGGTGGGGGCCCGCCGGCCCCTCGAACCTCACCCCCCCAGGACTTTGCCGTGGATAGGAATTCCTTCCAGGCCCCCCGCTCGCTGCCCGGGGTGTCCGCTCAGCGGGGGGACCTGAAGGGGCCCAGCTGGGGCTCCCAAAACGGCATCGAGTCCTGGGGGTATTGTCTGGGCTCAGGCGCTCCGAGGGTCTGGGCCTCTGAGCACGCAGGTGGACAGGCCCTGCTGTGGAAGGACCCTGTCCTACCCCCTGCAGCGTGGCAGCAATCTGGCCCTGAAGCCACTCTGTGCCATGAGCCTCCGCTGCTTCCCTAAGCTGCACCCAAATCTCCTGCAACCCACTCATCCTCACTAACCTCTCTCTATCTGTTTGCAGGACACAACGTTTCTCCTCGCTTGCTGACCCCCAACTGCTAACTTGCCCCACCCTAGCACATGGAAGAAAGAACCACACTCCTCCCCCCTTGTGACCATCCACCAATGGGGTAAGTACACCTGCATCCTAAACCACCCCCACGCTGCCTTTTTCCTCTAGCACAGTAATTTCCCTGCACCCTGTCATGTATGTCCTGCGCTTCCTTTTTAATACAGCTCCGTACATGTCTTTCAAATAGATGCTGATTTGTATGGCTATCAGGACTGCCTAGCTCTGCGCTCAATAGCTACAAGCAACTCAGCAATTGATTTTCTATCAGAGCACCATGCTTCTGAAAAGTTTTGCTCCGACTTCAAAGGAATGTTCTTCAGGCCAGTAGATTCTAAAATCACCTAAATACATCATAAAATCAAATTTATGATTGTGTAACACTTGCAATATCATTTTCTGATTTGCCTACATTTTTTAACTTCTACTCTTTGGAATCTATCACCCTTACTTTGACCATTTCCTTTCCTATAAAGCCTTTTTAGTATAAGCTTTTCTGGGTAGTGTATTAGTCTGATGTAT
The DNA here is from genome assembly GCF_037356315.1 of Lithobates pipiens. Lineage (NCBI taxonomy): Eukaryota > Metazoa > Chordata > Amphibia > Anura > Ranidae > Lithobates > Lithobates pipiens. Next base: position 269,222,291 of record NW_027507718.1, on the reverse strand, counting down.
TAGTGAATTTTATGTAGCACCCTCCTAGATAGATGTTAGGATTAGGTAGATTAAGTTCTGGCTCACCATGTCCAATGGCACTGCTATTTTTGCTGTAAACTTGCCTCACTGTAATCATTGTGGCTGCAATTTCTCACTATAATCAGTACAGCTGCATGTGATCTGTTCAGTGTTTTTGCTGCAGGTTTGATTGCTGTCTCTGCTTTCCAGAGACTGTAGCTCTCTCCAGAACATTAAGTAGGTGTGGAGCAATGCAAATAGCAGAATGAATATTTGTACAGCCCTGGCCAATCCCAGGGAGGGTGACTCTAAAGGCTGCTGGGAGTCTGTATTTGTACTCGGAGTCACTCTGTGGATAGTAAGGAAAGGAACAAAGAGCAACAAAGACCTGAAGTGTGCCAAGGGTCACGCGGTCAGTATGCCTAAAAGGGGGCAGAAAATAACACAGTAGGATGAAAGCTTAACAACCAGATTACACAGTGAATAACGTCTAACCTGGGGTGGCGGCAAATGAGGTATGTCTTTGCTGCAGAAAAGGAAGTGCTAGGAAAGGCAGTAGAGGACCAACCCATCGTTACACCAAGCATGTTAGTGTTACATTTGTCTAAAACCAACACCAAGCACCACACCTAGCCAGGCTCCAAGAACCTGACAACAGTGCCTCCCCCGAATGCTGTGACTTGTGAGCATGCAGATGTAACAGAAAAGCCGGGGTGCCAATCAGTAGATTGGCTAAAGTAAGTGAGACCCTGTGCCAGAAGCTTTAGGAACCACCAAGCCAGCTATAGCACCCCCTTTGTAAGGTGTTCATCTTCTAGATTCCCCTGGATAGCCTAGGCTGGAGTGGCTCAATGGAGGTCCCAAACGCCAGCGGATAACCAAATACACATACTCGTGGGTACGTGGTAACTGATTACAGGGTTTAATGGAGAGTGGACCGTCTTTTATGTGGTAATTTACAAAGCCCTGCCCTGTGAGGGGCCCATAGGGTGGATTTTACACATACATCAACAATTTTCTTAAACTCATGACATTATGTAAGTCAAAGGTTAAATACAATCTTCTGATAGTTATTTTGCCTTTTCAGCATCTGCTGACTGACCATATTCTTGCGTAACCAGTCCTATCTATCCCTGTGCCTCTTACCACAGACAGATGTTTCCTGATATGTCAACATCTTGCATCTTAATTCTGAACCTATTGAAATGCACGCCTAAGCATATTATCTTAGACCTTTGACTTAGTACATCTTTTGGTAACCTCAATAGGTATTCCCTTATAATCCTCCCTTTGATCATTCTGTGATTTACATAATGATCATTCCTTTTTTAATTTAATAGCACAGGCTTCATACTCCGAACCCTCGTGCTCTTGGTTTTTGTACCATACCGTTGGACCTTTAACAATGGAAGTGAGTTTCAGATCCTCCGGAGCGGCCGTGTTTCCCTTTTTACATAAACATTTGATTATCTTATAACAGGCATATAAAAATAGAATGAAGAGAATTACAATGGCAATTGTCATGGCAGTATTTCGGAGCCAAGATATTAATCCCCCAAAACTAAAACTGCTCGAGAATGGATCCCAGTTTTTTCCTATATTTCTTGCCTCTTTCTGTAGTTTATTTACCTCTTCCCTGTGTTGGGCAATAACGTCATAGTAGTCTGGGACTTCGATGCTGGTATTATGAATCCAGGTACAGCACTCATAATCCTCAGTAGTCTCACAGAGGCCAGTAAGGGCTGCACTCATACTTTCTATGGCCAACTCATGTAGTTCTAGTTGCTTCCTAATTGCCCTACTTTCTAGATTTAGTTTGGTTATATCATCAGAATTTTCCTCCAGAATCTCATCAATTATGCCAGTGTAATTATTTAATCTTTTCATTAGGTCAATTCCCCATCCTGTCCAGGAAGGGAACCATGCCCAGGCCATATCTTTTTCTAAAAACAATTCTCGTTTATTACGGTGTCTAAGGGGATATCTAGGATGCATGCTAGCTTCAAGGAGGTGACTTCCCTTGTTATCCCCTAATACCCCCATGATAGGAACCAGGGCTGCAAGGTAACACCACCCCTGGGGTTTGGTTGGGATCCAGGGGTGACAGAGTTTGCCGCAGCATATATATATGGTATTTCCTAGAGCTAGGGGCCGTTTATGGAACACGTTCCTAAGAGTATCAGAAAGGCCAGAGAGTATCAGAATTGACATTAATTGGTGTATTGTAGACTTGGTACTGGAGCTAAGAAAGTCTAAAAAGGTGGCATTTAGGGTGGGATCTGAAGTATGGAAGAAAGAAGGACTGTTAAGCGATGTCATTGAAATGTTAAGTTTTGCTTGTTTGCAAACCTCGGCTCCATCTGTGGTGTTTCCCAGTTGGAAACACCAGTCTGGGAAGTAGCTTCTACCTATAATTTGGAAAGTGAGGGTTTTATTTGGAAGGGTCCTAGTAACATTCGTTAGGACAATAGGGGGTGTTCCATTAAGGAGGGGGGTAAAATTCAAGGGGACTGCCATGAGAGGGATTCTAGCTGTACTGGGATGTAGCTTGCTGCAAATCCAGCATTTCTCAAAACCGGATTTTTGAGCATAGCTATATTTGAATTTTAGTAGTAACATCTTGTCAGTCAGTCCCTTAGGTGACTCATTAACGGGTACAATACTTCTACTATGTCTTTGGCCGGGGGTATTATTCATCTTAGGTGGTCCACATATCCCTTTTAATAGACCTAAGTCTTTTGGATGATATATACAGTTGGCTATAAACCATGTGGGCAGGAATACAAATAGTACCAGACTACCCCAGAGGCATACAGCCTTCCCTGACACTGAAGGTAAAAACATTTCTACAAGTTCTTATGCTTGTCCTTCCTCCTCGCTATCATGTAGGGTTTCAAGGGTTAATTGTCCAATGCCTTCCTGAATCTCTTGCAGTTCCGGTAGCTGTTCGGGTGGGTCGGGTCCTCCTTCAATAGGTGGGGGGTCGGGGGTTGTGGGAAGCGGTGGGCACTTTTTCAGCCTGCTGGCGTGGATCCAGGTGTTTCCTTGGTCAGTCAGGACCGCAGTTCTGGACACCTTTTCAACCTTCCAAGGTCCAGAGTAGATTGGTCCGATCCTCTTTTTGTGGGCAAGTTGCTTGACTAGCACTTGATCTCCTGGGATGAAGGGGTGTGTTGGCTCTGTGGAGAGAGGAGAGAAGGTGACAGAAACTTGTTCGTTCATTTCATGAAGCATACTTACCAGGTTTTTCACGTACATTTCCTGTTGGGAATAAATGTCAATATCAGTGTCTTGGTCTAATGGGGGTAATTCTATGTTTGCGGGGACTCCCATCAAAATTTCAAAAGGTGAAAGTTTCGTTCTGGCGTGGGGTGCCGTCCTAATCTGGAATAGCACAGAAGGGAGGTGATCAAGCCATCCCTTCATTGTGCCCCCTGTGGCCTTTTTCAATTTATCCTTTATATTTCTATTCATTCTTTCCACTACCCCTGCACTTTGAGGGTGATAGGGGATGTGTAGTTTCCATTGCAGCCCTAACAATTTAGCCACAGCCTGGGTAACGGAGGAGCTGAATGCAGGTCCCCTATCTGACCAAATAGATGTTGGTATGCCAAACCTACAAATCCAGTTATTCAGCAAGCATTTTGCTGCTATATTGGCTGTCTCACCTGCACAGGGAGTGGCTTCAACCCAGCCTGAAAATTTATCTATGACAACGCACAGGAATTTTAGGTTCCCCTTTTGTTTTGGCATGTGTGTGAAGTCTACTTGTAAATCTGTAAGGGGACCTATTGGTGGGGGTAGATGACCATGTAGGCCATGCCGTTTGCCCTGCACATTGTTTTGAGCACAGGTAAGGCAACTTGTGGTCAGGAGTTTGACTTGTTTGTTCAAGGCGTTTGTGCAGAAAGATTTGGTGTACATAGTGGCTAAAGGGATGGCACCTATGTGTCCTGGACCATGAAGGTAGGAGAGAATTAGAATACTGCTTGCCTCAGGTATTCCCAATATCTTCCCCTCTTTTGACCACAGACCCTCTGGGTCTTTGGTCAAGCCAGCCTTCACCCAATACAAGACATCTTCCTCAGTGGCTAATGATTGCATTTGTGCCACTACAGATTTAAAGTTAGGACAGGTGAAATGATCCTTAAAGTACATGGACGTGGGGGTGGGCTCCTGGGTGGAGGACTGGGCTGCCTTTTTCGCTTCTCGGTCAGCTAAGGCATTTCCCTTGGAAAGTCTGCTATTATCTGAAGAATGTGCTTTTACTTTAATTATTGCCACCTCTTTTGGGAGCAAAATAGCCCGAAGAAGTGCCTGAATCTGGGTAGCATTGAAAATAGGTTTATTATCTGCTGTTTTAAAACCTCTTTTAGCCCATATTACTCCGAAGTCATGCACCACCCCAAATGCATATCTACTGTCTGTGTAAATGTTCACCTTCTTATCTGTAAATAAAATGCAGGCCCTGGTGAGGGCTTCTAGTTCAGCCACCTGAGCCGAAGAGGGGGGCAGTGGTTTGGCTTCTAATACCTTGTTTGGCAACTGGACTATTGCATATCCTGTTTGGAAGGTGGAATCGGAGGGACGGGAGCAACTACCGTCCACAAAAACATCGTCTGCATTGGTAATCGGTACGTCGGTGAGGTCTGGTCTTGGTGATGTGATAGACTCCACTCGTGTTATACAGTCATGAAACTGGTCTGGGTCTTGTGGTAGGCGTAACATGGAGTGCAAGAGACGGACGGCAGGGTTGTTGGCGGGAACATATTTGAGAGACAGATTGTCTGTGTTCATGAGGGAAATCTCATATCCACTGAGTCTTTGTGAGGTCATGTGTTGGGTGTTCATGTTCTGTATGAGGTGGGTGACAGAATGTGTGGTATAAAGCGTCATCGGGTGTCCCAAGACCATCTTGTTGGCATCTTGTACGGCCATAGCACAGGCGGCTAAATTCTGAAGGCATGATGGCATGCCTTGAACCTGAAGGGGGAGTTTTTTAGATAGGTAGGAGACAGGGCGGTAGCCTGTTCCATGCTGTTGTGTCAAAACCGCCCACATACTGTATTAGCACCGACCCTCGCTCAGGCGTCCAAGATTTGACAGTCTCCTTGAGTACCATAGAGAAGGCAGCAGGACTATCAACATACCCCTGAGGCAGGCGTGTCCAGGTTAACTGACCCGTGAACTGGCCCTCCGTCCAGGAGAAGGCAAACATAGGCTGGGCCCCTTCCGCAATGGGAATGCTAAAGAAGGCATTTGCTAAATCAATCACTGTGTAGCATAGAGAATGTGCCGGTATACATGAGAAGATAAAAGTGATGTCTGAGACTAGGGGCGGAAGTGGAATCACTTGTTTGTTAACTGCCCTTAGGTCTTGTACAAGTCTCCACTCCCCACTGGCCTTTTTTACGGGGTAAATGGGCGTGTTCCAGGGACTGATGATTGGTTTCAGAATACCTTTTGATATGTAATCATTAATTTGAGGGGAGATGCCTTTGACTTTCTCTGGGGGTAGGGGATACTGTTTTTGATATTGTATCCCCGCATCTGATCGCATTTGGGGTGCATATGGTGTGCAATTAATAAAGCCCACACTACCTTTGTTTTCTGCCCAAATTGTGTGATGGTCAAGGGAGGAAGGTATCATTAGAAAGAAACTCCTGTGTGCATGTCTTTTTGGGCTGTGTAAGTCACAAAGAGGGGAACTCGCAGTGAGGGAGCCGTCTTTGTCAAACTTAATGGTAATGTTCAACTTGGATAGTAAATCTCTGCCCATTAGGGACACTGGACAGGAAGTCAGGACAGCGAAACTCTGCATACATAGCTCTAGTCCATCCGGGGTAGAGACTGGTAAAGGCGGGGTGACGGAATGAGTGACCGATGTCCCATTTATTCCAATAGAGTGTCCCTCAGTACACAGTGGTGTGTCATACCTCTCATCATTTAATGAGCTAAAAGTGGCACCTGAATCAAGCAGGAAACACACTATGTGGTTGTCTACGCGTAATATAACTTGTGGTAGACTCTTCCATGATAGGTTGTGGCACACCAGACTGAGGGAAGGGACATACTCTAGGCATCCCTATTGGGGGTGTGTTTGTCGGGTAGACGGCCACTGCATGGGGATTCGAGGGGGAGGTCTGTTAGAGGTTGGGGTGTAGGGTGGCTGTGCAAGCGCATGGTTTTGAGATGGTGTTTGGGGAGGTGGCGGATATTGGGGGTACCTTGTAGTGTGAGGGGGGGGGCGATTAGCAGCATTGTACCCCCTTCCCCTGCCCCTTGGATAGCTCGCCCTCTGTCTATATGGGCACTGTGATTTCCAATGTCCCTGTTCCCCACAATTGAAACATCCTTGGTCAGGTGGGTAGGGCTGCATGGTCATGAGGTGCGGTGGTGAGGATGAGGTTTCAGGTGTGACTAGGGTTTGTGTTTGTGTCAAGGAGGGGAAAATTCCCCCTTTTTGTTCAAAGACCCCTGAAGTCTCTCTGGACCTAGCGTCCTTCATGAATTCATCTGGTGCTTGCTCCGCCCATTTGGGGTTTGTGAATTTGAGTAATTGCGTCACTTTGGGATCGCCTCCCGACATGATGGTAGTAGTAAATAATTGTGGTGTGGCCCCATCTACAGCTTTCCATAGGGAGTATACTCTGGTACAGTAATCATAGAATTTCTCTTTAGGTTCCTGCTTGGCTAGGATCAGTTCTTGGAGTGCAGATGATCCTTTGTATAATTTGGACCAATGACCTCCCATGCCTTTCCAAAAGGATATCCAATCCTTATCGGTCTGGATATGGGTTGTCCATAGGTTGTCTACAGGGGCTTCTTCTGGGCTGTCTGGGTCTACAATGCTAAGAATACCTTTTATGTCATCCTTGTCAAGCCCTGTGCCTGCACTATATTTTGCCAGAAAGGTACCTGCATCTCGTGGATACTTCTTGGGATTGGGACATAGTTCTTTTATTTTGGAGAGTGTACCCAAAGGTAATGGTATATGCACTTCGGTGTCCCCTATGGTCATCAAAGGTGCTTTGAATGAAGCCCCTACTACTTCTTCCTCAGTTTCCTCTTCTATGGATGATGTCCCTTTTTTACTAATTGGACCTGACTCCTCAGTTTTGGGAATAGGTGTCTCTTTTGTATGGCTTCTTGTAGTGGTGGGGGGCAGCGCTATAATCCTATCCTGCGCTTCTTTTAACATTTCCTCCTTCTTCCTTAATTGCCTTCTTAACTTTTCTAGTTCCTTTTGTAAGTCATCCATCCTATGTTCCTCTCTCTCTTTTCCCTCCTGGAATTCCTTCTCCCTTTTTTCCAAGTCTTTCTGATACATTTCTAACACTATTTTCCTATCCACTTCTGCCTTTTCTGCCTCATCGAGGGCTATTTCTTTTTGTTTTAGGTCTTCCATAAGTGTTTCTAACTCAGTTCTCCTTTTCCCTATTCTCTCTTCTTCCTCCTTTTTCTTCTCTTCAAACTCTTTTATCTTTGCCTCTAATTCCTGCTTTTCGGGACTACCCACCTCTTCTTGTCCTGTAACTTCTTCCTGTCTCCCCTCTTCCTCTCTGCCCCTACTTACTTGTTCCCATTGGGCCACTTGTTGTGGTGCTGCTGTGGTGTGTGCTATGGCGGCTAGGACTACAGGATCCAGTGAAGGATATAGTTGAAGGTATGAACCTGGCGTCCCATCTTCGTTTTTTACCATAACATAAGGTGGGGGTGGACATTGAGGCGGGGGAGGGGGAGGTGAAGGGGGTGCAGTGGCTTCAGCCATAGCACTGGGTCCTATATTTGGAGTAAGCTTTGTAGTTTTATTAATATGCTTCTTTTTATATTTGTGTAGACATTTATCCCATGCATGGTAACAATCTTTTATATATTGAATATTTTCCCACTTCCCTGGAGGGTACGAATTTTTGTGGATTTGGCATATTTTACTTACTTCCTGCCAGTCTTCCTCAGTACAGGGACCATATGGCCCTGGGTCATGTATCCCCAATTGCTGACACCTTTCTCGGACTTGTGTCCAAAATGGTTCTACCTGGGGGCCAGGGATCATATTACTGACAAATTCATAGGGTGATGGGGTGGCCATGGCTTGGGTTGCTGCAGAATTCCCCATCTAGTAGTCTGGGCAGTGTGTGTCTAGTGGCAGGACACAGGTGATAACACCCGGTTTGTCCAACAATCCGGTCTCTGGTCTGGGAGTAGGATCCCTGATCTTTTTTGGGGCAGATGGACTTATATAAAACTATGAAGATTTACCCTTAATATATGATGAAGGGTAAATCTTTCCTGGTGGCGGGATATACCCCTCTTACACCAAGTCTGCAAGAGAAGCCTGTAGGTCTAGTGGTCAAAAGAATCTACCTTTCATAAATGCTAAGAAAAAAAAATAAACCTAGCGTGCAGTGTGAACAGGCGGGTGCTACCTTACTACAATCTGGTTCTTAATACTCTGTATTCATTTAACAACATTTGGGTTTATTCAAACAGATATCCACTCTATATAATTATATCTTATACAACGTTAATACTCTATATACTTACGCTTGCACCTAAAGAGAAACAGACATATTTTTATGGTTTAAGATTTCAGCTTTAAAACGTTATATGTACATTATCAAGTAATCACATCATGATGCATTTCATTATTTATAGTGCACTTTAAAAGTTCTCAAGTGGGCGTCCATTTAGCCAATCCTTATGTCACGGGCGTATATGATACCTCCCGTGTTTAGAATATAATCATAAATATCTCTCTTAGTTTATAGTCGGACCAACCTAGTCAGACTCCTCAATACCTGCGAACCCTTTTCACCCCCCAAGGGACCAGCCTAGTCCGTTGCGAAGGCACAGTTTATATATATATACAATTAAATTTCTTATAATGGTTGTTTGGACAGGTCAAGCATAAACGCCAATTACCATAAAAAGAGGTAAAAGGTGTAAATATGACTTACCTGTGCAAACCCCACTTCCTGGTACCAAAACTGTAAGGTGTTCGTCTTCTAGATTCCCCTGGATAGCCTAGGCTGGAGTGGCTCAATGGAGGTCCCAAACGCCAGCGGATAACCAAATACACATACTCGTGGGTACGTGGTAACTGATTACAGGGTTTAATGGAGAGTGGACCGTCTTTTATGTGGTAATTTACAAAGCCCTGCCCTGTGAGGGGCCCATAGGGTGGATTTTACACATACATCAACAATTTTCTTAAACTCATGACATTATGTAAGTCAAAGGTTAAATACAATCTTCTGATAGTTATTTTGCCTTTTCAGCATCTGCTGACTGACCATATTCTTGCGTAACCAGTCCTATCTATCCCTGTGCCTCTTACCACAGACAGATGTTTCCTGATATGTCAACATCTTGCATCTTAATTCTGAACCTATTGAAATGCACGCCTAAGCATATTATCTTAGACCTTTGACTTAGTACATCTTTTGGTAACCTCAATAGGTATTCCCTTATACCCTTGAGCTCCAAGCCGGAAACCAATGCAAAAGGAGACCTGAGAGTATGACAAAACATCACGAAAATAAACCCACAATGGACAGACAGCTGAGCACAGCAGGGAGTCTACTCTGCTGGAACCCTGGACGGCCTCAAACGTAAGTGCATAAAAATAAAACAACCTTACGGATCATTCAACATGAAATGCTGAGACTTAACTCGACACGCCCAGACAGTGCTGAGGGCCAATACCTGAGAGGGCCCCGGGATCCACGAAAGCCCCTGAGCCAGTAGAAGCTGCGGAGCTGCGAAAGGCTGACTAACCAATCATTCTATACCCTAGCGCAACTCCTGACCGGATGCAGCTAGGAAATTAGAAGATAGTGAGGAATGAAACCCAACTGGACAGGAACACAACTAGCGAGAAAACCGTGAGCAGACAAAGAAAACCTGCGACAAGAACATAACCTGCGAGAAGGAAACGTGACTATACGAGAAACATAAGTAGCGTGATCTGATAACTGTGAGCAGCATAAGAACCGAGGCTGCTACAAAACGCGACCTGCCTAGGAAATGCAGGCTGCATGAGAAACGCGATTCAATGAAACCACAAGAGAAAAACCCTGGGGGTAACAAGAGAAAAACCCTGGGGTAACCAAGAGAAAAACCCTGGGGGTAACCAAGAGGAAAAACCCTGGGGGTAACCAAGAGGAAAAACCCTGGGGGTAACCAAGAGGAAAAACCCTGGGGGTAACCAAGAGAAAAACCCTGGGGGTAACCAAGAGAAAAACCCTGGGGGTAACCAAGAGAAAAACCCTGGGGGTAACCAAGAGAAAACCCTGGAGGTAACCAAGAGAAAACCCTGGAGGTAACCGAGAGAAAACCCTGGAGGTAACCGAGAGAAAACCCTGGAGGTAACCGAGAGAAAACCCTGGAGGTAACCGAAAGAAAACCCTGGGGGTATGAGAGAAAACCCTGGGGGTACGAGAGAAAACCCTGGGGGTACGAGAGCAACCTGGAAAACGAGAGCAAACCTGGAAAACGAGAGAAAATTGAACATAGCATGAGACAACGTAACATAGCATGAGACAACGTAACATAGCATGAGACAACGTAAGATAGTGTAATGGAAATTTGTAGGTTCTGTATATAATTGTATTCTATTTAATATGTATTGCATGAGGCCCTCACTGTGCACATGGCACTAACAATGTTTTCAGTACATGTTTTGCATTCTTTCAAGTCATGATTAGAATTAGCCTGCCCATGTAACACCCCTTGTTACCATAAACGTACAATTTGTAATATTAATGTGATACCTATGTAATCATGTGTATAAAAGCCTTCAAATGCGTCATAATAAAGGAGAGCGGTTATTTGGAAAGATTCTGAGCGTATCTTTTGTGTCTGTTCCCTACTGCAGTAGTTATTAATTTGGAACCACTAATCAATATGAAGATAGGAGTTGCCTATCATCAAAACATCCATTTCAGGTGGCGAGCCAGCCAGGTGGGGTTATCAGGTGACCCTGAGTATCCAAAACGAGGAGCTTGAGACGATCCAGGAATTTCTGATAATCAGCCAGCTGAGGTAAGCCTTTTGCTTACATTTTGAGTTATCAGACTTCCTTGATCGGTAAGGCATTTTCGGGACAAAGGGTACCTATTTTACTCCCCTTAATCGAACTGTATTGATTGGTGGTTATATGTTATGTTGTCACTGTCTACTGTCCATCAAAGTGTTATAGAGAAAGGGAAGAATAGTGCTGTTCACAGGTATATGTAGTACATCTGCTAGATAAAGTAGTTCAGAGGCAAAAGGGTATAGGCACACGTAGAGAAGACTGGCCAGTCATTATGGGCATTAAATTAAGTAAGGGAATGATGGGTAAGAGACCCTCAAAAATGCCCAGCGCAAGAGGAGCGCTATATATGAACCGAAGGTGCGGTTCCGCCTATACTGAGCCCCTATATTAATGGTTAAAGTGGACAGGGATCCACAAAGGGTAACTGGGTTACCACCAAAGTCCACAGGGACAAAGAATCATGCAGATTATACAGCTAGAGAAACAGCTATCTATGTGAGCAGGATGGATCAAGAGTGACATTAACACTAGACAGAAAGGGACTTTTTGATGTTAAGTTGTGGGATGAATTTGGGGTCAGGCACTATAACTAGTAAAGTCAAGAAACAGTAATGAGAGTTAAAACAGAATGCTTTATATGTTGTCAGAGAGGGAAGATGGGATGAGCACTATAGCTGCCCGTCTGATCATAGAAGGTACAGTATGTGAAGTATGGTATTACAATACATTGGATGCAAAGGATATCAGAACAAAATAAAGAAAGCAGAAATTTAAGCAAGAAAGTATTAAAAAGTGTTAAAAGAAAGTGAGAGAATGATAGGCATGTGTTGTGTACAAATGGGAATAATGTAAGCGATTTTAGAGCGATACTTGTGTATGTTTGTGAATGCTGGAACCTTTAGTTCTATCGCTTGTGTCATGTATGCAGATGTGACCCCCTCCTTTGTGCTCTCCTGAAAGAATGTGGCTGGCATGAGAGGTTGGTGATAAGCTGGAAAGACACCATGCCAATTTCAGTTTTTTAGACAAAAAAAATTTATAACAAAATGTGCCCTGTTAATGAATCTAATGATAAACAATGTGATCACAATTATTTTTGAATCTGTTTTCCAAACATGGTAAAATGAAGGTTACATTTAACTGTGCCTTACACAATGTGAATATCCTTTGATAGTGGAAACAGTGCAAAAAAAAAAAAAAAAAGAGAGAAATTGAGTAAAATTAAGTAATATGTCCCCCTTTAAGGACATTTATCTGTGCATGTATATTAGTGTGTGATATTGAAATTATCATATGAGTATTAATTTCTAATATGAGTTTAACAATTTTATTAATAAATATAGATATATTGAAACTGGTTTAGACAACCTTTGGTTGGAAATGAAATCCAGGTTAATGGGGAAATTGGTAAAAATGTGATTAGTTTAGATTAAGATAACAATTTTGTAATTTTACATTTATTGAGTGGAAAGAAGAAAAAAAGATTAAAGCGGAGGTCCACCCTAAAGTGGACCTTCCGCTCATTGGAATCCTCCCCCCCTCCGGCGCCACAATTGGCACCTTTCAGGGGGGAGGGGGGTGCAGGTACCTGTACAGTACAGGTATCTGCACCCACTTCCTGGATAGCTCTCTGCGGAAAGGGGCGTAGATTGCGCCCCTTTCCGAAAGTCCCCCACTGCCTGCTGGGAAACACACAGATCACAGAGGCAGCGGGTCCATCCTCATTGCGCAGCGCGACTCGCGCATGCGCAGTAGGGAACCGGGAAATGAAGCCGAAAGGCTCCACTTCCTGATTCCCATACCCAAGATGGCGGCGGCAGCACCCGAGAGACGATCGAGAGATCGGCTTCGGGTGCCGACATCGCGGGCGCGCTGGACAGGTAAGTGTCACTATTTTAAAAGTCAGCAGCTGCAGTATTTGTAGCTGCTGGCTTTAAAAAAAAAAAAAAAACGTGCACTCCCAGCAGACTCCCGCTTTAAGATGAGGTTGTTAATTTGAATACAGCTGCAATAATGTTTAACAAAGCCAAGATGGATGGGATACATAAGGAAGTTTTTCTACAGAAATTAAATCTTAAAGTCTGATAATAACTTGATGTGTGGTCCATGATGTGAGAGTAATAATAACATTTAAATATAACAGACCCATCACATCAAGTCCACACACCCTGTTAGGATAGATGCTGCCTGCAGCCAGTTGGTTTATAGTTTTTGATGGCCGAGTGCTTTCTGGTCCATCATACATATTGTTGGTCCTTTTGTTTTTATGTATTTTTATTTTTGAAATCCAAAGCAGAATGTGTGGATTGTGAAATGGTGTGCCCCTTTTCCTTGTAAGTGCAGTGGGTATAAGTAGAAGAATATTTTGGATTTATGGACATCTCTGCATGACTGCAGGGTATTCTTATCATTTATTATAATATTGCCAGGAAAAAGTTGTCTTTTTGAAACATGAAACCGGTGTTCTTACACAAACAGCATGATAGAAAACAAGCCATTGTCATATATATGCAAGCTGGACCCAGTAATGAAGGGTTCACCCGATAGATCAGAGCTGTAGCTTTATGCAAAGTTGCTATTAGATAAAGTTACAGATATTATTTTGGTTGACTATTTAATTTTTAATAGTCCGACATTCTGCACAGCAAATATATAGCTAAGTGTTTGTCTAATGAAAGGTTCAAAATATGAATTTGTTTTGTGTGTTTATGTACAAATCTAACAATGAAAAATGTGTACATTTGAATCCAGCCACCTTATTGCCTCTATTGGAGGAGGCTGGAGACAAAGAAAAAGCACATGTGTTAAACTGATGACGTGGGAATCAGCTGCTATGAGTCCCGTGCAGGACACACTCCCTGGAGACCCGAGTATTTACTTTTTTGTAGTGTTATTCCTGGTTTTATACAGAGGATGAAGTTTATCACCCAGAAGGATTCCCTGTATTCAGAGTCATTGGATCCTTTTTCCCCATCTCAAAAAGCAGAGATCCATGTTTTAGAAAAGCCCGTGAGCTATAAAAAGAGTATATATTTATATAGATAGTCAAGATATAGAGAGCTTTTGGTTCCATTTGAAGGGCCAGAAGTTTGTTTTTACTTCGGCAGGTAAACCAATCAAGCATGCCAAGTTAATTTGATCGGCTGTTTTCAGCCTTCCAGGTTCTTGCTGAGGTAGCCATACTAACAGTAAAACTCACACATGGAAGCAGACCAGGCGACTCTAAGGATGCTGCATTTACAGGCCTGGACACTTGCTGGGTCTGTGCAACTCACAGATTTCACCCTAGTTCTGGCCCAGTATAGCTGGGATTAATAATTCAACTTTAAGGACTCCAGAACGAGAAGCACAAGTGGTCCACAGAGGGCAACTTCTTACGAAACAAGACTTTGGAAAAGGTGATCATTTATGTCTGCCAGACACTCTTTTCCCTTCAGCTTGACACATGGACTGGGTCATCAGTCACAAGTAGTTATGGCTGCCTTAGTAAATGAGCATGGGATAGAGCCAGGGTTCTGCACAGTTGTTTTTATAACATACCACTTCTTGTTTTACCTGTTACCAAAGGTGTTACCAAAAGCTGAATATCCCTACCAGAGATAACAAAAAGATATATCCAAGCCAGGATCTTACGAGTATGTATTTTCTTTGTGTGGACATGTTTTATGGATGTCCAGTGGCAAATGCTACTGCAAAGGCCACAGTAAAAAGGTGTTCTCAGAAGTAGTTTTTAAGTGCAGAGTGCAGAATCTACAGAGAGTAACAGAGGAAATCATTTTTATAGGAGAGTCCTTACTAGAAGTTTTGAGGTTTTATTTTTACACCCCCTACTGTCTACAATGTAGCGGACAAAGTAGAGTAAGAAACTAGAAAACTTTTGCCTGAATGTTTTATTATATTTTATCAAGCCTGTAGGGGGATGTTGGATTCTCTCCCTATGGGAATTGGTTTGGAAGTGTGTTACTCACTTGCTTATATTTTGTCTCAGCAGCTGAAGTCCTCCATTCGGATCTCACAGAGAATGTTGCTGATCTTTTAAGGTTTTTGACAAACTCATTTATGTGTTTTCTCCCCAATTCCAGATCCTAAACGTTTGGAAGGATCTAAAACTAAAGCCAGGTGACATGTGGATTGTTAAGAGACATTTATATATAAGGAAATGTTTGGAGACTCAATACAGCATCTATTTCATGTACAGTTTTGCAAAACTTGAAGGAAAAGTCACCTGGATCCACACCAGACACTGTAAAATGTCTAAATTAAAGAAATCTCTGTGTTTGATTTGTTTCCCTCTTGTGATCACAGTCTAGGGCAATTTTTGATTCAATTACTTTAATTGTAAGGGATAGATATATATTTGAAAAGTAGTTTAGCCATGTTGAAGTCATATTTGTCTTTTGTACCTCTTCCATTGTATGTAGAATTGTCTGTGTTTACATATGCTGATAAGTCAGCATACCAGCAATTAAGCTAGAAGACCATTCTGGCCACAGGAGTGCACAGCCAGTACTCTGTAAATATGTCTTATCAATCATTTGTTTTTCACAGTGAAAAGTCATTTTGTGATGAAAAAAGCTGCTCAGCTATTATTTTCTCCACAATGGAGTTTTTGCCTCTTTGGCCAGGACTACCTCCACCTAAGCGTGTGGAGGTTCCAGGTTAAAGGTGATAGCAGGTATGGTTAGTGATCAAAATATTGATCAAAAGAGAGGAGACTGTAAAGGAAATTTGTAGGTTCTGTATATAATTGTATTCTATTTAATATGTATTGCACGATGCCCTCACTGTGCACACGGCACTAACAATGTTTTCAGTACGTTTTGCATTCTTTCAAGTCATGATTAGAATTACCCTGCCTATGTAACGCCCCTTGTTACCATAAACGTACAATTTGTAATATTAATGTGATACCTACGTAATCATGTGTATAAAAGCCTTCAAATGCGTCATAATAAAGGAGAACGGTTATTTGGAAAGATGCTGAGCGTATCTTTTGTGTCTGTTCCTTACTGCAGTAGTTATTAATTTGGAACCACTAATCAATATGAGGATAGGAGTTGCCTATCATCAAAATATCAATTTCAATAGCATGAGAAAACGTAACTTGCACGAGAAACGTAAATTGCACGAGAAACATAAATTGTATGAAGACAAAGTGTATGAGAAACTAACTGTATGAGAAATGTGAGTTAGAACAAAATGTGAGTGGTGTAAGAACAGATGAGAAGACTTGACACCGACCAAGCCAATTAAAAACGATCACCTCAATCTGTTAACCCATAGGCGTGATGGGTAACCCGCGGTGGAAGAACACGGACAACCCAACTGTGTGTAACAACCAAAAAACCTAATAACAACCCGCCCGTGACACAACAAACCCCCTGGTACCTGACAAGTAAAAGGACGTAGGACCTAAAGTGTAAGGACGTGGGTGCCCAAAATGACAGGATCAACAGCGCATGAATGTGAACCTGATGACACCATCCTGATGAATGCAGAAGTAAGCCCGAGCAACCTGCAGCCCTAAGACAGGAAATGAAAAATTAACACTCAGGGCTAAGGTACCGTGGTGGGTATAAGTAAAAGGTGTAACGGTGAACATATACATATGTTGTGTGGACTACAGGCGAGAAGATTGTGGGACGACAATCAATTAACGACGAAACCTCAGCCCGTATGGACTTGTAGACGTGACAGATCCTGGATGCAAGTACCAGCTAACGGAAATGCCGCAAACGAAGGGCAACATGAAACATACGACACATGGGAAAACGTAACCACATGGGAAAATGAAAACTCATGAAAACATAAAAAGTTACCTGAGACACATAAATAGCATCAGACCAGTAAAATACCACAGATACGTAATTGCATCAGACACGTAAATTACATGAGAGAATGTAAAACTGCATGAAACCATAGACTGCACGAGAAAACCATGACCACATGAAATGCCAACACCCAAAATTACATTCGAACCGTAAATTGCGTAAACCGTAGTCACATAACCCATAAATAGCAAAACGTAAGAAGCGTAACGACCCATAAATTGCCTGAGACCGTAAATTGCATGAAACCATAAAAAATAGCATGAGAAACCATAAATTGCATGAGAAACTGAACATGCACCTGAAAAATTGCAAGAGGACCCCCACCAGGCGGACGGACCCCCCCCTCCCCTGACAGAACCAGGCGACCAAATCCTCCCCCAACAGAAACCCCCAGGAGAAGGAGGTAGGCGTGGGAAATGGCTCCCTGGAGCCACCTGGTGGACGAACCCCCCCCTCCCTACCCCTGACAGAAACAGGCGACCTGAACCCCCCACCCCCTAGCAGAAACACCTGAACCCCCCCTCTCGTGGCCAGCCAGCGAGCAGGAGAAGCGGGCCCCCGTGGAGACGGAGGAGTCATCAAGGTCAAACACCACCCCCGCGGAACAACTGGGGGAAAAGGGGTCAACGAGTGGAGCCGGCGGGGGACGAACCACCCTCCCCCCAGCATGAATACCGAGAGAGGAGGCAGGGTGGCCGAAACAACATGGGGAGAGAGGGGCGGACCAGCCCCCCCCCCCTCCAGTTGGCAGCGTGGAGTAGATACATTAATACAATACAGTGAGTAAGGATGGTAATCCTTAGGACACCAGGTCAAAGGAAAAACAAAAAGAAAGCCTAAAACAAGAAAATGCTGGCAGAAATGACTCTGTTCTGGTGATCATTCAAAATTTGTAATTTTTCTTTCACCTTCACTTTTCCTGAGAACAGTCTTCAGAATAAATAGAGAGGGTGAAGCTGCCCAACATGGACATAGACAGCAATAAAAACCTGACAGGACCCTACTCTATCCAACGAGCCAAGGTACAAAGGTACACTTTTTGTACTCTGACTGTAATCACAGTACACCATCCCCCCCCCCCCCCCGGTATGGCACAAGGGTGCACTGGACTCAGGAATGATGGAACTAAGGTAGCATATTAACAACTGCTGGAAACCTCCCCAGAGGCAGCCGGAGAAGGAGGCGGGTGGGAGAAGGGTTCCCTCATGGACACAAAAGCCGCCGCCCTCCCCCCCCAGCAGCACGCAGCACCTCACGGGGGAAGCCTGTGGCAGGCACCCCCCCTTCTCCGGCAGTGACAGCGGGAGAAGGAGGCGGGCGACAAGCTAACCAGTGGACAAGCGCTACGGCAGAACCACACGGGGGAAGCCTGTGACAGAATCCTCCCTCCCCCTCCCCTCCAGCAGAGGCAGCCAGAGAAGGAGGCGGGCAGGAGAAAGCCTCCCCCGTGCAGACAGCCGGCGGCGGGTGAAGCGCCCCCCCCCCATAGATGCCCACAAACAGAGCCGGCGGGGCCAAAAGCACCCCCTCCACGAGCGCCAGAAAGTCCTCCTCCGACCCGCTGGAAGTGATGTCAGCCACACAAGGCCAACGTCCACGAGAGGAGGAGGCAGAGGAGGGCAGGCTTTATGCAGCCTGACTCCTCCTACAAATACAGGCTGACCTGTGGTCAGCCTTACAACAAATACTCTGAGACACAGAGCAGTCTTGTAGAGGAAAAGTCCAGCCTGAAGGGCTTGCTGCCCTCTGTGCAACCCTGCCATGTGCTTGCTGTTTGTGAGGCCTTAGTTGGTCCAGCTGAGGACCTGCATGCTGAAACTACAGAGAACTGGCAGAGGAGCCAATGCTTGCAGATCTAGTTTGGTATCACAGGAAAAAGATGTTGCATGGATGTTGGAAAAAGGCAACCAACTTATTCTAGGACTTTTGTGAGTACAGACTGCTGTGAGAGATCTTAAAGACTTTTGGGCTGATGCCTCCCCTTCTGGTACTAGAGAGTCAGCTGTGTGTTTGTGTAAAGGAGGCATCGGCTGGTGTCCATCAGTCCATCTAGTTCTTTGCGAAGGAAGTCTGCTCTGATCAATCAAAGAAAAATGTGTTTGTGCTTTTAATTGCTTCTACAACAAAGCCAAGTACACAGTTTGCTTTTTTAACCACTTCAACACAGGGCACTTTCACCCCCTTCCTGCCCAGGCCAATTTTCAGTGCTGTCACACTTTGAATGACAAATCCATGGTCTTGCTATACTGTACCCATATGCTATTTTTATCTTTTTTGTCGCACAAATAGAGCTTTCTTTTGGTGGTATTTAATCACCACTGGGTTTCTTATTTTTTTACTAAATTAATTAAAAAAGATCGAAAATGTTGAAAAAAAAAAAAAAGTTTTTTATAGTTTGTCATAAAATTTTGAAAACAGGTAATTTTTCTCCTTCACTGATAGGCTGCACTGATAGGCACTGATGAGGCAGCACTAATGAGATGGAACTGTAGGGCACTCATAGGCTGCACCAATGGGCACTGATGAGGTGGCCCGGGTGGACAATGATGAGGCTGCACTGATAGGTGGCACTGATAGGCGGCACTGATGGGCACTGTTGGGACTGCACTGATAATCAGGACACTGATAATCAGTGCCCTGATTATCAGTGTAGATGTCCCTTTCATACAAGCGGGTTCCCGGCTCTCCTCTCCTCACGTTATCAGCGCGAGGCAATGAATACCGATAACTCGCTTGTGTTTACATCGTGATCAGCTGTGATTGGAAACAGCTGATCACGATGTAAAGGGCTGCTGTGATTGGCCCTTTAACCTGATTAGTGATCAGTTGTGTCCTAAGGACACACTGATCACAGATCACACCAACGTGTGTGCAATCACGAGAAGACCTCATTTGATGGCTTCCCAGAACTGTCCATCTACGCTGTAGCCGTCATTCGGCTATAGCGCAGTTGGATAGTCTTTAAGTTAAACCAGCCATACATGGATCAAAGTTCAGCCTTTTCAGCAGGGACCAGACAAATTTTGATCCATGTATGTTCAGGCTGGTTGTACACAAGTCGATCCATCGTTTGACTTGTGCACAAACAGCCTGTGAACTATTGTTGCATCGGGCTATAGCCAGCAGCACTGATCATTGTATTCTGCTGGTGAGGATTTCTCCCTGCTGTCAAAATACAATACCAAAGTGGAAATGATTCCCCTATCCACATCAATAAAGAATAAAACAGAAAATAAGTCCAAATATCTCTGGTAAGTGATTTCTTACAGAAGCTGGCATTGGGTCACAAAGTGAAGTGCTCTTTTTCTCATGCTGATGAATTTGAAAGAAGCCATTAATGGAGGAAATTGATAGTGTCTGAATTTGAGTGTCTCACATAAGGCATCTTCACCGCTACTTCAGTTATCACAGCTGTTTTCAAGGTCTCATGCTTATTGGCTGCTCAGCACATTGTAACCACAGGGGGTGCCAACTCAGTACAGGTGAATTTAATAGAACACCTGATTTTTTCTCAATAGATGCAGGGTGTTCTCTGATTGGGTAGAGAGCCCGGACAGTGACTTCCTGAACTCCACCTCATCCAATAATAGAACAGGTTGCATTCCCTGAGAAAAATGCAAAGCTTTCTCTAAATAGCATCTGCCCTGTGGCTATTATGCAGTAGGGCAGCCTTTCATCCCAAACCCCGGAAGACAGCTAGATCACTGTAGTAGACCCTGTCAGCTACCGCAGGGAATGGAATATACATATTTACATTGCTCCAAGCTGGATCAATGTGACTAAGCAGTAAAATTCATACTTGAAATTCAGCTTTAAATTTAACCACTACAGATCCGCGTTCTAGCCGAATGACGGCTACAGCGCCGACCTGCTATTGACGTCGTCCCGTGCCTGAGCGGACTGCGTGCCCCCTTTAGGGCGCGAGCGGTGCGCTCTGTTATTAGCGAGTCTGAGACTCGCTGGATCACAGATCAGAGTAAGGAGTCAATTCCCTTACCATGTGATCAGCTGTCAGCCAATGACAGCTGATCACGTGATGTAAACAGAGCCGGCAATTGGCTATTTTTTCTCTTCGCACTGACAGCGTGAGGAGAAAAAAAAAGCCGATCACTGGCGGCCGTGATTGGGACATCAGTCCTGATCACGGCAAGCTGCTGCAGATCCTTAGTGCCCACCTGTGCCCCCTGCCAGTGCCACCTAGCAGTAGGCAATGGTGCCACCTACCAGTCCCCACCAGCGCCACCCATCAGTGCCCACAGTGCCACCCATCAGTACCCACAGTACCACCTATCAGTGCCTCAACAAAGATGGCACTGATTTGCAGCACTGATCACTGCCCATCAGTGTCACCTACCAGTGCCCATCAGTACCACCTATCAGTGGTACCTCTCAGTGCCCATCTTTGCCACCCATCAGTGCTGCCTTATCTGTGCCCATCAGTACCACCTTATCTGTGCCCACCAGTGCAGCCTATCAGTGTCGCCTCATCAGCATATATCAATGAAGGAGAAAAATTACCGGTTTGCAAAATTTTATAACAAACTATGGAACATGATTTATTTTTTATTCAAAATGTTCTATCTTTTTGTGTTTGCTTAGCAAAAAAATAAATAAAAAAAAATCGCAGCAGTGATTAAATACCACCAAAAGAAAGCTCTATTGTAGGGAAAAAAAAATTTCATCTGGGTACAGTGATGTATGACCTCGTAATTGTCATTCAAAATGCATCAGCGCTGAAAGCTGAAAATTGGTCTGGGCAGGAGGGGGGGTTTAAGTGCCCTGTAAGGAAGCGGTTAAACAAGCAAATTGCAATATTCAAACATCGTGGATCTAGTGGAAGTATAGTATAATACTCATATTTATTTAATGCAAAAGGCAATGATAATGGGCAGATCCCATAAAACAACAGCAGGCCCATTATCATTGCCTTTTGCATTAAATAAATATGTTTTCATGTTATTATTAAATGTAACATTATTAAAGTGACTGTATCTGATTTAACCCCCCCCACCAAAAAAAAAAGATAGTAAATATTTACCGGGACCATAGACAGAACGTTTTAGTAGGACTAAATAAATACTATACACCCAACAACAATGGGCGGCACGTTGGTGTATTGGGTAGCACTCTCACCTAGCAGTAAAAAGTGTAGCTGGTTCAAATCCCAACCATGACACTACCTGCCTGGAGTTTGCACGTTCTCCCTGTGCCTGTGTGGGTTTCCTCCAGGCGCTCCGGCTTCCTCTCACACTCCAAAGACATGCTGGTGGGCTAATTGGCTTCTGTCCAAAATTGGCCCTAGTATATGAATGGGGACCTTAGATTGTGGGCTCCTTGAGGGTAGGGACCAATGTACAGGGATAGGGGTAGACACTCACTGATGTTGAACTGGATGAACTGGTGTCTATATTCAACCTTACTAACTATGAAACAAGTAGATACTAGGGTGGTAGTTACGGCGCTCACCTGTTAATTGAATTTCCGGGCAAACCAGCCTGCTAATGCTTGTGCCTAATTATTTGCAGGAGTAAGTGTAAAAATAGAAATAAAAGTGAAAAAATATAATGCAAATACAATTCTTTTGTGCATTAAGTGCTGTGTTAACAATAACTCTCCTGAGGAGAATTTTTTTTTTATATGAAAAACAAATAAAATAAAATAAGAAAGATGAATGTGTATATTTCTACCCCTATGAAATATACAAAAAGATGCTCAAACAAACCCATTATTGCAATAATTAAAGTGCTTATATAAATTTATATATGCAAATATGCAAAAAGATGCTCAAACAAACCCCTTATTGCAATATTAAAGTGCTAATATAAGTTTGTGTAAACCATACAAGAAAAAGTGCTACGTGCTTAACAAAGTGCCATAATAACAATGTCGGCTATGCAAAAAGTGTCACGTGCTCCTAAAGTTGCCACAGTACATAAATCCAGTCTATTTTGTTCATAAAATCGCTAAATAGAGGCATGCAATTTTTTCAAAATCGCTAAATGGAAGTATGCGATTAATTGCACATTTGAAGTTGGTAAAAAACCCACGGCAGAAGAACAGTAAGGGTCCTTTCACACGGGGCGGATCAGTTCTGATCCGCCCCGTGGATGTCCGTTTGCTCATCGGGGATCACTCCGCCGATCCCCGCTGAGCAGGGAGATGACAGCTCCGTCTCTGCACACTGCGCAGGGACGGATCTGTCACAGCGCCGCTCTCCCCTATGGGAGATCGGATGACGACGGACCGCAGTGCCCGTCGTCACCCGATCCGATCCGCAGACGGATGGAAAAATAGCTTTTTCCTCCGTTACACTTTTTCGGATCGGAGCGGGTCGGATGTCAGCGGACATGTCACCGCTGACATCCGACGCTCCATAGACCTCTATGGAGCACCCGTTCAGGTCCGCCTAAAAAACTGACAGGCGGGCCTGAACGGGACGTCGGTGTGAAAGAGGCCTAATGCTCAAATTAGAAAGTTCTGCTAAAAGAAAGTGCCAGTTTTCTCCTCGGGAGAGTTATTGTTAACACAGCACTTAATGCACAAAAGAATTGTATTTGCATTATATTTTTTCACTTTCATTTCAATTTATTTCTATTTTTACACTTACTCCTGCAAATAATTAGGCACAAGCATTAGCAGGCGGGTTTGCCCGCAAATTCAATTAACAACAGGTGAGCGCCGTAACTACCCCCCTAGTATCTATTTATGTCTTTCACCTTTTAGGTGAATATATTAGGTAGTGGCAGCCCCTTTCACCATAATACACAGCTCGTTTGCATATTGTCTTTTTATCTTTGGTATTATTTATTCTGGTTTTGTTTCATTAGAACAGTCCAGGGTCCTTAGCGCACCTTTACCCCCTTTTTCACTTATAACTATGAAACAAGCTTTGGATTGCAATGGCCACAGCCCTTTATAATTGATAATAATAATGATAAAATCAATAACTACATAAACCGCACCATTAGTATATAAATAAAACACCATTGATAATATGAAATATTATTCAATATATATACATAAATATATACATTCAGCCACTACAGTTCAAGTTATTACATGCTTAACATTAAATAACTATCCCAGTTCTAAAGAAAAAGGACACAACCACATAACCAGAGCCGCGACAAATAGGCGGTAGGGCGCAATGCTCTTTCTTCTTTGTTTACAGTCACTGACTGACTCTAACTATGCACTTTGTTTTTCTTTTATAGGCACCAGTTTGTGCCAGGCACAGTGTGTCCAGTCTCTCAAGCCAAAGTTCTGGGTCTATCACGGTCCCATAGGCAGGGGTGATGCAAAATGATTGCTCCCTCCCCTACTTTATAATCTCATGCCACTGCCACCACTGATTGTTGCTGCATTGAAAACAAAGCGTCGCCTGAAAACTCTTCAGAAACTAACACTTCTAGAAGTGTGGGTTTCCTGGTCTCCTGCTTCACTCTCTGGTTCCTCCTGCCTGTCCCTACAGTGGTGATGCAGGAGTCAGTGGATTATACCAATGAATGTAACGGGGTTTATGAATCTAAATACTGGAAGTGTCAGTTCCTGAATAGTTCCTGGATAGTGTTCAGGTGGTCTTTGCATTTTAAGACAGCAACAATCAGCAGCACAGATGGCAGGAAAGGTAAGTATTTTAAGCATTACATTTATTTGGAGTCACTTTAAGCCCTCGTACACACGGTCGGAGAATCCGTCGGAATGTGTCCTATCGGACCGTGTTGTCAGATAATCCGACTGTGTGTGGTATGCATCGGACTGTTTCCGTCGGAATATCCGTCGGACCAAATTTTCCAACTTGCTGGAAATATTTTCTAACAAACTGGTCCGATAGGACATACTCCGATCATGTGTAGAGAATTCTGATTGGACAAAGTGCCACGCATGCTCAGATCAAATTCCTAC
Organism: Lithobates pipiens; assembly: GCF_037356315.1. Taxonomy (NCBI): domain Eukaryota; kingdom Metazoa; phylum Chordata; class Amphibia; order Anura; family Ranidae; genus Lithobates; species Lithobates pipiens. The sequence continues at coordinate 269,197,514 of NW_027507718.1, read as the reverse complement.
ATCAAAGCTATTGGCTACTAGCCTGAATGTAGTCCCATCGTAACGAAATTACGTCATCACGTTCTGAAAGATCGGATTTTTCGACAACTTTGTCCGACCGTGTGTATGCAACAGTTTCGGACAAGATCCAACAAAATCTGACGGATTTGGTTGTCGGAATCTCCGACCGTGTGTACAAGGGATAACAGTTAACCATAGAAGCTTTTTCTAATAAATACCTAAATATAATTGTGTATTGCCATCATTACGCTGCAGTATATAATACATATTGCTATGATAGTTATGGTCAAGTTTATTTGTATATTGGCCATAGTATATGAATGTGAGTTAGGGACAATAGATTGTAAGCTCCTTGAGGGTAGGGACTGATGTTAATGTATAATGTATATGTAGTGTTGCGGAAATTGACAGCACTATATAAGTACCATACATAATAATTAAAATAATAGCAGCGTGGCTCTGTAAAGTGTATTCTCATGCTGAATTGCCAAATCCCCCACACCTACCAGAGTTTTGTTGTTGTTTATGTTGCCAAAAAAGCCTCAGCTGAATTACTAATTTTATATTAGAATATATAACAGTACAGGGTTTATCAACTTGGCAATAAATGATGACTGTAATGATGACAGAGTAGTTATTAGCTCTCTCATAAAAGAACTAAGTAAACTGAAGGAGCCACTTCTTAAGTGCAAATGAGTTCAGAAAACAAATGATCTGAGTTACGGTATGGGAAAGTATATTAGACACAGCAAATCTACACAAGTAAATTTGTACTCGGAGTCACTCTGTGGATAATGAGGAAAGGAACAACAAGCAACAAGGAAACAAAGACCTGAAGTGTGCCAGGGTCACGTGGTCAGTATGCCTAAAAGGGGGCATACCCAAGTATGAAATGTAATTAATGAAAATAAAAGAAAAAGGGAATGGGTGGGTGGGTGGGACACGAGACCCGACGTCCACAAGGAGGAGGCAGAGGAGGGCAGGCTTTATGCAGCCTGACTCCTCCTACAAATACAGGCTTAACCTGCGGTCAGCCTTACACTTGTACTCGGAGTCACTCTGTGGATAATGAGGAAAGGAACAACGAGCAACAAGGAAACAAAGACCTGAAGTGTGCCAGGGTCACGTGGTCAGTATGCCTAAAAGGGGGCAAAAATAACCCAGTAGGAAGAAAGCTCAACAACCAGATGACACAGTGAATAACGTCTGACCTGGGGCGGCGGCAAAAGAGTTATGTATTTATCCGCAGAGAAGGAAGCGCTAGGAAAGGCAGTAGAGGACCAACCCAGCGTTAGACAAATGATACACACACACACTTGCTTCAACCCAACACCATGCACCACACCTTGCCAGGCTCCAGGGACCTGACAACAGTGCCGCTCCGAAAGCCACATCCCGCGAGCATGCAGATGTAACAGAAAAGGCTGGGGTGCCAACTAGTAGATTGGGCCAGAAGCACCACCCTCCTGGCTTCAGGAACCACAAATCCAGCTCTAGCACCCCCTTGAGCCCCAACCCGGTGACCAACGCAAAAGGAGACCTGAGAGTACGTGAACGTCATAAAATAAACCCACAATGGAAAGTCAGCTGAGCACAACAGGGAGTCCACACTGCTGGAACCCTGGATGGCTTCAAACGAAAGTGCAGAAAATAAAACAAACCTGACGGATCATTAAGCATGAAAATGCTGCGACTTGCTCGATACGCCCAAAAAATGCTAAGGGCTGATACAAGCTGGAGGAGGCAAAAAGTAAACTAAAACAAAACAAAACAGAAAAGCAAAAAAGGAACTAGATGTTTGACCATCAGGACTGGAAACCTGACCTGGAAACATGCCCAGCAGTTTCACAGGCCTCCCTGGAATTTAAAACAAAACCCAATGATCAAGGCTGCAGTGCCAGCCAAATGGAAAAACCAATCTACCCCAACTGGAACTGAAAAGAAAGTGCGACACTGGAACCTGCCTACAGATACTGGCCCGGGCCCCGAGAGGGCCCTGGGACCCACGAAAGCCCCTGAGCCAGAAGAAGCTGCGGATCAGCGAAAGGCTGACTAACCAATCGTTCTATACCCCAGTGCAACTCCTAGCCGAACGCAGCTAGGAAGTTTAAAGATAGTAAGGAATGGCACCCAACTGATCAGGAACACAAACTAGCGAGAGAACCGAGATCAGACAAAGAAAACCTGCGACAAGAACGAAACCTGCGATAAGGAAACGTGGCTGAGCGAGAAACCTGAGTAGCGTGATCTGATCACCGTGAGCGGCATAAGAACCGAGGCTGCTAGAAAACATGACCCGCCTAGGAAAAGCAGGATGCCCAAGAAACGATAAAACCACAAGAGAAAAACCCTGGGGGAACACAAGAGAAAACCCTGGGGGAACACAAGAGAAAATCCTGAAGGTACACAAGAGAAAAAACCTGGAACGTGATAGAGAAACCTGGAACGCGATAGGGAAACCTGGAACAGGATAGAGAAACCTGGAAAGCTAGAGAAACCTGGAAAGCGAGAGAAACCTGGAAAGCGAGAGAAACCATAACAATGCACGAGAAACAATAACAATGCACGAGAAACCGTAGTTGCATGAACCTTCAACTGTACCACGGGAATACGTCAGAAAATGCTATAAAGACATGGGGAAACGTCAGAAACATGGGAAACGCAAGAAGGTGCATGAGACACGTAAATTACATCTGATACGTAAATTACATCTGATACGTAAATTGCATGAGAAATGTAACATGCCTGAGAGCCATAAATGTGTAACCGCCAACTGCCTGCAAAATCACGAGAAACGCAATTGCATGAGAAACCGTAAAATTGCATGGAAAACCATCAATCGTATGAGAAACAACAACTTCATAAGAAAAGTAAAACACACGAGAGACCCAAATTGCATGAAAACAAAATTGCGTAAGAACCGTAAGCAACGTGCGTGAAAACAACAAGCATGACAACGTCAAATCGAATGAGAACGTAAAACGAAAACGAGAACATAACTGCATGAGAATGTAAACGAACGAGAACATAACTGCATGAAAACGTAAAACGAAACAAAAACATAACTGCATGAAAACGCAAATGCAAGAAACGCAAATGCAAGAAACGCAAATGCAAGAAACGCAAATGCAAGAAACCCAAATGCAAGAAACGCAAATGCAAGAAACGCAAATGCATGAAGATGCAACTGCCTGAGAAACGCAACTGCCCGAGAAACGCAACTACTTGAGGAACGCAACTGCAAGAAGATGCAAATGCATGAAAAACGCAACTGCAAGAAGATGCAAATGCATGAAAACGCAACTGCTAGAGAAAACGCAACTGCAAGAACCGCAACTGCAAGATGTAAATGCATGAAAACGCAAATGCATGACAACGTAATGCTTTGAGAACGTAATCGCTATGAGAACGTGAATGGCCTGAGACCGGAAACGCATGGGACCGAATCGCATGGGAAAATCATGAAATGCACCAGACGTAAAAACTGCATGGGAAAACCGTGAATAGCACAAGAACATGAATGGCACGAGAATATTAATAGCACCAGAATGCAAAAACCTGCCCAAGAACGTAAATAGCACAAGAACGCAAAATAGCACATGGTACGTGGAGCTCAGGCGGGAGGAGGACCGCCACGTAGAGCTCAGGCCCACCACGTGGAGCTCAGGCCCGCCACGTGGAGCTCAGGCGGGGGGAGGCCCGCCACGTGGAGCTCAGGCGGGGGGGCACGCCACGTGGAGCTCAGGCTGGGGGGCACGCCAAGTGGAGCTCAGGCGGGGGGGGCACGAGACCCGACGTCCACAAGGAGGAGGCAGAGGAGGGCAGGCTTTATGCAGCCTGACTCCTCCTACAAATACAGGCTTAACCTGCGGTCAGCCTTACACAAAATGTGTACACTGTATACAATTTATCATTTTTTAGTTAAAGCGGAACTCCACCACCCCAAAGTACCCCCCTGGATTTGTTTTTTCAGATTTGGTGATTTTTGAGTCCTTCTTCCTCTTCGGTGGAGATAGAGAGTGTAATGATACATGCGCTAGTAGTCCATTTAGAGCAGCCTTTCTCAACCTTTTCAACACAGAGGAACCCTTGAAATAGTTCTATGGTCTCGGGGGAACCCCTGCTAAAAATTAGGAATCTACAACTCATGATACATTAGTGTGATGGTCAGTGGGAAGAATGGTCCTTACACTTGTGGTCATTGGGAAGAATTACCTCTTTACAGATAGCTAAAAAATGGGATTTTTATATACAGCTTACCTGTAAAATCCTTTTCTTGAGAGTACATCACGGGACACAGAAGCTTCATTACATAGTGGGTTATATAGGCACCTCTGGTGATTGGACACTGGTTGACCCCAATTAAGGAGAATTCCTCCCCTATATAACCCCTCCCATCTGGGAGGCACCTCAGTTTTGTAGCAAAGCAATAAGAAACCACGTAAAACCCAAGAGGGGCGGGAGCCCTGTGTCCCGTGATGTACTCTCAAGAAAAGGATTTTACAGGTAAGCTGTATATAAAAATCCCATTTTCTTGATCATACATCACGGGACACAGGAGCTTCATTACATAGTGGGATGTCCCATAGCAATGCTCAGATTGAGGGGAGGGAGACACAGATCATAAATATAGACCGCCAGGGACCGGAGGACCTAAACTGCAGCCTGCAGTACACTGCGCCCGAAGGCGATATCCTCTTGCCCTCTGACATCCACCTGATAGAATCTGGTGAATGTGTGGACTGATGACCAAGTTGCAGCCTTACAGATCTGAGCCAGGGAGGCCTGGTGATGCACTGCCCAAGAAGCACTAACAGCCCTAGTAGAGTGCGCCTTCACCCGAAAAGGAGGAATCTTCCCCTTTAAACCATAGGCCTGAGAAATAACTTGTCTGATCCACCTTGAGAGAGTGGATTTTGACGCCGCCTGGCCCTTTCTAGGGCCTTCCGGCAGAATAAATAAGCAATCAGTTTTCCTTATCTGAGTAGTTGCCTGAAGATAAATACTGATTGCTCTAACCACATCCAAAGTGTGTAAAGATTCTTCTTCTGTGGACTGAGGGTCCGGAAAAAAGGATGGTAGGATTACATCCTGATTCAAATGGAAACCCGAAACCACCTTAGGTAGAAAGGACCTGTTGGGACGCATGACCACCCGGTCCTTATGGATAATTAAATACGGCTCCTTGCTGGAAAGAGCTGCCAACTCTGATACTCTTCTAGCCGTAGATATGGCTACCAAGAAGACCAGCTTTTTAGTCAGGAGAACTAAAGAAGCCAGATGCAAAGGTTCAAATGGTTGCCCCTGTAAGGCCGAGAGAACCAAATTCAGATCCCATGGGCATACCGGAGGTTTAACTGGCGGTTTTGTCCGCATGGCCCCCTGGATAAAAGCCCGTACTAGGGAATGTGATGCAAGCGGCTTTTGAAAAAATACTGACAGGGCCGAAATCTGCACTTTGATAGTGCTTATGGCCAAATTCATTTCTAGGCCTGACTGGAGAAAGGCCAAGATTCTGTTAATGACATACTTTCTAGGATGCCATCTCCTGAGTTCACACCAGGAAACATATGTCCTCCAGACCTTGTAATAAATAAGCCTGGAGGCCGGCTTTCTGGCATTGACCAGAGTAGAAAGGACTGGCCCCGAAAGGCCACGGTCTCTCAGAATGTGGGTCTCAGCAGCCAAACCGTCAAATTCAGACTGCGTAAAGCAGGATGGTAGATTGGACCCTGTGAGAGCAGATCTGGCCGGAGAGGGAGGGTCCATGGCCTGCCTACTGCCAACTTCATGATTTCAGCGTACCATGGTCGCCTGGGCCAAGCCGAGGCCACCAAAAGGACCGACTTTGTCTCCCTCTTGACTCTTCCCAGGAACCGCGACAGAAGCGGGCTCGGGGGGAAGGCATAGATCAGATTGTACTGATCCCAGGGAACTGTCAGAGCATCTGACCCCTGAGCAAGTGCATCTCTTGTCCTTGACACAAACTTGTCCAGTTTCCTGTTGAACCTGGATGCAAACAGATCTACGTCCGGAGTACCCCACTTGTGACATATGTTCTGAAACACGTCGAGGTGCAGAGCCCATTCTCCTGGGCACAACTGCTGGCGGCTGAGAAAATCCGCCTGCCAATTTTCCACTCCTGGAATGAAGACTGCAGAAAGACATGGAACATGCTTTTCTGCCCAGACAAGTATGCGATTCACCTCTTTTTGGGCCACCAGGCTTCTGGTACCGCCCTGGTGATTGATATAAGCCACTGCTGTGGCATTGTTGGACTGAACCCGAACCGGGAAACCTCGCAGTCTGTAAGACCACTCTATGAGCGCCATGTAAACTGCCCGGATCTCCAAGATATTTATGGGCAGCAGTTTCTCGGTCGCAGACCATTTCCCCTGCGAGCATGTTTCCTCCAATACAGCTCCCCAGCCTGTCAGGCTGGCATCTGTTGTGATAATCTTCCATGGAAGAGGAAGAAAAGTTTTGCCCTTCAGCAAATTCTTGGTTTGTAACCACCAGACAAGACTCTTGCGTGTCCCTGGGGATAGACGCATAGGAAGATCCAAGGATTGGGGCTTCCTGTTCCAAGCCGCAAGGATGCATCTTTGCAGAGGCCTTGAGTGGAACTGGGCGAATGGGACGACCTCGAAGGAGGCGACCATTTTCCCTAACAGTCTCATGCACAACCGAATGGGGGAAGATCTTCTGCCCAGAATCAGGCGCACCAGATCCCCAATGGCCAAGGCTTTTAGCTTTGGAAGAAACACCCTGCCCTGAGCGGTGTCGATGATCATACCCAGGTATTCCAACCTGGTGGCCGGTTGTAGGGACGACCTTTCTAGGTTTATGATCCAACCTAGGCATTCTAGGTGTTCTAGCGTTTTGGTGACGCTGTGACTTAGGAACGCTGCTGTTTTCTCCATGAGAAGCAAGTCGTCTAGATAAGCCATGACGGCTATGCCCTGAGCTCTTAGGTTTGCTAAGAGAGGGTCCAGAATCTTTGTGAAGACTCGAGGGGCCGTAGCAAGCCCGAACGGCAAGGCCACAAATTGAAAATGGCGCCGCTCTACCGCGAACCTTAGAAATTTTTGGTGTGCGGAAAAAATTGGCACATGGAGATATGCATCCTTGATATCTATTGATGCCATGAATTCTCCCCCTTGCAGGGAGGAGACCACAGTGCGGATTGACTGCATTCGGAAGGACCGGATGTATAAAAACCGGTTCAGATCCTTCAGATCCAGGATAGGTCTGACACTTCCATTTGGTTTTGGAACGGTGAAGAGATTTGAGTAAAACCCCGAACCCTGTTCTTTCGGGTTCACTTCTACTATCACCCCCTGGGATAGTAACTGATCTAAGGCCAGAAATAGCGGTTTTTGCTTTACTGGATCCCAGGGGATCCTTGACCTTAGGAAACGAGAAGGTGGAATCTCCTGAAACTCTAGCTTGTAGCCCAGAGATACTGAAGAGATCACCCACTTGTCTTGGATCTCTTCCCGCCAGGCTCCTGCAAACTGCAGGAGCCTTCCCCCCACTCTGCCGAGCGGGGGCGCCCCTTCACAAGGAAGCTTTTTGGCTCTGCTTGGCAGGCTTTCGCCCCCAAGTCTTTTTCTGCCCCTGGGCTCGGCCTTGAGCCTTTCTAGTAGAGGAGGACTGAGAAGGCCGTCGCCACTCCTTAGAGCTTGATGCTTCGGGAGAGAGAGCACGCCTGAATGAAGGACGCTTGCTCCTTTTGACTGGAAGGAGAGTAGATTTACCCCCTGAAATATTTTGGACGAATTTATCTAATTCTTCTCCAAACAAATGTTCCCCTTTAAACGGGAACCCATTCAAATTCTTCTTGCATGACAGCTCAGCTGCCCAATTCTTTTGCCATAGGGCCCTTCGCATGTGAACCAACATGAGAGACAAACGTGATGCTTGTTGGACGGAATCCAAAATCGCATCAATTATGAAACACAGAATGTGAGGCAATTCTGCATAATTTTCTACTTCCTCACTGGGAAGGAGCCCAAGCATCTGCTTAACCTGTTCCTTGAGGAACTGACACAACCCCACGGCTGCGACTGTAGGTTGCACCACAGTGCCAGCCATGGAAAAGGAGGCTTTTAGTAAGGTTTCCAGCTTTTTATCAGTTGGATCCTTGAATACCCGCGCATTATCCAATGGACAAGTCAGGTTTTTATTCACACAAGAAACAGCCGCATCGACAGATGGGATCCCCCACTTCTTGGTGAAACTTTCCTCCACAGGATAATGCATAGAAAACCTTTTAGGAGGAGCAAACAATTTATCGGGATGTCCCCAATCCTCATACATCAATTCATCCATTAAGGGATGAATTGGGAAGGAATAGGCAGTCTGTGGGGCTTTCCTGACTCCCAGGGAAGAAACAGAGGATGTAGCGACTTCAGCATCAGGCATTCTGAATGTGGTACGCACTAATTCAGTATAATACTGCACCTGCTTTCTGAGTGCCTGGGAGGAGGGGACTATCTCCTCTTCCTCTGACTCATCCGACTGCTCATGATCCCTATCCCAAGATAGGGATCCCTCCTCATTTTCAGAAGAATCATCTGAGAGAGGGATTTCAGCAGAGGGAGGGGATCTACCCCTTTTCCTGCTATCTTTCAGGGAGGCAGAAATAAAATTCATGATTCTCCCTTCAAAACCCTCCAATGTAGCCCTAAGGGAGTCCTCAATGACATAAACCGGGGCTGCGACATTAGGAGAGGCTGCAAAACCTGACAGGGGCACTGACTCGTCTTGAGAGGCTGGCTCCAGTCTTGCAGGGGGGGATGGTAACTTACAGGCACTTTTGGAATCCCTGGACCTAGGCGGTGATTTAACAGTGCCTTTGCTACCTCCCCCTGAGACCCTCTTACGAGGAGACATAGTCCTAAGCTACAAAGCAGAGGTACTAGTACAAGTGCAATCACTGTTGTGCTTAAAGTCTCACAATAATATATATGCTTAAACTGCACAACCTGATGCTGAGTAGGTGTCTAAGGTTTGCCTGGATCCAATCCCCACGGATGCTTACTGCCCACAGCTCCTGTGTCTCCAATTACAGCCCCCTGACGCTCTGGGCTTTTTAAAATTGCCGCCTGGCGCCTGCGCAGTACAGCGCCGTGCACACTGACGTGCACGGCTCGCAACCACACCCCCCTCCTCCATTAGACCGGGAACGCGCCCGGCGCGCGTGCACGCGCCCGGCGCGCGTGCACGCGCCCGCGCACGTGCTCGAGGACCGCGGGATCCAGGGGGGGAGGAGAACCCAAACGGAGCTGTGTGGGACCCCCGAACTACGTGGGACCCCTGTTTACCTTGTTGTGGCAGGGACTGCAATGGAGACGTGAGTCAGCTGGAGAACCAGGCTTCACTGAGCATGTGTATTGAAAGGCATGTAAGTATGCATCAGGCTGCTCTTACTCCCTCTAGTGGTGGAAACCAGGTAAGACATACAACTACTCATAATGAAGAAATCCATTCATATATTTATATATACAGGATTAACTTCCCTTACCTGTCCTCGCCGCAGGAATTGCTGAACCAGACAAATTCCAGCCTTCACCCATCACGGCAGGTATTGTTAGCCAACCTTCAGGTTTATCTGGGGCTCTTTCTCGGAAGAACCTCCTACCTGGGCCATGTAGAAAGCTCTGCCAGAAACTTTCGTGCGCTCTGTATAAACAGTACACCAAGTCTGGTTTTCCCAGAGCCCAGTCTTCCAATGGAGAGGACTTACAGGCAAAACCTCGCTTCTTCGGCTGACGAGGCCCGGGTACCATACCATCTTGGGAGTCAAATATCGGCCCGAGGTATGGATCCGGTTTGTTGTAGCCCTTAGGCCCTCGCAGGGACCTGCATAGAGCTAAAGTTTTACGTGACCACCACCATAGACACTGGCGAAAAAACTGAGGTGCCTCCCAGATGGGAGGGGTTATATAGGGGAGGAATTCTCCTTAATTGGGTCCAATCACCAGAGGTGCCTATATAACCCACTATGTAATGAAGCTCCTGTGTCCCGTGATGTATGATCAAGAAAGATCAATGGTGTGAGTGGGAACTTATCTGAGAAGCAGAAATTTCCCAATGCTGAAGGAACCCCTAGCAACCTCTGGAGAAACCCTAGGGTTCCATGGAACCCTGATTGAGAATCACTGTTTCAGAGGAACATTATACCTGCTTGTTGGAGGACCCTTGTCTAAAAATTTAATTTTTTGCCTGCATTTTACTAGTTACAAAAATGTCTATCAAGAAATGTTCATCTGGCTTTTGAAAAATGAGCCAAAAATGAAAGTTTCTCCTGAATTTGTGACCACAAAGTCAGGATTGCCATGAGGAGACCATATATGCCTATGATGTCCTTTTCATTTCCTGGTCCATGTTTTGTAACTCTACCATGGTGAAAAGACTCCCTCAATACCCATCAATGGCCCCCTGGAAGGTATGTTTGTTTAGTTCATGTGGCATAAGGATGTGATTCCCATGTAAAATTAGTTGCTCTGAAATGAATTGAAGGGCAATGTGTTACCTTCTGGTAGACAGGTGCACATTGATTACATAATCCAAGCTGAATATATTATTGTAGATAATCATTTTTTACCACTGCCTGATTAACACATTGGTTTTAGGTTTAGGTACCTAGCAACAGTTTTAGGTTCCTTGGAACAGTTGTTGAGGATGAACCATTGTGGACAGCACCTACGTCAGCTCTAGTTAGTACAGTACAACATTGTCAGGGCTGGGCTCAGCCCTCCCTTCTCTGAGCTGCTGCTCCGCTGTCGGCTAATTGCCAGCTCCCATCTCTCTCCACAGTTACTCAGCTGTTGATGATCCTGTTCGTCAGTCCTGCCTACTTAAAGTGGGGTACCCCCTAAAAAAAAAAATTAAAAGTCAGCAGCTACAAATACTGCAGCTGCTGGCTTTTAATAATCGGACACTTACCTGTCCCGGGTTCCAGCGATGCGGGGGAACGAAGCCCCCCCCTCGCTCCCCGCTCCGCTCGCGGCGCCGTCATGCATACTGTGGGCACCCGGCTGTGGCTTCACAGCCGGGCACCCACTGCGCATGCGCGAGCGGCGCAGGGCGCCGTGATACGCCGTACAGTCACCTGGGACACGTGACAGGTCCCAGGTGAATGTGCGGCGCGAGGGGAAGTGATGTCACCAGCCCGGGCAATGAAGAAGGCAGACTACGAGGGACCCCCTAGCAACCGGTATTTAGAGGTGAGTAAAAATTTTTTTTTTTGCCAATTATTTTTTTTTGATTTTTTTTAAGAATTTTAAGTAGTTTTATTTTTTGGGGGGCAACTCCACTTTAAGCCATCCAGTCCAGAGGAGCTCTGCCTTCGCTTTGGTCACATATCAAGAAACATCTCCTGCAGGTCTGTCTAAAGACTGGCTTTGCTGACATCCCTTCTGGCTCCAGATCCTACTTGCTGTTCAACATTGATCCCTGACTTCTGGCTTGCCTGACTATCCGTTCCGGTTACTGAATTTGGCTATGTTTTGACTACATTTGTTCTTTTTACTTTAATTATTAACCACTTCAATACAGGGCACTTATACACCTTCCTGCCCAGACCAATTTTCAGCTTTCAGCGCTGTTGCATTTTGAATGACAATTGTGCGGTCATACAACACTGTACCCAAACTAAATTTTTTATAATTTTGTTCCCACAAATAGAGCTTTCTTTTGGTGGTATTTGCTCGCCACTGTGTTTTTTTATTTTCTGCTAAACAAATAAAAAAAGACTGAAAATTTTGAAAAAAAAATATGTTTTTTTGTTTCAGTTACAACACTTTGTAAATAAGTAAGTTTTCTCCTTCACTGATGGGCACTGATGGGGCTGCACTGACAGCCACTGATAAGGCGGCACTGATGGGCACCGATGAGGGGGCACCAATGAAGTGGCACTGATGAGGTGGCATTGATGGGCACTGATATGTGGCACTGATATGCGACACGAATGGGCACTGATAGGTGGCACAAATAGGCCCTGATAGGCAGCATGGATGGGCATGGATGGGCATGGATAGGCGGCACGGATGTGTAAGGATAGGTGGCATGGATGGGCACTGATAGGCAGCATGGATGGGCAATGATAGGCGGCACGGATGGGCACTGATAGGTGGCATTGTAGTGTAACGTATTGTACTGATGGATACCAATCAGTGCCAAACTATAATGCATGCCAATCAGTGATGCCCATTGTGGGCACTGATTGGCATCCATTGTGGGCACTGACTGACAACCCTGGTGGTCTAGGGTGGCATACCTGGTGCTGGGCATCCCTGGTGGTCTGGTGGCGTCCCTAGTGGTCTAGTGTGGGCATTCTAGGGGGGCTGCACTGATAATCGATCAGCACAGACCCCCCCCCGTCAAAGGCTTGGCCGATCGGTTCTCCTCTACTCACGTCTGACAGACGCGAGTCAGGAAAAGCCGATCAACGACTCTTCCTATTTACACTGTGATCAGCCGTGATTGGAGACTCTTTACCGAGATCGTAGTTGCGGTGTGTCAGACTGACACACGCATCACCGATCGCCACAATGCGTGGCCCCGGGGGAGCGTAGTGGCTTAATATCCTGAGGAAGTCATATGACGCCCAGTCACGATATTGAAACCACTTTGCCGCCGTCATTCTGCTATATGGCGGGCGGCAAGTGGTTAAACAAGTGTGATTTAACTGTACTTCTGTCTCAGCCTGATTTCATGGTTTCTGACAAACATTGACTTTATTTTCTGAGGAAACTAAGGAGGTCAAGGCTCAGGTCTACGGGTTTATTAATTATTTAGGATATTGGAAAGAAGAGGTATATTTGGAGCGCATATAAGGAATGATTTACTAAAACTGGAGTGCAAAATCTGGTGCAGCTGTGCATGGCAACCAATGAGCTTTTATATATAGATTGTTCAATTAAGCTTAGACAAGGAAGCCTGGAAGCTGATATCTGGTTTCTATGCAGAGCTGCACCAGGTTTTGCACTAGTAGTAGTAAATCAACCCCATAGTATTTTAAAGGATGGTGCCTATTCGAGCGCTAGTCTCTTTAATTTTCTGATGTCAGGTAGGCAGTATAGGAGTATTAGTTCATGGACCAGTAGGTTATATAATATAAAAAAAAACAAAAAAACTCTGCTGGTCCATGAACTAATACTCCTATACTGCCTACATGACAGCAGAAAATAAAGAGACTAGTGCTCAAATAGGTGCCGTCCTTTAAAATACTATGGGACTGATGTACTACTGTAGTGCAAAACCTGGTACAACTTAAACCCCATTCATAAAAGTAGATTCATAAACTAAGCACATACTGTATATAGACACTCGCCGGGCACTTTATTTGGTACACCTGTTTAATTGCTCAGTAACACAAATTGCTAATCAGCCAATACATTTAGGTATCTAGATGTGCTGAAGTTAAAACTGAGCATCAGAATGGGGAAGAAAGGAGATTTATGTGACTTTGAACATAGCATGGTTGTTGGTGCCAGACTGTCTAGTCTGAGTATTTCAAAAACTGCTGATTTGCTTGGATTTTCACACAAAACCATCTCTAGGGTTTACAAAGAACAGTCAAAAAAAGAGAACATATCCAGTAATTGGTAGTTGTTTGGAGGAAAATGCCTTGTTGATGTTAGAGGTCAGAGGAAAATGGGCAGACTGGTTTCGAAATGGTAGAAAGGCAACAGTAACTCAAATAATCACTCATGGGACTAGATGACACATTTAATTTCTTAATGACTTTAAATAAAAATAAAAATAATAACTCACTTCTGTGGTATGAATGGCCGCGGCCCTTTATTTTTATTGGCATGACGATATATATATTAACCAACTTAACATTAACATATACACACATTGACGATATAACCTTTATAATCATCTTTAGATTATAAAATACCAAAAAAGGTTCAGCTTTGAAAGCTCGAACCCATAAAGTAATAACAAAACATTATACCAACAATGAAAATTAAAAGATGGGCTACCAATTAAAAAAGGGGGGGGGGGAGGGGAAGGACCGCGACATTGGGAGGGGAGGGTGGGCGCCTTTTTCTTCTGCTGCAACCGTCGTTCTGATAAAATTCGTTGGTTGTTTTCCTTTTATAACCTTCTGTTTATTTTCATAGGTTCGTTGGATCACCTGATGTAACTGAAATATTCTGGAAGATTGATCAGGTGACCAGGTAAGTAACCAATTAATTACTGATATGAAATATAACTGAAATTCCCTTGTCCCTATTCCCATATGTAGGGGGCGCTAGTATGCTCCCCCTACTCTCATGGGACTAGATGACAAATTTAATTTCTTAATGACTTTAAATAAAAATAAAACTAATAACTCACTTCTGTGGTATGAATGGCCGCGGCCCTTTATTTTTATTGGCATGACGATATATATATTAACCAACTTAACATTAACATATACACACATTGACGATATAACCTTTATAATCATCTTTAGATTATAAAATACCAAAAAAGTTTCAGCTTTGAAAGCTCGAACCCATAAAGTAATAACAAAACATTATACCACACGCCAGGCTCATTAAACTTAAGGAGCCTGGCACCCCACCCGGGCCACGGCCAATTCAATACAAGCAGGAAAATCCAAATTTAAAATATCATTGCCAATATCAGATAAATGCACCTGGTCTGAACGATATAAACCAGGAAAACCACCTTCTAAATCGACATGACGGAAGGACAGTCCATTTATCAAAGGCATACATTTTTCAAGAAATCTATTTACACATCTACGAATTTTTTATTTATTTATTTTTTTAAAGAAATGCGTTGGATCAACCAACCATTTTTACCGAGGGATAATTTCTGAAAAAACTAAAACAGTTGATGGTAGAATATCGTGAAGATGAGTAAGATCCGTTTTCATTTGCACAACCAGATCCAAAGTTTTAACAGAACCTAAATCATTACCAGCTACATGAAAAATAATAATTGATGGTTGAGTGTGAGAAGAAAGCCGAGCACAAATCGATGAATGAAGTTCGAACCACGACATTCCTCTGCATCCAAACCAAATTACTTTATAGGAGGAATCATCCAGACCTAGGTTGAGGCCGTAGTAGCGTAATGAAGCTCTGTTTTCAGCCCAAAAACGAATGAATGTCCGATTATCCACACCACACAAGGTGTCCCTACAAAGCCAAAAAACATAAATTAGGTCCCACATAAGATCTGAAACAGTTAGATTGCCAATCACCCAAACTTTTAATTGCAGTGGAAGAAAAACCTAGCGCAGCTGCTTCAGTTGCCGCTCCGATGCGAAAAGAATGGGTGGTGATTTTCAAATGCTGTAATCCCAAAAACATCAGGCATTTTTTCAAAAGAACTCTGAATTGGTATTGTGTAAGTGGGATACCTGAAGCATGTACCAAAAGATGGCTACTGTGTAGTGGACGTAACAATAAGAATTTCGATAACAAAGAAAAAACGCAAAGAGGGGAATCGCTCATTTTATGAATTACAATCCAGCGACCCTTCCCCAACTGGTCAGTTTTGCTGAAGCGTAATAAAATTTTTAACGTGATCATCCTGCATAAAAACATCGGACAACATCAGACCTCCAGAAGCTGAAGAAGATTTAGGCAACCATTCGGAAATGCGAAATGCACCGAAAAAACAAAGGCAAAAGGAAACTCGCATAAGAATGGATTCATAATCCGAAAAACAAACGTCAGATGACGCAACCAAGAGACGTTGTAAAATGATCGAGGTAATAGGTACTCTATCATTAACTTGGAAGCGCAATTTGCGATATCCCATAAGTGCCTGAACAACCGAAAAATAACGGTTGCAAGGAGGCCACCCTCTCAGTTTATTAAAAAAGGAAACGCCTGCTAATATCTTAACGAGATGAGAATATGAATAAGAATCCAGCATCACAATTTCAACAAAGGCTAAAACCAATGCTTCAGAAAATTGATTCACATCAATGAGGTTAGAAGTTAAAAAGGAACACCAAAGTGACCACGCGGCGTTGTATTGCGCCCGCGTTGAAGGTGCCAAAGAATTGGTAATGGATGAAACTACGGTGGGCAAACCACTGACCACAACGCTTCCGGGCAAGGACAACCAATTGGATCCGCTTCGGGTACCAAACTGCGAAATCGATCGAGCTGAAAGCGTGACAAAGAATCAGCAATAAAACTAATATTACCTGGAATATACTTGACCTTAATCCACAAATTGAATTTCAAACAATAAAAAACGAACTTCCTCAAAACTGCTAATACTGGTAAAGATTTAGATGTTAAACAATATACTGCATATTCAACGCCTTTGTTATCAGAGTGAAAGAGAATGCGAGAATTCCTAAGTCGATCGCCCCAAAGATCAAGGGCCACCAAAATAGGAAAAATTTCAAGCAAAACTATATTTTTTGTAAGACCCTGCTCAACCCAAGAAGTAGGCCAAAAAGCCATAGACCAGTGACCCTGCCAAAATGCGCCGTAACCAATCGAACCTGCCACGTCAGTATATAGTGAAATAGCTGAAGAGTCACAAAACGGGGCTTGCCAAATGGAACAACCATTATAAGTAGATAAAAATCGATCCCAAACTAATAGATCTGAGATCAATTCAGAGGAAAGGCGAACAAAATGAAACGGCGACTTATAATCAGCTAAGACATTGTAGAGCCTTTTTGAAAAAACACGACCCATAGGAATTATGCGAGTTGCGAAGGCAAGCATGCCCAACAGAGATTGCAGCGTATTCACTGTGACTTTTCGTTTAGATACAACAAAGGAAACTAAATGACGCAACTTAACAACTTTTTCCGAAGGGAGGCGACATTCCATCAAAGAAGTATCAATAGTAATCCCCAAAAATTCCAGACAGGTAGTGGGCCACACAGTCTTTTCAAGCGCCAAGGGAACACCAAAACGCGCACATAAAACATGGAATTCACTAAACAAATAAAAACAATGTAAAGAATCAGCGGGGCCAGAAATTAAAAAATCGTCTAAATAATGAATAACATTATTCGAATTAGCTTGATATGAAACTGCCCATTCAAAGAAAGATGCAAAAGCTTCAAAATATTTACAAGATAGTGAACAACCCATTGGAAGGCTATTATCGTAATAAAACGCACCAGCGAAACAAAAACCCAAGGAGCTGTAAGCAGAGCGATGAATAGGCAGTAAACGAAAAGCCGACTTGATGTCGGCCTTCGTTAGTAAAGCGGATTGACCAAACAGATGAATTTTGGAAACCGCATCGTCAAACGAAGAAAACGTAACGGAACTATCTAGAGGATTAAAACAATCGTTTAACGAAGAGCCCAAAGGGTATGACAGATGATGTATTAAACGAAAACCACCTTTATCTTTGTATGTATCAAACCAAGAGGTGACACTCTAAAATTCAGAAAAGGTGGCGAAGAAAAATGGCCCTGCCACATGGCCTTCGCCATTAATTATGAGATCTGCAGTCAGACGATCTGGCCAAATTTGCAGAAAAGGCAACATGTCTGCTAGCTTCACTGGAGTTGCCGCTAGGACGAAAACTATCCCGCACATTAGATGGGACATTAGTAGATGATTTTTTAAAACAACGAAAAGACGGATGATTACCAGGACATGTGGCACATTCGTGTTTGCAACGACAAGAATTAGGCCATTTACATTGTCCCTCATTAAATCCGAAACAGAGACCTTTCCGGAAAGGAGCTGGCTGCAAAAATGGAGAAGGAAGCAATTGTTTCTTAGGAATCAAGAGATTGAGCCACAAACCAACATCCTTAGAACCCCATTTTAAAGTTTTATGGATTGCCAACTTCTGACTGAACGATTCATCATAATAGAAACCATGCAAGTCCAGAAAAATTCTTAAAAGTCACAAGAATAATCTCAACATGTTGAAACATGCCACAACACAATTCAGGGCATTTTTCACCCATAACGCTCGCATAAATGCAAAAGGCTTGAAGCCAATTATTAAACGAACAAGGAGCCGATTTGCGTCTGTCATCTGCAGATTCCTTTTTATCTAAATGGTTCTCCTTTTAATGAAGGGAGAAGAGAAAGAATAACCACATAATCACCCCTCCAGATTTTTTCTCTAATAGATGCTGGCAAATGAAAGCCAAGAGGTGATATTTCACAAATTAATGCTTCTTTAAAGCAACACTCAGGGATCGAAGGAACCGACATCTGAACAATAGCTTGCGCAGAAAACGCTGAAGACAACAGGTGGAATAGGTTGAGCAACATCTTTCCAAGCTTGCATTAATGGAGAATCAGAATTAACCGATAAATTGCTAATGCAATGCTTAAAATAATCAATAAATGAATTAAATGAAGATAACAATGATCGTAATTGATCAGACTCACCTTTTTCCACAGGCTGTACGCCAGCCTGGGAAGATGAAGTCGACAAAGACGAAACTTGTGCTGAATTTCCCGTCTGTACATCTGCAAGAGATGCAGAAACGACAAACAAGGTTTGCGATTCTTTTTCCACAGGCTGTACAGCAGCCTGTGAAGATGCAGTCGGGAAGGAAGAAACCCCTGCAGAATAGTCTTTCTGTACATCTGTAAGAGAATGTGCAGATTGTTCCAATAAATCCTGTGACCCTGTAACTGCAGGCAATGAATTAGAAACAGCATCTAACGGGTTAATAAAAGGCAAAGGAATAGCAGTAAAAGCATTTGAAACAGACGAAATAGGATTAGCTACAGAAGTACAAGGTAAAGATACTGAAGTAAGTGTATTGTCAGTACGCAATAAAGTATCATTTGCTTACAAAGAATTAGCAACAAATTGAACATCTGATGAAACAACATGCACATTCCTTTTAGTAGCTATGCTTACTGGAATTGAAAGAATGTGCATGTAAATCAGCAGCAAAACTAGAATGACAATTAAAAGAATTAATAGTATTTTTACCATTAGTTTTTGATTTCTTATTCACAGGCTGGCCCCTGGATTCGATCCAGCGAACCGGCCTCTGTCTGTTCCTCTGTGGATGTCCTGTTGACACTGCGCATGCCCCAACATCGCATTCGGTATTCTGCCTCACTACTGATGATGCTGGAGAGGAGGAACCAAATGATTGTTGTGGAACGAAGGAGCCAGCTGTAGAGTTTCTGGAGGGAGGAATAATAGGCAGCACAGAAGGAGGAGCCAAAGGAGGAAGGAGCAAAGAAGGAAGGGGGACCGTCTGTGCAAGGGAATCTCCCAGAGCGGAAAGAGATGGCGGCGGAGCGGCGGATAGCAGAGCGGATGAAGAAGGAGGAAGACCTGGAACCACAGCCTGGAAAGGGGGAGACAAAGGAGGCGAAGAAACCGTAGATGGGCCGGAAGATAAACAGAACCTCATCCAGGCATCGCCATCCGGAGCGGAGGCCCTCTCCATTAGCTGACGCAGCAAAGAATGCATGGCAGGTAAGAGAACAACGTAGGGGTGCCTTTTTCTTCTGCTGCAACCGTCGTTCTGATAAAATTCGTTGGTTGTTTTCCTTTTATAACCTTCTGTTTATTTTCATAGGTTCGTTGGATCACCTGATGTAACTGAAATATTCTGGAAGATTGATCAGGTGACCAGGTAAGTAACCAATTAATTACTGATATGAAATATAACTGAAATTCCCTTGTCCCTATTCCCATATGTAGGGGGCGCTAGTATGCTCCCCCTACTCTCATTACAACCAAGGTATGCAGAATACCACCTCTGAATGCACAACATACCGAACCTTGAAGCAGATGATCTACAGCAGCAGAAAAGGTGCCACTCCTGTCAGCTAAGAACAGGAAACTGAGGCTACAATTCACACAGGCTCCCCAAAATTAGACAATAGAAAATTGGAAAAACGTTGCCTGGTCTGATGTGTCTCAATTTTAGCTGCGACATTCAGATGGTAGGGTCAGAATTTGGCATAAAACAACATGAAAGTATACAGTAGATCCATCCTGCCTTGTATTAACAGTTCAGGCTGGTGGTGGTGGTGTAATGGTGTGGGGGATATTTTGTTGGCACACTTTGGGACCCTTAGTACCAACTGAGCGTTGTTTAAACATCATGGCCTACATGAGTATTGTTGCTGACCATATCCATCCCTGTATGACTACAGTGTACCCATCTACTGATGGCTTTTTCCAGCAGGATAATGCACCATGTCACAAAGCTCAAACCATCTCAAACTGGTTTCTTGACAATGACAATGAGTTCATTGTGCTCCAATGGCCTCAAAAATCACCAGATCTCAATCCAATAGAGCACGTTTGGGATGTGGTGGTCATAGGAGATTTGTGTCAGATGTGCAGCCGACAAATCTGCAGCAACTGTGTGATGCTATCATGTCAATATGGACCAAAATCTCTGACGAATGTTTCCAACACCTTGTTGGAGCTATGCCACAAATAATTAAGGCAGTTCTGAAGGCAAAAGGGGGTCCAACCTGCTACTAGCAATGTGCACCTAATAAAGTGGTGAGTGTGTATATATATATATATATATATATATATATATATATATATACACATATATATATATATATATATATATATATATATATATATATATATATATACATATACATATATATATATATATATATATATATATATATATATATATATATATATATATATATATATAGATATTAAAGTGCAAACTTTTGTTGTGACCCTGAATATGGCTTAGAGGCCCAGCTAAAACGACCATAATCCTATGAAGTGGAAGCCACGGTGAGGTTTGAAGTGGGTCTGTCCTGACCCAAGGCACACTGCAAAGATGTAGGGATATTCTGGCAGCCGCTCTCCATTCCCGTTCATACAACCAACACATAAAAGCAGCCTCAGCTGGCTCCAGCTAAAACACGCCTCCCCTGGAGCTTACGCAAGGAGGTCACATTTTTGTTGTTAGAATAAATACAATACCACTCAGCTGCTGAATCTACCCCACATATTACAAAACCAGAATCTTTTACAATTATGAACAGCTCTTGAGTGTATTATAAAACTTCCTAAAGATATTATGGACAGACTAAAAACATAAAAATCTTTATAAAGTGCTTAAGTGTGTACACATCTACATTTAAATATATAAATGTATAGTATTTCACCAACATAGCCAACATCTGCATGAGCAAAATGACGTATATGCACGCAAACTTTTAATACAGTGCTGTGCTTTAACCTCCTGCATAAAGTGCTTAATGCAATATCCGCAATTTAAGTTAGTGCAGAATCTACATTGTTCACAAATGTGTCTTCCCTTTTTGTGATATTATCCACTCTATGACCTTGCACCCACAATTCCATGAGAATGTACTACAACCAGGGTGACCACATTTCCAAACTGCCATTCAGGGACACTCCCACCTTTCCAAAAATCAGCTTGTGCTGTAACAAATCACCGGGTGCATGCTCTACCCAAAAGCACTGTTCACGCCCCCCCCCCCAAAAAAAACGCCTCCGCATCGCCACTTTACTCACTGACAGTAATTGTCCTGGCTGGCTGAGACCCGTTTTACCTTGTTCCAATGCTGGCTCAGTGACTAGACACAATAGGTGGGATTTATAATTTCTCCAATCACAAGCAGGGGGCGGGGATTGTGCCTCTCCAGACATTCCCGGCCCAGACAAGTACTGTCAGTGAGTAAAGCGGCGATGTGGTGGCCTTTTTTGGGGGCATCAGTTTGAACCGTGGGGGGTGTGGGGGGGGATTTCTGTGTCAGTTTTATTCCGGGACAATGTATTGTTCTGTAATGAAGGAACCTGGGATCTGGGACAGATCTACAAAATGTGGGACTGTCCCGGGCAATCCGGGACATGTGGTCGCCCTAACTACAACTCATGCATATTCTCACATTTCAAGTGCCCAGCTATCTCAGGAAGCAGTGTTGAGGTAAAGTGACAAAAAGCTGGGCCATAGTAAGTATTATTATTATATATTTTTTTTTTATAACAACAACTTTATTCTTAAATTGCCATTGCAGGTAATTTAACTTGGGGGTGGGAGGCAGTGAAAAGGGCAGACCTTCACTTTTCTTGGTAGGTCTGCTTTACACATTATACAGAGAGCTTACTACCACACCATGTGTGGCCTTTCTGTATAAAGAGCTCCACTCTGGGGATGATCTATCTCTCGTGGGCCGGCAAGACTATACCTCAAGGGATATTCCACCAGTACATCTCTGTTCACCAGGGGCAGGCAACCCCCAGCACGGATGCCACAAGCGACACGCAAAGCCTCTTTTGCTGGCACTCGATTCCCTCCCCATTAGCAGAGGAGCGCAGAGAAGTGTCAGTGAGGCGCTAATGAATTCCAATTTCAGAATTCCCCACGCCGCACCTGCACTGAGGGGGAGGCACTCTGCCCGCAAACATTGTAAAAAATGGGAAACATTGTTTGGTTCTCTAACTTTGCTGTAGCTGCGTTTGTCAGGTTTTGTGATGGGGAAGAGATTGGGTGCAGTTCTGGTAGGGGGAGCAGCAGGGGTCAAGTCCTGGGGGAAAAAAGTGTGGGAACTCCCACCCAAGATCCACTCCCCCACCAAAAAAAAAAAAAAATGATACGTTCATATTCACAAAGTCTTCAAAAGTGGTATTTTTCCTCTAATTTTCGTATTGTGTGTATGAAGCTTAACTGTTAGTACATAAAAAAAAAATCCTCAATAAACATAAATACGGTAATTCTCTGAATAATCAGCATTCATTCAATTGTGCTTCCATGCAAATGTGAACATCATGTTCTGATCTTTATTGGGGAATTTTATTTTGTATATAGAGTGTTTATGTGGTGAGTTTACACTTTTCATTGAACAGAGTTTGGATAACACAGGGTTAAACGGAAAGGTCATAAATTAACTGCACATTATCTGGACAGAATGTTTAGGGAGATAGTGGTGTGTTCCTGCTTAGGAGATGTATGTTAGATTGGGGGGCTGCAAACTCTGCAGGGCTCCAACACACACTCGCTGCTATTCCAACCCTTCACACATTTCCACATAAGCTTCCCTCCTGGCATTAAACTTTGCCAGGTATTGTGCTCAGCTTACCACCCCAAACTGATGTTCCTCCCTCAGCTCACCTCTCTCCCTGCATGTTCTGTGAGCAGAATAGCTGATCTACCCGTCAGCTAGACCTAGACCTGATCTACCCGTCAGCTAGCTGTGATTGACAGGTAGATCGAAGTGGAAAATGTCATGGGGCCCTCTACTGGCAATGCCTGAATGCTCAGGTGTGCATCACTTACTATTGCGAGCTGTGTCGGTAGCTGCTGGTGTAGCCCCTGCCACACAGCTCGCATACTTCAAAGTCTTGCAGGATATGTCTGCTAACGGGAACTGAGTTCCCATGCGTTCCCGCAGGACTTGAGCCCTGGGGAGCGGTCCCTGTTTTTAGGAGGAGGAGGACTGTCATTGGCCACTGCTAAAGCCAATCACAGTCCTGCTAGCCCCACCCACCATCTGGAGGACGATGAATCACCTGGTTGCCCCTACCAATCTCACAAAGAAGGGATTTCACTGTGAGTGAGAACCACAATCAGGTGACAGTTTGTGGAATTACTGTTGAGCTTCTGCAATCGTTGCTGAAATTATTCCTGAACCTTTGCATCACTTACTACTGGACCCCTGCACTCTGTGTCCCTTTAAGCCAGAGCCAATATTCAATGAAAATCACACCCAACTTTTGCTGTGGCACAGAAAATTTTTCTCAGCTGCGGGGGTCCAACTTATGATCCTACACACAGGCCCACTGCTTTCAGAAAATACCCCTGACCTGAGATCATCATTGCGCATCCATTCCAGAAGCTTGTATGTGACATCACATACATCCCATACATCACATACATCACATACAAGCACGTGGGCTGGATGCGAGAGGTGGATCAGCAGGATGAGTGTGCCAGGACAAGTAGATGTGTCTCATCTCTGCTTCCTTTCTCCACTCTGCATATCACACATATCATAGATGAGAAGAGGGTACAGATGTTTAAGGTAGAAGCTCATTATTGAAGAGGGATCTAAATTGAACAGAAGGACAGAGCAACAGAATGTCTTAGTGGTCACCACCTTCCTGTACTGGGTTGCTCAGGTTCAAACCCCAACCAGGACACTTCTACCTGCACTGCAGGTTGTCAGTAGGGATTCGGTTCGAGTCGAATGTAGGTCCAACTCGAACATCGGGCGTTCACCCGTTCACCATATACGAACATTATGGGGCATTTGCGGGAAATTTGAGCACCTGCGGAACGTGCCATAATGAGCAGCGAGACTGTCAATGCACTGCGAGATCGGCTGCTGATTGGCCAAGGCATGCACCTGACCTGCATGCTTTGGCCAATCACAGTGCGCTCTGCTGTGAGAGTCATGATTGGCCAAAGGCAATCATGTCTCAGGGGGGATAAGTCCATGCCCCACACTATGTTAGGCTGGATTCACACCTATGCAGTTTTAGTGTTTTTGCATTTTGCAGATTTGCACTACAGTCCATTTAACATGGTTTCCTATGGAACACATTCTGTAGTACAAATCTACAAAATGCAAAGCGCACCAAAACTGCATAGGTGTGAATCCAGCCTAAGGCTGCTTACACGGCAGCTATACATTGTTTTATGAATGAGAGCAGCAAAATTATATTTGTAAAGGAAAATATGTCATTTAAAACTGCTCACGGTTGTAATGTATTGTTGGATCCCAACAATATAGATGAAAATCATTGAAAACAATGGCAGGGGTTCCTCCCCTCCAGTCCATTACCAGGCCCTTTGCTTTTTTAGCGTATACCTTATAATCATCATTACTTCTACATTAAAAAAAAAACTACCTACTGTAAATTTATTTGGGGTGGAAATCAATTACATTGGGGTGCTGATGCTGTATGTAAGGCCGCGTACACACGCGGGGACTGTTCGCTCAACTTTGTCCGCTGAACAGTGTTTCAGCGGACAGTCCGCTCGTGTGTGGGCTTTCAGCGGACAGTTTCAGCGGACAGTTTGACGAACAAAGTTTTTCGGAAATCCCGAAAAACTGTCCGCTGAAACTTGGTTTGAGCGGACAGTCCGCCCGTGTGTGGGCCAGTCCGCTGTACTTTCGAAATGAGCGGACTGTTCCCGCCCGGAGAAAAGTCTGCTCATTTCGAGCGCGTCTCCAGGTAGGCGGGGCCCGCGACGGAGACGTCGCGGGCTCCGCCGCCTGGAATGAACTTAAAGGGGAACCCAACGCCGAAAAAAATCGGCGTGGGGGTCCCCCCAAAGTCCACAACAGACCGGCCCCCCCTTCCCCAAGGCACCCCCCATGTTGAGGGCACGCGGCCTGGTACGGCTCAGAAGGGGGGGCGCGCTCGCTCGCCCCCCTTTCCTGGCCGGCCGGGTAGCGTGCTCGGACAAGGGTCTGTTGTGGACTTTGGGGGGACCCCCACGCCGATTTTTTTCGGCGTTGGGGTTCCCCTTTAAGTCCATTCCAGGTGGCGGAGCCCGCGACGTCTCCGTCGCGGGCCCCGCCCACCTTGACACGCGCTCGAAATGAGCGGACTGTTGCCTCGTGTGTGGGCGAGTCCATTCATTTCAAAAGTTGCGCGGACTTAGTACGACGAACTTAGTTTGCCGTATTTGTCCGCTCAAAAAGTGCCGTGTGTGGGCGTGTTAGTTCATTCAAAAGTTTGAGCGGACTGTTTGACGAACTTAGTTTCGGCAGACAGTCCCCGCGTGTGTACGCGGCCTTAGTCAAGCAATTACTGTATGTAAAAGTAAAGTCAATGAATTGACATTTGATGCCAGAATATAATGCTGTCCCATAGAGTCTTAAAGAGCTTCTTCAATGATATATTACAAACACTTAAAAGTCAGCTACTACAAAAATTGTAGCTGCTGACTTAATAATAGGACACTCATCTGTCCCAGGATCCAGCAGTGTCCTCACCGGCAGATATCTTCACCGGTTTTCGGTCCCTGGTGCTGGCATACTAACTGTGGGCAACCAGCTGTGACTGCTTGCAGCTTCACAGCTTGCTTCTCAAAGCATGAATGCTCGAGTCACACTGAAATATATGACTGGTCCCGCAGCTCCAGCAGGGGGAGGTGGGGGCCAAACTTCCACTCAGATCGCTGCAGTAATCCGACCACCCAAAAAAATGAAGTGCCAAAACTGAAGGAGAGGAGGAGGAGGAAGAGGAGGAGGAGGAAGAGCAGACTTCCGTGTTTGGATGAAGCTACACTTTAATGTTCTGGAATTCCATGTCTGGTTATAAGGCATCCTCCAAACATGTTATTTAAAGGAATTGCATATATTTTATGTTGCCCTTTGAGCCGGTCCAAAGTGACTTCTCTTCATTAAATGGTAAATTATACATTTTTTTCCCTTCCTTTGACCTATTCCCTAGGTCAGTGCCCAGCCCTCATGCCCCTTCTTTGTCAGTCCCTTGGCTTTTCACTTCGAAAATAGCAATTACTGAAAATTAAAATTTGGTTGCCATTGATTTCAATGGGGTTTAGATTCTGGATCTATGCTTGTTTACATTACCTGAACCGAACACAGGTACGTTCAGCTCAGTGTAAATCCCATCATTTACCAGCAGTATGTAAAGTATTCTAAAACTAATAGTTAAAGTGGTGTTGCCACCAAAAAATAAACATTTGTTTAAAATTCTTTAAAAATAAATAAATAAATAATTGGCAAAAAAAAAATGTTACTCACCTCTAAATACCCGTTGCTAGGGGGTCCCTCGTAGTCTGCCTTCTTCCTTGCCCGGGCTGGCGACATCACTTCCCCTCCGCCGCACAGTCACCTGGGACCTGTCACGTGTCCCAGGAGACTGTACGGCGTATCACAGTGCCTTGCGCCGCTCGCACATGCGCAGTGGGTGCCCGGCTGTGAAGCCACAGCCGGGTGCCCACAGTACGCATGACGGCACCGCGAGCAGAGAGGGGAACGAGGGGGGCTTCGTTCCCCCGCATCGCTGGACCCTGGGACAGGTAAGTGTCCGATTGTTAAAAGTCAGCAGCTGCAGTATTTGTAGCTGCTGACTTTTAATTTTTTTTTTTAGGGGGTACCCCACTTTAAACTAGGAAGATATGTTTTGTCTACAAATGCAGATAGGAAAGAGAAGCCCGGAGTAAAGAAAATAAAAGAAATTGAAGAAGGGCTGGCATGACAGGCTTAAAAGTGGGGCATCTGCAAGGATGGTTTTTGTTAAAGTAATCAGGATTGGACACAGGAGATGGGGGAGGAGCAGAGGCTTAGTTAGCAGAGTGTGAGTCCCTCCCCAGCTCAGTACGGCAGGAGGAGCGAGTTTACCAGCAGCATGGCCGCAGTGGAGGAGCTTTTTTCCCGGCTGAAGGCCGAGGCGGTATCCAGAGGCAGTGGATGGATGGAGAAGCGACTTGCAGAGGTACTAGCAGTGGGGTCCACAGCGGCCGGAATGTCGGGTTGGGAGTCCACAGGAGCCCAGTGGTCCGGGCCGCTTGCTCGCTTCTCCCCAGACCCCCACCCCTTCCCCAGGGACACAGCGGTAGCATGAGTGACCCATCCGGGCTCCGTCCGGTCCACCCACGAATCACGTGGCAGAGCCCGCGGTGGGGGGTCCGGTGAAGAACAGGCACACAGGCCGGGAAGCGGCAGGCAGACGGGAGCTCCGGCTGCCCCGGGGCAGCCGCCGGGCCTACCTCGAGGAGGGAGAGAGAGAGAGAGAGAGCGGGCCCTACCCCTGGCTTTCTTGCAGCAGGGGCGGAGCTTCAGCGGGGGATACCTTCAGCATCGGCTGCTTGGCCTTTCTGGGTAGTCAGCCCCTTGCAGAGTAGTCAGCCTTGACCATGTCCACCCCTCCAGCCACGACAGTCACAGACAGCGCCGCGGTGGATTCAGGGTTACATGGCTTCTCAGCAGGTCTAAAAGCAAGTTTGAGCCAGGGCCGTGCAGCCTTGCCTTGCCAGCAGCAGTATGGGTGTCACCGGGGGGGGAAACCAGTATTGAGGCTTAGTGGTGGGGTCGCCCCCACACCCCCCACAGTGCTGGCAGTACCTGTGAAGGAGGTCGCGGAGCAGGACACTGTACCCAAGGTGGCAGGGGAGATGGGGGGGAGAGGCTTCCAAAAAGCAGGATCTGGTCAGGCTGGCTGATGCGGCAAAATACGAGGTTTATGTGTGTTTTGAGGGGCCACTCGGAGCACACCTTAAACCGAAAGTGCCGGAAAAAATATGGAAAGGTGAGTACGTGGAGATTTTTGCGTTGTTGCCCCTGGAAAAATTTTATTTGGATTGGGTTAAGCCTGAGCATCACAATATGAGGATGAAGAAAAGAGGAAATATAGGCTCATACCGAGGGCCTTCCTAAATTGGTTGCATGCCTTTGCAATAATGGCAAGTGTTATCGGGGAGAAGAACCCAGGACACTGCTCGGCGCTGTTCTGTTATTTGGACACCATGGGAGAGGCATACAGAGTATACAGGGGAACCGCGTGGTTGCGGTACGATGAGCAATTTAGGCAAGGACATCAGCTTATGGATTCGCCTGATGACTTCTGCGAGAACGTCAAGTCAGTTTTTTCCAGGGGGGGGGGGGGGGGTTGGGTGGGTGGCTCATCCACCCGCAGACAATCGGCCACAAAAAAGAGAGGGGTATGTTGGCAAATCAATGAGAGTTCCTGTAGGTTTGGGGGTCCTGAAAATACAAACAAGAGTGCTCTGGCTGTGGAGGTGGGCACTCTGCGTCACGTTGCTTCAAGCAAAGATCGCGCAGGTGAGTCTGGTGAGCGCAGGTGAGTCTGTCTGTAAGGGGGACAATGCCGGTAAAAGTGCACAATTGCTGGCCCTGGGGTTTAGGGAGGGGTTCAGGATTTCCTGAAAAAGCTGGTCAATACTCCCCCGCTGTCAGGTAACTTGCGGTCAGCCTTACAGCATGCAGAGTCGGCTTTTACATTTCCAGATAGCTTTCATTTATTAGGATGTCAGTGGCAGGAGAAATTCTATGTGGATTGCTGCCTCCCCATGGGGTGCTCTATATCCTGCGCGTTATTCGAGCAGTTTAGTTCATTTGTGGAATGGGTGGGGCGTGACGTCATGGGAGTGAATTTGATCATACATTATCTGGATGACTTCCTTTGTGTGGGCCCAGCCTCAATGGAAGTCTGTGCAGTATTGTTGGCCATGCTGCAACATGTTGCCATCAAGTTCGGCACCCCCCTGGTCTCGGAAAAGATGGAGGGTATAACTACGGTGCTGAGTTTTCTGGGCATTGTCCTGGACTCTCAGGAGATGGAGTGTAGGCTTCCGGAGGATAAGCTGAAGGTGTTGCAGGCGGAGATTCGGGGGACCATGGGATTACGCAAGGTGCAACTTCGAACTCTGCAGTCATTGCTGGGTAATTTGAACTTTGTGTGTCGCATTCTACCAATGGGGAGGGTATTTTGCAGATGGCTGTCAGCAAGTACAGTGGGGGTGACATCCCCCAAGCACTATGTGTGCTTGGTGCGGGCACATAGGGAGGATCTGATGGTGTGGCACGCGTTCCTGGCTAATTTCAACGGCAGGGTGCTGTGGACGGCAGGGCCAGTTAGCAACTTTGATTTGGAACTGTACACAGATGCGGCTGGTTCGAGGGTTATAGAGCCTTTTTTTGAGGTAAGGGGAGTGCAGGGCCTTGGCCGGAATCATGGCTAGTAAGAAATATGTTGCTTCTGGAATTGTTTCCAGTGTTTCTGGTGGTGGAGCTATGGGGGGAATTCTTTAGAAACTTGAAAGTGAGATTTCATGGGGACAAGCTTGGGGTGGCAACAAGTAATTAACAAGGTGTCGGCGACATCTCCGCTGGTGGTGAGGTTGCTCAGACACCTCATTTTGAGATGTCTGCAGCTGAATATATTCATTTACGCTGTCCACCTCCCAGGAGTGGAAAACGTCATTGCTGATGCATTGTCTCGCTTTCAGTGGGACAGGTTCTGGGAGTTGCCACTGGAGGTGGAGCTATACGGGGTCCCTTGTCCTGAGTGGCTGTGGAAGATTGCCTTGGATGAGTATCCAGATGGATCAGGCAGTCGGTGAGCACCGTGACATGGTCAGCATACAACAGGGTATGGCGTGAATGGGGATCCCTGGTGCAGCAGATTACAAAGAAACAGGAAGATCAGGAGCTGAGTTCGTTTTTTATTTTGTTTTGTGAAATTTAGAAGCTGGGGTGTCTGTATCAAGTGTGGAGAAGATATTAGCAGGATTGCAATTGTTAAAATTTCAGGGATTACCAGACTTCACTAAGGATTTCTGGGTGCGACAAGCAATGAAGGGTTATCGGCATGCTAAGCCGGGCAAGGACTCAAGGCGCCCAGTTTCCTTTGAGCTGTGGGGAAGGATAATGGCCCAGTTAGGGTTGACGTATTCATCACAGTATGAGGTGGTGGTATTCAAAGCGGTGTTTGCGCTGGCATTCTTCAAGGTTTTTAGGATTAGCAAGTTAGTTAGCAATGCCGAAGAAGTCAAAAGGGGGCATAGGTGTAGCGGAGTTCAGCTGGGGTTTGGATAAGTTGTCCATATTGGTGCACAGATCTAAAACAGACCAGCGGGGCAGGGGAAGGACGGTTCAGTTTTTTTCACTGCCCGGTTCGCCCTTCTGACCAGTGGAATTGGTAAGGGGGTTCTTAGAGATACGCCCGGACATAGTGGGATCTTTACTGGTGTACCAGGATGGTAATTCCTTGTCACGTTTTCAATTCAGTGCAGTTTTTCGTAAATGTTTGGAGGCATTGGGTTTGGGGGATCAAAAGTTTTCTTCTCACTCCTTTGGCATAGGGGCAGCTACTGAGGCAGTTAGGTGGGAGTTGGATGAAGCAGCAGTAAAATGAATTGGGAGATGGGAATCGTGGAGGTTCAAGTCATATGTTCGCTCCCACTTGTTTCCTGTTTAAATAGGGGAAAAGGTTAGGTGGGATATGTGGTGCATTGATATATTATGTTTAGGGAATATTTACTGTGATGGGAGTGTTTTTTCTTTCTTCTCTTTCAGGAAGGACCCAGGGACTAGTCTGGATAGTAGGCCATTCCTATGTTTGTTGGGGGCCAGGAGAGGAGATGTACGACATGATGGGAGGCAATTGGGTATTTCTAGACGGGAAGCCTGTATTAGGTGGTTGGGGGTACCTGGGATGTTCTGGGGTAGGACAGTTCCAGAAGTGCACAGATTTGCGTGTCTGGATAGACCGCCTGATGTATTAGTGTTGCACGTGGATGTTAACGACTTGGGGAGCAGGTCAATGTTGGACTTGGTGCATGGTATTAAGTTCGACTTCTGGTGACTACGTATGGCCTTTCCAAAAATGCTTATAGTGTGGTCAGACATTGTAGCGCAGACCACTTGGAGGTTGGCTAGGTCGGTGGAGAGGATTAACAGGGCCAGGAAGTAGGTGAACAGGGAGGTCAGTAGATTTGTGATTAGGAATGGGGAGCTGGCAATTAGACACCTGGAGCTGGAAGTGGATACCTGGCGGCATCTGCGGGGGGGGGGGTGAAGTACACCTTAATGATGTAGGGTTCAACCTGGGGGCCATGGGTTTACAGAATGGGATCCAGAAAGCATTGAGGGTGTGGCAGAGCACACAAGGGTAAGGTTTTCCCCTGGTGTGTGCATAGTTGCCAACATTGTAAAAAATAAATCCGGGACACTTTTTTGGCAGTGGGCGGAGTCGTGGTATAATTAGGGGGCGGGACATGCGTTTATAAGTGTGACATAGGAAAAGGTAAAACGGGCGTGGTTTACATGAAATAGTGGGCGTGGCTTACATGGGGCGTGGCTCAAAGGGGTGTGGTTAGAGTCTGAGATGAATGCGGGATGGAGAGGGAAAGGAGCGGGATGGAGAGAGGGAAAGGAGGGGGGTGGAGAGAGGGAAAGGAGGGGGATGGAGAGAGGGAAAGGAGGGGGGGGGAAAGGAGGGACAGCAGACCCCCGATCCTACACCACAATAGTAATATCTGTTTTCCAGAGATTGACAATCAGCAGATAAAGATACTCCAAATACCTGGTGTTGGCGCTTCAATCATCCCGGCGCCATGATTGTTATGGTGTCAGGATGATTGAAGCGCATTATTTCTATTATTACATTGTAATATGAAATGAAATCATTCCACTCACCATAATGCAGAATCAGTGGTAGCCATGTGCGCGTCACTAGCCACGTTGCCTGCCACCAGATGCCATCAGGTGTCCCAAGCGGAGTCTGTCCTTACATCAGGTGCCCCATCAGAGGTACCTTCCTCACATCTGTGTCCATCAGCGGAGCCCCTCCTTACATCTGGTGTCCCTCTGACATCCACAGACCGCCCCCCCACATCCTGCACAGACCTGCCTCCACATACTCCACAGACCGGCCCCCACATCTCCAGACTGGCCCCCGACATACCACTGGCCCCCCAACATCCACAGACTGGCCCCCGACATACAACTGGCCCCCGACATCCACAGACTGGCCCCCCACATCCACAGACTGGCCCCCCACATACCACTGGCCCCCACATTCACAGACTGGACCCCCACATTCACAGACTGGCCACATACCATGACTGTCACTGGCCCCCGACATCCGACTGGCCCCCGCCCCGACATCCACATCTCCAGACTGACCCCCAACATACCACTGGCCCCCCAAAATCCACAGACTGGCCCCTGACATACAACTGGCCCCTGACATACAACTGGCCCCCGACATCCACAGACTGGCCCCCACATCCACAGACTGGCCCCCCACATACCACTGGCCCCCACATTCACAGACTGGACCCCCACATTCACAGACTGGACCCCCACATTCACAGACTGGCCACATACCATGACTGTCACTGGCCCCCGGCATCCGACTGGCCCCCGCCCCGACATCCACATCTCCAGACTGACCCCCAACATACCACTGGCCCCCCAACATCCACAGACTGGCCCCCGACATACAACTGGCCCCCGACATCCACAGACTGGCCCCCACATCCACAGACTGGCCCCCGACATACCACTGGCCCCCACATTCACAGACTGGACCCCAAATTCACAGACTGGCCACATACCATGACTGTCACTGACCCCCAACATCCGACTGGCCCCCGACATCTGACTGGCCCCCGCCCCGACATCCACATCTCCAGACTGGCCCCCGACATCCACAGACTGACCCCCGACATCCACAGACTGGCCCCCCACATCCACAGACTGGCCCCCCACATCCACAGACTGGCCCCCACATCCACAGACTGGCCCCCCACATCCACAGACTGGCCCCCGACATACCACTGGCCCCCCACATTCAGAGACTGGCCCCCCACATTCTCAGACTGGCCACATACCATGACTGTAACTGGCCCCCGACATCCGACTGACTGGCCCCCGACATCCGACTAGCCCCCGACATCCGACTGGCCCCCGACATCCGACTGGCATCCGACTAGCCCCTGCCCCAACATACACATTCATACTGGCCGCCGTTGCCGCGCGCAGACATAACTGTGGCGCCGCCCACTGCCCTTCACGGACACAAACACACACTAGCAGCGGGGGTGGGCGGCGCCACGGGTGTAGACCAACTTCTGGTCTTCTTAAAAATGGCGGCCGGCGGAGACATTGTCTCCGCCGGCCGCCGACCTCTAGCGGCCGACGGCAAAAAAACGGGAAATTTAATTTCCCGTGACAAACCGAATTTCGCGGGACATTTCCCGGGACAAAATTAATTCAGGACAAATGTCCTAATGGCGGGAATGTCCCGCGAAATTCGGGACAGTTGGCAACTATGTGTGTGCTGTGGCAGGGTGTTGGTCTTTGGTCAAAATAAATTGACTTAGGGATGGCATGACAGGGTTAAAAGTGGGGTTTCTGCAAGGATGGCTTTTGTTAAAGTAATCAGGATTAGACACAGGAGATGGGGGAGGAGCGGAGGCTTAGTTAGCAGAGTGTGAGTCCCTCTGCAGCTCAGTACGGCAGGAGGAGTGAACTTCCCACCTCCCTCCCTGATTATGGAAAGTATGGGTTATGTGTTAACTATGTGATTTGTATTCTACAGAGCAGTGGATGTCGTGGCAGAGGCGGGGTGTTGGTCTTTGCGGGTGAAGGAAGAAACCTCAAATGTGGAGGAATTCGGGACCCATCAGTGGTATGGGTCTCGTTGGTGGTATTCCAGCTAATGTTGGTTTAGCTGTAATTTGGTTAATGGGGGCACTGCGGTAAGTGTTTTGTTGTCCCTGAGATAGCATGCCAGCTGAAAGCCTAGTTCAGTTTATGGTACCACAGTGCCAGTGTGGAGTGTGGCAAGATTGAGAGTTTTTTTCCTGCAAAGACCAATGTGAGTATTTAACTGATGGGGGTGGTTCTAACAGATGTTTATATAGTTAATGTTCATTTTTACTGAATGTTAATAAAATGGCTGCTTCGGCCGATATTTACTCCAGCTTGGTGTGGTCTCAGTTATTGGGCAAGAGGTATGCATATTTAGAGGCTGGAGGTGTGGGTCTGGCAGCAGGGAGTAAGCAGAGTACATCTTTTATACAATAGTCATGGCATTGTCCTTCTCTGCAGTGGTCTTTCAGTTACTACCAGACCAGCACATGCATTCCCATGATCTCTGCCTAAAGCTGTCACTTGGTGACACAGCTGATTCTGTCTTGTTTAGTCTATTATTATATACGATGCAAACACGTTGAACAGATATTGTGACAAAACTATTATCAAATGTTTTCATTACAGTGTTGGCAAAAACATAGGGCTTATGCTTGATAACACCACCAGATTTTCCAGCAATGGAAAACAGATCTACAACTTCATGTCCTGCAGCACATTCACAGAATGCACTTGTGCAGATGAATTTGCATGGTTTGCGATTGATTCTAGAGCAAATTTGGGAGAAGTATGCCTTATTGGATGTGGATTTTTCACTGGCTAGGGAGCAGTAATTACCACAGACAAAGTAAGTTTGACTAAATATTTTTACAGCAAAATACAGATTGACATGCTATGAAATATTCTGCAAATATAAACACTTCAAATAGCCGCAGGAGGTAAAAACAAACAAATATGGCCACCACGTCCCGGTGCACGATGTCATCACATGTCCTAGCTCCTCCCTGCATATTTAGTCATCAATGATGTTGTCAGGGGCATTTGCGTCCGACATTTCGCCTTATAAACACACATGACCGGGGTGGTGACCAGATAATTAATTGCGTGCCAAATTAAGGAAAGGGAGGAGAAATATCTCCTATATCACAGGAAATAAGCATCTCTCATGCGATCCACACACAGGAAGCCTAGGCTAAAAGAAAAGCACCTCCTATCTGGTACATCTAATAAAAATAATGAGCAAATTATATTCACAATGAAATCTTAAAAAAACACATAAAACATGCTCTAAGGTAAATCAATACTGATGAAGTAAAGCTAGTATTGGTATTTGAAACCATATTTAATATTAGAACAGTAAACTACCAATGCAGATACTAATCTAAGGCCGCGTACACACGCGCGGACTGTTCGCCCAACCTTGTCCGCTGAACAGTGTTTGGGCGGACAGTCCGCTCGTGTGTGGGGCTTCAGCGGACAGTTTCAGCGGACAGTTGGCCGAACAAGGTCTTACGGAAATTCCGAAAAACTGTCCGCTGAAACCTTGTTTCAGCGGACTGTTCGCTCGTGTGTAGGCTTGTTCGGCCAACTAAGTCTCGCGCATGCTCAGAAAGGATTTCCACGTCGGAAGGTTGCATTGCAGTGTATAGGACGTCGTATTTTTCGTCCCGTCGTACGTGCCGTTCACGTCATCGCGCACGGTTTCAGCAAACTGTTCATCCGTCGTGTGTGGCCATGTCCGTCCATGCTAAGTTTGAGCGGACTGTTCGCTCAAACTGTTGGACGGACAAAGTTGGGCCAACAGTCCGCGCGTGTGTACGCGGCCTTAGTCTTAACAGAGCTTTAATTATGTAAACACATTCACATCGGAACAGCCTCCATCTTGTGGCCGGAATTCATACTGCAGCACAATAAACAATTCACATAGTTTCATAGTTAATTAGGTTGAATAAAGACACCAGTCCATCCAGTTCAACCTGAGTGAGTGTATACAATTGTCCCTTTCCCTGTGCATTGCTACACCCACATTGGTCCCTATCTTCAAGAAGCCCACAATCCAAGGTCCCCATTCATATACTAGGGCCAATTTTGGACAGAAGCCAGAAGCCAATTAACCTACCTGCATGTCTTTGGATTGTGGGAGGAAACCGGAGTACCCAGAGGAAACCCACGCAGGTACAGGGAGAACATGCAAACTCCAGGCAGGTGGTGTCGTGGTTGGGATTTGAACCAGTGACCTTCTTACTGCTAGGTGAAAGTGCTAACCACTACACCACTGTGCTGCCAAATACATAACATAAACTTGAAAAATAATTATACAATAATCATATAATTGACCCCATGAAAATTAAAAATAATAAAAATGACTGCGCATGTGCACGGCAGCCAGGACGGTAATGCAGTAGCCGAGCTCCACACACACCGGCTCTAA
Source organism: Lithobates pipiens (assembly GCF_037356315.1). Classification (NCBI taxonomy): domain Eukaryota; kingdom Metazoa; phylum Chordata; class Amphibia; order Anura; family Ranidae; genus Lithobates; species Lithobates pipiens. Next base: position 269,161,022 of record NW_027507718.1, on the reverse strand, counting down.
AACACGATCCTAAGCGCAGGAGCCACCATACAGACCAAAAGCTGATCCATAAGAGAACCGGAAACTGTGGGCACTGAGATGGTCGACCAAATCCACAGAGCCTTGACAGCCCCGAGGTCTAACGGACATACTAGTGAAACCACATTATTATGAGATTAAATTAACTAATTGTGGCCTCCAGGTACAAGTAGGATCTGAATCTACTGGGAACTCTGATTCAATTATTCACGGACCTCGCCCCTTCCACAGTGCAAAAACACTGTACCCTAAAGCCGCTCCTACAGCAACTACTGAACTGCCAAATTAAGTACAGGTGGTCTTTCCCCTTTCGTCTCTCCTTTACATACAGAGGTAAGAATTATTCCTTCTCAAGTTACCATGATGGAGAAGGGCTCCTACTGGAACTAGGAATCATCTCTAGAGACCACCCGCCCACACCGCCCACCAATCACCAGAACCAAGCTTTGTCCCCCATTTGGTCCTCACAATGGCCCAGAAACAGCAGAAGGATCCTGACACCAACTTGAGCAAAACAGTTTGAACCCCCAAACAAGGGGACTTGCTTCTGCGTTACAGTTTGCTGATGCAGTTATAGGTCACAATCTAACCTTTCTTGTTCATCAGGTTACACTTCTGGATGTTAAACTAGATTAACAAGTTCACCATAAGGAAGCGAGGTCGACTAACCCACTGTGTATACTATATAGGACTGGTTAAGTGTACTCTGCAGAACCATGATGGCGATTGACCACCAAACTAAATACATCATCATCACACACAACATGTATGGTTTCAATTCCCCCATCATGACAACAAAAGCCTTCACATTTTACCACAAACAAAAAGCAGATATCTTGATGTTGCAGGAGACTAATTTCTCCAAAACATCAACCCCAAGAAATCTCAGCACAAAATACATACAGTTTTATACCTCTTCTGGCCCAATGAAAAAACACAGCGTAGCTATATGTTTTTCTCATAGAATACCATTTGTCCCTACCACCATAATTCAAGATAAACAGGCAGCTATATAATGGCAGTAGGTCATATAAACGATCAGGTAACCACCCTAATTTCTTACTGTGCCCCTTACACGGGTCAAATGGAATTCTTCCATAAAATGTTCGAGGTACTGCTTCCTAAAACGCAGACACAGGTGATCTTAGGAGGGGACAGCAACCTACCGTTAGACCAAATACTAGACAAATTGTCACACAGTAAATTAACATATAAAGTGTACCTAGAAACAGCGGTAGCCTAGATGCATGGAGAGAGGATAATCCCTTAGCTAGGGATTACACCTTCTATTCCCACGTTCATCGTACATATTCCAGAATTGATCACATTTTTATAGTATTACCATATGTAATCTCCTTCGGAATACTCAACACACCATGGTTAGACCATTCGCCAGTCAGGCTTTCTCTTTCCAATTTGTGGAAAAAACCTTATCCATCCCCGTGGAGACTATGCACTACACTATTAAATGACCCTATAAAGGTAGTAAAAATAGAGAAGGAGATACACTTATTTTTTAGGGAAAACTTGCCAGCAACAACTTCCCCTGTAATAACTTGGGCAGCCCACAAGGCCACCATTAAAGCCAATGTACTCCAATTGGTGGCACAATGCAAGCGATCCCGAGATTGCACAGTGACACAACAGGAACAGATATTGCGCAACCTCCTAAAGGAACAAAAAGTGACTCCACAGGTAGACACAAAATAAATGAGGCTAGATTAGCACTGAACTTAAGTCTTACCACACAGGCAGAAAAACGAATACGCTGTTCATGGCACAGATATTACACGATGGGAGACAAACCCACCACATTATTAGAAAGAAAATTAGTACCCCACTCCTACACATCAGCATTACCTAAGCTGACGCTAAATAATGGGCAGCTAAGTCAGAACCCAGAAAGAATAGTCACCGAATTTACTAAATTTTATACCAAATTATATAGTGCCTCAGAGAAAGTAGGACCAAATAAAATGGAGGAATTTTTTGGACACATTCCTCTCCCTAAATTGCAGAAGGAATATTAAGAATTAATGGATCAAGCTTTCACAGAGATAATACAGGCAATCAAGAGCCTAAATCCCTCCAAAGCCCCAGGCCCAGATGAGTTCTCGGGTCTATACTGTAGAAAATTTCAAGAGATTCTGACCCCACGTCTTTGTACCTTTTATGTAATGCAATCAGGCAGTGCACAGCCCATCCTTCCCAGAAAAATAAAGCATTTATACATATTTTCCCGAAACCGGGAAAAGATCACGGAAGTTGCGAGAATTTAAAGTTCAAAATTGCACTCGCTTGTGGAATGGCAACACACTTTTATCCTTAAAAATCTCCATATGCAACGTTTAAAAAATTCTACAGGTTGCATGTTTTGAGTTACAGAGGAGGTCTGGTACTAGAATTATTCCTGTCATGCTAATGATCGCCGTGATACCTCCCATTTTTCATATGCGGGTGTTATTCGCATATGCCTTAGCGCTTTTATTTTTTTCTTATTTATTTTACTTTTTATTTTTTATTTTTACACTGTTCTTTTAACCACTTCGCATCCAGGCCAATTCTGACACTTCGCTCCTACATGTAAAAATCATAATTTGTTTGCTAGAAAATTACATAGAACCCCCAAACATTATATATATTTTTTTAGCAAAGACCCTAGAGAATACAATGGCGGTCATTGCAACTTTTTATCAGTATTTGTGCAGCAATTTTTCAAACGCATTATTTTAGAAAAGAAACAGTTTCATGCTTTTAAAAAAAACTAAACAGTAAAGTTAGCCCAATTTGTTTGCATAATATGAAAGATGAAGTTACACCTAATATGTCACTCTTCAATATTGCACACGCTCGTGGAATGTCGCCACGAAGTTTGGTACTTAGAAATCCCCATAGGTGAAGCTTTAAATTTTACGTTTACATGTTTATATGTTTTGAGTTACAGAGGAGGTCTAGGGCTAGAATTATTGCTCTCACTCTAACATTTACGGCGACGCCTCATATGTGTGGTTTAATTATCGTTTTCATATGTGGGTGGGACGTACGTATGCATTCACTTCTGCGTGAGAGCACACTGGGACAGGGGCACTTTAAAAAAACAACAACATTTTATTGTCAATTTAACTTAAAAAAATTATTTTGACACTTAAAAAAAAAAAATAAAAAAAAAAATTTGACCACTTTTATTCCTATTACAAGGAATGTAAACATCCCTTGTAATAGGAATATGACATGACAGGACCTCTTTACAGTGAGATATGGGGTCAATAAGAATCCTTATCTCATCTCTAGGCTGGGAAGCCTAAAATAAAAAAATAAAAAGATCATGGCTTCCTAGCCGCTATGGTCATTCTTATGGTGTAGGGAATCGCTGGCTGAAAATGCTGATATCTGAATGATGCCTGTAGCTACAGGCACCATTCAGATATACCACCACAAAGCCGAGGATGTCCTATGACGGCCTGCCGAAGGCAAGTGGATAAAAAAAAATTGTGTCACTTTTATTCCTATTACAAGGAATGTAAACATACCTTGTAATAGAAAAAAGGTGTGACAGGACCTCTTAAATATGAGATCTGGGGTCAAAAAGACCTCAGATCTCATATGTACACTAAAATGCAATAAAATAAGTCCCTTTAAGCCCTTGTACACATGGTCGGAAATTCCGATGGAAAATGTCTGATCGGACCATGTTGTCTGATAATCCGACCGTGTGTGGGCTCCATCGGACTTTTTCCGTCAGAATGTCCGACCAAAAAAGTTTGAGAGCTGGATATAAAATTTTCCGACAACATGATCTGATCGGACTTTATCCAACCGTTTGTAAAGAATTCTGATCGGACAAAGTGCCACGCATGCTCAGATCAAATTACAAGACCAAAGCTAATGGCTACTAGCCTGAACGTAGTCCCATCGTAACGACCAAACGTCATCATGTTCCGTACAATCGGATTTTTCGAAAACTTTGTCCGACTATGTGTATGCAACACCAGTTTCGGACAAAATCCGTCTGAAAAAATCAGACGGATTTTGTGGTCGGAATGTCCGACCGTGTGTACAAAGGCTTAGCGCTATAGGCGGAAGTGACGTTTTGATGTTGCTTCCGCCCTGCAATTGTATGAAGATGAGCGGGGGCCATTTTAAAAGTCTGATAAAAGTGATCCACTGAGACCACTTTTATCTAAAAAGTGAAGAAAGTTGATACCGGGGTTATGGTAGCTAGCTGCTGCCATAACAACAGTATTCCACTTCAAAGTGCCATAATATAATGATGGCGCGTGGTCGGCAAGTGGTTAAGGGACTTCAAAGCTTTATTAAATTTAATATCCTCTCTTTTCCTATTAAGTTTGAGTCTTTCCAAATCACCGATTACCAAATCTCTAAAAACAGAGATGGACGGCGCCGCCCGACTGGGAGGATTGAAAAGTAATGCGTTAGATAGAGAAGTATTTCTAGTACCAGTTGATGCCATCTGTGCCGTAAGAACAGGATTAGTAATCAGGTAATCATCTTTTGATATTGGCTTTTCCAATGTATTTCTTTACATCGATAAATGTCTAAAATTTATTTAATAATCTAGGTGGGGCAAAATTTAAAACCTTACCTAGAACACATTTTTCATCATCTGATAAGGTTGTGGAGCTCAAATTGAAGATACCAGAATCTTTCAAACCCGCCTTTTTTTTCAAGCGGAGCCTCTTCCCCCCCTCTGGAGCCTCTTTATATGGTATCCTCCCCTGGGAAAAAACGATTGCTACCCCTCATATTAGGATGAGAACCCCCTCTATGCGTGGAGTTCCTATCCTGCCAGTGATTTGATCCATGGTCCCTAGGGGGAGTGTTAACTCCATAAGGGCCACTGTGTGAACCCCAATTAGACGGGTGATCGTCAGGGCCATTTTTAATATTGACTGGACCCTGGGCAAACATTTTCTTGGGCCCCCTCTTCCATGCAATTTTGCTCTCTGTATGCTTTGAGACATTCAATAAATATCAGCTAGATTCAAAATCAGTTTGCTGAATCAGATCAGGCAGTGATTGCGATTGGTTGCCAGAGGTTACAGTGTATCATTACTGCTCATTGGCTGCTACAGATTACAACACACATAACTCACTGTTATTTTCTAGAGGTTACAGCACATGACTTCTGCTTGTTGATTGGTTGCTGGAGATTACTGTACATCAATACTGCTCACTGATTGAATGATAGAGGTTACTGAACATCTATACCACTCACTAATTGGTTGTTAGAGGTTACTGCACATTTTCACTGCTCACTAATTGGTTGCAAGAGGTTAGTGCATAGCATTACTGCTCACTGACTGGCTGCTAAAGCTTACAGGACATCATCTCCTCTGCCTGCATATTCACATGCACCATAATTCAGTGTGCTGTGGCACCATGTTATTTTGAAGAAGCCACCTCCAATTTGCTTACTTTTGCAAAACATGATGTTAAGCTTAATGACCACAATTGTAGGCAGGACTTTCAAGCATGCTCCTTTACCTCCCCAGTGGGCAGCATTCAGCAGAAATGATGGTGGATGTGACCTCAGGGGGACATGATATACATATGAATTCCGCCTCTATTTAAATATCGATTTACATATTAATACTGCCACTATTTACATATCAATGCGGGTTATTTACATGTAAACACAGGGTTTGCAGGTGAGTCATCTGTACATGGCAATAGGGCAGAGCTGGGCAGCAGCAGCGGAAGTTTACACTGAGATATCGGGACACAGCACGGGACTAAAAATTCAAGGGATAAGGAAATTTAAACTGATAAAGCTGGCAAGTATTAGGCAGCTGCTTTGGGTCCCACTACAATGATGGGGCCCAGGGCAGCTGCCCCTTTTGCCCTGCCTTAAAAACGGTCCTGGTGATCGTGACATATCTATCTTCCTCATGATGATAGTCATTAGGTGTAAGTGGACCAAACCTATTATGAGTTTCTAACTGTTCTCTAGGTTTAGAGGTAAGAGGTCCCCTTCTACCCCTACCTCTCCCCCTTGTCTGAAACCCATTCTTATATGAACGCTGGGGGGTTTTAACTGAGACCTCTCAGAGTTATAGTAATGTAAGTCAGGAGTCCCAAATGAACCAGCACCTACCAAAGTACTTTGGGGAATGAAGATTCCTTTTGTCCCAAAGGACCTCCTACCTCTTCCTTATTCTTCCATTTAAAATCTCTATTTAAATGATAGTCTTCTAGATCCATTAGATTTTTTATTTTTTTTTGCAATCACTCAGCTTATGGTTTTCCTCCTTTTTCAAAATCTTTTTGAGATTCTCAGATCTCTTTTTATAGTCCTACTATCCTTATGTGGGTTTAACTGTCCTTTCAAGGTGGTGATCTCCTCATTCAGTTTTATTATTTTTTGTTGTTTATTACTAATCAGGAAGTTCAATAATGCAAGACCAGCCTTACTGAAATATTGGAACCATTCAGATGTGTCCAAGATATTTCTTTGTGGGGCCACTGGTCATCTTAGGCTCCTGGGTACCATTCCATCCGCCACATACCTCTCAAAAAAGGCAATGTCCCAGCTGGCATGCAACTCCAAGGTAACCAATTTCTTGAGTTGCAGGAAGATACCACCCAAGTCACCCTGTGGCTCAGTAGCCTCACCAAACACATCATCCGTATTGATCTAATAAGCAGATCTAAAGTCTAAAATATCCATCTTAAAATGGTTAAGTCCAGCAGCAACTTAAAATAAATTCCAAAAATGATAATATAAAAATGAAAACCAAGTTACAGTGACAAAGAATATTTTGAGGAATAACAGCTAGCACTGAAATGCTGGACAACATAGATAATATAAAATGACAAAAGTACAGCACTTGAAAACAGATTAATGCCTTGTACACACGGTCAGACTTTCAGACGGAAAATGTGCGACCGGATTGTGTTGTCGGAAATTCCGATCGCATGTGGGCTCCATTGGACTTTTTCTGACACACAAAGTTTGAGAGCTGGATCTAAAATTTTCTGACAACAAAATCCGATAGTTTAAATTCCAATCCTGTGTAGACAAATCCGACGCACAAAGTGCCAGGCATGCTCAGAATAAATTGCGAGACAAAAGCTATTGGCTACGGGCCCGTTTATAGTCCCGACGTACGTGGTTTACGTCACCTTGATGATAATATACTGGATATCTATATGGAACCAAAACAATAATCGATCGGAAGAGTATTAGAAAGAGAGCCTCCACAAACACCCGTTCACACTGTCTCTTACCATTATGCATTTTTTTATTTAATTGTTAATTTTCATGGGGTCAATTATATGATTTTTTTTTCAAGTTTATATGTTATGTATTTGACATGTAAGTTGTTTATTGTGCTGCATTATGGTTTTATTGTGAATATAATTTGCCCATTATATATTTTTTTGACTCAAACCTCCATCAGCACCTTATTAGACAGCACTTCATCCCAATATGAGTAAAGAATATTTGAGGGAAGAAGGAAGGGGATTTTTACAGTGCTAGTGTATTGAAAGTACAAAAATTTTTTTTATACATAAAACAATTAATTTTATTATTAATTATTAAAATTATTTTTACACATTCGCAATCATTGCATGGTTACAGAAATGACAGAGAAAACTGGTCCATACAGTACAGAGGGTGGAAAAAAGCTTGCAGTCATCTATCCCGACATGTTTCGCAACAGCTTCCTCAGGGGACATGCAAGCTAATAACAAACAATAACACAAACAAATTTACAATTAATGCATTCAATATAAACCAACATAATTTAATTTTTTAATGTTATTGCCACATCTGGGTCCTCATAGGGGCTTACGCTCCCTTCAAATCCACCGTCCAATGAAAGAAACACCTCACAAGTTGGAAAAAGTGTGTACAAGGCCACCCCTCCAATTAATGGAGTGGAACGGCTTAGGAGGGCATAGACGGGAGCCAATCTGGGTGATAGTAAAAAAATACAATAAGAGTTCATAAAAATAAGTCTAAGGTACATGGTGTTATTAAACACCTAAACTAATAGAGAAAGGTAGAGAAAAAAAAGGGGGAAGGGGGAAACTATGACAATCAAATCAATTCAATATTTCCCGATAATGGAGAAGGGGAGTATAGGTTACAACAGTTGCGGTAACAATATACCAGGTAGTAATATATTAGGGGTTAGAGGCATCCCTTAATTAGCAAATAGCGGTTAAATAGGATGTAAAATATTAGTGCCAAGTCTATACTTACTATTATGGTATCAAAACAGGAGATAAACCATGAACCAGTCAAAAGAAAAGGGTAATTAACCCTTTCATGACTAAGCCTATTTTTGGAATTTGGTGTTTACAAGTTAAAATCCATATTTTCTACTAGAAAATTACTTGGAACCCCCAAACATTATATATATTTTTTAACAGAGACTCTAGAGAATAAAATGGTGATTGTTGCAATATTTTATGTCACACGGTATTTGCGCAGCGGTGTTTTAAATGCAACTTTTTGGGAAAAGGTACACTTTCATGAATTAAAAAAAAACAAAACAGTAAAATGATCCCATTTTTTTTGCATAATGTGAAAGATAATGTTACGCCGAGTAAATAGATACCAAACATGTCACACTTTATAATTGCACGCACTTGTGGATTGACGACAAAGTACGGTACCTAAAAATCTCAATAGGCGACACTTTAAACATTTTTTACGGTTACCAGGTTAGCGTTACAGAGGAGGTCTAGTGCTAGAATTATTGCTCTCGCTCTGACGATCGTGGCGATACCTCACATGTGTGATTTGAACACCGTTTACATACGCGGGCGCGACTTCCGTATGCGCTTTCTTTGCTTTGCGAGCTCGCGGGGACGGCGGGCGCTTTAAAAAATTTTTTTTAATTTTTTTATTTATTTTATTTATTTTAAAATTACTAAATTGTTTAAAATAATAAAAAAAAATTCGATCACTTTTATTGCTGTCACAAGGAATGTAAACATCCCTTGTGACAGTAATAGGTGGTGACAGGTACTCTTTATGGAGGGATCGGGGGTCTAAAAGACCCCCCACCCCTCCTTTACACTTCAGTGTATTCAGATCGCCGAAAACGGCGATTCTGAATACCGGATATTTTTTTAAAACCGGCGCCATTGGCAGCCGAGTAAACGGGAAGTGACGTCATGACGTCGCTTCCGTGTTTACTATGAGGAGACTGGAACGAAGCCAATTACGGCTTCGTTCCAGTTCCTCCCCAGCGGCCGGAGGCATCGCAGCAAGAATCGGTGCTCCCGATCGAGCGGGAGCACCGGTAACAGCGGCGGGAGGGGGGACGTCCCCTCCCGCTCCTCCGGCATAACAGCCGAGCGGCTTTTAGCCGCATCGGTTGTTATGGCTGGAAAGCCAATCACACGCTGAACAAAACGGTACCAGGATGATGCCTGCAGGTGCGGGCATCATCCCGGTATACCCCCCGGAATCCGAGTACGCAGATCTGCGTACGCTCGGCAGGAAAGGGTTAAATTCCCAGATTGGCCCCCCAGATTGCACAATGGCCCCTTTAACCACTTGAGATCCGCGCTATAGTCAAATGACGGCTACAGCGCGGATCTCCTTTTCCGGGACTACGTCTATTGACGTCGTCCCGTGCACGGCGTGCTCTGTGATCGGCGAGTCTACGAGACTCGCCTGATCACCGATCCGTGCAAGGGGTCGATCCCGACCCCTTATCACGTGATCAGCTGTCAGCCAATGACAGCTGATCATGTGATATAACGGAGCCGGTAATCGGCTATTATTCCTCCTCGCGCTGACAGCGCGAGGAGAAAAAAAAAAGCCGTTCACCGGCGGCCGTGATCGGGACATAAGTCCCGATCACGGCCAGCCCTGCTAGTGCCCACCTGCCTCCTGCCAGTGCCCACCTGCCCCCTGCAAGTGCCACATTAAAAAAAGTAAGTGCCCCCCGTCAGTGCCACCCAGCAGTGCCCACGGTGCCACCCAGCAGTACCCACAGTGCCACCCAGCAGTGCCCACAGTGCCACCCAGCAGTGCCCACAATCTGCCTTAACAAAGGTGCTGCACCCCAGTGCCACATATCCGTGCCCATCAGTGTCATCTACCAGTGCCCAGCAGTGCCGCCCATCAGTGCCTAGCAGTGCCACCTATCAGAGCCACCTATCAGTGCCCATCAGTCCCATCTATCAGTGGTACCTATCAGTGCCCATCCGTGCCACCCATCTGTGCCACCCATCCGTGCCATCTTATGTGCCCATCTTTGCCCATCAGTGCCGCCTTATCTGTGCCCATCGGTGCTGCCTTATCTGTGCCTATTTGTGCCGCCTTAACTATGCCTATCAGTGCCCACCAGTGCAGCCTATCAGTGCCCACCAATGCAGCCTATCAGTGCCCACCAATGCAGCCCATCAGTGCCCACCAGTGCAGCCTATCAGTGCCGCCTCATCAGTGCACTTCAATGAAGGAGAAAAATGACCCGCTTGCAAAATTTTATAACAAACTATTAAACATGATTTTTTATTTTTTTTTGCATCTTTTTTTGTTTGTTTAGCAAAAAATAAAACTCCCAGCTGTAATTAAATACCACCAAAAGAAAGCTCTATTTGTGGGAAAAAAATTATAAAAATTTCATTTGGGTACAGTGTTGTATGCCCGCGCAATTGTCATTCAAAGTGCATCAGCGCTGAAAGCTGAAAATTGGTCTGGGACTGAGGGGGGTTTAAGTGCCCAGTAAGCAAGTGGTTAAAAATGAGCCTTCATGTGTTGAATGCCTATAAATGTATAGAGAGGAAATATTAATTTACTATCTCAATATATCAATTAATAAGAGTGTATAGCGCAAAGACATCCGTGTCCGTTACTTACATGTGGCATCAATAGTATATGGGAACGAGCTAGCATTTCCGCCAGTACTTTCCCCCTAATGGCGCCCAGCTTTTAAGCTCCTGCCCATCGAGCCAGCGTCTGATGTCGTCGGCTCGATGCGGACATCTTAGACAGCACTGCGCATGTCCGGGAGGGAGGGAAGGGCAGATCGGACTGATCGGATGGATGACACAAGGCCAGTCCAGACTGGCCTTGTGTCATCCATCTAAATGTTCCCCTGGTAACCGGCGAACATTGCTCGGCGGATTACGTAAGGTCCACTGTGTTTACAGTGGCCTTATGGGAAACGTAGTCCGATCTGCCCTTCCCTCCCTCCCGGACATGTGCAGTGCCGTCTAAGACGTCCGCATCGAGCCGACGACGTCAGAAGCCGGCTCTATGGGCGGGAGCTTAAAAGCTGGGTGCTTTTTCTTCCCAAAAGTCCTTACTTAGAAAGGAGTCTTGACTCAACAATCTGCCCATCTGTGTGCTAGTCCGCCAGACTTTTCAAATGAACGGACTTGCCCACACACGGAGTAAAGTTCATTCATTTTGAACGTAACTCCAGGTAGACGGGACTAGCGAAGGAAGTCAATGTTGCGGCCTCCATCGCCGAGATTGACACCTCGCGAGCTCGGTCGCCTGGTATGGATTTAAAGGGGAACCCCTACGCCCCAAAGTCCATACCAGACCCTTATCGGAGCATGTAGCCTGGCCGGTCAGGAAAGGGGGTGGGGAGCGCCCCCCTCCTGAACTGTACCAGGCCGCATGCCCTCAACATGGGGAGAGTAGGTGCTTTGGGGAAGGGGGGCCATGTTGGTGAGGACAAGGGCCTCTTCCTGATAACCCTGGTCTGTGGGCGGGGAGCTTATCGGAATCCGGGAGCCCCCTTTAATAAGGGGGCCCCCAGATTCCGGCCCCCCACCCTATGTGAATGAGTATGGGTACATGGTACCCCTACCCATTCACCTGAGGGAAAAAGTGTTAATAATAAAAAAACACAACACAGATTTTTAAAGTAGTTTATTAGACAGCTCTGGGGGTCTTCTCGCCGGGCTCCTCCGCTATCTTCTGCTCTTTTGCCGCTCTTTTGCTAGCGGAGGTGCCCGGCTTTCCTCTTCGTCGTCGCAGAAGAACCGAAGAGCGGCACAAGACCCCCGAAGTCAGAAGAAGACTCCTCAAGTCGGAAGAAGACCCCCGGAAGCCGGCGACGACGAAGAAGAAAGCCGGATCCCTCCACTAGCAAAAGAGCGGCAAAAGAGCAGAAGATAGCAGAGAAGCCTGGCGAGAAGACCCCCGGAGCTGTCTAATAACCCCAAGGACTGTGATGTCCCGTGACCCCGCCCCTTATGCTTATATAAGCCGCCACGTACCGTGTCCAAGGCATTACAAGGGAGAGAATGTCGTGTCAACATCGGAAGAAGAAAGAAGAAGTAGAAGAAGACACCGACGACAACGAAAGCTGTGCTCCTCTGCAAGCAAAAGAGCGGCAAAAGCGCAGAAGATAGCGGATGAGCCTGGCGAGAGGAACCAGAAAGCGTGGAGAAGTTGGAAGAAGACCTCTGAAGTCGGAAGAAGACCCCCGGACGGCGACGACGACGATGAAGCAAAAGAGCGGCAAAAGAGCAGAAGATAGCGCAGGAGGCTGGCGAGAAGACCCCCGAAGATGGAAGAAGACCCCCAGAGCTGCCTAATAAACTATTTTAAAAACCTGTGTAGTGTGTTTTTTTAATTGACACTTTTTCCCCCAGGTGAATGGGTAGGGGTACGCTGTACCCCATACTCATTCACTTAGGGTGGGGGGCCAGGATCTGGAGGCCCCCTTAATAAAGGGGGCTCCCGGATTCCGATAAGCCCCCCGCCCGCAGACCCCGACAACCAATGGCCAGGGTTGTCGGGAAGAGGCCCCTGTCCTCATCAACATGGGGACAAGGTGCTTTGGGGTAGGGGGCCCACAGGGCGCTCCCCTTCCCCAAAGCACCCTCCCCCATGTTGAGGGCATCCTGGTATGGCTCAGGAGGGGGGGTGCTCGCTCGTCTCCACCCCCTTTCCTGACTGGCCGGGCTGCGTGCTCAATAAGGATCTGGTATAAATTTTGGGGGGACCCTCACATAGTTTTGTCGGCATAGGGGCTTCCCCTTAAAATCCATACCAGGCGACGGGGAACGCAAGGTGTCAATCTCGCTGATGGAGGTGGCGAGATCGACTTCCTTCTCTAGTCCCCTCATACTGGAAGTCAAGTTCAAAATGAACAGACTTTAGTCCGTGTGTGGGCAAGTCCGTTCATTTGGAAAGTCCGGCGGACTAGCACACAGACGAGCGGATTGTCTGCTCGAAAGCCGAGTTCGGCAGACAATTTTGAGTGAAGTCTTCTTTCAAAGTGAAAAGAAAAAGTACGCTGGAGCCTACAAACGGTCGAATTGTCTGCTGGATAGTCTGATCATGTGTACGGGGCATAACTGTCCGCTTGTCACTGTAAATCTTTTGTTCAACACTGACTGACAGGTGGAACCTTTATTGCCTCCTCTTGTTTTTCTGGGGAATGTTTTAATCACCAGACACTTCCTGCTTCCTCTAATTTTGGAGAAATGGGCTTTCATTTACAGGCAGGCCAGCAGTACCTTGTGGGAAGGCGACAGTTTATGGAAGTTTTCTAAAGTTTAAAGTTTGCACCCCTTGGCAAGTGGAGCAAAGTATGCAGTAAAGGTGCATTATCATTGTCAGTATATATGTTTTTAGGCATAAATTGAGTCCATGCTGTTAGTTAAAAGATATACTGTAGACAAACCACATGTTTGAACATATAGTTATGCTTCCTTAAATGTTTAATGTTAATTTAGATATATGTGTATAGATAATGGAACACCACTTTGTAACTCCACATTTGTAATTATGTTGTAACCCCCTTTTTTGGTGATCTGTGTAAACGAATGTATTGTATGTCATTTTCCAGTTTTCATGGTACAAATGTTGCTTAAAGTGTTTAAGGAGTCAAAAGATTAACCTCTGAGGTGTTCAACCTTAACACCTTTGAGACAAAAGAATAAAAGTACTGCACCCGTCAGAAGCTCTCCTCTCGTTATTTCCTCAAAGCCAATGGGGCCACTACACAATGCATGTAGCGGGTTTAATGAATCTAACACTACTGGAAGTGTCAGTTTCTGAACTCTGAATTTCCATTTAACACCGCAACAATCAAAGTCACTTTAACACAACTGCTAACCATGAAAAATGTTTCTAATAAAATATATATAGTGATCATTTTGTATTGTCGTGATTATTGTAGAAATATGTAAAAAATACTTCCTATGATCATTATGGTTGAGTGTATTTAGTATAATAATATCAATGCGGTTTAATAAAGTGCATTCTCATGCTGAATACAGGATTTAGCATGCCAAATATCCCACAGTTACCAGCATTTTCTGGTTGTTTAATCAATGTGTTACCAAAAAAGCTTCAGCTGAATAGCTGAATTACTAATTTTGTATAAGAATATACAACAATATAGGGTTTATCAACGTGGCAGGATATGATAACTGTAATAATGTCAGAGCAATTATTTGCTCTATCATAAAAGAACAAAGTACGTTGAAGCAGCCACCAGGGCCGTACTGGCCTACCCGGATACCGGGAAATTTCCCGGTAGGCCATCTTCACTCAGTGCCCTGGGGCCCCTTTTGGTCTTGGCTGGCAGTGTCAGGAAAATAAACAGCGGCAACCGCCGCACTTTGCAATGCACTGCCTGTGTGTTCGTGCCTCCTCTTCTGATCTGTCACCGCCCACTGATCTGCCTGTCTGCCTGAGTGAGGGGAGAAGCATGAGAATGCTAATTTCTAGTTGCATTCGGCACCAGCACCGCTGATTTCTCCTGCTTCCATCCAGCCCGCCCACTAGTCTGCACGAGGAGAATAGGAGAAGTGGACGGCCGCCCGTGGATCAGAATAATTAAGGTGCCCCCTCTCTCTCTCATTTTTGCAGGTAAAAAAAAGTGAATTTTTTTATTTGTTTTTGCCTGCAGAGCGTTGCAGTTTTTTTAGGGGGCGCAAACTGAAAAAAAAAATCAATTGCAGCCTCACTGTGCCCATAAATTGCCACCACTGTGCCCATCAAACGCAGCCACTGTGCTCTCAAACGCAGGCACTGTGCCAAATGCAGCCACTGTGCCCTCAAACGAAGCCACTGTACCCATCAAATGCAGCCACTGTGCCCATCAAATGCAGCCACTGTACCATCAAACGCATCCACTGTACCCATAAACTGCCACCACTGCGCCCATCAAACGCAGCCACTGTGCCAACAAACACAGCCACCGTACCCATAAATTGCCACCACTGTGCCCATAAAACGCAGCCACTGTGCCATCAAACGCAGCCACTGTGCTCATAAATTGCAACTACTGTGCCCATCAAACGCACCCACTGTGCCCATAGATTGCCACCACTGTGCTCATTAAACACTGCCACTGTGCCATCAAACGCAGCCACTTTGCCCTCAAACGCAGCCACTGCACCTATAAAATGTAGCCACTGTGCCCATCAAACGCAGCCCCTGTACCCATAAATTGCCACCACTGTGCCCATCAAATGCAGCCACTGTGCCCATAAATTGCCACCACTGTGCCCATCAAATGCTGCCACTGTGCAATCAAACGCAGCCACTGTGCCCATAAATTGCCACCACTGTGCCCATCAAACGCAGCCACTGTGCCCATGAACTGCCACCACTGCATCTATCAAATGCAGCCACTGTGCCAACAAACACAGCCACCGTAACCATAAATTGCCACCACTGTGTCCATAAAATGCAGCCACTGTGCCATCAAACGCAGCCAATGTGCCCATAAATTGCAACCACTGTGCCCATCAAACGCACCCACTGTGCCCATAAATTGCCACCACTGTGCCCATTAAACACTGCCACTGTGCCATCAAACGCAGCCACTGCACCCATCAAATGCAGCCACTTTGCCCTCAAACGCAGCCACTGTACCTATAAAATGTAACCACTGTGCCCATCAAACGCAGCTACTGTACCCATAAATTGCCACCACTGTGCCCATCAAACTCAGTCACTGTGCCATCAAACGCAGCCACCATACCCATAAATTGCCACCACTGTGACCATTAAACGCTGCCACTGTGCCCATAAATTGCCACCACTGTGACCATTAAACACTGCCACTGTGCCCATCAAACGCAGCCACTGTGCCAAACACAGCCACTGTGCCCATCAAATTCAGCCACTGTGCCCATCAAATGCAGCCACTGTACCCATAAATTGCCACCACTGTGCCCATCAAATGCAGCCACTGTGCTATCAAACGCAGCCACCGTGCCCATAAATTGCCACCACTGTGCCCATCAAACGCAGCCACTGTACCAAACGCAGCCACTGTGCCCATAAATTGCCACCACTGTGCCCATCAAGCGCAGCCGCTGTGCCATCAAACACAGCCACTGTGCCCATAAATTGCCTCCACTGTGACCATTAAACGCTGCCACTGTGCCCATAAATTGCCACCACTGTGACCAATAAACGCTGCCACGGTGCCCATCAAACGCAGCCACTGTGCCCATCAAACGCAGCCACTGTGCCAAACACAGCCACTGTGCCCATCAAATGCAACCACTGTACCATCAAACTCAGCCACTGTACCCATAAATTGCCACCACTGCACCCATAAAACGCTGCCACTGTGCCATCAAACGCAGCCACCATACTCATAAATTGCCACCACTGTGCCCATCAAACGCAGCCAATGTGCCATCAAACGCAGCCACTGTGCCCATAAATTGCCACCACTGTGCCCATCAAACGCAGCCGCTGCACCCATAAATTGCCACCACTGGGCCCATTAAACACTGCCACTGTGCCATCAAACGCAGCCACTGTGCCCATCAAACGCAGCCAATTTGTCCTCAAATGCAGCCACTGTGCCCATCAAACACAGCCACTGTGCCCATAAATTGCCACCACTGTGCCCATCAAACTCAGTCACTGTGCCATCAAACGCAGCCACCATACCCATAAATTGCCACCACTGTGCCCATCAAACGCGGCCACTGTGCCATCAAACGCAGCCACTGTGCCCATAAATTGCCACCACTGTGCCCATCAAACACAGCCACTGGGCCCATCAAACACAGCCACTGTACCCATAAATTGCCACCACTGTGACCATTAAACGCATCCACTTTGCCCATCAAATGCAGCCACTGTGCCTTCAAACGCAGCCACGGTGCCTATCAAAAGCAGCCACTATGCCATCAAACGCAGCCACTGTACCCATAAATTGCTACCACTGTGCCCATTAAATGCATCCACTGTGCCCAACAAACGCAGCCAGTGTGCCAAAAGCAGCCACTGTACCCATAAATTGCCACCACTGTGCCATCAAACACAGCCACTGTGCCATCAAATGCAGCCACTGTACCCATAAATTGCCACCACTGTGCCCATTAAATGCTGCCACTGTGTCCATCAATCGCAGCCACTATGCTGTCAAACGCAGCCACTGTACCCATAAATTGCCAGCACTGTGCCCATCAAACGCAGCCACTGTACCATCAAACACACCCATTGTACCCATAAATTGCCACCACTGTGCCCATCAAACGCAGCCACTGTACCCATCAAACGCAGCCACTGTGCCATCAAACGCAGCCACTGTGCCATCAAACGCAGCCACTGTGCCCATAAATTGCCACCACTGTGCCCATAAAACACAGCCACTGTGCCCATAAATTGCCACCACTGTGACCATTAAACGCATCCACTTTTCCCATCAAATGCAGCCACTGTGCCTTCAAACGCAGCCACTGTGCCTATCAAACGCAGCCACTGTGCCATCAAACGCAGCCACTGTGCCCATAAATTGCCACCACTGTGCCCATCAAACACAGCCACTGGGCCCATCAAACACAGCCACTGTACCCATAAATTGCCACCACTGTGACCATTAAACGCATCCACTTTGCCCATCAAATGCAGCCACTGTGCCTTCAAACGCAGCCACTGTGCCTATCAAAAGCAGCCACTATGCCATCAAACGCAGCCACTGTACCCATAAATTGCTACCACTGTGCCCATTAAATGCATCCACTGTGCCCAACAAACGCAGCCAGTGTGCCAAAAGCAGCCACTGTACCCATAAATTGCCACCACTGTGCCATCAAACACAGCCACTGTGCCATCAAATGCAGCCACTGTACCCATAAATTGCCACCACTGTGCCCATTAAATGCTGCCACTGTGTCCATCAATCGCAGCCACTATGCTGTCAAACGCAGCCACTGTACCCATAAATTGCCAGCACTGTGCCCATCAAACGCAGCCACTGTACCATCAAACACACCCATTGTACCCATAAATTGCCACCACTGTGCCTATCAAACGCAGCCACTGTACCCATCAAACGCAGCCATTGTGCCCATCAAACGCAGCCAATGTGCCAAACAAACGCAGCCAATGTACCCATAAATTGCCACCACTGTGCCCAATAAACACAGCCACTGTACCCATCAAACACAGCCACTGTGCCCATTAAATGCAGCCACTGTGCTCATCAAACGCAGCCACTGTACCCATCAAATGCAGCCACTGTGTCCATCAAATGCAGCCACTGTGCCCATCAAACGCAGCCACTGTGTCATCAAACGCAGCCACTGTACCCATAAATTGCCACCACTGTACCCATTAAATGCAGCCACTGTGCCATTAAGCGCTTTCCTCCACGCTCCCTCTATGTCCTCAATGTCTTCTCCCGTCCTCTTCTGCTATGATTGGATGCCTGATAGGCATCCAATTACAGCGCCTGTTGCTTCAGCCAATCAGGTGACAGGTAACTGGACCCGGTACACCTGATTGGCTGGGAGACAAGTCAGTGTTAAGGAAGCGATTTATTTGATTCCCTAACACAGCACTGTGTAAGCAGCGAATGCACAGCAATGTGCCCGCTGTTTACCAATTTGGAAGCCTATTAGAGCCCACAGCTCTAATCAGGCACTTACAAAAACACCCCCTGTAATTCAGATGCCCGGCGCCTGGCAAGGGGCTGGACACCTGAATAGGGGGCAGCAGTGGCGACAATAGATAGATTCATGCAATGCATGAATCTATCTATTGAAGATTGATGGGTGCAGGAGAGAGGGGACAGCACTCCTGCACCCTCTATGGATGCACCGCCACTGTCTGGTTGTATTTCCCCTGGGTGGGGAAATACCACCATGTTTTACATTATACACTGTGTGCCCTATAAAAAGGAGGTGGGCATTAAGGGACAGAGTAAACACCTCTTAAATTTTGATACACCATACATGTGTAAAGGGAAATCGTGTGCAGACAATTTTTTTTTGTGTGTGTGCCTTACTGGGCACTTTCACCCCTTTCCTTCCCAGGCCAATTTTCATCTTTCATCGCTCTTGCACTTTCAATGACAATTGCGCTGTCATGCAATGCTGTTCACACAAATAGAGCTTTCTTTTGGTGGTATTTATTCATGATTCTGTTTTTAATTTTTTGCAATTTATAAGCCAAAAAAAGCGGAAATTTGTAAAAAAAAAAAGGCAATCTTTTCTTCTTTCTATTTCAAAAGAAATCCAATAAAATTTAATTTTGTCATAAATGTAAGCCAATATATATTCTGCTACATGTCTGGTAAAAAAAATCTTGTTAAGTGTATAATAGTTGGTTTGTGTGATCATGGACAGATGTACACAGATGATCATGTACAGATGTGTGCAGCTGATCATTGGAACATGTGATTTTACTGTTACATATGTGGGGGATAGGGGTTTTTACTGAGTGGGGACATGTGTGTGGCGACATTATTTTTGGGGACTTTGTGTGTTTACATTATGTTAGGACATGTGTGTTTACACTAGGTTGGTGATCAGTGTGGAAAAAGTTGTAAAAAAACAGCTCATACTCACTGATCACCGGCCGGCTGCAGAGATCCGCTCTCCTCTCCTCACTGACAACTTCCATGTGAGGAGAGGAGAGCCGATCGCCTAGCAAATGGCTCTCTATTTACATTACATGACGGCTGTGATTATTGAGGTGACACAAGCTCATCGGGATCGTGTCGCTGCGCGGGCACGCACGCGCGTGATTCCCCTCCTTCTGAGGGACGTTCCTGAACATCCACTTAGAAGGAGGAAGCGCCCACCTGTGCAGTAACCGGGTGGGATGTGGTTAAAGAGAAACTGTCATCTGTCCTGCAGTGGCTCCCCCTCTGACCCGCGGTTGACTCACCGACAGTCCCATTCACTTTAATGGGACGGCTGCTGATGCGACAGTGACACAACAAGGGGAGGGATGTGGTGGTAGCAGGTGAGTGGATGCCCGCTAACAGGCGCTGCCATGATGGATCTGAAATGACAGGTGCTCTTTAAATGTAAGGACTTATTCTTGCTGGTAGTTACAATCTTTAATATTTGCAAACAAAATGAAGGTTTCCTCTTTAGAATAATAAGCTGTCAGGTTAGTAAAACAGTGAATACAGCAAATACAGTTTGTAGTGTACATAGATTTGCAAAACAATGGGATAAGTAATATTCCTGAACTTTGTTCATGGTTACTGTGACACCAATGCAGTGCATGTTATCTCAACTTGCAGAGTTTGGATTCATTGAATGAGTAAATGTAAATATTGCAGAATATACAGCTTCATGCTACATAACTTATGCCAGCCATACACGGTTCAAATTTTGAAAGAATTTTCTTTCGAAAATCGTATCTAAGAATTTTCATATGAATTTCGCACCATTAGTGGGCTGCAGCAACAGCCGATTTTCGTGCGGAAATAAAATTTGAGGAAACAGACATGTTGGAAATTTTTTGAAAAATGAACGATTTTCTAATAAATGATGGCAGAATCGTGCGAGAAATGTAATAAGAAAAGAAAATTTACGGAGAGAAAAGAAGATTTACGGCCAAGAAAATTCTTTTCTGTAGCAACATAAGGTGAAATTGAAGGCTTGGTTGGCTGAATTTCGAAAATCAATGGTGGCATCATCGGATCACAAAAAAAACAAATTTTCTGATTTTGAAAAGAAAATTTGTTCAAAATTCGACCATGTATGGCCTGCATAAGCTCCATTTCATGCTAAATAAACAAAATAATTAATGCATCTTAAATATAAAAGTATCTTTTAGATTTTTACTCCAAAAGCATTTTGTTAAAATAAATTTGATAGACATCAAACAAAAATCTTTTTTTTTTATTCCAAAATCATTTTTATTACATGTTTTCATATACAAGGAAGGAAACATATTGTTGTAGAACACATAACATGTGTACACGTATACATCTAGAAGTAAACATTGGGGTACAGTCCGTTAGCCCAAGCAAGGTAGAACTCAGAGGAGAAACCAAGGAAGGAAGTACATTACTTATGCCGTGTACACACGGTCGGAGAATCCGTTGGAATGCGTCTTATCGTGTCGTCAGATAATCCGACTGTGTGTGGTATGCATCGGACTGATTCCGTCCGAATCTCCGTCGGACCCAATTTTCCAACATGTTGGAAATATTTCCCGACCAACTGGGCCGGTTGGACCCAATCCGATCATGTGTAGAGAATTTTGATCGGACCAAGTGCCACGCATGATCAAATTCCTACATCAAAGCTATTGGCTACTAGCCTGAATGTAGTCCCATCGTAATGAAAAGATCGGATTTTTCGCCAACTTTGTCCGACCGTGTTTATGCAACAGTTTCGGACAAGATCCGACGGACAAAATCCGACGGGCAAAATCCGACGGATTTGGTTGTGGAAATCTCCGACCGTGTGTACAGGGGCTTACACTTAGGATTTCAACCAAAACTTCCAGGCATTGGTAAATTTAGCAAGAGTGTTGTGTTTTAAGGCAGAAGTGTATTCCTAATCTTTGATCAAATTTATTTGGTGTTTAACATCAGAAACATTTGTAGTTAAAGAGCTTCTCCATTTGCGCATTATGAGTAACCTAGCAGCCAATAGAATATGCATTGTTATGGTTCTTAATTAGTACGGGAAGGATTCTAGTCCTATACTGAGAATAGCTAGGGATGGAGTAGGTTTAATGATAATTCCAGTGATAAATCATTGATTTTTATCCACTCTGATAACCAGGGACTTACTGTAAGACTGTACAGGTGTAGTGAAGTGATGGAGGATAAACTGGGCTGGAGTGTGTTCCAGGGAGTAGGTGGAGATTTGTGTCGTTATTTCGTGAACCTGTGACCAGAATGGTTGTATTAGTGAACATGACCACCAACTATGTGGTAGTGATCCAGATTCTCTGGAGCATCTCCAGCAAGTGTTGGGGGTGTCTGGGTGGTATTTATTGAGCATAACAGGTGTGTGATAACATCTAGTGAGGGTCTTATAGTTATTCTCCTGGATTGAGACATTTAGTGATGCCTTTTGGGCAATAGTGAAAATTCACTCCCACTGATTCTCTGTTAGCTCCAGTTGCAATTCCCTTTCCCTTTCCCAGGCTTGGCATGCTTTCCCAGATATGTGGGAGGAGTACGCATAAAGCATATTATTAATATTTGATAGTACGTGCTGCTGGTGTGAGGATTGGGAGCACAGATTTTCAAAAGGGGAGAGTGCACGGAAAACCATCAAATTAGTTACTGTCATGTAGAAAGTGGCAGATTTGTAAATATGTCCAGTTAGGGAATGAGTTATTAAATGTATTTGCTGACAACGTGTTTTGATCTAGGAGAGATTTAGGAAATATGTTTTTTTTTTTTGTTAGTGATTGAAATGGATAAGAAAGGTCAAAGTAAAAGAAAACAGAAAGGAGGAGCAGAAAAAGAATGTGAAAAAAAAAAAACTCTTAGAAAAAGCTGCAAACCAGTATCAAAAAGTCAGTAGCTTGTTTAACCACTACAGCCCCGGACCAATAAACACCTTAAGGACCAGAGGTCTTTTTCCAATTTCGCACTGCGCTGCTTTAACTGGTAATTGCGCGGTCATGCAATATTGCACCCAAACGAAATTTGCGTCCTTTTCTTCCCACAAATAGAGCTTTCTTTTGATGGTATTTGGTTGCCTCTGCGATTTTTTTTTTTTGCGATATAAATGGAAAAAGAGAGAAAATTTTGAAAAAAAAAGATACTTTCTTCTTTTTGTTATAAGAAAAATCGAATAAACTAAATTTTAGTCATACATTGAGGGCAAAATTTATTCAGCCACATGTCTTTAGTAAAAAAAATGTCAATAAGCGTATATTTTTTGGTTTGCGCAAAAGTTATAGCGTCTACAAACTAGAGTACATTTTCTGGAATTTACACAGCTTTTAATTTATGACTGCCTATCTCATTTCTTGAGGTGCTAAAATGGCAGGGCAGTACAAACCCCCCCCCAAATGACCCCATTTTGGAAAGTAGACACCCCAAGGAAATTGCTGATGGGTATGTTGAGCCCATTGAATATTTATTTTTTTTGTCCTAAGGGATTGAATAATGACAAAAAAAAAAAAATTTTTACAAAAAGTTGTCACTAAATGATATATTGCTCACACATGCCATGGTTATATGTGGAATTGCACACCAAAATATATTCCGCTACTTCTCCCGAGTATGGGGATACCACTTGTGTGGGGCTTTTTGGGAGTCTAGTTGCGCACGGCACCCCGAAAACCAATCACCACCTTCAGGATTTCTAAGGGTGCAAATTTTTGATTTCACTCCTCACTACCTATCACAGTTTCGAAGGCCATAAAATGCCAAAATAGCACAAAACCTCCCAAAATGACCCCATTTTGGAAAGAAGACACCCCAAGCTATTTACTGAGAGGCATGTTGAGTCCATGGAATATTTTATATTTTGCCACAAGTTGCGGGAATATTACAAACTTTTTTTTTTGCACAAAGTTGTCACTAAATGATATATTGCTCACACATGCTATGGGCATATGTGAAATGACACCCCAAAATACATTCTGCTGCTTCTCCTGAGTACGGGGATACCACATGTGTGGGACTTTTTGGGAGCCTAGCCGCGTACGGGACCCCGAAATCCAAGCACCGCCTTCAGGATTTCTAAGGGCATACATTTTTTATTTTACTCCTCACTACCTATCACTACCTATCACAGTTTTGAAGGCCATAAAATGCCAAGATGGCACAAACCCTCCCCAAATGACCCCATTTTGGAAAGTAGACACCCCAAGCTATTTGCTGAGGGCCATGTTGAGACCATTGAATATTTTTTTTTTGTCCCAAGGGATTGAATAATGACAAAAAATAAAAAAAAAATTTTTTTTTACAAAAAGTTGTCACTAAATGATATATTGCTCACACATGCCATTGTTATATGTGGAATTGCACCCCAAAATATATTCCGCTACTTCTCCCGAGTATGGGGATACCACATGTGTGGGACTTTTTGGGAGTTTAGTCGCGCACGGCACCCCGAAAACCAATCACCACCTTCAGGATTTCTAAGGGTGCAAATTTTTGATTTAAATCCTCACTACCTATCACAGTTTCGAAGGCCATAAAATGCCAAAATAGCACAAAACCCCCCAAAATGACCCCATTTTGGAAAGTAGACACCCCAAGCTATTTACTGAGAGGCATGTTGAGTCCATGGAATATTTTATATTTTGCCAAAAGTTGCGGGAATATTACAAACTTTTTTTTTTTTGCACAAAGTTGTCACTAAATGATATATTGCTCACACATGCTATGGGCATAAGTCAAATTACACCCCAAAATAAATTCTGCTGCTTCTCCCGAGTACGGGGATACCACATGTGGGGGACTTTTTGGGAGCCTAGCCACGTACCAGACCCCGAAAACCAAGCACTGCCTTCCGGATTTAAATATAAAATGCTACCAAAAAAACTGTTAGCGATCGCAGGGATCAGGCCTGACTCTGCGATCACTGCAGTTATGTGTTTAGTGTTTTGTAAGTGACAGTGATCGATCGATACTGCACTTGGGTGGGCTGGGCAGAGGGGCAAAACGCAGGTGCTAGCAGGTATCTGGGCTGATCCCGCTAACAATGCGTTTTTTGGAACCCTGAACTGCTGGGGACGCTAGTATAGATCTGATCAGATCAGATATTGATCTGTTCAGATTCTATACCACTATGGAAGGTGTATGCTTTGCGCGTGGGTGTTAGCGGTACTGGCACTAACCTAGCGCTGCCTGGGGCGACGCAGACCCTGACCCTAAAACCTAATTGATATCACCCGCCGGGTGATCAGGGGGTTAAACCTTTATTGGGTAATAAATGGTGGGTGCCCTGATGCTATAAAAAGCAAACTAACCAGAGTCACCCGTAACACTTATACGGTGATCAGTGGTGAAAGGGTTAACTAGGGGCAATCAGGGGGTTCAAATTTTTATTAGGTAGTATATGGGGGTCCCTGGCGCTATATAAAAACCTGACGGGGAACCTAAATAACTAACTGGCTAACCAGCGTCACCAGTGACACTTATACTGTGATCGCTGGTGAAAGGGTTAACTAGGGGCAATCAGGGGGTTAAAACCATTATTGGGTAGTATATCGGGGTACCTAGCGCTATAAAAACCTGGCGGTGAACCTAAAAAAATAACTAGCTACCAAGCGACAGTAGCGACACTGATGCAGCGATCAGAAAAATGATCGCTTTGTGACACTGGCAAAAGGGGGTGAAAGGGTTAACTAGGGGCAATCAGGATGTTAAAACCATTATTGGGTAGTATATCGGGGTACCTAGCGATATAAAAACCTGGCGGTGAACCTAAAAAATAACTAGCTACCTAACGACAGTAGCGACACTAATGCAGCGATCAGAAAAATGATCGCTTAGTGACAGTGGCAAAAGGGGGTGAAAGGGTTAACTAGGGGCAATCGGGGGGTTAAAACCATTATTGGGTAGTATATCGGGGTACCTAGCGCTATAAAAACCTGGCGGTGAACCTAAAAAAATAACTAGCTACCTAGCGACAGTAGCGACACTTATGCAGCGATCAGAAAAATGATCGCTTAGTGACACTGGCAAAAGGGGGTGAAAGGGTTAACTAGGGGCAATCAGGATGTTAAAACCATTATTGGGTAGTATATCGGGGTACCTAGCGCTATAAAAACCTGGCGGTGAACCTAAAAAAATAACTAGCTACCTAGCAACAGTAGCGACACTTATGCAGCGATCAGAAAAATGATCGCTTAGTGACACTGGAAAAAGGGGGTGAAAGGGTTAACTAGGGGCAATCAGGATGTTAAAACCATTATTGGGTAGTATATCGGGGTACCTAGCGATATAAAAACCTGGCGGTGAACCTAAAAAAATAACTAGCTACCTAGCGACAGTAGCGACACTAATGCAGCGATCAGAAAAATGATCGCTTAGTGACAGTGGCAAAAGGGGGTGAAAGGGTTAACTAGGGGTAATCAGGATGTTAAAACCATTATTGGGTAGTATATCGGGGTACCTAGCGCTATAAAAACCTGGCGGTGAACCTAAAAAAATAACTAGCTACCTAGCGACAGTAGCGACACTGATGCAGCGATCAGAAAAATGATCGCTTAGTGACAGTGGCAAAAGGGGGTGAAAGGGTTAACTAGGGGCAATCAGGATGTTAAAACCATTACTGGGTAGTATATCGGGATACCTAGCGCTATAAAAACCTGGCGGTGAACCTAAAAAAATAACTAGCTACCTAGCGACACTAGCGACACTGATGCAGCGATCAGAAAAATGATCGCTTAGTGACACTGGCAAAAGGGGGTGAAAGGGTTAACTCTAGGGGCAATCTGGGGGTTAAATCTTTATTGGGGGGTGATAGGGGGCTACCCTGGACCTAACACTAACTGCCCTGACAGTTTTTACTTTTACAACTGACACTGAATGCATTGATCAGTAAAGAAATGATCAATGCAATCAGTGACACTGTGACTGGGGGGGGCGGGGGGGATCGGGGGGGGATCGGGGGGGTTTGTGTACCTATGTGTACCTATGTGTCAGTGTAGTGTTTTGGTGCACTTACTTTTAGTCTTCTCCTCGTAGTCCGGTCGAAAAGACCGCCCCGAGGAGAATGACATCACTTCCTCCTTCCTGTGTAAACAATACACAGTGGGAGGAAGTTCGTCATTGGCCAGGAGCGATCCAGAGGGGGTGGCCAGAAACCAACGGCCATCCCCTCATCACGGATCGCTCCTGGAGGGAAACGGACCGCCGTATCCACATGTACGTGCTTGTGCCTGCCTGTGCCATTGTAATGACGTACATTGGCAATACGGCGGTCCTTAAGTGGTTAAGATAGTGGCAACAAAGCATGCCTTACCACCTGCATCTCCACATAAAGACAGTAATGCATGCTGTAGCACAGCAATACCTAGCACTGAACAAGTGGATATGGATACTGATGCAGGTGAAGATATTCACCACAGTATTGGACCTCCTATTGAGCTAGAAACTGATGAAGAATATGAAGAAGAAATTGTGTACGAATCATTAGCAGCAGAAGAGATTCAGGAAGTAGTGGGCATTAATGAGGGCATACCTGACACAGCTGATGAAAAAATGTGGTTTATTAGACCAAAATCTGAAAATTTGGATTAATTCTTCCAGTTTCATCCACGTCAACCAGATTTCCATTCTTTTAAATTGAAAAAGTTATATGAGAGGAGGAGGGATGGTAAGAAGCATCACTGGTTGACCTATTCACATGGAAATGGTGTTTTTTTCTGCATGGTGTGTCTTGCTTTCACTAGAAAGACAGACATCAGTGCTTTTATTGATGGTTGCTTTGATGAAAAACATATGTATCAGAGAATTGAAGAGCACAAAAAAAGCAACCCCCACAATAATAGCTCTAAATCCTTCTTGATGAGATCAAAGAATATGGACATATCTAGACATTTCTTTGAGAAACAAACAGCCAGGAAGTGAAGAGAAAATGTACCATCCTAGAGAGCGTGATTAGAGATGGCCTTGCTGTTCGCCCAGCGGTCGGTTCGCGGGGAACTTTGCTCGTTCGAGATTCTTCAAACCAGCGGACTTCTGGCGCTGTTCGCGGCAGACATATTTGTTTACATTGTGAAGAACTTTGACCCATGACACATCCATCATGGGGTACACGACAGCCAATTGAGACATTTTAGCACATGGACATACCCCCTACCTTATAAATAGACCTGATCTGGCAGCCATTTTACATTCTGTCTTTCGTCAGTGTAGGGAAAGGACGCTGTGTGGAGCAGGGACAGTCAGTCTAATCACTAGCTATTACTATTAGATCTCAATGTAAGGACAGTTTGGTTTTTGGAGGAGGGACAGTCTGCAATTCACTAGCTACTAGGTCCACAAAGGTCCTTTTAAGGACTGGTATAGGTGTACAGTATATAGGGTTGTAATACACGTATAATATACTTTCTTTCAACTATAGAAAGCATATTATAGTGCACTGCATGCAGTGCTGATGACCGATTTTGCAGCTGTCGTTTCTCACTGTAGGGAGGGACAGTTTGGTGTTTGGAGCAGGGACAGTCTGCAATTCACTAGCTACTAGCTAGCTACTACTAGGTCCACCAAGGTCCTTTTAAGGACTGGTATAGGTGTACAGTATATAGGGTGGTAATACACGTATAATGTACTTTCTTTCAAATATAGAAAGGATATTATAGTGCACTGCATGCAGTGCTGCTGACCGATTCTGCAGTTGTCGTTTCTCATTGTAGGGACAGTTTGGTGTTTGGAGCAGGGACAGTCTGCAATTCTCTAGCTAGCTACTATTAGGTCCACAAAGGTCCTTTTAAGGACTGGTATAGGTGTGCTATTTGGTGTGCAGTATATAGGGGTGTAATACACATATAAAATACTTTCAAATATAGAAAGCATAGTATAGTGCATTTCCACTGTGCAGCATTGTGTCTGCTGAGCGGTTCTGCAGCGATACCACAAAGATTGACAAACGCAATTAGAAAAAAGTATTATAACTGGTGTGATAGACCAGTGGCTCCCCAAGACGCTAGATTGAAGCGGGGTGTTATATACCTTCTTCCACATACATACTGCACTTCTCTTGAGACTTTTGTCACAGGGTCATTTGAAAAATGACAGGCAGAGGAAGAGGCAGGCCCTTCCGTAGGGGTAAGGCAGGAGCAACAGGCTTGAGCCAAAGTGGCAAATTGCAGAAGGTACGTTTGATTACGCCAAAGGACGCACCAGACTTGGTTGAGTGGCTCACTCAGCCTTACTCTTCTGCACCCTCCTCATCCTCTCGATCTGCACCCTCTTCACTCTCTGCTGTGTGCACCCCCAAAGACGCTACCACCAACACCACCACCGCCATATACCCTCCGCTTGAGCCACAGGAATTATTTTCCGATCCATCAAAAGACATTGCCGGTGCGCAGCCATTATTGGCATTGGATCAGGAAGAGGAGGTAGCAACAACTGCCACTCAGCAGTCTGACAACAGTACCCAGATCAGCCCAAGGAGGTTGGTCCCTGGTGTTGCTGGCTACTCCGAGATCTCTAATTATAGTGGTGGGGAAGGTGACGTCGATGATGACGTGTCTAGTGATGTCACGTGGGTGCCCACAAGAGAGGAAGAGGAGGGGAGTTCAGAGGGAGATATGGACCAGCAGATAGGGAGGAGAAGCAGGTGAAACTTACATTGCACAGGAGGGACAAACCAGACTGGTAATGTATCAGGAGCGAGGCATCAACCATGTACGGTCACATCTGACACTCCCAGGATGCCACCACATGGCTCCGCAGTGTGGGCTTTTTTTAACGCGTCCGCTGCTGACAATAGTGTTGCCATCTGCAGCCTTTGCAGTCAACGCATAAGTCACGGTAAGCCCAACACTCACCTAGGGATGACTGCCATCACCGAGCCCAGTGGGAGCAACAGAACCCACAAAGCTACACTCTAGGCTTTCACCGTCCAGCCTCTTCTACTTCTTCTCCCCTCTCCTCAGAATTGTCCTCCACTCCACCTTCCATCATGCCATCCTCACGTTTTTCTGGAAAAAGGCAGGCTTCTGTGGGCCAAATGTTCGAGCGTAAAAAAATGATGACGCCGGATAACCCTCTTGCCCAACGGTTGACCGCTGGCTTGTAAGAACTGATAGCCCGCCAACTACTGCCATATAAACTGTTGGACTCGGAGGCCTTTAGAAAATTTGTGCCGATTGGAACACCACAATGCAAGGTCCCAGGAAGGAAGTATTTCTCACAGAAGGGCATCCCAGAGCTATATGGCCATGTTCAGCAGCAAGTGAATGTATCTCTGGCACACAGTGTCAATGCCAAGATGCATCTGACCACAGACACGTGGTCTAGCAAACACGGGCAGGGAAGGCCTATAACTTTTACTGTCCACTGGGTGAACCTTCTAACGGCCGTCAAACATGTAACCCGTGGCACCCGTGTAGATTTGGTTTTACCGCCACGCATTACATGCAGGCCTGCTGTCATGGTTTTCCAATAGAGTTTGTCTGCTTACCTGTTTCCATGTGTTCATCTCTAGAGACCAGCCGACCCTCACCTGACTGCTTTTGTAATCCATCCTCTGGCATGACTCCACCCTAGCTCCTATCAGAGAACACTATATTAACCTGTGCACTGCAGGCCAACCCTGCTGATCAACCTTTGTGTGTTAGCTTCCTGTTACCTGCCGTGTGCTCTGCTGTTGTTCCGTTACCGACTTTGGTGTGTCTTTGACTATCCCTGTTTGCCTGTGATCCTGACCTTTTGGCATGTCCCTGACTATTCCTGTCTGCTTGTGGCCCCAACCTTGGCTTTGTCCCTCACCATCCTTATCCTCCTGTTGCCTACTGTGGGTGTAAGCTGGGGGACCCTGGAGGTCGCGACCTGGAGCCAGTTGCAGCCAAGTCCATCCTCACCACTAGAGGCTCTGGTGAACACCTGCTGGCTCTTAGACTCCGCGCCCCAGGGAATCTTACGCTCTAACCCCGATGGGATCCATCTTGGTGTTCTGGCGGCCCTGCCTTCCTATCACCTTGACCCCGTCCGCAGCAGTCAGCCGTACGGTGCACTCCTGATCCCTACGGTGTGCATCTGTCACCTGGCCTCAAGGTGACCTGACACCTGCCTCTTCTTCTCCTCCTCCTACTCCATCCTCCCTTTCCTCCTCGGCTGACTCCTCCTTTTCCGCTGCTAGCGTCTCTTCCGCTGCACCGCCCAAGATCCCCAGAACCTATTTGACATGCCGGGTGAGACGTTTCCATGCTGTGCTGTGTCTGTTGTGCCTGGAAACCAAGAGCCACACTGGCCTTGCACTCCTTTCAGCTTTGCGTTCACAGGAAGATCAGTGGCTAACACCGCTCAATTTGACAGTTGGTAAAGTGGTGTGTGACAACGGTGCCAATCTGCTTAGCGCATTGAAACAGGGCAAAATTACACACGTGCCATGCATGGCACACATCTTAAACTTCGCCGTGCAGAGATTTGTTGTCAAATACTCTGGGGTCCAGGACATCTTCTGGCATGCAAGGAAAATCTCGGCCCATTTCAGAAGATCTTACACAGCCATGACTCGCCTTGCTGACATTCAGCGGCGACACAATCTGCCGGTCAGACGTCTTATTTGGGATTGCCCAATGCGATGGAACTCAACCTTCTATATGCTTGAAAGATTGCTCCAGCAGAAACGCGCAGTTAACGACTACCTGTACGAATTCTGCGGCAGAACAGGTTCTGGGGAGCTTGTTTTTTTTTTTCACCGCGCCAGTGGCTGCTCATGCACGACACATGCAGACTTCTGCGGCCATTTGATGAGATCACCAAACTGGTCAGTCGCAGCCATGGCGTAATCAGTGACATCGTACCTTATGTCTTCTTTATGGAACGCGCATTGCATCGTGTCATTGATCAAGCTGTGGAGGAGCAAGAGCAGGAAGATGAGGGGGGCTACTCTATCTGAGACAAGTCAACAACAGGAGTCTGAAGAGGAGTCAGAGGAGGATGGTGCCGGGGCGAATGAGGAGGACCAAAAAGAGCATGCTTTAAACCTTTCTGGGATCCCTGTTGTTGTCCGTGGATGCGGGGAGGAGAACGAGGAGGATGACATTATCCTGGGTGATGAGCAGGAGCAAGGCCACCACACCGTTTCAAGTCTAGTACAAATGGGGGCCTTCATGCTGCAGTGTTTTAACAGGAACCCCCGTATAAAGAGCATAAAGCTCAAGGACCAGTACTGGGTGGAAACGTACTTAGACCCCCTGTACAAACACAAAATGGTGGAAATGTTAACACCATCACAGAGGGCTGTCAGAATGGAGCACTTCCAGGCCTTGCCTCGAGAAATGCTGCATTCTGCTTTTGCGTGCGCTGACAGAGGAATTCCCACTCCCAGAGAAAGAGTTGCGGGTACCAATCCAACAGTGCCTGCAAGAAGAGGGCAGTTTGAAGATGTGTTGGTCACTTCTGATATGAGATCATTCTTTAAGCTGACCCATCGACAGGTCTCATCCGGATCCATCATCAGGGAACGCCTAGAGCGACAGGTGTCTGAATACATCGGGTTAACGGCCGATGTGGACGCTCTGAGAAGTGATGAACCCCTGGACTACTGGGTGGGCAGCCTTGACCTCTGGCCAGAGCTTGCACAATTTGCAATGGAACTGTTGGCTTGCCCCTCGTCCAGTGTCCTGCCCGAAAGGACGTTCAGCGCAGCAGCGGGGATCGTGATCGATAAGCGCACTCACCTAGCTCACGACAGTGTTGACTACCTCACATTTATAAAAATGAATGAGGCATGGATCTTGGAGGAATTCAACACGTGACCAGTAGACCATGTATATGCATAACTCTATAAATGATTTATATAATCTAGCACACAGACCTTTTTTCTAACTTTGGCTCACTTCCTTGTACAAAAAAGGTTGAGCGGTGTCATATTTTTGAGTCCCACAGCGAGTTGCTGGTATCAGTGCTCTCTATCACGGTGCTGGTGTGGTGTCAGTGCTCTCTATCACGGTGCTGGTGTTAGTGCTCTCTCTCTCTATCTCGGTGCTGGTGTCAGTGCTCTCTCTCTCTATCTCGGTGCTGGTGTCAATGCTCTCTCTCTATCTCAGTGCTGGTGTCAGTGCTCTATATCACGGTGCTGGTGTGGTGTCAGTGCTCTCCCTCTCTATCTTAGTGCTGGTGTCAGTGCTCTCTCTCTCTCTATCTCGGTGCTGGTGTCAGTGCTCTCTCTCTATCCCGGTGCTGGTGTGGTGTCGGTGCTCTCTATCACGGGGCTGGTGTCAGTGCTCTCTATCACGGGGCTGGTGTCAGTGCTCTCTCTCACGGGGCTGGTGTCAGTGCTCTCTCTCACGGGGCTGGTGTCAGTGCTCTCTATCATGGTGCTGGTGTCAGTGCTCTCTATCTCGGTGCTGGTGTGGTCTCAGTGCTCTCTATCATGGTGCTGGTGTCAGTGCTATCATGGTGCTGGTGTCAGTGCTCTCACGGTGCTGATTTCAGTGATCTCTATCATGGTGCTGGTATCAGTGCTCTCTATCAAAGTGCTGGTGTCAGTGCTTTCTCTCTATCTCTGTGCTGGTGTCAGTGATCTCACGGTGCTGGTTTCAGTGCTCTCTATCATGGTGCTGGTGTCAGTGCTCTCTATCTCGGTGCTGGTGTTAGTGCTCTCTATCACAGTGCTGGTGTCAGTGCTTACTCTCTATCTCGGTGCTGGTGTCAGTGCTCTCTCTCTATCTCGGTGCCGGTGTGGTGTCAGTGCTCTCTATCTCGGTGCTGGTGTGGTCTCGGTGCTCTCTATCACGGTGCTGGTGTCAGTGCTCTCTATTGTGGTGCTGGTGTCAGTGCTCAGTCTGCTGGTTTCAGACAGTGAGGGAGATAGCAGCGGAGAAGCCAATCAGCAGGCAGTGCCAGCACCATGGCTGAGGATCAGCACTGGACTGGCACCTTCGGACCACTGCAGTGGAGCCCTGCATAGGTGGGGGTAAGGGACAGGCAGAAGGAGGGGCTCAAGCACAGGTTGGCACACTGGAACACTGGCACAGGATTGCGCTGCCCTGACTGTGGCACTGATCATCTCCTGCACCCCCTTCATAGCCTGGCCTGACCTTGCCTCTCCTCCATGGCCTTCATGCGCTCCTGAATTGTCAAAATTTCCCAGATAAAAAAAGAATGCTTGTCGTTGTCGATCCCATATTCACTTAATACTTTTGTTATGTCAGCGTCCGTGTTGTGGGACTATGTGTGCACAGCTAGTAAGTATTTTGTGGCTGAAAATATGACCTGGAGGTTTTTAAGGTTCGCAAACGTCCCGTTGGAGGTTTGTCCATCACTGAGAGTGATTGACACCATCAAGCTGATTGGAAAAAGAGGTCTAAGCTATAGGGCAACAGCTGAAGCAGCATATACTTTAGATGATAAAAATTTGGACCATGGAAATTTCCTTGAGATTTTGCTACTCCTAAGCAAGTTTGATCCCTTGCTGAAAAATCACCTTGATACAGTTATTAAAAAAGTAAAAAGAAGCATCAAGGTGCAATGAGTAGCAAAGGACGTGGCGGTTCTGTTACACTCATTTCTAAGACGACAGTGAACAATATCCTCTGTGTAATTTCAACACTTTTAAAAAAGGTATTGCCCAAGAGATCAGAGATGCTGGCATGTTCTCAATTCAACTAGATACAACGCAGGATATAAATGTCTCAGACCAGTGTTCAATTATAATTAGATATGTCACGGATGTGGTCCATGAATGTCTAATCGCTGTGGTAAATTGCACATCCACGACAGGGAAGGCTTTGTGTGAACTGGTTTGCGATGTATTGGTATCCATGGAAATTGAAGTTGCAAACTGTGTTGGGAACTCAACAGATGGAGCGTCTAATATGCAGGGGCAGTACAACGGATTCAGCACATGGCTGAGTAAAAAGGCGCCTGGCCAGATTCATGTTTGGTGTTATGCACATGTACTAAATCTGGTGAAGATGGATGTCACAAAGATATCTGTTCAGTCAATATCATTGTTCGGCATTTTAAATTCATGTGCTGTGTTTATCCGTGAATCTTACCTCCGGATGAATGTATGGCTGGATAAGTCTCAGGAAGAAAGATTTTGATTGCTTTCTGTGATTGGAGAAACAAGATGGTGGTCCACAGATGCAGTACTTACAAAAGTGTTTGGTTCATTTAACCTCCCTGGCGGTATGATTCAGTCTGGAATAAGGTGCTGAAAGCGGTACAATTATTTTGCATGGAAATCTGGCTTTTTTTTTGTAGTCCTGTAATTCTTAGGAATAACGCTCTGAAATCTCTTCAAACCAGAGTCTAGCAGACATCCCGGGTATGATAAAGTTTATAATATAATAAAGAATAATAAAAATTATTCAATAATGTAATCAAATCCAAAAAAAACTGAAAAAGGGACATGTTTTGGTTGCTATGGACAATCTCCAAATTCCAGGCAGAAAAAAACAGTATTTATAATATAAAAGTGCATGCAGGGCATTGCACAGACCACTAGGGACAAAGGGGGTGTGTATTTTTTAATACAGCACTGTAATCTGTAAGATTACAGTGCTGTGTGTGTTTTGTGTGTTTTTACTTTTTTGAATTTGCCGCCGTTCTCCGCTCCCGTGCGTCGTAACGTCGCAGGGAACGGAGCTCGGCGGCATTCGGCACTGTGAATCGAGCGGAGGACAGCTCGATCACACAGCGCGGGGGACATCGCTGGATCCAGGGGACAAGGTGAGTAACGCTCCCTGTGTCCTCCTCTGCATCGAGCGAAGCCATCCCGAGTCTGGCTCGGGGTTACCGCTTCTGTAATTAAAATCCCAACCCGAGCCAGACTCGGGATTACCGCTAGGAAGGTTAATGATCCAAGTCGAGCCTTGTATGTAAATTTGATCCAGACCATGGCAGCGATATCATGCTCTGATCATTTTAATGCAGACATAAGATACAAGGCTTATTTTATGTGTAGTATTTATCTACTAATATTTTGTCTCATTGTGGGTAATTTATTTATGTTACGTTAATAAAGTTTTGAAAATGTTTACGTCTTCCATACTTTGAAGTACCTGATTATTCTTTATTCTGGCAATATATATCACCATAACAATAAGTGGACTGTTCTTGATGATTGCTCCACTTTTAACTGTAATTTGCTTATATATATATATATATATATATATATATATATATATATATATATATATATATATATATATATATATATATATAAGCCCTATGTGCTTTTATGTGTGTCATATATATCTATATATATATCTATATATATATCTATATATATATATATATATATATATATATATATATATAATGCACTCTTCAAATGTGCTTTAAAATATATGGTTTTCCCTTTTATGAACAAGAAAATAAGGACGTTATGCTGTTGAGCTGCTATAATAATGCTATGGGGCTGGTATGAAATTATTTCCAGAGCTGGTTTTCATTCCCAGTCTGGCCCTGGCAGCCACTCCTTCTTATGTGCAAATTTCAGTAAACAAATTCTCAGTACTACATAATAGTAAAGTATATTAGACAAACAAGTCTACACTAGGGATGAGCAGAACACACCCCATTCGGTTCGCACCAGTACATGCGAGCAGGCAAAAAATTTGTTTGAACACGCAAACACTGTTAAAGTGTATGGGACACGAACATGAATAATCAAAAGTGCTAATTTTAAACGCTTATATGCATGGTAATGTCATAAAAAGTGTTTGGGGACCTGGGTCCTGCCCCAGGGGACATGTATCAATGCAAAAAAAAGTTTCAAAAACAGACGTTTTTTCGGGAGCAGTGATTTTAACCGGTTCCCGACCGGCGCACGCTGATGTACGTCGGCAGAATGGCCCGGGCAGGCATATTGGCATACAGGTACATCCAATCTTTAATGCCACCCTGCCATCGTGAGCGTGCTGCCGGCGGCGCTCTCGCGTGCCGGTCGGGGCCCCCGTGAGTCCGGTCGTGGGTCCCGCAAACTCGATCGCCGTGGGCATACCCGCGATAGTCTCACATGGCGGCTGAACGGGGAAATGCCGTTGTAAACAGCATTTCCCCGTTCTGCCTAGCAACTAGTGACGCTGATCTCTGCTCCATGTGATTGGAGCAGAGATCAGTGTTCACTAAATGAAAGCCCAGCCCCCCACAGTTAGTAACACACCCCTAGGAACACTTAACCCCTAAACTGCCACCCACTGGTTAACCCCTTCACTGCCAGTGTCATTTACACAGGAATCACTGCATTTATATAGCAGTGATTGCTGTATAAATGACAATGGTCCCAAAAATGTGTCAAAAATGTCCGATGTGTCCGCCATAATTTCGCAGTCACAATAAAAATTGCTGATCGCCGCCATTACTAGTAAAAAATAATATAAATATTAATAAAATTGCAATAAAACTATCCTCTATTTTGTAAACGCTATAACTTTTGCGCAAGCCAATCAATAATCGCTTATTGCGATTTTTTTTACCAAAAATATGTAGAAGAATACGTATCGGCCTAAACTGGGGGAAAAAAAGTTTTTTTATATATTTTTGGGGGATATTTATTATAACAAAAAGTAAAAAATAATGCGTTTTTTTTTTCAAAATTGTCGCTGTATTTTTGTTTATAGCACAAAAAATAAAAACCGCAGGGGTGATCAAATACCACCAAAAGAAAGCTCTATTTGTGGGAAAAAAAGATACTAATTTTGTTTGGGAGCCACGTCGCATGACTGCGCAATTGTCAGTTAAAGCGACGCAGTGCCGAATTACAAAAAATGGTCTGGCCTTTGACCAGCAAAATGGTCCGGGGCTGAAGTGGTTAATAATGCTTAAAGTGAAACAATAAAAGTGTAATATTCCTTTAAATTTCGTACCTGGGATGTGTCTATAGTATGACTGTAAAGGGGCGCATGTTTCCCGTGTTTAGAACAGTCTGACAGCAAAATTTAATTTCGAAAGGAAAAAAAGTAATTTAAAACTACTCGCGGTTACAACCAGGGCCGGACTGGCCTACCGGGATACCGGGACATTTCCAGGTAGGCTGCCTGCCCTGGGGCCGCTTTGGGCTAAGCTGTGGCTGCAGGGCTCCTCTCCCTCCTCCTCCCCCCTCTACATGTCACACACAGCAGGCATCTCACGCTGAGCTGAGCTGAGTGTGAAAAGTCCCGCCCTCCTCCTAGCCCAGCTTGTGTGATAGACAGAACAATGTGTCTATCACATGAGCTGGTCTAGGAGGAGGGCGGGACTTTTCACACAGCAGCCGAAAGTTTCATACTGAGCTCAGCCACGGACTGTGACGTCACCTGCTGCTGCTATCCTGATGAGACGATATGGGATCGGCATTGTATATGCTGTTTAAGCTTGTTACCAAGAATATTGTCTGTAAGTTTTCTACTTACATTAAAATCTGTGCTTTTACAATAATGGAGAGCACTTAGATTTGTTTTATTGTATTTATTCATGTCTGGGATATATGTGAGATTGTGATCTCTTGCACTCCAAAGCATTTCCCTCTGAGGTGGGAACACGTGTTTACTGACCTTCCTTTTGGTTCAGGGGTCATTCCTATAAAGCAAGGGAGCATTTTTCCTGTTGGTTGTTGGTACAAGTGGATCTGATAAAATTTGTGGATTCTTCTGTCTTTTATGGATGTTTTTGGGCTATATTTTATTGGGCTCTGGACTGCTTTTAATGATTGATGTCATATTGGACTTTTTATAATTTCATCATATTGATTGCTCTGCACTGTCTGTTCTTCCAAATTAGCATTTGGGGCTAAGTGAAATTAACCCTAAGTGTCCAGCTTGCAATAGCTTTTATTTCAGTTATTGGTTTGCGCTGATTTTTCTATTTATCCAGAGGCTGCGATTATGGGCACGGTAAAGCTGCAATTATGGGCAGGCTGAGGCTGCAATTATGGGCACGGTAAAGCTGCAGTTATGGGCATGCTGAGGCTGCAATTATGGGCACGGTAAAGCTGCAGTTATGGGCACGCTGAGGCTGCGATTATGGGCATGGTAAAGCTGCAGTTATGGGCACGCTGAGGCTGCGATTATGGGCACGGTAAAGCTGCAGTTATGGGCACGCCGAGGCTGCGATTATGGGCACGGTAAAGCTGCAGTTATGGGCACGCTGAGGCTGCAATTATGGGCACGGTAAAGCTGCAGTTATGGGCACGCTGAGGCTGCGATTATGGGCACAGTAAAGCTGCATTTATGGGCACGCTGAGGCTGCGATTATGGGCATGATAATGCTGCAAAGATGGGCACAGCCATAGTGTAGTTGTTTTTTAAAATATAGCAATTTATTTAAATGATTTAAAACTACTCACAAGTGAAGCAGGAAAAATAGACACATACGACAAACAGCAAACAAAACCGGATACGAACGTCACTTCCGGGTGTCCTACGCGTTACGTCATCCCAGTTGAAGTCTTGACGACGTAACGCGTAGGACACCCGGAAGTGACGTTCGTATCCGGTTTTGTTTGCTGTTTGTCGTATGTGTCTATTTTTCCTGCTTCACTTGTGAGTAGTTTTAAATCATTTAAATAAATTGCTATATTTTAAAAAACAACTACACTATGGCGGTTTTCTCTGATTCATTCCTCTGAGTTTACCTACCATCCATGAGGAAGCCTTAAGAAGTCTCCCAAAGAAAATTCATTTATACAGCCATCCCTGCAATCACCTTGGTGCCCATTACTATCTTTTGCTGTGTTACTCACAGCAGTGAGGTAATTGCTTAGTATTAACACTATCTGCACGGATCATCACGGACGGATCTATCACCCAGCACGTTGCACGTTTAATCCCGTGTGTCTACTGAATTGCACGTTTAAAATTTGTGTGTCCATTACTAATTTTGCTGTGTTACCCACAGCAGTGAGGTAATTATATAGCATTTACACCACCTGCACGGATCACCATGAATGGACTTATTACCCAGCACATTGCACGTTTAATTGAGTGTGCCTACCGAATTGCACGTTTAAGATTTGATTGTGTATGGGACATTTTACACAAATCACTATTGTTGTTTGGATTCAATATTTATTTTTTATTTTTTGTACATATATATTTCCAGTTTCATTTTTTACACGTTGAACACGTGCATATATCTTATATCTTATTTTTTACGTTAAACATTTATGTGTGTTTTTTTGTGTTTTTT
The DNA here is from genome assembly GCF_037356315.1 of Lithobates pipiens. Taxonomy (NCBI): domain Eukaryota; kingdom Metazoa; phylum Chordata; class Amphibia; order Anura; family Ranidae; genus Lithobates; species Lithobates pipiens. Next base: position 269,121,051 of record NW_027507718.1, on the reverse strand, counting down.
TTGCACTAGTTAATCACCGGCATGGTTTTTTAATTCATTGACATATATGTATAGGGATATTCTCTGATTGATCTATGCACGGTTGTACTGCATTGATCGCTTGTACCATGTCCACAGCCTCTGACCATCTCCTGTACCATGCCCACAGCCTCTGACATCACCTTTACTATGTCTGAAGCCTCTGACATCTCCTGTACCATACCCACAGCCTCTGACATCTCCTGTACCATGCCCACAACCTCTGACATCTCCTGTACTATGTCTGAAGCCTCTGACATCTCCTGTACCATGCCCACAACCTCTGACATCTCCTGTACCATGCCCACAACCTCTGACATCTCCTGTACCATGCCCACAGACACTGACATCTCCTGTACCATGCCCACAACTTCTGACATCTCCTGTACCATACCCACAACCTCTGACATCTCCTGTACCATACCCACAGCCTCTGGTCATCTCCTGTACTATGCCCACAGCCTCTGACCATCTCCTGTACCATACCCACAGCCTCCGACAACTCCTGTACCATACCCACAGCCTCTGACATCTCCTGTACCATGCCCACAGCCTTTGACCATCTCCTGTATCTTGTCTGCAACCTCTTGCCATCTCTGGTCTTATATCATGTCTGCAGTCTCTGAGGAAGTCTGGAGAGGAGTCAAGAGTGGGAGCACTGCTGGGATGGGGATCATGGAAGAAGTCAGACATGTGTGGACTGTGGAGAGGAGACTATAGGAAAACCAGAGCCACCAAGCTGGAGCCGACTGACTGAGCCCTGCAAGGTGCGCCTGAGAGGAGGCCAGTGACAGTGCCGCCAGGCTATTCTGATGGGGGGGGGGGGGGTGTCACAGATGTAAGGGGGAGTGAATACAATAATGTAAGAGGGCACTGATATAAAGGTTTCCCCCTTATATCAGTACTCCTCCACCCCTTACCTTAGGCCCCTTTCACACTGGCGCAATTTGCAGGTGGTACAGTGCTAAAAATAGCGCCTGCAAAGCATCCTGAAACAGCCCCTGCTGGGTCTCCAAGGAGCGGTGCACTTGCAGGACGTTTAAAAAACTCCTGCAAGCAGCATCCTTGGAGCTGTGAAAAGCCGCAAAAGGGTTAATACCACCGCAAAGTGCTGCTACAGCAGCGCTATGCCGGTGGTATAGCCGCACTGCCCCACCGATTTCAATGGAAAGGAGCGGTGGATACACCGCTCCTTTCCATTGAAATCAGTGGGGCAGTGCGGCATAGTGCTGCTGTAGCAGTGCTTTGTGGTGGTATTAACCCTTTCGTGGCTGGGTTTTAACCCTTTTTTCGGCCGCTGGCGGGGGTAAAAGCGCACTGTTAGCGGCCGACGGTAAAGCAACGCTAAAAATAGCGCAGTTTTATCGCTGGCGCCCGCACCACCCCAGTGTGAAACCGGCCTTAGTGTATTCTTTCTGTCTCTGGTCATCAGAGTTCCGAGAGTCCCAGGTGTCCCCCTTGATTGCTCCACTTTTAACTGGAATTTGCTGTTTATATATATATATATATATATATATATATATATATATATATATATATATATATATCCCTAGATCTATGTGCTTTCATATCTGTCTTATCTATATACAATACACTCTTTAAATCTGCTTGAAAATACATGGTTTTCCCTTTTATGAACAAGAAAATAATGACGTTGTGATGTTGGGCTGGTATAATAATGCTATGGGGCTGGTATGACATTTTTTCCAGGGCTGGTTTTTATTCCCAGTCCGGCCCTGGTTACAACGAATTGTCGATCCGCAACACACATTAAAGTTCATTGATAAAAACGGCATGGGGAATGTAAACATCCCTTGTAATAGAAAAAAGGCATGACAGGACCTCTTAAATATGAGATCTGGGGTCACAAAGACCCCAGATCTCATATTTACAATAAAATGCAACAAAAAAAAGTCCCTTTAAGAGCTATGGGCGGAAGTGACGTTTTGAGGTTGCTTCTGCCCTGCAATTGTATAGATTGGCGGCTGAGGCGCGTCACGGAGGGCACCGGAGAGCGGCAGGAGGGGGGCCCTTTCCTGCCACTGATAAAAGTGATTGTACAGCAAATCCACCACTGAGACCACTTTTATCTAAGAGTGGACCGCCCACTGAAGAAGTGGATACTGGGGTTATGGCAGCCAGCTGCTGCCATAACAATGGTATTCCACTTCAAAGTGCCACCGTATGAGGGCGGGCAGTGGTTAAGGGACTTCAAAGCTTTATTAAACTTTATATCATCTCTTTTCCTATTAAGTTTAAGACTTTCCAAATCACCGGTTACCAAATCTCTGAAAACAGAGATGGATGGTGCCGTCCGGCCGGGAGGGTTAAAAAGTATTTCTAGCACCAGTTCTAGCACCAGTTGATCCTATCTGTGCCATGCGAACAGAATTAGTAATCAAGTATCTTTTGATATTGACTTTTCCAATGTATTTCTTTATTTCCATAAATTTCTAAAATGTATTTAATGACCTAGGCGGGGCAAAATTTAAACCCTAACTAGAACAAATTTTTCATCATCTGATAAAGTTGTGACCAGCATTAGGGATGAGCCGAACACCCCCCGGTTCGGTTCGCACCAGAACTTTCGAACGGACCCCAAATTCGTACGAACGTTAGAACCCCATTGAAGTCTATGGGACTCGAACGTTTGAAATGAAAAGTGCTAATTTTAACGGCTAATATGCAAGATACTATCCTAAAAAGGGTTTGGGGACCTGGCTCCTGCCCCAGGGGACATGGGTCAATGCCTAAAATGTTTTTAAAAATGGCCGTTCTGGCGGGAGCACTGATTTTAATGACGATTGAAGTGAAAAATAAAGTGAAATATTCCTTTAAATATGGTGCCTGGGGGGTGTCTGTAGTATGCCTGTGAAGTGCCACGTGTTTCCCGTGTTTAGAACAGTCCCTGCACAAAATGACATTAAACGGAAATAACACCATTTAAAACTGCTTGCGGTTTTAATGTTATATCTGGTTCCTGCAATATGGGTGAAAATCATTGAGAAAAATGGCATGGGTAGCCCTCCCTGCCCATTACCAGCCTATTTGGGTCTTGTACGCATATTAAGGGGAACCCTGTACCCATATTAAAAAAAGGAAATGCGTGTGGCCCCCAGGCCCTATATACTCAGAACAGCAGTATACAGGCGGTGCAAACAAGACAGGGACTGTGTAGGTTTGTTGTGTTAAGTTGAATCTGTTTGTAATTTTCAACTGGTACATTTTTAAAGTGTAGCTCCAGTCAAAAAAACTATTTTTAAGCTTTTTGGAAAACATAGGGAAGGGTTATCACCCCTGTATAATTTGTTTTGTCGTCCATCTTTTTTCATCTCACTTGCTGTTGTCTCCTTCCGTTTGCAAGTAGGAGATGTTTGTAAATTGGATGTTTGAAAGTAGGGGCCTGCCCTATATGCTCTGCAGAAATGGCGGAACAAGGTGTTGGTTTTGCCACAACATTGTAAGCCCTCAAAGTGACTCTTGGTGGGCGCTGGAGCGCCCTGCTGTGAACGATTATATCAAGAATAGGGATGAGCTTCGAGTTCGAGTCGAACTCATGTTCTACTCGAACATTGCCTGTTCGCCTGTTCAGCGAACAGTGAACAATTTGGGCTGTTCGCAGCAAATTCGAAAAGCCGGAACACCCTATACAAGTCTATGGGAGAAATCTAAAGTGCTCATTTTAAAGGGTAATATGCAGATTACTGTCCTAAAAAGTGTTTGGGGACCCGGGTCCTGCCCCAGGGGACATGGATCAATGCAAAAAAAAGTTTTAAAAACGGCCGTTTTTTCAGGAGCAGTGATTTTAATAATGATTAAAGTGAAACAATAAAAGTGTAATATTCCTTTAAATTTCGTAGCTGGGGGGTATCTATAGTATGCCTGTGAAGGGGCGCATGTTTCTGGTGCTTAGAACTGTCGCTGCACAAAGTGTCATTTGTGCAGGAAAAAAAGTCCTTTAAAATCACTTGCGGCTAAATTGTCGGGTCTCCGTAATACAGAGAACACTCAATGAGTGTTCTCTGTATTAGCCGACAATTCATTCATTCATTGATTAAAAAAAAAAAAAATAAATAAAAGCGTGGGGGTTCCCCTAAATTCAATTACCAGGCCCTTCAGGTCTGACATGGATATTAAGGGGAACCCCGTGTCAAATTAAAAAAAAAAATTGACGTGGGGGTCCCCCCAAATATCCATACCAGACCCTTCAGGTCTGATATGGATATTAAGGGGAACCCCGCATCAAATTTAAAAAAAAATTGACGTGGGGGTCCCCCTAAAAATCCATATCAGACCCTTTATCCGAGCACGCAACCTGGCAGGCCGCAGGAAAAGAGGGGGGGACGAGAGAGCGGCCCCCCTCCCTCCTGAACCGTACCAGGCCACATACCCTCAACATTGGGAGGATGCTTTGGGGGTCTGTGACCCCTCAAAGCACCTTGTCCCCATGTTGATAAGGACAAGGGCCTCATCCTCACAACCCTGGCCGTTGGTTGTGAGGGTCTGCGGGCGGGGGGCTTATCAGAATCTGGAAGCCCCCTTTAACAAGGGGACCCCCAGATCCCGCCCCCCCCCCTGTTTGAAATGGTAAGGGGGTACAAAAGTACCCCTACCATTTCACAAAGAAAGTGTCAAAATGGTTAAATAAGACAAACACACTTTTGAAAAATTCCTTTATTAAAAATGAAAAAAAAAAAAAAAAAAGATTCCAGCGGTGCTAATCCACTCTTGCTATCCAGCGACGGATCTCTGGGGTCCAGCGATGGATGATCATATCCAGCGACGGGGGAATCTCTCAGTCCAGCGCTGTCCATACATCCTTCTTCTGTCTCCTCTCCGGAGACACTGCAGAGAGCACAGCGCTGACGTTTCTTATATTGGGAGGGCGGGCCACCCGTCACCTGACCCCGCCCCTCTGACGCTGGAGAGGGAAGCCAGGGGTTCCCCAGTGACGTGTGGGTGACCCCGCCCCCTCTGATGTAACGGAAACCTGCGTTACATCAGAGGGGGCGGGGTCACCCACACGTCACTGGGGAACCCCTGACTTCCCTCTGCAGCATCAGAGGGGCGGGGTCAGGTGATGGGTGGCCCCGCCCTCCCAATATAAGAAACGTCAGCGCTGTGCTCTCTGCAGTGTCTCCGGAGTGGAGAGAGAAGAAGGATGTATGGACAGCGCTGGACTGAGAGATCCCCCGTCGCTGGATATGATCATCCATCGCTGGACCCCGGAGATCCGTCGCTGGATAGCAAGAGTGGATTAGCACCGCTGGAATCTTTTTTTTTTTTTTTTTTTCATTTTTAATAAAGGAATTTTTCAAAAGTGTGTTTGTCTTATTTAACCATTTTGACACTTTCTTTGTGAAATGGTAGGGGTACTTTTGTACCCCCTTACCATTTCAAACAGGGGGGGGCGGGATCTGGGGGTCCCCTTGTTAAAGGGGGCTTCCAGATTCTGATAAGCCCCCCGCCCGCAGACCCTCACAACCAACGGCCAGGGTTGTGAGGATGAGGCCCTTGTCCTTATCAACATGGGGACAAGGTGCTTTGAGGGGTCACAGACCCCCAAAGCATCCTCCCAATGTTGAGGGTATGTGGCCTGGTACGGTTCAGGAGGGAGGGGGGGCCGCTCTCTCGTCCCCCCCTCTTTTCCTGCGGCCTGCCAGGTTGCGTGCTCGGATAAAGGGTCTGATATGGATTTTTAGGGGGACCCCCACGTCAATTTTTTTTTTAAATTTGATGCGGGGTTCCCCTTAATATCCATATCAGACCTGAAGGGCCTGGTATGGATATTTGGGGGAACCCCCACGTCAATTTTTTTTTTTAATTTGACACGGGGTTCCCCTTAATATCCATGTCAGACCTGAAGGGCCTGGTAATTGAATTTAGGGGAACCCCCACGCTTTTTTTTTTTTTTTTTTTTAATCAATGAATGAATGAATTGTCGGCTAATACAGAGAACACTCATTGAGTGTTCTCTGTATTACGGAGACCCGACAATTTAGCCGCAAGTGATTTTAAAAGACTTTTTTTCCTGCACAAATGACACTTTGTGCAGCGACAGTTCTAAGCACCAGAAACATGCGCCCCTTCACAGGCATACTATAGATACCCCCCAGCTACGAAATTTTAAGGAATATCACACTTTTATTGTTTCACTTTAATCATTATTAAAATCACTGCTCCTGAAAAAACGGCCGTTTTTAAAACTTTTTTTTGCATTGATCCATGTCCCCTGGGGCAGGACCCGGGTCCCCAAACACTTTTTAGGACAGTAACTTGCATATTACCCTTTAAAATGAGCACTTTAGATTGTGAACGTTCGAGTCCCATAGACTTTAATAGTGTTCTAAAGTTCACACGAAGTTTAGGTCTGTTCGCAGGTTCTGGTGCGAACCGAACAGGGGGGTGTTCGGCTCATCCCTAATCAAGAAGTGTAATTACATGCCATTGTTGAACAGTGGTAGAAAAATTGACCTTTGGTGGTTGTGGTGCTGGTGCCACAACACTATAAGTCCTCACCGTTACTCTGGGTGGGCACAGGAAGGGGCCCTCCTGTGAAATATTATATCAAGAATTGTAATTACATGTCCCTGTTAAACAGGGGCAGAAAAATTGGGCCTTAGGCACTGCTGCTGGTGCCACCACACTGCAACCTCTTCCATATACTCTAGTTTTATTGCAGGAATTAGCCCTGCTGCAAAGCATTGCATCAAAAATTGTACTTAAACGCCCCTGTTAAACAGGGGCAGAAAAATTGGGCCTTAGGCACTGGTGCTGGTGCCACCACACTGCAACCTCTGCCATATACTCTAGTTTTATTGCAGGAATTAGCCCTGCTGCAAAGCATTGCATTAAAAATTGTAATTAAACGCCCCTGTTAAACAGGGGCAGAAAAATTGGGCCTTAGGCACTGGTGCTGGTGCCACCACACTGCAACCTCTGCCATATACTCTAGTTTTATTGCAGGAATTAGCCCTGCTGCAAAGCATTGCATCAAAAATTGTACTTAAACGCCCCTGTTAAACAGGGGCAGAAAAATTTGGCCTTAGGCACTGCTGCTGGTGCCACCACACTGCAACCTCTTCCATATACTCTAGTTTTATTGCAGTAATTAGCCCTGCTGCAAAGCATTGCATCAAAAATTGTACTTAAACGCCCCTGTTAAACAGGGGCAGAAAAATTGGGCCTTAGGCACTGGTGCTGGTGCCACCAGACTGCAACCTCTGCCATATACTCTAGTTTTTTCTTTTCTTCTAATTTTATTTTCAAAAGATTTTATTGTAGAATAATACAATAACAGATATTGATAACAACCATTGTATATGAGATACAGAGAGTTGACGGGCCAAAGAAAAATAAGACAAACAGGAAGTGCCCGGATAAGTTAAAAAACATGCGTTACTAACAGAGGAAAGAGAAGGAAAAAGGAAAAGGCCTATGGGCCTGGGGCCCAGTTGCTGTGTACTATACATTCCTAATCGCTAGATCCGGTAGGTCCGGGGGCATCCCGTCCCCTCTCGACACCTCAGTGGGCTGTGTCGAGTGGGGACGCCACGCCAGATAAAACAGTGTAAGGTAAGGTAGAGTGAGAGTGCAAATTAGTCCCAATGTGGTTGTAAAAAGAATCAGGAGGAAGAGAAGGGAAGAGAAATAGGTAAGATAGAGGAGGAAATTGAAGGAAATGCTTGAATCGAAAAACCTGAGCTGCAGGATAATCAGAGCTAACTTACAAATACTGTATGAGAAATAGTACACTAAACCAGTGACTTTCGCTGCCGGCTCTACTTGGTCTGGAGATGATGGATTACTAGTTAGACAAGCTTAATACATTTTGGGTGTGATAACCAGGAAGACCATTGTTTGTTGAATCTAGATTCTGTCATGTGTACTCTGGAGAAAAGAAATTCCATGCGGCAATGAACATTAAGTGTGTTAATAAGCTCAGTTAGGGTTGGAGGGAGGGGGTTTTTCCACGCACGAGCTATGAGCAGGCGCGCTGAGATTAAGACGTGGTGTACCACGGGTAGACAGGAGGAGGGCCAATATTGGGAATCCAGACCAAAGAGAGCCATTCGCGAGGTCAGCTGTTGGGGAGAGTTGGTTAAGGTCTGAACCAGAGAGGAAACTTGTAGCCAAAAGGATCCAATAGCCGGGCAGCTCCACCAGATGTGAAATAAGTCCCCAGTGGAGTTGCAATTTCTCCAGCACTGTGGGGAGTGGGTGGGGAAGATGGTCGCTAACTTTTGCGGTGTATAGTACCACCTATGAAACAGTTTCATGACCGCTTCCCAATGTGTAATGTTTTTGGAGATGACTAGTGGGGTGCGAAGTACTCGATGCCAATCTTCCCTGGGGAAAGAGCAATGTAGCAGGGATTCCCAGTAGAGTATGCTCGAAGATTTTGAGGATGAGGTGGGTCTGGAGAGGAGTTTGTAGATGAAGGATATGCCCTTTAAAACAGTAAGAGGGCGGTTATAGAAATGGAGAAGCTCCTTGGAGGTGGGGTCTGGAGTCGTCAAGCTTTGAGAGATGATATGTCGAAGCCTTAAGTAGATATAAAAGTCCTTATGTGAGAGACTAAATTCCGAAGTCAGTTGTTGAAAGCTTTTTAGATCCGGACCAAGAAACAGGGCTCCAATGGTGGTGATTCCGGCTGCATGCCAGTGCTTAATTGATAGGTCCGGAGAGAGAAGTTGTAGCGCTAGTAAGGGGAGATTGTTCAATGCAGCTCTGTGGATGCCCAGATGATCTTTGCGTATTGCACTCCATTGAGATAGGCAGGCCCTTACTGTGGGAAGGATGGATCGTGTGATCGGAAGAGACAACCAGATTGCAGCTAGGGTCAGTTGTGGGTCAGCTGGGAGAGTTGCTGCTTCGATTTGGTGCCATCTCGTGTTGGGGTCTTGCGACCAAAGTTGTCTCCCCTGGTCTAGAATGATAGCTTTGTAGTACTTTTTAACGTCCGGCGAGCCCATCCCTCCTGAGGTAGAGGGAGTGCTTAGAACAGAAGATTTCAAGCGGGGTTTACGTCCTGCCCAAATGAACGAGTCTAAGGTACGCTGTAGTTTAGCTAGGTCTGCTGAGAGAATCGGAAGCGGGAGGGTCCGAAAGAAATAAAGAACATGTGGAAGGAGAAACATTTTGGTTAGGGCTATCCTACCACCCCATGAAGCTTTCAAGGAGGTCATATTTGAGGATAAATTGTTCAGTTTCGTGACTAAAGAGACAAGATTACTTCGTAATAAACCAGAGGAGGGAGAGACCAGTTGAATGCCTAGATATTGCAGGGATGAGCCGGGGGCCCAGGAGAAGGGTGCTATTTTAGTAATTTCTGCTTTGAGCGCTGGCGATATCTCTATGCCAAGCATGGCTGATTTTGAGTGGTTTAATTTGTAAAGGGAAGCTTCACTAAATTTATGGAGGACCTCAGTCAAGGTAGGAAGGGATTTCACTGGATCAGAGACAGCAATGATGACATCGTCTGCATAGAGACCTATCTTATGACAGGTATCTTTCACATTAATACCATGTATATGTGGGTGCGCACGGATGGACTGCGCCAGAGGCTCCATGACTAACGCGAAAATCAAAGGTGAGAGTGGGCAGCCCTGGCGTGTACCATTAGTGATTCTAAAGGGATTTGAGAGAATGCCGGAAGTGCGGACCCTCGCAGAAGGTGAGGTATATAGACCTAGAATAGCTTTTAAGAACTCGCCCTCTATGCCAAATTTCCGGAGAACTGCCTCAAGATAACCCCAATGGACTCTGTCGAACGCCTTCTCTGCATCCAGTGATATCAGCAGAGAAGGCGTTCGACTGTGCTCTGCCCAGTGGATAAGGTCTACAAACCTGCGGGTGCCATCTGAAGCTTGGCGGCGGGGAATAAAGCCCACCTGGTCCGGGTGTATGAGGGAAGTCATGTGTTGTGAAAGTCTGGTGGCAAGAAGCTTGGCATACATTTTTAGATCGGTGTTAAGTAGTGAGATAGGGCGGTAGTTAGCCGGGTCATACGAGGCCTTCCCTGGTTTATGTATGGTGGAGATGGTTGCTTCTAGGGATTCCGAGGGGATCTCCCCTGTGGCCAGCATGTGATTAAAGGAGTTGCATAAATGCGGGGTCAGTTCATCTACAAACGTCTTATAATATTCGTTTCCAAAACCGTCTGGACCCGGGGCTTTATGTAGGGGGAGACTTTTAATTGCGTTTTTAATTTCCAGCTGTGAGAAAGGTAAGGCTAGGTCAGCAGCTTGAGAAGGGGAGAGGGAAGGGAGGGTAACGTTGGAGAGAAATGTCAGGATATTCTCTGTCGTGGGCTGCGTGTCCGTCGTGGAGTCTTTTAAGTTATACAATTGTTGATAAAATGCGCAAAAGCAGTTGGCTATGTCTCTAGGATTAGTCAGTCTGTTGCCTTTAGAGTCTATTAGGTGGGAGATTGTGGATTGGGCAGTCCTGTGTTTGTATTGTTGGGCTAGAGCTTTCCCTGATTTGTTACCCTGAGAGTACCAAGTTAGTTTAAGTTTTCGGAGATAGAATTCATGTTTATTTTGAAGATAAGTACTCAATTCAGATCTCAGTTTGCTGAGTTCTGCGTGCGTGGAGGCAGAGGGGGATTTCATATTAACCTTCTCTAGAGATTTTATCTTATCTAGATAAGTGTTAAGGGTCGCTGTGCGCTTTTTCTTCTCCTGAGCCCCTAGTCGTAACAAAATTCCCCGTAGAACTGCTTTGTGTGCGTTCCAGCACGTGGTGGGCTTGGGGACAGAGTGCTGGTTTACATCGAAATAATCTTTTATGGCAGTCTTGACCTGTTCCCTAATGTCCTTGGTGCTGATCAAGTTGGGATTTAGTCGCCAAATTGTGAATGGGGAGGAAGGAGGGGAGAGATTGAGAACCATAGAGACGGGGGCATGATCAGACCACGATATTACACCAATTTTAGTGGATGCAACTGCTTGCAGTAGCACTTTGGATGTCAGGAACAGGTCAATCCTGGAATATGACCTCTGAGCAGTTGAATAAAACGTATAGTCTCTTTCAGTACCATGTTGACACCTCCAGGGGTCATAAAATTCTTCCAGATGTAAAAAGGAGGAGAGGGTAGAGGACCTTCTCCTTTGGGGGGATGAGGAGTCCAATGCGCGATCTGGTACCGCATTGAAGTCTCCACATAAAATGATTTGATCTTTCGGGTAGTGTTGTATTTTGGCAAGAATGGACTTAAGAAAGGGCTTTAGGTGAGTGTTGGGAGCATAGATGTTCACAATCACCATGGGTTTGTTATTAAAGGAAGCGGAAAGGATCAAGAACCTCCCTTCGGGGTCTTGCTCTATATTGGAAACTGTAAGTGCGACCGTAGAGCGCACTGCAATCAGAACACCTCTAACTTTTTTATCTGTGCGGGAATGAAAGATATGTGGGTAGCGTTTATTGGAACATTGTGGTGGGTTCCGGGAAGAGAGATGGGTCTCCTGTACACATAAGATATCAGCATGAGAAGTCGCAGCTTCCCTCCATAAGAGGGAGCGCTTGAAAGGACTATTCAGTCCCTTAACATTAAGGGACGTGATTGTAAGGGACATTAGCAGATAGGGTCAGTTGTCAAAATGGTACTGGAATTGACGGACCTTTACAACAGAACTAAGTACAAATATTAACTCTGCGAGCAGAGAGTGAACACAACAACCGTTGATTGTAAGTCAAGGTGTATAAGTAACCAAACAGTAACTTTAAAAAAAAGGAAAAAAAAAAAAAAAATACAAAAACGAAGTTGCAATAAATCAAACAAACAGTAGTAATGTGCCTATATCTATGACCGGGAGATATAGAGACGTGAGCCAAGGATCCAATTGGTTCCTGATGGAACAGAAGGTGGCTTTGGATAAGGTACGTAGGTAGATATGGGAAGAGAATAATGCCGTGTGCTTAGCACACAGTGGCAGTTCGGCGTGTGGGGGTTCAAAAGAGGAGAGAGAAACAGTCATCCACTTTAACCTGAGAAGTCAAGCGCCTTGCCAAAAGGGGGGGGTTGCCCAGGGGGGCGGCCCCCTATGTTTGGAGGTTCAGGATTTAGGTTTCGTATCCCATCTATAGGGGATCTTTGCAGGTCTAGTGTTCAGAGGCGGAGCCGGGGGAGCATGAGGGGCAATGCCCCAGTTGTGTAGTTGTTTGAAACCGTCCTTGGGGGTCAAAAATGCGACTTGTTGTTGCTGGTAGTTTACAAGAAGCTTGGTGGGGAAACCCCATTTGTATGCGATTTTATGTTCTATAAGTATCGCAGTGATTTGAGAGAAGGCCTTGCGTGCCTGTGAGGTGGCGGCTGAGATATCATTGTAAAGCTGAATCTTAGCGAAGGGATCAGGGAGGTTGCGTATGGTTCTTGCGGCCCTCATAATCTGCTCCTTAGTGTTAAAGAAGTGTATCCTAGCCAGGATATCTCTGGGTACTGTGTCTGGGAGGTGCTGCGGCTTATGGATTCTGTGTGCTCTGTCAATAAGGAGTTCCTGCGGTGTAAGAGCCGGTATAAGCTTGTGAAACAGCTGGTGCAGGTAGGGGACAATATCGGGGGGTGACACAGTCTCTGGGACTCCCCTGATCTTGATATTATTCCGCCTTGAGCGGTCTTCGAGGTCTGCGACTTTAAGACGCAGTTGGTGAATCGCAGAAGTATGTTCATCCTGAATGTCAACTACAGTATTGTGAGAGCTAGTAGCAGCAGAGAGATGGTGCTCTATATGCTCTATGCGCTCTTCCATGTCTTCCATTCTGTCCATCAGATGGTTAATGGAGGATCTGAGCTCCTTCTGCATGTCAGCTTGTAGGGAAAGAAGCATGGCTTTCAATGTATGTTCAGATGCAGGGCTATCTGATGTGCTGTACGCGGCCAGTGAGGAGCTAGTGTCAGTCAGTGCTGCTGTGGGACTACAAGTGCCAGCGCCATATTGCTTCTTCATTAATGGAGGCTTAGAGGGAGAGTGTGCTGGGGAGATTGCTGCTCTCTTACCTCTGTCAGCCGGTGACATGGAGGGCGAACGCTGCCGCTCTCCAGAGTCCTCCATGTCAGAGAGATGATCCTCCGTGGGCGCAGGTGCTGCCGAGGCCGCTGGTTTCTGCTGAGGAGTGAGGCCTTCGTCCCGAACGGCGCCATCTTGGGCCTGCGCGCCGGCCGGCTTCATGTAGAAGTCTGTGAGCTTCTTCGCCCCGTGGACGGCGGATCTGCCTCGGGTCATGTCCCCGGAGGTGCGGGGTGATCCCTGGAGCTCCGTGGAAGGAATCGCGGTGGCGGATGGCGCTGGATGCTGTGTGTAGCTGAGTGGATGAGAGGAGCTTAGCACTTATGCGGCCATTCCGGTCAGCGGCCAAGCCACGCCCCCCATATACTCTAGTTTTAATGCAGGAATTAGCCCTGCTGCAAAGCATTGCATCAAAAATTGTACTTAAACGCCCCTGTTAAACAGGGGCAGAAAAATTTGGCCTTAGGCACTGCTGCTGGTGCCACCACCCTGCAACCTCTTCCATATACTCTAGTTTTATTGCAGGAATTAGCCCTGCTGCAAAGCATTGCATCAAAAATTGTACTTAAACGCCCCTGTTAAACAGGGGCAGAAAAATTGGGCCTTAGGCACTGGTGCTGGTGCCACCACACTGCAACCTCTGCCATATACTCTAGTTTTAATGCAGGAATTAGCCCTGCTGCAAAGCATTGCATCAAAAATTGTAATTAAACGCCCCTGTTAAACAGGGGCAGAAAAATTGGGCCTTAGGCACTGGTGCTGGTGCCACCACACTGCAGCCTCTCCCATATACTCTTGTTTGATTGCAGGAATTAGCCCTGCTGCAAAGCATTGCATCAAAAATTATACTTAAACGCCCCTGTTAAACAGGGGCAGAAAAATTGGGCTGATGGCATCAACCAGAACCAGAAATGTTCTTCCAACATATCAGCGGAGGAGGAAGAGGATAGACAATCAACATAACAGGACAGTCACTCAGCATCAGCATAGGCAGTCTTGAAGGGATGTGATATTTCAAAAAAAATTATTCTGTTACATCAGCTTCAGGTGCTTTGTAGCTGTGGGTGATCCAAGACTGATTCATCTTGATGAAGGTCAGTCGATCAACTGATTCGGTGGACAGGCGCACCCTGTGATCGGTAACAAAGCCACCAGCAGCACTGAAGGTGCGTTCCGAAAGAACGCTGGATGCAGGACAGGCCAGTAGCTCAATTGCATACTGTGCAAGCTCTGGCCAGTGATCCATCCTCAAGACCCAGTAAGCCAGAGGATTTTTGGTGGGAAAGGTGTCCAAGTCTGACCTTGCCCCTAGGTATTCCTGCACCATGTAAATCAGACGCTGGCGATGGGTGCTGGAACCGATCATACCTTGGGGCTGCGGACTAAAAAATTGTCTGAAAGCATCAGTCAGACGGCCACCTTCTCCACCGCTCCTTCTGACCGATGCCTCAGCAACACGTTGTCCAGGACCAGGAGTTTGTAACCTCCCAGTCTCTGGGAACGCGTTGCACAGACCTTTCTGCAAGGCCTCCCGGAGATGTCTCATCCTCTGCTCCCTCTGCGATGGCAAGATAAGGTCGGCAACCTTACCCTTGTACCGTGGATCAAGGAGAGTGGCCAGCCAGTAATGGTCCCTCTCCTTGATCCGAAGAATACGAGGATCCTTCCGCAGGCTTTGCAGGATCAGGGAGGCCATGCAGCGTAGGTTAGCTGAGGCATTTGGTCCGGAGTCCTCTGGGTCACTAAGGACAACATGATCCGCAGCTACCTCCTCCCAGCCACGTACAAGTCCATGTGTTTCTTGGGACTGTAAATCATCCCTACAGGACTGCTGCTGCTGATGCTGATGCTGAGTGCCAGCCTCCACCTCCATGCTGACACAATCATCCTCCTCCTCCTCATCCTCTTCCTGTATGATGGGTGGCACAGCAGGAACACTGTCTGGATAAAGGGGGCCTTGAGAGGCAAGGAAGTCCTCCTCTTCCTGCCTCTGTTCTGCCTCAAGTGCCCTGTCCATTATTCCACGCAGCGTATGCTCCAAGAGGTGGACAAGAGGTACAGTGTCACTGATGCATGCACTGTCACTGCTCACCATCCTTGTGGCCTCCTCAAACGGTGACAGGACAGTGCATGCATCCCTGATCATGCCCCACTGGCGTGGTGAGAAAAAACCGAGCTCCCCTGACCCTGTCCTGGTGCCGTAGTCACACAGGTACTCATTGATGGCCCTCTGCTGCGTGTGCAGCCGCTGCAGCATGGCCAATGTTGAGTTCCATCTGGTGGGCATGTCACATATAAGGCGGTTCTTGGGCAGGTTCAACTCCTTTTGGAGCTCAGCCAGCCGAGCACAGGCATTAAATGATCGGCGGAAATGCACACAGACTTTCCTGGCCTGCTTCAGGACATCCTGTAAGCCGGGGTACCTGCCCAAGAACCGCTGCACCACCAGGTTAAGGACGTGAGCTACACAGGGCACATGGGTCAGTTGTCCCTGTCGGAGGGCGGAGAGGAGGTTGGTGCCATTGTCGCAAACCACCATTCCTGGCTTAAGCTGGCGTGGCGTCAACCACCTCTCGGCCTGCCCCTGCAGAGCTGACAAAACATCCGCCCCAGTGTGGCTCCTGTCCCCCAAACAAACCAGCGCAAGCACGGCATGGCATCGCTTTGCCTGCGTACTTGCGTAGCCCCTGGAACGCCTACGGAGCACCGCTGGTTCTGAGGACAGAGCACTGGAAGAGGCCATGGAGGAAGAAGAAGAGGGGGTGGAGGAGAGAGGTGTGTCACAACCAATAGTAGCATTTTGGAGGCGTGGTGGCGGAACAACCTCCAACACTACTGCACCTTGTCCTGCATCCTTCCCAGCTGCCAGAAGAGTGACCCAATGGGCCGTGAAAGACAGGTAACGTCCCTGTCCATGCCTGCTGGACCATGAGTCAGCGGTAATATGCACCTTACCGCTGACCGCCCTGTCCAGCGAGGCAAGGACATTGCCTTCCACATGCCGGTAGAGAGCCGGAATCGCCTTCCGTGAGAAAAAGTGGCGTTTGGGGACCTGCCATTGAGGAACCGCACATTGTACAAACTCACGGAAAGGGGCCGAGTCTACCAACTGAAAAGGCAGCAGTTGAAGTGCTAGCAATTTAGCCAAGCTAGCATTCAACCGCTGGGCATGTGGATGGCTGGGAGTGAACTTCTTCCGCCGGTCCAGCAGCTGGGGCAGGGACATTTGCCTGCTATAATCGGACGTGGGTATACCGCTAGCAGAGTTCCCGGAAGCACTTGGCTGTGACACACCTAATTCTACACCTTCATTCCTCTCAGAGCAGGTTTCAAGGAGGACTGAAGGTCTAGTGGGGTTGGAGATGCCAGCTGATGACGAGCAAGGAGAGGTCCGCTTTGTTCTTTGGTGTGGGTCTTTGAGGTACGCTTGCCAACGAGCTGCATGGCAGGTCAACATATGTCTGGTCAAGCATGTGGTGCCCAAGCGGCTGATGTTTTGGCCACGTGAGATACGCTTGAGACATATGTTGCAAATAGCAGCGGTGCGATCTGATGCACTCGTCTCAAAAAAGGCCCACACCAAAGAACTTTTAGAATAACGCGCAGAGGCAGCACTCTGCACAGGCGGAGCTCTGCGGTGTGATTCAGTCGGTGTGCTGCCCCTAAGCTGGCCCCCGGAGGGCATCCTGCCTCGTTGGACATGTGCCTCCTCCTCCTCCTCCTCCTCCTCCTCCCTCCTTCCAGGCACCCACGTGGAGTCAGTGCCCTCATCATCCCCTCCCTCTTCATCGCTGTAGCAAACCTGCCAGTATGCTGCAGCTTGTGGAACATGACTGCCAGATTGCTGTCCTTCTTGAGCATCCCCTCTGTCTGCGCTCACGCTACTGCCTTCCTCTAGTTGAGTTTCATCATCAGGGCCCACAAAACACTGGGCATCCTCCTGGAGCATGTACCCAACACTGTGCTCAAAGAGTTCAGGAGACTCCTCAGGAGGACGTGGTGGGTCTAGGGAAGGAGTCACTGATGATGACATTGAGAGGAGGGAAGACGATGCGTTGGCAGCTGCTTTGCTACTACCCTGAGACTGGGTGAGAGAGGATGAGGAGGATGAAGAGGGCTTGGTCATCCACTCTACCAAGTCGTTGGCATGTTGCAGTTCAACATGTCCAGCTGCCGAAAAGAAGGACAAGCATGTCCCATGGCCACGTGCTGATGACAATGCACCGCGTCCACGACCAGCACTGTTGTCTCTAGACACAGAGCCTGCTTGCCCTCTTTTATCGGCTCGCGCCTGTCTGCCTCTCCTTGCTGGCCTTCCAGACATGGCAATGGCCTGAAGGGAGTTGGGTAAAACAGCAGTTGGGTAGTTTTATATTGTGCTGGAGGCACACAACACCCACTGACTCCTGCAGATGCCTTTTTTATAGAACACCAGAGATAAAGGGGTATATACAGATGTATACTGTGCTGGAGGCACACACAACTTCCAATAACTCCTGCAGATGGCAAGTGGGCTCAAATAGAGAACAGCTATGTAGGTGGATATAGCGGTATGTACTGGGTACAGAGCATGCAGACAGCACGCACTATCTCCTAACACTACTGACTGCAAGCTCTATTATTAAAGATAGATCACTAGCTATATAGGTGAGGTGAATATAGCGGTGTATACTGCGGTCAGGGCACGCAGACAATAACCAGAAAACAGCAGAGATAAAGGGGTATATACAGATGTATACTGTGCTGTGCTGGAGGCACACACAACTTCCAATAACTCCTGCAGATGGCAATTGGGCTCAAATAGAGAACAGCTATGTAGGTGGATATAGCGGTATGTACTGGGTACAGAGCACGCAGACAGCACGCACTATCTCCTAACACTACTGACTGCAAGCTCTATTATTAAAGATAGATCACTAGCTATATAGGCAAGGTGAATATCGCGGTGTATACTGCGGTCAGGGCACGCAGACAACAACCAGAAAACAGCAAAGATAAAGGGGTATATACAGATGTATACTGTGCTGGAGGCACACACAACTTCCAATAACTCCTGCAGGTGGCAAGTGGGCTCAAATAGAGAACAGTTATGTAGGTGGATATAGCGGTATGTACTGGGTACAGAGCACGCAGACAGCACGCACTATCTCCTAACACTACTGACTGCAAGCTCTATTATTAAAGATAGATCACTAGCTATATAGGCGAGGTGAATATCGCGGTGTATACTGCGGTCAGGGCACGCAGACAACAACCAGAAAACAGCAGAGATAAAGGGGTATATACAGATGTATACTGTGCTGTGCTGGAGGCACAGACAACTTCCAATAACTCCTGCAGATGGCAATTGGGCTCAAATAGAGAACAGCTATGTAGGTGGA
Organism: Lithobates pipiens; assembly: GCF_037356315.1. Classification (NCBI taxonomy): domain Eukaryota; kingdom Metazoa; phylum Chordata; class Amphibia; order Anura; family Ranidae; genus Lithobates; species Lithobates pipiens. The sequence goes on along the minus strand of NW_027507718.1, from coordinate 269,102,642 downwards.
TATAGCGGTATGTACTGGGTACAGAGCACGCAGACAGCACGCACTATCTTCTAACACTACTGACTGCAAGCTCTATTATTAAAGATAGATCACTAGCTATATAGGTGACGTGAATATAGTGGTGTATACTGCGGTCAGGGCACTCAGACAATAACCACTACACAACAGCAAGATAGAAAATCAGCCGAAAACGATCGGTGTGTACTGTGTTGAAGGTACACAGAACACCCACTGCTTCAGACGCCAACACACTACACGAGGCCACCGCAATGGCGGCCTTATATAGTGTGGGGCGTGCACTACACAGCCTGAGCTATGATTGGCCACAGGCATCCTGCCTGTGGCCAATCATGGCTCTCCTCGCTGCTGGCGCTGCGATTGGCCAAGCATGCGGGGTCCAGGGGCGGATCCAGGGGGGGGCAACAGGTCAATTGCCCCCCCCGAGATAGTAGCAGTGAGAGTGAGTTGTGAGACAGTGACATGTCATTGTCACTGTCTCACTTGCTCTGTTTGTTCGCGTGTGCCGCTGCCTCCTGTGCCCGAGTCTCTCTCACATAACCCGATCAGCGGGCAGCGGCGCAGAGGGAGAGAGAGACTTGTACTAGTTACGCCCAGCCAGCACTGCAGTGAGAGACCATGGACACGTTTAAGGCAGCTGGATCAGCCTCGCCTCCTCATTGGCCATTGACAGAATCAGATAGGAGGAGGAGGAACAGCGGTGGGTGGAGCCTCTCTCCTGCACTCGTTGCTAACGCCTGGGCCGCCTGGCGTCTAGCAACGAGTGACGTCACGGTCACGCCGGTCACGTGGGAGGGAGACATACACAGACTCAGCGGAGCAGAGCTGCTGGAGCCTGGAGAACAGATCAGGCAGCCGCAGCAGCGCAGCCAGGGAGAGCTCAGAGTCAGAGCAAGAGCAGACTGACTGAGTCAATGTTATGCCAGTGAGTGACTGTGATAATCAATCACAGTCACTGTATTTGAGCTGTTCAACTTCAGCTAAAAAACTAAGTCTTCCTGCAGAGTGGCACTTGCAGCAATCTTAGTTCTGGAGTCCGCCCCTGACGTTGTTGGTCCCACCCACCCAGCTCCCCCTCCATCTTGTCCACGCTACAGGCCTCCGCTCTGCCACCCCTGAGTTAGTTTTAGCTCCACCCACCTCCTCCATCTTCTCCACCGATTTGCGCAGTGCAGTCTACAGAGTGAATTCTACATAGGATATTGAGAAGATTAGTGCTGGATCCATCCATCCCATCCATCTCCACTCCATTGCTCCTGTTGCTATTTATGGCATTTATATAAAAATTTTTTTTACTAGTAATGACGGCGATCAGTGATTTTTAGTGGTACTGCAACATTGCAGCAGAGAGATCGGACCAATAACTGACACTTTTGACACTTTTTGGGGACCAGTGATACTAAAAGTGCTCATTGCTAAAAAATCATCCCATCCATCTCCACTCCATTGCTCCTGCATGGGAACGGTACCCATCCCCTCACCAGACTACCAAAAGAATTGCCTAAACGTGAGTAAAAGTATGAATGAATGTTATGTGACAAATCGCAAAATACATGTGTGCCATTATGTATGATTATTTCTTGTGATCCTGTGCTGCGTTACTTTGACTGGCTGATAATTGCGCGGTTGTGCAATCAATGCTGTACCGAAATTAAATTGATGTCCTTTTTTTCCCACAAATAGAGCTTTCTTTGCTGGCATTTGATCATCTCTGCGTTTTTTTTAATTTTTTGCGATATAAACAGAAAAAGAGCAAGAATTTATACAAATAAAAATAAAAAAACAATATTTTTTGCTTTTGCTATAAAAAAATATTGCTTTCTCAGTTTAGGCCAATCTGTATTCTGCTCCATATTTTTTGAGGAAAAAAAAAATACCAATAAGTGTATATTGATTGGTTTGCGCAAAATTCATAGCGTCTACAAACTATATTTATGGCATTTATATTTAATTTTTTTTTACTAGTAATGACGGCGATCAGTGATTTTTAGTGGTACTGCAACATTGCAGCGGAGAGATCGGACCAATAACTGACACTTTTGACACTTTTTGGGGACTAGTGATACTAATAGTGATCATTGCTAAAAAATATGCACTGTCACGGTACTAATGACACTGGCAGGTAAGGGGTTAACAATTCAGGTGTTGATCAAAGGGTTAACTGTGTGCCTAGGGGGTGCTTGCCAACTGTGATGAACAGAGTGATCTGTGTTCCTGGTTAGCAGGATCACTCTGTTTATCTCTGACAGAACGGCAGTCTGCTTTGTTGACATTTGTAGACCGCTGTCCTATCTCTGCGGGTAGCGATCGTGGGTGGCCAATCAGCACGCGCGTCTTCGCTGGTTGTTGCACCAAATGGCCTACAGGTATGTCATTTCGTGCAATAGAGCCAACCTGCTGCAGTATATGTACTGCAGCTGGTCAGCCAGTGGTTAATGTAATTATAATGCAGAATATTGATTTAAAGGGGGGTTCCACCCTAAAGTGGAACTTCTGCTCATCGGAACCTGCCCCCCTCCGGTGCCACAATTAGCACGTTTCAGGGGGGAGGGGGTGCAGATACCTGTCAAAGACAGGTATTTGCACCCACTTCCAGGCATAGACTCCCACACAAGTCTATGCCTCTTCCTGTCCATGCGCGCTGTCTGCTGGGACACACACGGGTCAGCGCGGACAATTCCTATTAAGCTGCGCGGCTCGCGCATGTGCAGAAGGGAACCGGGAAGTGAAGCCACAATGCTTCACTTCCTGATTCCTTCACCTAGAATGGTGGCGGCAGCAGCCGAGAGCTGAGCAATCGATCTGCCTCAGCTGCCGACATCGCTGGATCCTGGGACAGGTGAGTTTCCATTTATTAAAAGTCAGCAGCTGCAGTATTTGTAGCTGCTGGCTTTTAATATTTTTTTTCACAGTGAAATCCCTCTTGAAATGTGGAGCTGCAGAAGAGCAAACAGTGCTTTAATCTGGCCACCTGAATGTATTTTTTATATTTACATTTTGGAAACATTTGTTAAATCAATAAATCTAACACTGAATTTTAAACACTGACATGGCAATTGAGCCAAAATTTTCAGGTTTTCCATGCAATATTTTGGTATTTTGTGGTACAAAAGTTTATAGCTTAAAGGAAACAGAACAGGTGAGTTTATGAGGAAACCAATGTAATCAATGTTGCTGTCATTTTAGGAAGAACATTAGGCCCCTTTCACGGATTCTGTTTAATTCAGCAGGGGATTGGCTGACTGTTGATTGGATGAGAGTGGGCGGATGACACATCTGTATCCGCCAACTTTATGAAGAGCAAACACAGACTAAGCCTGCTCTACTCTATGAGCGACTGGGTGTAAACGGACTCGGCTGTCTGTTTACACCCAACTACTTCAAATCCGATTTGCCAACACAGAAGAGGACAGATCCCCCTCCATTTTTTAGAGTAAATCGGAGAGGAGGTAGGCAGGTATAAATGGGCCATTTACACCTGCCTGTCTATTGGAATGCATTGAGCTTTCCAGTCAGGTCCCCCTGAAAAACTGACCGACAGAATTGATCATTGGAACTCCTGACAATTTTTTTTTATTGCTGTTGGGCACTGATAAGGCTGCATTTAATGGGCACTGGTGAGGCTGCATTGATCTCTTGTATCATGTCTGCAGTCTCAGATAAACTCCTGTATCATGTCTGCAGTCTCTGATCATCTCTTGTTTAATGTCTACAGTCTCTGATCATCTATTGTATCATGCCGGCAGTCTCTGATCATCTCTTGTATCATGTCTGCAGTCTCTGATTATCTCCTGTATCATGTCTGCAGTCTATGGTCATCTCTTGTATCATGTCTGCAGTCTCTGATTATCTCCTGTATCATGTCTGCAGTCTATGGTCGTCTGTTGTATCATGTCTGCAGTCTCTGATTATCTCCTGTATCATGTCTGCAGTCTATGGTCATCTCTTGTATCATGTCTGCAGTCTCTGATTATCTCCTGGATCATGTCTGCAGTCTCTGATCATCTCTTGTATCATGTCTGCAGTCTCTGATTATCTCCTGGATCATGTCTGCAGTCTCTGGTCATCCTGTGTATCATGTCTGCAGTCTCTGATCATCTCCTGGGTCATGTCTGCAGTCTCTGATCATCTCTTGTATCATCTCTGCAGTCTCTGATTGTCTCCTGTATCATGTCTGCAGTCTACGGTCATCTCTTGTATCATGTCTGCAGTCTCTGATTATCTCCTGTATCATGTCTGCAGTCTCTGATTATCTCCTGGATCATGTCTGCAGTCTCTGATTATCTCCTGGATCATGTCTGCAGTCTCTGATTATCTCCTGGATCATGTGTGCAGTCTCTGATCATCTCTTGTATCATGTCTGCAGTCTCTGATTGTCTCCTGTATCATGTCTGCAGTCTATGGTCATCTCTTGTATCATGTCTGCAGTCTCCGATTATCTCCTGTATCATGTCTGCAGTCTGTGATTATCTCCTGGATCATGTCTGCAGTCTCTGATCATCTCTTGTATCGTGTCTGCAGTCTCTGATTGTCTCCTCTATCATGTCTGCAGTCTATGGTCATCTCTTGTATCATGTCTGCAGTCTCTGATTATCTCCTGTATCATGTCTGCAGTCTATGGTCATCTCTTGTATCATGTCTGCAGTCTCTGATTATCTCCTGTATCATGTCTACAGTCTCTGATCATCTCTTGTATCATGTCTGCAGTCTCTGATTGTCTCCTCTATCATGTCTGCAGTCTATGGTCATCTCTTGTATCATGTCTGCAGTCTCTGATTATCTCCTGTATCATGTCTGCAGTCTATGGTCATCTCTTGTATCATGTCTGCAGTCTCTGATCATCTCCTGGGTCATGTCTGCAGTCTCTGATCATCTCTTGTATCATGTCTGCAGTCTCTGATCATCTCTTGTATCATATCTGCAATGTATTCTTGCATATTTAAATCAGTTCAGTTATTGTACATGTACATGTCATCAATGTGTGTGCAGTGCTGTGCTGTTCTATAAAGCCAATTACTTTATGTAGTGTGCACTTTTGTACTTTAATTATAGAAACAGCAATATGAGTCAGAAAAGGGTGAACTGCAGGACTATAGATTCTTTCTTCAGTGCCAGTGCAAAAAAGTCAACAGGAGAGCAGCCAATAGTAGAAAGCACTTCACCTATGGAAATTGACACTACCCTCCCATCCTGTTCTAGTGCATTTGCAGAGAGAATATCTGGCGAAACAGATCCTAATGTGTCGCCACTGTCTGTTGATACCCCGCCTGAGACCAGCAGTATGTTAATTAATGACATTGGCACACATCTTGGGAAAAAAATCAGTGACTACACGAAATGCTTGCTATTGGAAAGTCCATGGCAACCTCCTCCTGGATATGAATTACCTTTCTCTGTTCAGAAGATGACTTCCAAAAATGGAGAAACTCGGGAAATAAAGAGATACTTGTCAAAACAACATATTGACAGTTTTCCTTGGCTAGTATATTCACCTGCCAAAAAGGGATTGTTTTGCAAGTACTGTGCATTATTTGCACAACATCGCAAAGCTGGTCATAACAAAGGCATGGCCCTTGGAAAATTGGTCATAGAGCCCCTTACTAATTTCAAAAAACTTAAGGGCAAGGATGGGGATTTGGAAGTCCATGCAAGGCTTGTTTATCACCAGGAGAGTGTATTTGAAGGAAATGCCTTTTTAAAAACCTACCATGCACCGGAAAATGAAATTGTTAATCAAATAAACTTGCATCGACTTCAGAAAGTGAAAGAAAACCGAGAGCGAATTCGTCCTATTGTCGAGTCAATTGTATTCTTGGGTAGACAAAATATACCTCTGCGTGGCCACCGAGATGATGGTGCTTTAATGGATGACTCCACCCCGGAGGTGAATGAAGGCAACTTTCGGGAATTGCTGAGGTACCGTGTTGCATCTGGAGACAAAGTATTAGAGAAGCACCTCCTTACTGCATCTTCTCGCGCTACATACATTTCAAAATCCACACAAAATGATATAATCGGGTGTTGTGGTGATGAAATCAGTAATATCATTGTAGCTAGAATTAAAGAGGCTTGCTATTTTAGTATAATATTTGATGAAACTACAGACATTTCCCATACTGAGCAACTTACACTGAACTTTAGATATGTCTACAATGGATCGATTCGTGAGGATTTTATAAAATTTGTAGATGCGTATGAATTTGCAACCCAGAACGAATCGCAAAGTGATAATTCAGAACCAAGGCTTACAGGAAAGGTTTTAGGCCAGATGGTTATCCAGCTAATTAAAGACCTCTCCCTGGACATCACTCATTGTGTTGGCATTGGAACAGACAGTTGTAGTGTTATGTCTTCAGAGGTGGCTGGTGCTGTATCAGAGATTCTCCGTGTAGCACCCAACAGTTGCAGATGCCCTTGCTACAATCATTGTCTGAACAATTCAATTTCAAAGTCCTCACAAGTGTCAGCAGTTCGCAATGCAGTAGCAGTGGTCAAATCAACCATTTCATTCTTTAACCAATCAGCAAAGCGTCATTTTATTTTAAAGCAGGAGTTAGGCTCTCAGCTTACCAGTCTTTGTGAAACTAGATGGGTAGAGCGCCATGATTCTCTCATAAGATTTCGAGATGGACTTGTAAAAGTGGTGAGTGCACTATCTGCAATATCGCAATGGAAATGCTCAAGCACTAGCTCAACAGCATCTACTCTCATCCATTCTCTGTGCAGTACAGAATTCATATTTTCCTTGATTTCACTCATCAGTGTTCTGAAAGTAACCCTTCCTCTGAGTCGTTTCCTTCAATCCCCAACAATTGATTTAACAAGTGCATCTGACTGTTTGACTGATACCATGGCAACCATGGAGAATATGCGATGTAACGCTGATGGCACTTTTTCCACTTTGCATATGGAGGCTACAGAATTGGCATCAGAACTTGGAGTGGAACTAAAATTGCCACGTCTTGTAGGCAGGCAAGTGCACAGATTCAATTGCAATGTAGAATCAACTGAAGAATACTACAGGAAATCGTTGTATATTCCCTTGCTGGACAACATTATTAATGATTTAAAAACTCGTTTTCCAGAAAATTCAATGCAGTGTTTCCAGATTCAAATCTTGATGCCAGCAGTACTTTTTGGTAAAAAAATGGAAAGCATGGTTCCTGTGGCTGTGCAATCATTATCAAAGCGTTTCCACCCTCTTCTAGCTGAGGGTAAGCAGAAGATAATGGAGACATTGCTGCAGGGAGAAGTAAGTCTATGGCTTACAAAGTGGAAACGAGAGTTATCACAACATAAGGAAATTCCAAAAACAGTTCTTGAAGTGTTGGACTTGTGTGAACAGGACCTCTTCCCAACCATCAGAAGTTTACTTCTGATCTTAGCTACTCTCCCTGTAAGTGTGGCCACAGCAGAGAGATCTTTCTCAACCCTCCGTCGTGTTAAAACATGGCTTCATTCACGAATGGCGGAGGACCGGTTAAATGGCTTGTGTTTACTTTTTATTAAGGCTAGGTTCACATTGCTGCGATGCGGGAACGCCGCGAATCCGCGGCGTTTTCCCGCATCGCATACCTCCCGCCGGCAGTTCACACTGCCCTATGCGGACGGCTGGAGGTGTCAATGTTATGTTAATGACACCCCCAGATCCGTCGGCATATCGCAGTGCGATCTGCCGACTCGCACAGGAATCGGATCGCATGGTGTGAACCCCCATGCGATCCGATTCCGTTGCGGACCCAAAAAAGGGTCCCGTGCGAGTTTGCTGCGGGACCGCTGCGAGTTCAGCCATACTATCTGTATGGCTGAACTCGCAGCGCTACGGAGATCGGATGTGATTTGCTGTGCGAATCACATCCGGTTCTCCCCCCGCAGCGGTGTGAACCCAGCCTCATAGAGATATTTCTGTGAATACTGACCGAGTTATTGAGCTGTTTGCCAAACAAGGAAAACGAAGACTTGAGCTAATTCTGTGACTTTTTCATGTTATGTAAATTAAATAAATAAAATGTTTCTGTTGTTGTGTGTGTTTGGAGACAGAGGAGAGTGATAATGTTTGGGTTCTGCTATTTGTTTTTTTTACACATAATTTTATATTGTTTGTGAATATTTTGTCTGGTAATATTCTGTTATAATTATACAAACTGCTTATGCTTTTTGTAATAATAAAGTTATATGTGGTTAAACCTATCTTGTCTGTTTGTAATGTAATAATCTAATCTGGAATGATAAAAGTATCACTGTTTTAAACAAGTTTAGGACTGTACGATACGTTCGAGTTCTGTAAGCAACACCTTAGTTTCTGGCAGTGCCCCTCCCGAGACTTGACTCTGGATCCGCCCTTGGCGGGGTCACAGTGCATGCTTGGCCAATCATGAGCCAGCAATGCACTGTGCCATTGCAGTGCATTGTGGGCCGTGAGCGCCACGCGAATTTGACACGAACGGACCAAAGTGTTCGGATTTCGCCGAACGGACGAACAGCCAATGTTCGAGTCGAACGTACGTTCGAGTCGAACACGAAGCTCATCCCTAACCAACATTATTGAAATATGGGAACCATTCAGATGTGTCCAAGATATCGCTTTGTGGGGCTACTTGTCATCTTAGGCTCCTGGGTACCATGCCATCCGCCACATACCTCTCAAAAAAGGCAATATCCCAGCTGGCATGCGACTCCGAGGTAACCAAATTCTTGGCTGATGGGTCTTTGCATAGTTCTGGACTTGTCACTCAAGAAACTAGACCCATTATGACAATTACAGATTCCGGTCTCCAGGAATTCATTTGTTTTGATGTACTACATTCCCCTTTGTCCCCTGTTATGCTAGGACTTCCTTGACTGCAAGCCCATAACCCCCAGATCCATTGGGGCAAAAAAGAAAATTCTTTCTCAGTCTATTGTCTAGAGCATTGCTTTGTCCCTAGTTCTAGCAGTCTGGCTAACTGTGTTACCATCTAAACCACATCCACCTTAAATCAAAACGTCCCAGCAGCCTATCAAGAATTCTTGGACGTTTTTGACAAGAAAAAGGCTGATGTTCTTCCACCTCATCGGTCCTACGATTGTCCCATAGAATTATTGCCCAGCGCAGAAATTCCGTTTGGACAAATGTTGCCGCTGTCAGAAACCATGAAACAGACTGAGACAGAAGTACAATCAAATCACACTTGTTTATTAATAAAAATAAAAGGTAAATAGAAAAAAGCGTAGTCAAGCATAGCCAGAGTCCAGTAGCCAGATCAGTTAGTCAGCCAGACCAAAGTTCATAAACCAGATCGGGTAATCAGCCAGGCCTGAAGTCAGGGATCCAAGGAGAGCAACTGCAAGCAGGATAAGAAGCCAGGAGGGATGTCAGCAAGCCAGTCTTGAAGAAAACAGCAGGAGATGGTTCCTTGTGATGTGACCACGCGAAGGCAAAGGAAAAAGTGAGCTGAAAGGCTTTAAACAGGCAGGTCAGACGAGCATCATCTGGAACAGCTGGTAACTGTGGAAAGAGAAGAGAGCTGGCAATTAGCCGACAGCTGAGCGGCCAGCCCAGAGGAGGAAGGGCTAAGCCAGGCCTGACAGTACCCCCCCCCCCTCAATGACACCGCTCCTTCGGAGGGCCACCGGGCTTGAGGGGAAACCGTCTATGGAACTCGCGGAGGAGGACAGGGGCATGTACGTCAGAGGATGAAACCCAGGAGTGTTCCTCCGGACCGTACCCCTTCCAATGCACCAGGTACTGTATGCGCCCATGAAACCTACGGGAGTCAACAATGGATTGTACCTCATACTCCTCATGGTTCTCAACCTGAATAGGGTGAGGACATGGCACCGAGGTGGTAAATCGGTTACAGACCAACAGTTTCAATAAGGAGACATGAAACACATTTGAGATGCGCATACTAGGAGGAAGGTCCAATGCGTAAGCTACTGGGTTAATCCTGCGAAGGATAGGGAAAGGCCCAATAAACCAAGGTGAAAACTTCAGTGAGGGAACACGAAGCCGGAGGTTGCGAGATGACAGCCAGACCCTGTCCTCAACCTGGTAGGAAGGCGCAGGCAGGCGTCTGCAGTCAGCATGGAGTCTGTACCTATCATTAGCATGACACAAAGCCTCCTGGACTTGTATCCAAGTGGAACGAAGACCACGGAGATGCTCCTCTAGCGCAGGAATACTCTGCGGAACAAATGAGTCAGGCAACATGGAAGGTTGGAAACCATAATTCGCCATAAATGGAGACAATTGGGAGGCAGAATTCAAGGCACTGTTGTGAGCCCCAAGTAAAAGGTCAGACCAGTTGTTATGATGGTCATAAATATAGCAACGTAGGAATTGCTCCAAGGACTGATTGGCTCGTTCTGTGGCCCCATTAGACTGTGGGTGATACGCAGAAGAGAACGCAAGCTGGATTCCCAACTGTGCACAAAAGGCTCGCCAGAACCGGGAGACAAACGGACTACCCCTATCCGAGACAATCACCTTGGGTAGCCCATGTAAGCGAAAGATCTCCCGAGTAAAAATGAAAGCCAGTTCCTTAGAGGTGGGCAACTTCTTAAGTGGAATACAATGACACATCTTTGAGAACCGGTCAACCACCATAAGGATAACAGTGTTGCCTTGGGAGTTGGTCAATTCCACAATGAAATCCATAGACAGATGAGTCCAGGGCCTCTCTCCATTGGGTATGGGTTGTAGGAGGCCCACTGGAAGGTGTCGTGGAGTCTTACTCTGAGCACACACGGGACAGGCAGCTACGAAGGCAGTAACATCAGCCCATAGACTAGGCCACCAGAATTGTTGGGAGATGGCCCAAATGAGTTGATTCTTCCCAGGATAGCCAGCTGCCTTGGGAAGAATGGTAAGTCTGGAGCACTGCAGTACGGAGACTCTCTGGGACAAAGCAGCGGTCACAAGGTTTATCAGGAGGCGCATGGACCTGAGCAGCAAGAATTTTGTCACCCAAAGGAGAAGTAAGACTGGTGCGAACCGTAGCCAAGATACGATCAGGAGTAATCATAGGAACCAGAACCGACTCCGACTTGGCAGTGGAGGAAAATTGTCGTGACAAGGCATCAGCCCTTACATTCTTAGTACTGGGTAAGAATGAGACAATATAATTAAAGCTCGACAAGAAAAGAGCCCATCGCGCCCTTCTGGGAGAGAGTCGCTTAGCCTCAGACAAGAATGTAAGATTCTTATGGTCAGTAAGAATAAGAACAGGCACAGTGGTACCTTCAAGGAGATGTCTCCATTCTTTCAGGGCCAAAATGATCGTTAACAGCTCTCTGTCACCAATCTCATAATTGCACTCAGCAGGTGACACAATTTCTTGGAAAAGTAGCCACATGGATGCATAGCGCTCTCAGAGTTAGGACGTTGAGACAGAAGGGCGCCAACTCCATTCTCAGAAGCATCAACTTCTAGGATAAAAGCAACGTAGGGAGTTCCTCCTTCCACCCTCCTGAGGCCCACATCTCTCCAATCTGCACCCTGATTTGTGCCTGGACTCTCCCTGTAACCCATTAGTGCAGTGTTCCCTGGACTCCATCACCGGACTGTCTGCCGCGGATGCGGCCTAGTGAGGCCTAACGAGGCCCAGTGAAGCCGGCCAGTTACCACACCTTCCTGCACCAGCGCCTACTCACTGGAACCTGGACACTACAGCTGCCATCTCATCCCCCCACACTCCAAGATCCCTAGACAGCTGAAGTAGAGGCGGTGACTGTGAGCTCCACGGACTGCAGGTGAGGCACTGTCTTAGCCCAGGGGACCCTTGCTTTCCCCAGGCCTCACCCTGCTGGGTTCTGGACACTCTCCCCATCCCCACGGCTCCACGGCCCTCTCCCCGACCCGGCCTCCTCCTGGGTTCAGACTCTCCACAGCCTGACTACCGCCCTAGGGGGTTAGAGCTCCGGCTAAGGCCCCTTCTCCAGGCTACACCTGGCTTGACCTCCATCATCTCCACTAGGAGTCTCCGTGGACCATTCCAGGAAGCCCCCCCCCTGATCTGGGTGAAATTGTTTGACCATCAAGGCGGACAGCTACGGTCAGTTCACGGGAGTCATCTATTCACCAGTCAGCTCTCCCTACACAGCCTCTTCAACAAGCCCCTAAAGAGACATACCCCCCTTCTCCTGAGACTTTCATAATTTCAGTTGTTGGAATCAGCGCAAACTAACAGAACTCATGGGCGACTAACAACGCTGACACCATGTCCTAGTATGGCTTAATATACCGCTCCTTTCCTAAGGGACCCTGCACCGCTTCATAAGCTCTCACATACACAGGGTCATTATCAGCTGCCCCCCGGACCCCTCCGGATACTACATGGGCAAAGTTGGTTTTCAAAAGAATATATATCAAGGCTTTATCCCGCCATCGACCTCCCGTCCTGCACACGTCATGGAGCGATACCTACACAGATCGCAATCTCCAGCCTTACACACGTTGGCAGAACCACTAGAGGCCACCGACCCCCTGCCCTCCACACCTAGTTCTCTTCACAAAGGTGGCTCTACCCAGCAAACAAATCCTGCCGAAGCAATTACGGTAACGGTCCTGGACCTGAAACTACAGACACTCCTACAGGATTTGACACGCAATATAGCTACAGAGGTTGGAAAGCTTGCTCGGGAGCTTAGGGGAGAGATCGACCAGCTTGGAGAGCGTACTGCCACTTTGGAATCTAAATTTGATGAGAATGTGCAATACATGCACGTATTGGAGGACGAAACCGCATTTCTTAAACACACAGTCTCCCAAATACAACTACAACAAGAAGATTTGGAAAATAGAGAACGTCGCTCAAACGTGAGGATTCGTGGAGTCCCTGAAACAGTCAGTGATAAGGAGTTGCGGGTATACTTGCTTGATCTGTTTGTCACTCTGGCTCCGCACATACCAGATATCGATTGGCGTCTAGACAGAGCCCATAGATCTTTGGCCCCTAAACCTCCCCCTGGATCCAATCCAAGGGACATTATAGTCCGTTTCCACTATTATGACAGCAAGGAAGCTTTAACTGCAGCCACACGCAATAAAAATCGCATCGATTTCAAAGGCTCTAAGATCCAGATCTTCAGCGACCTTTCTCCCATCACCTTGGCCAAAAGGCGCAACCTCCGACCAATCACTGCACACCTCCAACTACACCAAATCCCCTACAGATGGGGTTTCCCTTTTCGGCTGTCAGCATCCAAAGATGGCACACAATACTCTATCAGAGAATTGCATGAATGTGAGGCCTTCATCCGCAATTTGGGCCTCCCACCTGTCCCGGAAGAGGACCTCCAACTCCCCCCGCCCGCTCTGGCCCCCAAACCTCTCCAAGCCCCTACGGCAATTTGGACCCCAGTTCGTCGGAGACGTCAGAGAGGCTTCTCCACACCGCAACGCCCCAACGTGCCTAAACAACCTGCCTGAAGTTCCGGCGCCTGTCCGAATTGCACCTCCTTACCCTTGGTTTCCAGGAACCTATCGGACCTCTTCAGGAACTCTTCGGGGAACATCCCCCTAACTTTAAACCTCTCCCATTTCTGTAGTGCTCAACGAGCCTCCTCCCCCCCCCCCCGCGGGACCCCTCCAGCTGGTATTGTACTCCCAGTCGATGGTGGTATGTCTGACCACTGTTCAAATGTTAAGAGTCCGAGGTTAATCATTCTTTACGGGAGCGGTACATAGTTTACCACTCCAAATGTTTGTTATGTCCCTTTATAGGTCCAAGGTATTCTGCCTTGGCTCCCTGAAGATTTTATATCCTTCAGGCTTTCAAGATACATGTTTTATGTTTTTTGTTTTTTGTCTCTTCATTTTTGTCTCTCTATATTTTACTCAGGTTATTTTTTTCAATTTTTCAAAGTTTTTTCCAGGTCCTTTTTTGACCTGTCCTGGTTCTTACATGTCGCTGCAGGTTGTAAACTTGACATACAATTTTATGTTACTAGGAAATGCTGATGTGTATATGCCTCTTCCAGACCTCCTTAGATCAGAGCACTCCAACCACATGTACCAGATTCCAATATCATCTGCTAATTATTCCATGAATGTATTATGGCTCTAAAAATATTTTCCTGTAATGTTAAGGGCTTGAATTCCTTAAGAAAACGCTGGCTAGCCCTGCGGGAATTCAAATCCTCAGGGGCTGATGTGATAATGGTTCAGGAGACGCACTTCCGCCCGGAGGGCTCATTTAAATTTGCCTCCAAGCTGTACCCTACTGTTTTTATGGCCTCCAGCCCATCTGGGAAGGCTGGAGTAGCCATTTTGATTAAACGTTCATGCCCTATACGGATCCTTGCTTCGATCCTAGATCCCCAAGGTCGGTTTATACTCCTGAACTGTTCTCACCTGAACACCTCCTTTACCTTAACTAATATTTATGCCCCTAATACGGGACAAATTGGCTTCCTCACTAGAGTATTGGATCGGCTGCGCTCCTTCTCTCAGCCTTTCGCAATCATAGGCGGGGATTTCAACATGTGTATGTCCCCTGGTAGGGATAGATTAGCACTCTCTCAACAAACCCCGTCCCTCCAAACTCTTAAACTGTCCACCTCCTTTCGCAAACTAATCCGCTCCCACAATCTCTTTGATGCATGGAGAGTGAAACATCCCACCCATCGCCAATACACTTTTTTCTCCCCCCCACATAAATTGTATTCCCGACTGGACCACTTTCTAATAACTGCACCCTTGCTACCCAATGTGGTATCTTCTGAAATAGAGCCTATCACGTGGTCTGATCACGCTCCCATCACTCTCAATGTGACGCTCCATAACGCATCACCTAAAACTTGCCACTGGAGACTTAATGAGTCTCTATTGCGACATGCTGAAACCAAAGATAGACTGCTCAAGAGATTGGAGGAGTTTTTCCATCTCAATGTAGGCTCCATTTCAGATATATCTACTGTGTGGGAGGCCCACAAGGCAGTTTTTAGGGGGGAGTGCATCTCAGCTGGCTCACGTCTGAAGCGGGACTCTGTTAGGCTGAGGGTGGAGCTTGTGGCCCAGCTGCAGGTCGCGGAGGCGCGGTTACTCCGCTCCCCTACGGTGGATCGCTTGCGTGCAGTAACTACTATTCGCAACCACATTAAGGCTATAGACGCAAAAGACATTTCAAAATCAATGTTATGGTCTAAGCGAAAGTTCTATGAGTTTGCAGACAAACCACATAGGATGCTTGTCCACAAACTTAAGCCCCGGCCCTTTTTATCCATTCCTGATTATATAATGCAATCAGACGGTACACCAACGCACTGCCCTCAGACCATGTCCGGAGTATTCAGAGAATATTATAACAAACTTTACAACTGCCTGAACACGGGCACACAGGATCAGTTCCCACAAGACAGGTTGGACTCCTTCCTATCATCTATTCACCTCCCAAAACTCTCACCAGAGCAACGCTCCTCCTTAAACCAACCTATCTCCAATGACGAACTAGTTGACGTAATTAAACATCTCCCCACACATAAGGCCCCAGGCCCAGATGGCCTTCCATACTCTTATTATAAGACGTTCCTAGAATCCCTGTCCCCACACTTGCTGACCCTATTCTCTTCACTGCTCCAGGGCACAATACCACACCCTTCGTTCCTACATGCAGTCATAACCACTATCCCTAAACCAGATAAGGATCCTTCCCTCCCTGACAATTATCGTCCCATAGCCTTATTGAACTCTGATTACAAAATCTTTACCAAGATTCTAGCGAACAGACTCTCTCTCCTGCTGCCAGCGTTGATCCATAGAGATCAGGTGGGTTTCGTTCCCACAAGACATGCGGGGGACAATACCCGCCGCACAATTGACCTTATAGACCTGCTTACTAAAACTAAAAACCCCGCTTTGATACTCAGTTTAGATGCCCAAAAGGCATTTGACCGCCTTAGCTGGCCATTTATGTTTGCGATACTAAACCACTTTGGATTTTCAGGCCCCTTTATTCACGCCCTCCAAGCCCTATACTCGAAGCCCACCTCCCAGGTACAACTCTCCTCCCATCTGTCCCGTCCGTTTTCCCTTAGCAACGGTACGAGACAGGGTTGCCCTCTATCGCCATTGCTCTTTATCCTCAGTCTGGAACCCCTAGCTGCGGCTATACCGGAATGTTCAGATATTAAAGGAGTCTGCCTCCGCAACGCAGAATATAAAATATCCTTATTCGCGGACGATGTCCTCCTAACTCTCACCCACCCGCACACATCCCTACCACACCTTCACCATCTACTATCCACTTTTGGTAGCCTCTCGGGTTTCAAAATTAATGATACTAAAACCGAAGCATTACCTGTAAACATAACCCCGTCCCTCTTATCTTCGCTTCAAAGTGAGTATAATTACCACTGGTGTCCTCACTCACTTAAATACCTGGGGGTTCGCATTACTGCTTCCTATGATACTTTATATAAGGCCAATTTCCCCCCCCTGTTCTCAGAAATTAATCGCTTGCTGACATACTGGACATCTCTCCCCCTATCCCTGTTGGGCCGAATTAATGTCCTTAAAATGTCTATCCTCCCTAAGCTATTATATTTGTTTGAAACTCTACCTGTGGCTATCCCTATGTCACAGTTGAAATCCCTTCAAAGGAGAAGCCTCCGTTTTGTTTGGAATAACGCTTCCCACAGGTTAGCGGGGACAGTGGTCCTGGCTCGGAGGAATAGGGGGGGGCTCGGAGGCCCAGATTTCATTAAATACTATTATGCCACACACCTGAGAGTTCTTACCTCCTGGACCTCCCGGAAGGCCCCAAATAGATGGTCAGAAATAGAGATGAGTGTGACAGCCCCGATACATCCTTGCTATATGCTCTGGCCTTCTACTGCCCTTCATATGCCCCAATTACGGCACATATGCCTAGCTCCCATGTTGTTCACGTTGAATATCTGGAAAAGGTGCAATGACCGCTTTTCCCTATCCTCACCGTGTCCACCGCTTTTAAATATCCTATTTAACCCAGACATCCCAGATAGCCTGTCCTATGATCGTATGCTACCATGGACCCAAGCGGGACTCTTTCAACTCCGACACTTTGTTAACCCGGCGACACGCCATTTATTGACTTTTCCCACCTTGCAAAAGCAACACCAGATCCCCCAAAGGCTTATACATTCATACTTACAGATCAGACACTTTTTCTCTATCAGGTCCCCCTCTCTGACTCTGGACAAACCCACAGACTTTGAGAGCCTATGTGCTAAGGGTCCTTACGAACCCAGACTGATCTCTGCTATTTACACGATATTACATGACGCCATACCTATGACGGTGAACACCCACCACTACATGAGGAAATGGTCTCAGATTCTACAACACGATATTTCCCTGGTGGACTGGGGGAACATATGGGAGCACACTTCCAGAATATCTCGATGTGTGACCCACAAGGAAACTGCTTACAAAGTTCTAATGCACTGGTATAGGACTCCAGATATTCTACATGCCCGTAACAGGTTAATTTCGAAACAATGCTGGAGATGTGGTGGGGAAGTCGGCTCTCACTACCATATTTTTTGGGACTGCCCCCTAGTCCACCAGTTCTGGCTCCAAGTCCAAAATCTGTTAGAAACACTGGCTGGCACTCCTATTCCCCTGACGCCCATGCATTATCTGCTAGGCCTCCCTTTCTCTGGTATTTCTAAGGCCTTGCGCAGATTGTTGTCCTTTATCTTATTGGCTGCTAAAAGGGTCATACCCAGGTTATGGTTGTCCACCTCTCCACCTACACTTCCGCAATTGATCACCACTGTAGCTGACATACGCAGAATGGAACACTTGACGGCCGTAGTGGAGGATAAGATGCAGAAATTTTCTAAAATTTGGTCAACATGGGATGAGTCTACATATGGTTCTGATGGGATTGCTCCTACTTAGATAAAACCTGGATACATACATGTCCCCGAGAGAAGGTCTGAAATCTATTTTTTATTTTTTCCTTAAAGCTCTCTTTGATGTTACATAGTCTGTTTACAGATTCTGTCTATAACCCCCTTAAAGATACGGTGGAAGATTACTACTTTAATCACATCGCTATGCCTCTATATGTTTAGATTTTGTATGCCTTGTAATTAAAGTATACCTGCATTCTTGATACGTTAATATTCATATCTTATGTATATTTTCTTCTGTATGATGTTGAAAATTTAAAATAAACAATTACAAAAAAAAAAAGCAACGTAGGATCAGGATGTGCCAACACAGGAGCAGAAACAAAGGCAGCCTTGAGAGTCTCAAAGGCCTTAATGGATTCCGGAGACCAACTCTGTGGGTTACCGTCCTTTCTGGTCATATCAGTCAGAGGCTTGACCACAGACGAGAAGTTAGGAATAAACTTCTGATAGTAGTTGGCAAAGCCCAGGAAACACTGCAGAGGAAGTAAACCAACGGGTCGAGGCCACTGTAGGACTGCCGACAGTTTCTCTGGGTCCATTGAAAAACCAGCAGTGGAAATGACATCAGGAATGTAACCTCTTCACGATGGAACTCACACTTCTCCAGTTTACAGTAGAGATTGTTCTCTCTTAGTTTCTGAAGTATACGACAGACATCTGTGTGGTGGCTCTCCAGGGACTTGGAAAATATGAGGATATCATTGAGATAAACCACCGCACACAATTGCAACAAATCTTGGAGGACATCGGTAATAAATTCCCGGAAAACTGCCAGGGCGTTACAGAGGCCAAAAGGCATTACCAGGTATTCACAATGGCCTGTTCTGGTATTAAACACAGTTTTCTACTCGTCGCCCTCCTTAATGCGCATGAGATTGTATGCCCCTCTCAGGTCAAGCTTTGTGAGAACCGTTGCTCCCTTGAGGCGATCAAATAACTCTGTAATCAATGGAATCAGGTAGGCATTCTTAATCGTGGCACGATTGAGACTCCTATAATCTATGCAAGGTCTCAGTTCGCCGCTCTTCTTCTTCACACAGAAGAAACCAGCACCAGCAGGAGATGAGGACTTGCGGATGAAACCTTGAGAATATTACATACTCCTCCATGGCCTTATCCTCCAAGACCGACAAAGGGTAAACCCAACCACGAGGAGGTATGGCACCAGGTTGAAGGTCAATTGCGCAATCATAAGGCCAGTGTGGAGGCAAACTACCGGTTTGACCTTTATCAAAGACATCGCCAAAATCACGGTACTCCTCCGGCAGGGAGGGGAGTGGAGTGGTGCACATGACCTTGGATACCTTCAGGAAGCATGTCTCACTGCATTGTGGTGACCAGGAGAGAACCTCAGCACGGAGCCAATCAAAAGAGGGGTTGTACCTCTGTAACTAAGGATAACCAATAACCAGCGGAAATCTGGGTGAGGAAATAACTTGGAATTGGATTATCTCATGGTGAAGAGCCCCTACGGCCATGGACAGCAGAACCGTCTCATGAGTCACATGGGCAGGCTGTAAAGGTCTCCCGTCAAGAGCCTCAATGGCAAGTGGAGTGTCACGCAGCTGCAGTGGAATCGAGTGCTGCGAAACAAATGCAGCATCAATGAACAGGCCTGCAGCCCCTGAGTCGATTAGAGCCTGTATCTCGATGGACGACTCAGCCCAAGAAAGGGTGACCAAAACCAGGGGCTTATCCTTCTGGATAACTGGGGACGAAACAACGCCACCTAAGGTCTGTCCATGACAGGACCTCAAGGTTCGAGTGTTCACTGGACGGGTAGGGCAAGACTTCAAAAAGTGACCTGCCTGGCCATAATAAAGGCACAATCTCTCCCTCCTCCTAAAGGCTCTCTCATCCGCAGAGAGACGCATGAAGCCCAGGTGCATGGGTTCATCTTCACTGACCAACTCGTTACCAGGAGGCATGGGAGGTGAGGGAGGCATGGGAGGTGAGGGAGGCAAAAACCCTTTTAAAGGAGGCCACAAACTGAGGGTAACTCAAGACAACAGGTTTTAGCATCTCCCATAGAGGGTTAGCCCAGGCCAAGGCTCTCTCAGAAAGCAAAGATATCACGAAGCCTACTTTGCTTCTGTCTGTGGGAAACGCCTGGGGCAGCATTTCGACCTGAGCAGCAAGAATTTTGTCACCCAAAGGAGAAGTAAGACTGGTGCGAACCGTAGCCAAGATACGATCAGGAGTAATCATAGGAACCAGAACCGACTCCGACTTGGAAGTGGAGGAAAATTGTCATGACAAGGCATCAGCCCTTGTCATCCGCAGAGAGACACATGAAGCCCAGGTGCATGGGTTCATCTTCACTGACCAACTCGTTACCAGGAGGCATGGGAGGTGAGGGAGGCATGGGAGGTGAGGGAGGCATGGGTGGGACTACAAAGCTCGGAGGCAAACGTACAGAAGGCTTCCGCAAGCGCTCCTTAAGAGAAAGTCTTTCTCTGAGTCTGGAGTCAATGAGGATGGCAAATGAGATCAAGCTCTCCAGCTCAGTGGGTATATCTCGGGCTGCTATCTCATCCTTGATGGAATCCGAGAGACCATGAGAAAAAGCAGCCTCGAGGACCTCATTGTTCCAAGCAACCTCTGCTGCCAGAGTACGGAATTCAATGGCGTAGTCGGCAACAGTTCTCATACTCTGTTTGATGGACATGAGGCACTTGGCAGCAGAAGCGGAGCGTGCGGGAACGTCAAAAACCCTTTTAAAGGAGGCCACAAACTGAGGGTAACTCAAGACAACAGGTTTTAGCATCTCCCATAGAGGGTTAGCCCAGGCCAAGGCTCTCTCAGAAAGCAAAGATATCACAAAGCCTACTTTGCTTCTGTCTGTGGGAAACGCCTGGAGCAGCATTTCGAAGTATATCTCAACCGGATTGAGAAACACTCTGCATTAAACTGGATCGCCCCCAAATCACTGGGGAATTGGAGCAGAACCAGACATACCTCTTATAGAGGTAATACTCGAGGCGGGTGCCTGCACAGAGACTGGCGCAGCAGCAGGGACGGCCTGCGACTCAGGTTGTACCTGAGCAGCCACCGTGGGAAATTCCAGATGAGCTGTGCGATTCAGGAGCATTTGTAACGCCAAGGCAAACTGATCCATGTGGTGATCTTGCTCATCCAATCTGGAAAAAATATTACCAACAAGTGGATTGACTGTATCTCCTGAATTCATGGCCTTCGTATACTGTCAGAAACCATGAAGCAGACTGAGACAGAAGTACAATCAAATCACACTTCCAAGGATCCAAGGAGAGCAACTGCAAGCAAGATAAGAAGCCAGGAGGGATGTCAGCAAGCTCGTCTTGAATGAAACAGCAGGAGATGGTTCCTTGTGATGTGACCACGTGAAGGCAAAGGAAAAAGTGAGCTGGAAGGCTTTAAATAGGCAGGTCAGACGAGCATCATCATCACTGAGACCTTACATGGACTATAGGGAGCTTAACAAGGTCACCATAAAGAACCGGTATCCGCTCCACCTCATTCCTAAACTGTTCCAAAGTTTTCGAACCCGGCAGGTCTTCACCAAATTAGATCTGCAGGGAGCCTATAACCTTGTTTGAATACGTCAGGGAGACAGCATTTAGAACCCAAATTGAACACTTTGAATATCTTGTTAGGCCATGCAATGCCACGGCTACATTTCAATACTTAGTAAACAATATTTTCTGAGAATTCCTGGACAACTTTGTTATTGTTTACCTTGAAGACATTGTCATTTTTACTGCCACTTTAGAGCTCCATCGTACCCATGTAAAAAGGGTATTGTCTACTCTGAGGGAGCATGCACTATACGTTAAAGCTGAGAAATGCGATTATTCAGATTTGGGACTTATCTCTACTAATGGGATTGTCATTTATCCCCAGAAAATAAAGGCAATCTTAGAATGGTCAGCTCCTTCGGACAAGAAAAGCATCCAGTGATTCATTGGCTTTGCTAATTTTCATTGCAGATTTGTGAAGGGCTTTTCTGCAATTATCTCACCCATCACCCAGTTGACTCACCAACAGGTGTGATTACAATGATCCCAAGAGGCTCAAACAGCTTTTGGCAAACTTAAGAAGCTGTTCATCTCTGTACCAGTCCTACAGCACCCAGACCCAGCCCTGCCTCACTTGCTAGAAGTTGATGCCTCAGAGATAGCCACAGGTGCAGCATCCATGAACTAAAGCCCTGCTGCATCCTGTAACTTTTGCCTCTCAAAAGATGAGTCCACCAGAGAGGAATTATGATGTGGGTGACAGTGAGTTGCTGGCTATTAACTTTGCTCTGGAGGAATGGAGATACTTACTGGAGGGGATCACACACCCAATTTAGATTTTTACGGACCACAAGAATTTAGAGTTTCTCGGAACAGCTATAAGGCTAAGACCCAGACAAACCCGTTGGGCACTTTCTTCTACAAATTTAATTTCCATATTTCTCACCGACCAGGCTCCAAGAATGGGAAAGAGGACACACTTTTCCAGATGTTCCCTGATATCCCTGAAATAACAGATCTTGGCCCCATCCTGTCTGCAAAAATGTTTTACTGATCTTGCTTGACTTGAGAACAGCAATTAGACAGACATCTACCCACTGTACAGAGCCAGAGATGTCTTCTCTAAGGCCGCGTACACACGGGCGGACTGTTCGCTCAACTTTGTCCGCTGAACAGTGTTTCAGCGGACAGTCCGCTCGTGTGTGGGGCTTCAGCGGACAGTTTCAGCGGACAGTTTGACGAACAAAGTTTTTCGGAAATTCCGAAAAACTGTCCGCTGAAACTTGGTTTGAGCGGACAGTCCGCCCGTGTGTAGGCCACTTTCGAAATGAGCAAACTGTTCCCGCTCGGAGGAAAGTCTGCTCATTTCGAGCGCGTCTCCAGGTAGGCGGGGCCCGCGAAGGAGACGTCGCGGGCCCCGCCGCCTGGTATGGACTTAAAGGGGACCCCAACGCCGAAAAAAATCGGCGTGGGGGTCCCCCCAAAGTCCACAACAGACCCTTGTCCGAGCACGCTACCCGGCCGGCCAGGAAAGGCTCGCCCCCCCCTCCCGAGCCGTACCAGGCCGCGTGCCCTCAACATGGGGGGTGCCTTGGGGAAGGGGGGGCCGCGCGGCCCCCCCACCCCAAAGCACCTTGTCCCCATGTTGATGAGGACAAGGGCCTCTTCCCGACAACCCTGGCCGTTGGTTGTCGGGGTCTGCGGGCGGGGGGCTTATCGGAATCCGGGAGCCCCCTTTAATAAGGGGGCCCCCGGATACCGGCCCCCCACCCTATGTGAATGAGTATGGGGTACAATGTACCCCTACCCATTCACCTGTAAAATAAAAGTACCCAAAAAAAAACCACAACACACGAGATAAAATATTTTATTGCACAGCTCCGGGGGTCTTCCGTCTTCGGGGGTCTTCTCGCCGGACTCCTCCGCTATCTTCTTGTAGCTCTTTTGCTAGCGGAGGAGTCCGGCTTTCTTCCTCCCCGCCGTCGGCCTCTTCTCCCGACTTCGGGGGTCTTGTCCCCCTCTTCGGTTCTTCTGCCGGGCCACCGCGCCTTCTTATAGCTCTTTTGCAGGCAGTGGCCCGGTCTTCTGTCGCCGCCGCCTTCCGTTCTTCTGCCGGGCCACCGCGCCTTCTTATAGCTCTTTTAGAGGCGGTGGCCCGGTCTTCTGTCGCCGCTGTCGCCTTCCGGTCGCCTTCCGGTCGCCTTCCGTTCTTCTTCTTGTTGTTCTTCTTCTTCTCCAGGAGATGTTGACACGTCGCTCTCTCCGGCCGGAATGCCAGAGCCGCGCTGTGCGGCCACTTATATAGTGACAATGGGGCGGTGTCACATGGTATATGTCACATGGGTTGGTCACATGGTGACCCCGCCCCCTTACGATGTCATAGTCCCCATGTGACATCAACCCATGTGACATATACCATGTGACACCGCCCCATTGTCACTATATAAGTGGCCGCACAGCGCGGCTCTGGCATTCCGGCCGGAGAGAGCGACGTGTCAACATCTCCTGGAGAAGAAGAAGAACAACAAGAAGAAGAACGGAAGGCGACCGGAAGGCGACAGCGGCGACAAGACCGGGCCACCGCCTCTAAAAGAGCTATAAGAAGGCGCGGTGGCCCGGCAGAAGAACCGAAGAGGGGGACAAGACCCCCGAAGTCGGGAGAAGAGGCCGGCGGCGGGGAGGAAGAAAGCCGGACTCCTCCGCTAGCAAAAGAGCTACAAGAAGATAGCGGAGGAGTCCGGCGAGAAGACCCCCGAAGACGGAAGACCCCCGGAGCTGTGCAATAAAATATTTTATCTCGTGTGTTGTGTTTTTTTTTGGGGTACTTTTATTTTACAGGTGAATGGGTAGGGGTACATTGTACCCCATACTCATTCACATAGGGTGGGGGGCCGGTATCCGGGGGCCCCCTTATTAAAGGGGGCTCCCGGATTCAGATAAGCCC
The DNA here is from genome assembly GCF_037356315.1 of Lithobates pipiens. Taxonomy (NCBI): domain Eukaryota; kingdom Metazoa; phylum Chordata; class Amphibia; order Anura; family Ranidae; genus Lithobates; species Lithobates pipiens. The sequence goes on along the minus strand of NW_027507718.1, from coordinate 269,078,300 downwards.
CCCGCCCGCAGACCCCGACAACCAACGGCCAGGGTTGTCGGGAAGAGGCCCTTGTCCTCATCAACATGGGGACAAGGTGCTTTGGGGTGGGGGGGCCGCGCGGCCCCCCCTTCCCCAAGGCACCCCCCATGTTGAGGGCACGTGGCCTGGTACGGCTCGGGAGGGGGGGCGCGCTCGCTCGCCCCCCTTTCCTGGCCGGCCGGGTAGCGTGCTCGGACAAGGGTCTGTTGTGGACTTTGGGGGGACCCCCACGCCGATTTTTTTCGGCGTTGGGGTTCCTCTTTAAGTCCATACCAGGCGGCGGGGCCCATGACGTCTCCTTCATGGGCCCCGCCTACCTGCACACGCGCTCAAAATGAGCGGACTGTTGCCTCGTGTGTGGGCGAGTCCGTTCATTTCAAAAGTTGCGCGGACTTAGTACGACGAACAAAGTTTGCCGTATTTGTCCGCTCAAAAAGTGCCGTGTGTGGGCGTGTTCGTTCATTCAAAAGTTTGAGCGGACTGTTTGACGAACTTAGTTTCAGCAGACAGTCCCCGCGTGTGTACGCGGCCTTAGAAACCAGGAAGGTCTGCTTTGGTACCAAGATACAATTTTTGTGCCACAGCAAGTCAGACTTCAGGTCTTGAGGACTTTTCATGATCATAAACTTGCTAGGCATTTTGAATACGAAAAATCTCTGAATTAGTCCAACGCTCTTTTTGGTGGCCCAGTCTGAGTCAAGACTGCAGGAAGTATGTAAACTCTTGTACTATCTGCCAATTGAACAAAAGGTCCAATGCCAAATCTTGGGGTCTATTAAGATCACTGCCCATTCCGGAACAGCCATGGAGAAAGATTTATATGAACTTTATTGTAAACTTACCACTCAGAAAGGTTCACTACCATTTTGGTAGTAGTTGACTGCCTCTCTAAAATGGGCCACTTCCTGCCCATGATGGGCACACCCTCTGCGGTAGATACCAACATATTTATTAAGGAATTCATCAGGCTGCACGGATTACCAGACAATATTGTGTCAGACAGAGGAGTACAATTCACATCTAGGTTTTGGAGAGATCTTTGTAAATCCTTATCCATTGAGGTATGTCTTTTAGCTGCCTATCACCCTCAGGGCAATGGCCAGAAAAAAAGAAAGAAAAGAGACTTTTCCCCTGCTGTTGTGTCCCGCTTTTAACTTGCGTACCAACACCAGGAAAAAAGAAAAGTAGCTACCTTAGGTTTCGGTGAACACAAAGGACATTTGATTAATATCAAAAATATTTTTATTTCTTTCTATACATAAAACAATAAACCTTGATTGAATTGCATCAATCGATCCTAGATGTTTACACAACATTAACCAAAGATGACCCAAAGATCATCCTTATCTGCACAGTTCATACACCCTGACTTTCAACAAACAAAACCAGACATACTCATACATACAACAATAAAACAGATAGAGGCGCCTCCTATGGCCATACATGTGGTGATATACCGAGTATGATCAAATTGTACCAATAATACGCTTCTATTTGGAAGCATGAGATAAAAATCTCTCGGAAATCTGCACATGTATGGTCATCAAAGTAGCAGCAATTGGAAATGGGGATAATTATTACCAAACAACGGTCCTAATCTCTCATTAGTACCTCCATTCAACCTACATAGCAAATCTCTTCGATTGAAATAGGAATATCTCAGGCTCGTGATTATAACAGTCTCATGAAGATCTCTCAGTTAGTTCAGTCAATTATTATAACTCTGAGTCTCCTACTTAATCACTTGTCGGAGAGTGTAGCAAACCTGAAGCCTTCACTTTCAGCCTTTTGCAAGCAGCGGCATAAATGACAGACAATACTGAAAATTTAACAATCAATGACAGTGAATTGAATATATTCAAATTCAGTTGTATTTAAAGTGCACTATTTGTCACACATGTCAGGCTTTCCTATGATACTGTGACTGAAAGTTCCATATATTCAGCGGTTCCAATATTACGCTTCTATTAGGAAGCATGAGATAAAAATCTCTCGGAAATCTGCACATGTATAGTCATCAAGGTAGCAGTAATTGGAAATGGGGATAATTATGACCAGTCACCAGTCCTAATCTCTCATTAGTACCTCCATTAAACCTACATTGCAATTCTCTTTAGTTGAAATAGGAATATCACAGGCTTGTGATTATAAAAGTCTCATGAAGATCTCTGTTAGTTCAGACAATTTATAGCTCTGAGTCTCCTTCTACTTAATCACTTGCAGCAGAGTGTAGCAAACCTGAACCCGACATGTGAAGCCTTCACCTTCACTTTTAGCCTTTTGCAAGCAGCGGCATAAATGACAGTCAATACTGAAAATGTAACAATCAGTGGCAGTGAATTGATTATATTCAAACTCAGTCGTATTTAATGTGCACTATTTGTCACACATGTCAGACTTTCCTATAATACTGTGACTGTTTTAAAGTTCCATATATTCAGTGGTTCCATAAAAGATGCCTTGCACCAAAAATGAATGATTCTCAGGCCGCGTACACACGGGCGGATTGTCTGCCCAACTAAGTTCGTCAGACAATCCGACAGACAGTCCGTCCAACTTTTAAATGAACGGACTTGACCACACACGACGAACAGACAGTCCGCTGAAAGCTTGCGCGATGACGTGTACAGCACGTTCGGGACTAGAAATACGACGTCCAATACACTGCAATGCAACCTTTCGCCGTGTAAATCCTTTCTGAGCATGCGCCATACTTAGTCCGTCCAACTTGCCTACTCACGAGCGGATTGTCCGCTGAAACCAAGTTTGGACGGACATAATTACGGAAATTCCGAAAGACTAAGTCCGTCAGACTGTCCACTGAAAAAGTCCGCTGAAGCCCACACACGAGCGTATTGTCCGCTGAAACACGGTTCAGCGGACTAAGTTGGGCAGACAATCCGCCCGTGTGTACGCGGCCTCAGACACACTGGTTTACAATACCCTGGGGATTTCACTCAGATTTGCTGTGTCAATATATATATATATATATATATATATATATATATATATATAATATATATTATATATATATATATATATATATATATATATGAGATTCTCAGGCGGCCGTTCGTTCATCAGACAAGCTGAATACTTGGATGCAATCTTTCTCCACAAACGATTTTAGTCGATCAAAAGTCCAATAAATGTGTATAGGATCATAACATCCAAGTCTCACTACCTCTGTTATACTGAATCCCCTCCAGGGTCTTTTTCAATCAGCTGCGCCAGAAGCCTTTCAAACAGGTGTCTGTTCAGATGCTCACTCATTCAGATATTCCATATTTCCAATCCAAACTGCTAATACTTTGATTCATGCCCAGAAGGGAGCCTACTATCCACACAAACGTCAACGCGTTTCGCAGCGTGGCATCACATAGCTTCAACTGGACGTATGGGAATTCAAATGACATTTCCCTTTTGTAGTCTCCTTATGCGCCATTGTTTCTCCCATAGTGTGTTTAATTAGCATGTACCTGGTAGAGGGCAGTCAAAGACTTCATTTAAATTAACCATTTCCTATTGTTATCAAAGACAGGGAGCATTTCATTTACCTAGCCCATAGATCATTGTGAGTGGAGATATTTAAACTGCTACTTTTATTCTAAATAGACAGATATTGACAGGACAGACAGATATATACATCCATTCACATTTTACCTCTAAAAAATGTATATAATCTATAACCTACTAAACTTATATTTCAAACTTAGGGAAATACCTTAAGACAACTTCTTTAGGGAGAAGGGAAAGCAAAGGAAAGAAAGAGGGATAAAAAAAGGGGGGATTAAGTTAAAGAAGGAAGAAACAAACCCATTTAAGGTGAGGGAAAAATAAGGGAGAAGGGAAAGGGGGTGGGGAGGGGGGGTATATTCTCCCTAACAAAGGAGGAACAGGCCAGTGCATTCCACAGATAGCCCACAGCTTCAATTAATTGAGGAAGCATTGTAAATTTAATTCCATATTCATTCCTTTAGGTGCAAGACTTTTTAAAGTAAAAATCTACCATTTCTCCTTTTGTAACAGAATGCGGTCAAAGTCACCTCTTCTTGCCGACAATTTCAAGGCATAGATTCCTTTGACCTTAAAGCCTTCTGTCTTTCCCTCATGATATTGTGCAAAATGTTTAGCGACCGGCCTTTCCTCCTTCTGTTCTTTGTTATCCCTCTGCCTCTCCCTCTCCTTCCTAATATCCCTCAGATGTTCCCCTATACCAGTGTTTCTCAAATCCAGTCCTCAGGCCCCCCCAACAGGTCATGTTTTCAGGATTTCCCTCAGATGAAACGGCTGTGGTGATTGCTAAGGCAGTGAAACTGATCAAATCACCTGTGAAAAATAATGGAAAACCTGAAAACATGACCTGTTGGGGGGGCCTGAGGACTGGATTTGAGAAACACTGCCCTATACGGACCTTTAGAGCTCTCTTTGTTTTGCCAATATATATTTTAGGACAAGGACACGTTATCATATAGATCACTTTTGTGGTTGAGCAATTTATTAAATCCTTTATTACGAATTCATGATTACCTTCTGCATCATGAAAATTTGTGGCCCTTTCTACATAGGGACATATTTGGCATTTTGTGCATGGCACCATCCCCCTACAACGTGGGTACTCTGATAGCCATGTGGGACTTTGACGCCTAATATATTCTGAGTGTATCAGGATGTCTCCCAAATTTTTGGATCTGCGTGCTACCATTGTCGGTCTTTCCCCCACTATTTTTACCAACTCTTTATTATTTCTTAATATGCCCCAGTGTTTCTCAAGGGCTCTTCATGCAGAATTCCATTGATTGCCATATGTTGTAATCAATCTGATTGTATTAGCTTCTTCGTGTTTCTTAGAATTGGGATTTCCCTCCCTATTCAACAGACTTTCTCTGCTACGAGTCGCAGCTTTACGCTTAGCATTACGTAATTGTTTGTGGGAATATCCTCGCTCATGAAATCTTACATAAAGCTCCCTGGATTCCCTTCTAAGATCCTCAGCATCGGAACAATTTCGCCTAATGCGTATGAATTCCCCAATTGGAATCACATTTTTCTGCCATATAGGATGATGGCTCTCAGCCTGTAGCAGCTTATTGGGTGCCGTTTCCTTGCGATATGTACATGTTTTCATTTTACCATTTTCTAATTTGATTTTTAAATCCAGAAAGGGCAATTCTTTTTTATTGTAAACGAAAGTTAGATGTATATTATATTCGTTTACATTCAGCTGTGAGATGAACTCAGAAATTAAATTAGGGTCACCTCTCCACACTACCAGTATATCATCCATGTACCTCAGCCACGTGTCCACGTGGGCGAGGTACATTGGATGTTTATACACTTCATTCTCTTCCCAATTGCCCAAATTTAGGCATGCATATGATGGAGCGCATGCTGCTCCCATAGAGGTGCCCCTAATTTGTTGGTAGAAAGTCGATGAGAACTGGAAATAATTGTTATTTAAAGCAAACTGCAGCAGATCTATTAGGAACTCATTCTGGGCCCCTAATGTGGGATAGTGTCTCTCCAAAAAGTTTTTCACTGCTAGGGTCCACACTTCGTGTGGTATTTATGTATATAGGGATTCCACATCTATGCTTAAGAGGCATGCTTCACTCTCCACATTTAATTTTGCCATCTTTGCCAATATGTGTCGAGTGTCCTGTACATATGATTTTAAATTGCCTACCATATCCTTAAGTAGGGAGTCCAAAAAACTCCCCATCCTATCCAATGGGCCATGAATTGCAGAAACTATTGGTCTCCCTGGTGGGTTCTCAAGTGATTTGTGGACTTTAGGAATGCAATAAAAGATGGGGACATTGTAATCTGTAACTGATAAATATTCACATTCATGTTTAGAGAGGAGTCCCGCCTCTAAAGCATCATCTAATTTACTGTTTAATTCCCTCACAAGTTTCGGGAAAGGATCATTGTCAAGTTTGCGATATGTGTCGCTATCACTTAACATGCGTCTTACCTCTATTTCATATTTTATGTCGTCCATCAGGACCACATTTCCTCCCTTGTCACTTCTTTTTATGATGATATTCTGTGAGTCCCTCAACTCTTTTAGTGCCTGGCGTTCCTTGTCATTTAAATTGTCTTCACCTCTATCCTTCCAAGGGATTTCCATTAGGTCTGCTTGTACCATCTCCAAGAAAAGACTCAGCCATCTGTTTTTATTGAGGGCTGGCATTTTCTTGGATTTGATATCTAATTTTGCAGGTCTTTTTGCATATGAGTTCTCTGTTCCCATATCCTCATTTTCCTCCATTAAGGAGTTGAGGATATCCAATGCCTTCTGATCATCTTCATCCAAAGTAGACTTTTCTACTGTTTCTTTATCTCCCTGTCTGTAAAGTATTTTAAAGAATACCTTTCTCAAAAATAATACTATATCTTTGTATACTGTAAACTCATCCATATTTGTAGTTGGAGAGAAAGACATCCCGTGTTTTAACAATTCAATGTGGTGTTTCTGAATGGGAAACGATGACAAATTAATTACCGCCATGTCCGATTGAGGGATCAGGTATGTCGTTTATCGGTTCTGGCTCCTTGTGCGGGAGCCTTTCATTTGTTGTTTCAATACTTTTTCCTTCTGCTGCTTTTTGCTGTTTTGTTGTGTAGGTAGATTTGGTCGGACAGGGGTGTCGGATACTCCTTCCCCCACCCCCTCCTTTACTAAAAAAGTAACAACCTTCTGGGTAGGGATGAGCTTCGTGTTCGAGTCGAACGTACATTCGACTCGAACATTGGCTGTTTGGCCGTTCGGCGAATTCCGAACGTTTGGGCCGTTCGCGTCAAAATTCGAGTGACGCGCGCGCGGACCACAATGCACTGCGGTGGCGCAGTGCATTGCTGCCCCATGATTGGCCAAGCATGCACTGTGACCCCGCATGCTTGGCCAATCGCAGCGCCGGCAGCGAGGAGAGCCATGATTGGCCACAGGCATCCTGCCTGTGGCCAATCATAGCTCAGGCTGTGTAGTGCACGCCCCACACTATATAAGGCCGCCTTTGAGGCGGCCTCGTGTAGTGTGTTACTTAGCATCTGAAGCAGTGGGTGTTCTGTGTACCTTCAACACAGTACACACCGATCGTTTTTGGCTGATTTCCTATCTTGCTGCTGTGTAGTGGTTGTTGTCTGTGCCCTGACTGCAGTATACACCACTATATTCACCTCACCTATATAGCTAGTGATCTAGCTTTAACCACTTAACAACTGCCCATTGCCGATTAACGGCTTCAGGGCGGTTGTTTAACTCTGAGAGGCCGTTAATTAACGGCCTCCCAGAATTCTGCTCTCGCGTGCCCCGAGGTGCGCGCACTCAAGAGCATCCGTGACCTCACGGATCACGGTAAACGGCCGCTCATAGCGGCCATTTACCACGTGATTGCTCCGTCAAATGACGGAGTGATCACTTGGAAACAAACCGGCGTCATGTTATGACGCCGGTTCCTCCCTCCCCTCTCTGTACCGATCGGTACAGCGGAGGGGAAAGAGATCGGTGTCAGCAGCGATGTGGGCTGCATCTGCAGTGCCCACATCGCTGCTCACCGAATTTAACCCCTCAATTCCCTGCCAATACTCTGCAATACCAGTGCATACTCTGCAGTACCCTGCCATTACTCTGCAGTACCCCGCCATTACTCTGCAGTACCCCGCCAATACTCTGCAGTGCAGTACCCCGCCATTACTCTGCAGTACCCTGCCATTACTCTGCAGTGCAGTACCCCCCATTACTCTGCAGTACCCTGCCATTACTCTGCAGTACCCCCCATTACTCTGCAGTAACCCCCATTACTCTGCAGTAACCCCCATTACTCTGCAGTACCCCCCAATACTCTGCAGTACCCCCCAATACTCTGCAGTACCCGCCATTACTCTGCAGTACCCCCAATACTCTGCAGTACCCTGCCATTACTCTGTAGTACCCCCCAATACTCTGCAGTACCCTGCTATTACTCTGTAGTACCCCGCCAATACCCCGCCAATACTCTGTAATACCCTGCCATAAATTGCCATACCCAGCCATACTCAGAGATACCCAGCCATACTCGGTGATACCCTGAAATACCCAGCCATAGACGCCCCCCACCCCTCACCGCCCTCCGGTGCTTCTACCAACTCGCCAGTACGATCAAAGCCAGAATCTTTTTTTTTATTTTTTATTTCAGGCTTCCCAGCCTAGAGGTGAGATGTGGGGTCATATTGACCCCCCAGATTTCACTGTAAAGAGGACCTGTCACCCCATATTCCTATTACAAGGGATGTTTACATTTCTTGTAATAGGAATAAAAGTGATCAAAAATATATTTTTGGGGAAAAAAATGTCAAACTAAAATAAATAAAGTAAAATGAACAATAAAAAAATAAAATAAAAATTAAAGCGCCCATGTCCCCATGTGCTCGCATGTGCCACACATGTGAGGTATCGCCGAGAATGTTAGAGCGAGAGCAATAATTCTAGTCCTAGACCTCCTCTGCAACTCAAAACATGTAACCAGTAAAAAAAAAATTTAAAGCGTCGCCTATGGGAATTTTTTAAGTAGCGACGTTTGGCGCCATTCCACGGGCATGTGCAATTTTGAAGAGTGACATGTTTGATATCTATTTACTCAGCATAACTTCATCTTTCACTTTATGCAAACATTGGGCTAACTTTACTGTTTTTTTTGTTTGTTTTTTAAGCACAAAACAGTTTTTTCCCCCCAAAAAACGCGTTTGAAAAATTGCTGTGCAAATACCGTGTGAGATAAAAATTTGCAACGACCACCATTGTATTCTCCAGGGTCTTTGCTAAAAAAAAAAAAATATATATATATATATATATATATATATATATATATATAATGTTTTGGGGTTCTCTGTAATTTTCTAGCAAATAAATGATGATTTTTACATGTAGGAGAGAAATGTCAGAAATTACCTGGGTGCTCCAGAACGCCTGATGGCGCTCCCTGCATGTTGGGCCTCTGTATGTGGCCACGCTGTGTAAAAGTCTCACACATGTGGTATCGCCGTACTCGGGAGTAATAGCAGAATGTGTTTTGGGGTGTAATTTGTGGTATGCATATGCTGTGTGTGTGAAATAACCTGATAATATGACAATTTTGTGAAAAAAAAAAAAAAAGGAAATAGGCCGTCAGTACTTCAGGTGTGATCAATTTTCAGATATTGGCACCATAGCTTGTGGACTCTATAACTTTCACAAAGACCAAATAATATCCACCAATTTGTACTTATTTTTACCAAAGATATGTAGTAGTATGAATTTTGGCCAAAATTTATGAAGAAAAAATGACTAATCTGCTAAATTTTATAACAGAAACGAAGAAAAATTCATTTTTTCGCAGAATTTTCGGTCTTTTTTCTTTTATAGCACAAAAAATAAAAAACTCAGCAGTGATTAAATACCACCAAAAGAAAGCTCTATTTGTGTGAAAAAAGGACAAACATTTCCTATAGGTCCAGTGTTGCATGACTGAGTAATTGTCATTCAAAATGTGAGGGCACCGAAAGCTGAAAATTGGTCTGGTTATTAAGGGTGTTTAAGTGCCCAGTGGTCAAGTGGTTAATAATAGAGCTTGCAGTCAGTAGTGTTAGGAGATAGTGCGTGCTGTCTGCGTGCTCTGTACCCAGTACATACCGCTATAATATAGGGCAGGCCCCTACTTTCAAACATCCAACTTACAAACATCTCCTACTTGCAAACGCAAGGAGACAGCAGCAAGTGAGATGAAAAAAGATGGACGACAAAACAAATTATACAGGGGTGATAACCCTTCCCTATGTTTTCCAAAAAGCTTAAAAATCGTTTTTTTGACTGGAGCTACACTTTAAAAATGTACCGGTTGAAAATGACAAACAGATTCAACTTAACACAACAAACCTACACAGTCCCTGTCTTGTTTGCACCGCCTGTATACTGCTGTTCTGAGTATATAGGGCCTGGGGGCCACACGCATTTCCTTTTTTTAATATGGGTACGGGGTTCCCCTTAATATCCGTACAAGACCCAAATAGGCTGGTAATGGGCAGGGAGGGCTACCCATGCCATGTTTCTCAATGATTTTCAACCATATTGCAGGAACCAGATATAACATTAAAACCGCAAGCAGTTTTAAATGGTGTTATTTCCGTTTAATGTCATTTTGTGCAGGGAATGTTCTAAACACGGGAAACACGTGGCACTTCACAGGCATACTACAGACACCCCCCAGGCACCATATTTAAAGGAATATTTCACTTTTTTTTTTCACTTTAATCGTCATTAAAATCAGTGCTCCCGCCAAAACGGCAGTTTTTAAAACTTTTTTTTGCAGTGACCCATGTCCCCTGAGGCAGGAGGCAGGTCCCCAAACCCTTTTTAGGACACTATCTTGCATATTAGCCGTTAAAATTATCACTTTCCATTTCGAACGTTCGAGTCCCATAGACTTCAATGGGGTTCTAACGTTCGTACCGAACGCGGGGGTCGTTCGCAAGTTCTGGTGCGAACCGAACCGGGGGGTGTTCGGCTCATCCCTACTTCTGGGTGTTTTCCTCATCCAAATCATCTGAGGATCTATTTTGTCTATTTCTAGATTGTGACCTATTCCCTCTTTTAAATGAGCTGCTCCGGTTCCTCCTATTAGTTAAATCAAAGATTTCTCCAGTTTCAAAATCCTGAGTATCTCTTCTATATTTGGATTGTTTAATCATTTTTAAATTTTGTTGGACTTTTTCTATTTCTTTTTTCAAGAGATCATTTTGTTTAATAAATTCCTCATTTTCTTTTATTTCATCTAATTTCTTGGCACTTTCCACTATCAAATTTCTGAATTCATTCATTTGTATCTTTTCTTCTTCCACTATCAGCGTCATAACAGCTATCCCATGATTAATACAGAGCTCTTTCCATTTTGTCAGAAACCTTTCCGTATGTAAGTGTTCAGCTGGTATCGTCTTGTCCCGTAGTCCCCGAGGGACTATTTTATGTTGTATATATGTTTCCAAGAACGATACATCCCATTTTCTATTAAGATGTTTTATTAATAGTTTTTTATGTTCTTTAAAACCACTCCTAACCTCCTCCTCCTTTCCCTGAAGTGATGATGCCTCACCTTCAAATGCTTCACTGATTTCTCTGTCTATTTCCTCTCCTAACACAAAGGCCATATTTTATAGTATGCAGGCCATGCAGATTCTATATCAATGGCGGGATATGTAAAACTATCTAAGATCGTGATCGATTCGTGTATGGTTGGACAAATGGTCTAAGAAGGATCAACTAGGACCCAAACAACTCCACTATTTATACCGTTACATGACTATATCCACTGTCACTACCGAATAGATCCAAATAGTGGCAGTGGGCCCCTCTGAAAGAAATAAGTCCTTATATCACTCCCCAGAGTCTACAAGGTCGAAGCCGTAGCTAACATATAGTCAGAAAAAAAAGAAAGAAAAGAGACTTTTTCCCCTGCTGTTGTGTCCCGCTTTTAACTTGCGTACCAACACCAGGAAAAAAGAAAAGTAGCTACCTTAGGTTTCGGTGAACACATAGGATTTGATTGATATCAAAAATATTTTTATTTCTTTCTATACAGAAAACAATAAACCTTGATTGAATTGCATCAATCGATCCTAGATGTTTACACAACATTAACCAAAGGTGACCCAAAAATCATCCTTATCTGCACAGTTCATACACCCTGACTTTCAACAAACAAAACCAGACATATTCATACTGTAATGGACGCCGTGGCTGGGTCCTGGAAGGACGCTATATTTCCCCTCTGTTTGGGTTGTGCTCTCTTTAGGGAATGAAAATTGATTAACCCACCTGTTAGAGGAAGTGTCTTTAAAAGGCAAGACAGGAAGTTGTAGAGGGGTGTGGAGGAGTGGAGAACACATGGTGGATGGTGTTTGGCGTTTGTTTTGGGTTGCAGCAAATGAAGTGGACAGCAGTGTCCTGTTTGTAAGGCTCCTGGCAGGGGAAGCTACCTGCCATCAAGACCAAGCTCTGTTTCTGATAAGGACAGCTGTTCTGGACTTTGCAAGTCGGTGAGACTACAAATCTTTTTCCTTTTGTTTTTGGCTGCTGTAAAGCTATTTAAGTTAATAAACCGTTTGTTGTATGAAAAGCCTGTGTCCTGCGGTCTACCTGGTCCCCCGAACATTACAAGTGGTGCTCGAATGCGGGCAGGACAAAGTAACAGGCATTTTTTTCTTGCTATTTTTTTTTTTTTTTTTTTTTGTTTTTGTGGATTTGAACTGACATTTAAAGGGACAGTACAGTGAATTTATGTCATGGGTTAAAGCTGCACAACTGCGGAAAGCTGAAACCATGGAGGAGCTAATTAAACAGCTGTCCTTGGCGAATATACAAGCGCAGACCCGCCATGAGGAAGCTAATCAGCGCTTAGCAACGCAGCACAACGAGGCACTGGCTTTGCAGCAAGAAAATACTCGCCTGTTGGTGGCCCAGTTAGCAGCCCAGCAAGCGACCCAACAAGGGGTTATGCAGGATCAGATAGCGGCCTTAAAAGAAGCAGTGCAGCAGCTTTCTCAGGGCCGTGAACAAGTGGCCGTTGCCCCTGGCAACCAGGTGACCATAAGGGCAAGCCATTTCTTGCAGAAGTTGTCCCCGAGTGATGACGTAGAGGCGTTTCTGGCAACATTTGAGAGGACGGCAGAGAGAAAAGGGTGGCCCCAGGACCAGTGGGCCGGCTTAATTGCTCCTTTCCTCACCGGAGATCCTCAAAAAGCCTATTTTGACCTACCACCAGAAGATGCTAAAAATTATCAAAAACTAAAGGCAGAAATACTGGCTCGGTTGGGGGTGACTACGGCCGTTCGGGCCCAACGAGTGCACCAATGGAAGTATCGTTCAAACCGGCCACCGCGATCTCAAATGCATGACCTGGTGCAACTAGTAAAAAAATGGCTGCAGCCCGAAGTGTTGTCTGGCCCCCAAATTGTGGAGCGGATCGTGCTGGACCAGTACTTAAGGTCACTGCCAGATGACCTTCAACGGTGGGTCAGTCATGGAGACCCCAAAACCGCGAACGGCCTTGTTGAGATGGTGGAACGATATACGGTGGTGGAGGATCTGCTTGGCCCCACCAAGCATCAAGGGCCCAGTCTGCCACGGCCCTTCCGATCAACTGCCGCCCTTCGAACGGATGTCCCCAGGAGCCCTGGAACCAACACCCCGGAAGGCCAAGAGTCACACCCGTTACCCCCTCAGCGACCTGTTCCTGATCGGAGAGGAGGGGATGTACAATGTTGGCGATGTCATGCCTGGGGCCATACCCGGGCCCACTGCCCATTGCAGGAAGAACCCATGGAATGCGGGGTTCTTCGGAGGGGGTCTTTTTATGCCCATAAATCGTGTACAACACATCTTGACCTTGGAGAGAGGAATTTTGAGTGTGAAGTCCAAGTGAACCACCACCCTGCATGGGCCTTGCTGGACTCTGGAAGCATGGTAACCCTGGTTCACCCTAGAGTAATTGGGAAGATCGGTCCGGTAAGCAAAATTTTGCGGGTTGTGTGCATTCATGGGGACACTAGATAGTACCCTCTCATCTCGGTGTCCATCTCCACAGCATGTGGCACTGGTACTCAAGAGGTGGGGGTGGTAAAGAACTTGGTACATGACGTTATCATAGGACGAGACTGTCCATTATTTGCAAAACTTTGGAGACAAGGAGAACTATCTGAAAGGTCCAGAGACTGGGAAGAAACTAGTCCCTCTGTTCCTGTTGTAGAGGGTAATAACCCTGAGATGCCACATGTTCATAATATGGACCCAGTTGATAAAAACGCCAAGACTTTGGTTAATAATGATGAAAATAGTGCTGATTCTGTTAAAGATGTCAATATGTGGGGTTCTCAGACCTACCTGAACACTGAGGGGGGGGAACCTTCCCCGCTTCAGGTAATGCTGGGGGAAGATGATGAGGAAATGGCCTCTACCCCTGACTTGCCAGATTTGGGTGTTCCCCAGGGGGCATTTGGTACTGCCCAGATGCAGGACCCCACTTTGGCCAGGGCACGAGAACAGGTTGTAGTAATAAATGGGGAGCCCCAAGAGCCAGGTGCTAATGAGCGGTGGCCACATTTTTCAATACGTAATGAATTGCTTTATCGGGTTACTAAAGTGAGAGAAAATGTGGTAAGACAATTATTGGTACCCCAACAATATAGACGCAAGGTCCTGGACCTGGCCCATGATGATGTGTTAGGGGGACACCTGGGAGTTGAAAAGACGGAGGCACGGATCACCGACCGGTTTTACTGGCCAGGCTTGAAAGCAGAGGTAAGGAGATACTGTACCTCTTGTCCCACCTGTCAGTTGACCGCTCCGGCGACCCATTTCCGGAGCCCGTTGGTCCCTCTACCCATAATTGAGGTCCCATTCGAGAGGATAGCCATGGATATAGTGGGTCCCTTGGTAAAGTCGGCTCGAGGTCATTCTTACATACTAGTGATCCTTGACTATGCCACTCGATATCCTGAGGCGCTACCCCTGCGGAATACCTCCTCTAAGGCTATTGCACGAGAGTTATTCCAGTTGTTTACACGGACAGGTTTTCCCAAGGAAATACTCACAGACCAGGGCACCCCGTTTATGTCGAAGGTTATGGCTGATGTATGCAAACTGTTCCGGATTAAACAGCTGCGCACATCGGTCTACCATCCCCAAACAGATGGATTGGTAGAACGTTTTAATAAGACCCTTAAGTCTATGCTCAAGAGAGTGGTACAAAGGGATGGGAAAGACTGGGACTGCCTGTTACCAGCTCTCCTGTTCGCTATCCGAGAAGTGCCCCAGGCCTCCACTGGGTTTTCGCCCTTTGAATTGGTATATGGGCGGAGACCTCGCGGACTACTGGACTTTGTTAAAGAAGAATGGGAAAGTGAACCAATCCAGCATAAAAGTGTTCTTGAATATGTCTCTCAAATGCAGGAGAGGATCCGAACTGTGATGCCGCTAGTTAAGGAACACTTACAAAAAGCCCAGGAGGCTCAACGACAGGTCTATAATAGGGCAGCCAAAATTAGGAACTTCCAAGTGGGGGATCGAGTAGCAGTGTTGATTCCCACTGTGGAAAGTAAATTCTTGGCCAGATGGCAAGGCCCTTTCGAGGTTGTAGAAAAAATGGGAGAGGTAAATTATAGAGTCCACCAACCAGGCAAGAGGAAACCCTTCCAGATATATCATGTAAACTTGTTAAAGCCCTGGACAGACAGGGAACCAGCGACCTCCCTGGCTAGTACAAAACTTGAGCCTCGGGTTGGGGTGGAGAGTGTCCAAATAGCAAATACCCTGTCTAAAACCCAAAGTCAGCAGGCAAAGGAGTTCTTGCAGA
The DNA here is from genome assembly GCF_037356315.1 of Lithobates pipiens. Lineage (NCBI taxonomy): Eukaryota > Metazoa > Chordata > Amphibia > Anura > Ranidae > Lithobates > Lithobates pipiens. Next base: position 269,062,914 of record NW_027507718.1, on the reverse strand, counting down.
GAAATAAAGAAAAATTTTCAGACTTGCCCGGGCTCACTAGTGTCGTAGAGCATGATATTGTCACAGAACCAGGAGTCAAAGTTTTTGTCCGGCCCTACCGCATTCCAGAGGCTCAAAGGAAGGCCGTTTCAGAGGAAGTAAAAAAGATGTTAGACCTAGGGATTATTGAGGAATCGCAGAGTGAGTGGTCGAGCCCGATTGTGTTGGTACCGAAGCCCAACGGGACTCTGCGATTCTGCAATGATTTCCGGAAACTTAATGAAGTTTCCCGGTTTGATGCCTACCCTATGCCCCGGGTAGATGAGCTTATCGAGAGACTAGGTCCAGCCAGGTATATCACTACGTTAGACCTTACCAAGGGGTATTGGCAAATACCGTTGACTAAGGCTGCTAGAGAGAAAACTGCTTTTTCTACCCCAGAGGGGAGTTTTCAGTACAAAAGGATGCCTTTTGGATTGCAAACTGCTCCAGCCACTTTCCAGAGAGCAATGGATAGGATTTTACGACCTCACCGGAAGTATGCCTCAGTATACTTGGACGATATAGTCATTTTTAGCAAAGACTGGGAATCACATTTGCCCAAAGTGCAGGCAGTGCTGGACTCTCTTTGGAAGGAGGGGTTTACAATAAACCCTGAAAAATGTGCTTTGGGAATGGAGGAGGTGAAATACCTGGGTTATATCGTGGGTAGAGGGGTAGTGAAACCTCAGGTCAACAAGATAGAGGCTATACAGAATTGGCCCCGCCCCCTCACAAAAAAGCAGGTACGTGCATTCCTGGGCATGGTGGGATACTACAGGAGGTTTGTACCCAACTTTGCCACGTTGGCGGCTCCGTTGACCGATCTGACTAAGGGTCGGAAATCGGTCATGGTGGAGTGGAATGCAGACGCTGAGAAGGCTTTTTTGGAGCTCAAGTCGGCGCTGTGCCAACACCCTGTCCTTGTAGCACCCAATTTTTCAAAAGAATTTATTGTCCAGACTGATGCTTCCAATGTAGGATTGGGAGCGGTGTTGTCACAGGTTATTCATGGCGAGGAACACCCGATAGTCTTCCTCAGCAGGAAGTTAACACCAGCGGAGAAAAACTATGCCATAATTGAACGAGAGTGTCTGGCCATTAAGTGGGCTCTGGAATCCCTCAGATATTACCTTTTGGGGAGGAAGTTTAGGTTGATTTCTGACCATGCCCCTTTAACATGGCTGAGACAGGGAAAAGGGACTAATGCCAGGGTTACCCGATGGTTCCTGGCACTCCAGGAATTTAAGTTTGTAGTGGAGCATAGGCCCCGGAGACTGCATCAAAACGCAGATGCCCTCTCCCGAGTCCATTGTTTGAGCTCCACTGTTGCCTCCACCTCCTTGGCGTTGGGGCACAGGGGGGGGATATGTAATGGACGCCGTGGCTGGGTCCTGGAAGGACGCTATATTTCCCCTCTGTTTGGGTTGTGCTCTCTTTAGGGAATGAAAATTGATTAACCCACCTGTTAGAGGAAGTGTCTTTAAAAGGCAAGACAGGAAGTTGTAGAGGGGTGTGGAGGAGTGGAGAACACATGGTGGATGGTGTTTGGCGTTTGTTTTGGGTTGCAGCAAATGAAGTGGACAGCAGTGTCCTGTTTGTAAGGCTCCTGGCAGGGGAAGCTACCTGCCATCAAGACCAAGCTCTGTTTCTGATAAGGACAGCTGTTCTGGACTTTGCAAGTCGGTGAGACTACAAATCTTTTTCCTTTTGTTTTTGGCTGCTGTAAAGCTATTTAAGTTAATAAACCGTTTGTTGTATGAAAAGCCTGTGTCCTGCGGTCTACCTGGTCCCCCGAACATTACAATACATACAACAATAAAACAGATAGCGGCGCCTCCTATGGCCATACATGTGGTGATATACTGAGTATGATCAAATTGTACCAATAATACGCTTCTATTTGGAAGCATGAGATAAAAATCTCTCGGAAATCTGCACATGTATGGTCATCAAAGTAGGGGATCAGCATCACTTCCTGCTGAAGCCCGCACTGTCTCCTGGGATCTCGTCCAAGTAATCCCAGGAGACATTGCGGCTAATGCAACCGAAATCTCGCGAGATTTCGGTTGCATTAGCCGCAATGTCTCCTGGGATTACTTGGACGAGATCCCAGGAGACAGTGCGGGCTTCAGCAGGAAGTGATGCTGATCCCCGCAAGAGACCGCCCATCGCCGCAGGGGAGGAAAATCAAATACTACGAATTACAAAAGGTAGATTAATAAAAAAAAAAAAACATGTGGCATTATCAAATGTACGGTCTAGAGGCAACAGAATGGGCAAATGTATTATTATGAGTGCAGAACCGCTTTAACTTTTACCTTCTACCCAAATAATCAGGCCACACAGGAGTTGGAGTATATATGGCCATAGCAGCCTTTTATTAACACTCTTCAAACCAATAACTTAAATAACTTTATTAAATATATATATATATATCTATATATATCAACTGTTTGGTAACGGTAATTTTAAAAGAACTCCCAGTCAGTTGGTCTTTGACGGTACCACGTTCCACCTTTTAAACATAACCTTTTTCCACCATTCCACTGCGAGACCACCTTTTCCATACCAGGCCTCCGGCCATTTATAAGCCTGGAGACAACCACCTTCCCGCAATGCCACCAAATCCCGTATTCCAGCCTACCCTTCCGCTGGGATACACCAAAAGGGAGGGCCCATATCCCTATGAGCTCCCCCCCACATTTCCATCATCTGTTTCCTTTTGCCCCATGAAAGACCAAAAGACACCGCCGCTACAGCTGCTATGACGACCCTCATCACCGAACCTGCAAAAGAAACAAAAACACAGACAACAAGAATGACCACAAACACAAAATACCATCTTTTCTTTTTTTCTTTTTTTTTTACATATTTATTTATATTATTTCTTATTTTTTTTTGAAAAACAAAGAGAAAAAGAAAAAAAAAAAATTACAGGGCGGGTGGGTGGGCAACTCTCCTGCAACTGAAAACCACGCTGCCGTCTCAGCTCCTCCCCTTCCTTTTATAATGCTCCGCCCCCTTCTTCCTTCTTTCTCTCCGCCCTCCCCTCCTTACTTATCTTTATTTTATTAACCCCCTACGCTCTTCCCTCAGCATTCGTCATGGCCGGCCCTCCACCCAGCCTCTGGCTTAATTCCGTGCCTCTCTTGACCCATGCATTAGGGACATACCTCTCCGTACTTTTTCCCCTTGTAATTACCCCTTCTTTCCCTTCTAATAATTCCTATACCATTATTCTCTTAACTTTTACCTTCTACCCAAATAATCAGGCCACACAGGAGTTGGAGTATAAATGGCCATAGCAGCCTTTTATTAACACTCTTCAAACCAATAACTTAAATAACTTTATTAAATATATATATATATATACATCCACCCGGGCAAATCATACTTAGTGGCAAGTTCCCCATACGTCCTCAGGGCACCCCCTGTGATGATGTCGCCCAACGTCCGCACCCCATATCTCACCCATACCCTCGAGTCAGGGACCGTCCGAAAGTGCGGGAGGCTAGGGTTCTCCCATATTGGCTGCCTGGGGGACCAGACTCCCGGCCTAATAAACCGTTTCCGGGCCAACCCCCACACCCTAAGCGTCGTTCTAGTTGGAAGTGGAAGCCCCCGACATGCCCCCGGGCCCTTGTATACTAAATCGGCGAGATCCTCCAAAGAACCCACCCCAGCCGCTTCAACACAGTTCGCAGCGTTCGTCCTAGATCGGGCAAACCACCAACGAACCGACACAAGCACCGCCGCCCAATAATAGACCCTGAAGTCGGGCAAAGCCAACCCCCCACAACGCACAGGTAGACACAAAGTGGACCGTGCAATCCTCGGGTTAGATCCCCCCCAAATAAAGGAGCCCACACAACCATCCAGTTCCGCAAAAAAGGCTCGCGGGAGCAAAACGGGGGAGTTCCTAAAAAAATAGAGGAACCTAGGGAGGAAGACCATCATGCGGCCAGGGCGCAGCTGCCAGCAGTTGCGACCCTATCTATGGATCCGGTGGAGGACCTACTGTCTCTGGACCAGCTCTCCAAGCCTCTCTCGTCCCTGTACACCTTGCTACTCAGTGTGGATTCTCCCAAGATGGAGAAACTGTGGAAAGCCTGGCGGAGGGACATTCCCTCCTTGGAGAGGGAGGATTGGGGTGACTGTTTCCAGGATAGTCTTGGTCTGGTGATTTCTTCCAGAGATAAGGTAATACAGACTAAGTTTTTACATAGGGTTTATTACACTCCGCAGCGGTTGCACAGACTGTATCGACAGCGGGACCCTGCCTGTACCAGATGTGGAGCAGCAGAGGGAACGTTCTTCCACATGTTCTGGAGCTGCCCGATGGTGGCCGCCTTTTGGGCTGATGTGTTTGACACCATTGATGACCGTTTGGGCTTCTCTCTGCCCCGGTCTCCGGAGCTGGCTCTTCTCGGCATTCAGGACGAGGAACAGAGGCCACGCTATTCCAAACTCCTGATCGCCTTTTTGCTTTATTATGCCAAGAAGGCCATTCTCCTTCGCTGGACCTCTGCTTCCCCCCCGACGCTGACCCTGTGGGAGGACATCATTAATAAGGCCCTCCCGTTGTACAAAATGACATATATTAGTAGGAAGTGCCCTAGGAAGTTTGATGGCATATGGCTGCCCTGGACGGGTGGAGACAGGGCAGGGATATAGATACAGGAATTCTCATCGTCGGGTCTGTGGGTCGGGCCTTCTCCCCCCCTCCTCCGCCCCCCCCCTCCTCCTTCTCCCCCCTCCTTCTCTTCTTCTTTTTCTTTTTCCTTCTCTTGTCCTTCCCCCCCCGTGCTTTTGCCCTTTCCTCTTCCGCCCTTTTCTTTTTCCCTTGGTCTTCCCCATCTCTACATGCACCCCCCCCCCCCCCCCCTCTGTGGGATTTGATGAAGGCATGGTGGATATCATACTGCTTTATCTCTTGTATGATCTCTGGCTAGCCACTGCCTTCGCAGGGTAATGTCGGGGACGGTTGTTGAATAATATATGTTGTATTCCATGTGGGTTGTACTATATCCTGATTTTCCTTTTTCTTTGTTGTGTGTTCTACACCACCTGTTTTATGCTTTAATTTGGATTTTTCTGTTTTCTGAATTGTAACTTGTGTCTCTAATATCAATAAAGCGAACTTTATTCACCGTGAAATATATATATATATATATATATATATATATATATATATATCTATATATATATCAACTGTTTGGTAACGGTAATTTTAAAAGAACTCCCAGTCAGTTGGTCTTTGACGGTACCACGTTCCACCTTTTAACCACTTGCCGACCGCCGCACGACGATGTACGTCGACAGAATGGCACGGGCAGGCATAAGGGCTTACATGTACGTCCTTGCCCGCCCGCGGGTCGGGGGCCCGATCGGGCCCCCGCCCGGTGCCTGCGGCGGTCGGTATTCGTTCGGGAGCGATCCCGGACGAGGGGACGGCCATTCATTCATGGCCACCCCCTCGCGATCGCTCCCGACGAATGAAAATGTCCCGTGACATCACTTCCTCTCCTGTAATGTAAACACAGGAGAGGAAGTGATGTATTCTCTCCTCCGTGTCGGTATTTTTCGTTCCGGCACCGAGGAGAGAGCATCGGTGAGTTGCACAAGCACTACACTACACAGTAGAACATGCCAGGCACACTCACACCCCCCCTTTACCCCCCGATCACCCCCCAATTACCCCTGCCCCCCCAGTCACAGTGACACCAATTGCTTTTTTTTTTTTTTTTGCATTGGTGTCATTTGTGACTGTAATAACTGTTAGGGCAGTTAGGGTTAGCCCCCTTTAGTTCTAATGTGCCCCCCTAACCCCCCCAATAAAGGTTTAACCCCGTGATCACCCCCCCTCGCCAGTGTCACTAAGGCTGGGTTCACATTGCAGCGGTTTATGAGAACGAATGTGATTCGCACCGCACTGCAGTGCAAATCACATCCGATCTCTGTGCGATTCGAGTTCAGCCATACAGATAGTATGGCTGAATTCGTGTCGCACCCGCCGCAAATTCGCACGGGACCCTTTTTTTGGCCCGCAGCAGAATCGGATCGCATGGGTGTTCACACCATGCGATCCGAGTTTGCAGATGGCACTGCGATATGCGAACTGATCTGGGGGTGTCATTAACATTTCACTGACACTCCCAGCAGTTCGCATAGGGCAGTGTGAACTGCCGCCGGGAGGCATGCGATGCGGGAACCCGCCGCGGATTCATGGCGTTCCCGCATCGCTCCAGTGTGAACCCAGCCTAATAAGCGATCATTTTTCTGATCGCTGTATTAGTGTCACAGGTGACGCTAGTTAGGCAGGTAGGTATTTAGGTTCGCCGCAGCTTTTTATAGCGCCAGGGACCCCCATATACTACCGCATAAAGCCCCCTGATTTCCCCCTAGTTAACCCTTTCACCAGTGATCACCATATAACTGTTACAGGTGACGCTGGTTGGTTAGTTATTTTTTTATAGTTTCAGGGCACCGCCATTTATTACCTAATAAAGGTTTAACCCCCTGATCACCCGGCGGGTGTCATTTGTGACTGTAATAACTGTTAGGGCAGTTAGGGTTAGCCCCCTTTAGTTCTAAGGTACCCCCCTAACCCCCCCAATAAAGGTTTAACCCCGTGATCACCCCCCGTCGCCAGTGTCACTAAGGCTGGGTTCACATTGCAGCGGTTTATGAGAACGGATGTGATTCGCACCGCACTGCAGTGCAAATCACATCCGATCTCTGTGCGATTCGAGTTCAGCCATACAGATAGTATGGCTGAATTCGTGTCGCACCCGCCGCACCCGCCGCAAACTCGCACGGGACCCTTTTTTTGGTCCGCAGCAGAATCGGATCGCATGGGTGTTCACACCATGCGATCCGAGTTTGCAGATCGCACTGCGATATGCGAACTGATCTGGGGGTGTCATTAACATTTCACTGACACTCCCAGCAGTTCGCATAGGGCAGTGTGAACTGCCGCCGGGAGGCATGTGATGCGGGAACCCGCCGCACATTCGTGGCGTTCCCACATCGCTCCAGTGTGAACCCAGCCTAATAAGCGATCGTTTTTCTGATCGCTGTATTAGTGTCACAGGTGACGCTAGTTAGGCAGGTAGGTATTTAGGTTCGCCGCAGCTTTTTATAGCGCCAGGGACCCCCATATACTACCACATAAAGCCCCCTGATTGCCCCCTAGTTAACCCTTTCACCAGTGATCACCATATAACTGTTACAGGTGACGCTGGTTGGTTAGTTATTTTTTTTATAGTTTCAGGGCACCCGCCATTTATTACCTAGTCTCACTAGTGTACCCCTAAATTTAGGGGTGTCTACTTTCCAAAATGGGGTAATTTGGGGGGGGGGGGTTTGTGCCATCTTGGCATTTTATGGCCTTCAAAACTGTAACGCCCTTAGAAAGCCTGAAGGCGGTGCTTGGTTTTCGGGGCCCCGTACGCGGCTAGGCTCCCAAAAAGTCCCACATATGTGGTATCCCCGTACTCAGGAGAAGCAGCAGAATTTATTTTGGGGTGTCATTTCACATATGCCCATAGCATGTGTGAGCAATATATCATTTAGTGACAACTTTGTGAAAAAAAATAAAAAAAAATTAAAGTTTGTAATTTTCCCGCAACTTGTGGCAAAATATAAAATATTCCATGGACTCAAAATGCCTCTCAGCAAATAGCTTGGGGTGTCTACTTTCTAAAATGGGGTCATTTGTGGGGGTTTTGTGCCATCTTGGCATTTTATGGCCTTCAAAACTGTAATAGGTAGTGAGGAGTGAAGTCAAATATTTACGCCCTTAGAAAACCTGAAGGCGGTTCTTGGTTTTCGGGGCCCCGTACGCGGCTAGGCTCCCAAAAAGTCCCACATACGTGGTATCCCCGTACTCAGGAGAAGCAGCGGAATTTATTTTGGGGTGTCATTTCACATATGCCCATAGCATGTGTGAGCAATATATCATTTAGTGACAACTTTGTGTAAAAAAAAAAAAAAAAAATTATTTTTTGTCATTATTCAATCGCTTGAGGCAAAAAAATAAAATATTCAATGGGCTCAACATGCCACTTATCAATTTCCTTAGGGTGTCTACTTTCCAAAATGGGGTCATTTGGGGGGGTTTTGTACTGCCCTGCCATTTTAGCACCTCAAGAAATGAGATAGGCAGTCGTAAACTAAAAGCTGCGTAAATTCCAGAAAACGTACCTTAGTTTGTAGATGTGACAACTTTTGCGCAAACCAATAAATATACAATTATTGACTTTTTTTTTACCAAAGACATGTGGCTGAATACATTTTGGCCTAAATGTATGACTAAAATTGAGTTTATTGGATTTTTCTAATAACAAAAAGTAGAAAATATCATTTTTTTTCAAAATTTGCGGTCTTTTTACGTTTATATCGCAAAAAATTAAAATCGCAGAGGCAATCAAATACCATCAAAAGAAAGCTCTATTTGTGGGAAGAAAAGGACGCAAATTTTGTTTGGGTACAACATTGCATGACCGCGCAATTACCAGTTAAAGCAGCGCAGTGCCAAATTGTAAAAAGACCTCTGGTCATTTACCAGCAAAATGGTCCGGTCTGAAGGTGGTTAAACATAACCTTTTTCCACCATTCCACTGCGGGACCACCTTTTCCATACCAGGCCTCCGGCCGTTTATAAGCCTGGAGACAACCACCTTCCCGCAATGCCACCAAATCCCGTATTCCAGCCTACCCTTCCGCTGGGATACACCAAAAGGGAGGGCCCATATCCCTATGAGCTCCCCCCCACATTTCCATCATCTGTTTCCTTTTGCCCCATCAAAGACCAAAAGACACCGCCACAGCCCGCAAGGATGACCCCCTTGTCCTTAAGGGCCCCTCCACACCCGCAGGGCCCGTTCGATCCCATCTTGCAACCCCAACGCCCAAAGGTCAATGCCCACTGCCGACAGATGGACCCCATCCCCCCGAAGGTACATACCCACGTTCACCTCCAACTCCAAGTGGCGCGCCACTAAACCTCCATTACGTTTTATGAACCTCCCCAAAACCTTGTTAACTTTAATACGGGCTTTGTTAAGTCGGACCACAGACCGTGCCATCCGCCAGGCCGTGCGTGCTACAATGTCAGACCAGACTATGACCATACCCGGGAAATCCCTCCGAAGCATGAGAAAATCGCACTTCACGTCTGCTATTATCTCCCGAGTAGACCTAATCCCCAGGTCATTCCCCCCAACATGGAGAACCAGCACATCAGGGGGCCTATCCAGTCTGGCGTACCAGTGTATTTCAGGTATGACCCTACCCCACTTCATCCCCGGGATACCCAACCACCTGATGCAAGCCTCTCTACGCGGGATCCCCAGCTGTCGTCCTTCCGACCTGACATCTGCTCGACTGGCACTCCAAAAAACATAGGAGTGTCCGAGAATCCAGACGAGGCGTGGTAAACCTCCATCTGAAACGACACAGACAAAAATCAACAACCCCCTTACACAAGCCCCACTCACCCCCCGACACCGAAAACAGCCTACACCAAGTGCGGCCGAACATATGACCTGAAACGCCTGGACTCCCACCGCCCAATCCGTTTTACCGCAGCCTCGTCCAACCCGCATCTGGCAGCCTCAGTGGCCACCCCGATGCGGAAGGAGTGCGAAGCAAACTGCGCCCCGTCGAACCCCCCTAACGTCAAACATTTTCTAAACACCGCTATAAATTGGAATTTGGACAGGAAACTCCCATCCCGATGCACTAACAGTGGACCCTCCCCTTGTGGTCGAAGCCTCATGAACTCCGTCACCGCCATCACCGGACAGATTTCTGAACCCGGCAATGCATACAACCAAACGTCCACACCCTTCCCCTTCTGGTCCGTTTTGGACCTACGCAGTTTCAAACACACGCACCCTTCCCCCAATGCCACATCCTGACCCAACAAACCCCCCCCAACATTCTTCGCTGGACTGACCAGCTCACCCACCCGGAAGGCCCCGAAAAAAGCCAAGGAAAAAGCTGTTCGAAACAGCTGAGCTTCATAACTGGACGCACACAAACCCCCCAACTGCCGGCAAATCGCCTGCAAAATAACAGAAGTCACCGGCCTCCTCCCGTCCGTCTTCTGATTACCCTTCCTGTACCCCTTCAACGCCTGCCGTACCCAGAAACCTTTCGTCACATCCGGTTCTCCCCGCAACTTAAACCAAAATGCCAGTGCCGCCAGCTTCCGTTCGATCCCAGAAACTGACCCTCGCCCTTCCATCTGCCTCACCACAAAATACAAAACCAACGGACTACTGTCTGCCCCCCTACCCCCCAGCTCGGCGTCCGCCAGCCGTGAAAACTCCAGCCACTCCCTCCAAACTTTACTGTACGACGACCAAGTCGACTCGCTCACCGACCTCCTGATCCATCCCGTGGCGATCCCAAAGCAATTTTCCAAAGCCATTCTGGGCAGGGCATCCCCTCTCTCGCCGCTCCCGGAGCCAAGTCCCGAAACCTCTGCCACTGAAATCGAGACAAGGCATCGGCCAGGTTATTCTCCACCCCCGGAATGTGTACGGCATACAGAAATATGTTCATCTGCAGGCACCTCAGCACCAGGTGGCGCAGCAGCCTGATCACCGGAGGGGAAGAACCCGAAATCCGGTTAATCACCTGCACGACTCCCATATTATTGCAATTCAACCTAATCTTAAGGTCCCGACAGGACGCACCCCACAATTCCAAAGCCACCACCACCGGAAATAGCTCCAGCAGAACCAGGTTCTTAGTCAACCCCTCCTCTACCCAAGTCCGCGGCCAGGCCTCCGCACTCCACCGACCTTGAAAATACGCCCCGTACCCTGTCGACCCAGCCGCATCCGTCAGCAGCTCCAGGTTGAAGTTACTCACCGGCCCATCCATCCACACAGAACGTCCGTTGTAATCCTCCAAAAACGTGTGCCAGACCCGCAAATCCTCTCCATGTTCCCTGGTCAGTCTAACGAAATGAGTCGGAACTGAGACTCCCGCCGTGGCCGCCAACAGCCGTCGGCAAAACACCCTGCCCATGGGGATGATGCGGCAAGCGAAGTTGAGCTTACCCAAAACCGACTGCAGCTTCCTGAGCTGCACCTTCCGCAGCCCCACCAGCTCTTTTATCTCTGTCCGGAGTCCCTCCACCTTGTCCTGCGGTAGCCGGCATTCCATGGCGACCGTGTCCAGTTCAATGCCTAAAAAACTCAGCACCTCCACTGGACCCTCCGTTTTGTCCGGCGCTAGAGGGACCCCAAACTTCTCAGCAATGTGCTGCAACGTGGCCAACAGTATCGCACACACATTGGAAACTGGGGGGCCCACTACGAGGAAGTCATCCAGATAGTGGATGACTGAACCCCATCCGGACAAATCACGCACTACCCACTCCAAGAAAGAGCTAAAGAGCTCAAACAGGGCGCAGGAGACGGAGCAGCCCATGGGCAAGCATCTGTCCACATAAAACCTATCCTGCCAACAGCACCCCAGAAGACGAAAACTTTCCGGGTGTACCGGCAGCAACCGAAACGCTGACTCAATGTCCGATTTTGCCATGGGTGCTCCCCGCCCAAAATGCCGCACCCAACCCACCGCCGCATCAAAGGAAGTGTAAGACACCGTGCAGGCTTCCGGGTCAATTGCGTCATTCACCGAACCCCCTTTCGGAAAAGAAAGGTGGTGAATAAGCCAAAACTTGTTAGGTTCCTTCTTAGGCACCACCCCCAAAGGGGACACCACCAGATCCGTCAACGGCAGATCCGAGAAAGGGCCACTCATCCTCCCCAACGCAACTTCTTTGGCCAATTTTTCCGAAACCACCCCCGGATGTAACAGCGCGGATCGCAAGTTCCGAGCCATCGGCGGAACCTCAGCCATGGAACACGGAATTTTAAAACCCACCGCAAAACCCTCCCCCAACACTCTCGCCGCCTCCCTATTCGGGTACCTATTTAGGAAAGGACGCATCCTTTCCACCTTCACCGGCGTTGTCCCTCTTAAAAGCAGCGTCTGCGCCGCGTTTACCCCGCTTGAAGCAACGGGACAGTGCGTGGCTCCCCCCACATCCGGAACACTCGTGCCGGAAACGACAGGACCCTCCAAACTTGCAAGACCCCTCGTTAAATTGCCAGCACACTCCAAACTTCTTGCCAGCCTGAAGTCCCGAGGCGGGGGTTCCCCCGCCCCCCCCTGAAAAAACTGCGACGGCGCCCTTGCCGACGACATCAAGCGCATCCAAAGGCTGATATCCTTGTGATCCCACCTGATATCCGGCCGAACCGCCCTCCTCTGCCGAAATTGCTCGTCGTACCTTAGCCACGCCGAGCCCCCATAAACCCTATGCGCCTCCCCAATGGCGTCCATATAGCAAAAGAGAGCCGAGCAATGCTCCGGAGACTTCTCTCCGATCACGCTGGCCATGATGGCGAACGCCTGCAGCCAGTTCGTGAAAGTCCGCGGTATAAGCCTATACCGCCTCTTCTCCTCGTCGTCCTTCTTGGAGTCATCAGGCTTGACCCTATTCAGATTAAATTTTTCCAGGGGCAGCAAGGAAAATATCTCCACATACTCACCCTTGGTGATCTTGTCCCACACTTCCTGCTTCAGATGTGCGCCCAACGGCCCCTCATAGCACACATACACCTCGCACTTCGTGGCGTCCGCTATCCTAACCACATCCACCCTGGGCGCCGCTGCCACCTCCCCCTTCTTTCCCCCCCCCGGAGTACTTACCCCAGCGTCCCCCGTCGCCGAAACCGCCAGAGGCACGACCACCGGCGGAGCCGCTGCCAAAGGTGCAGAGCCCTCCTCCCGCGGAGTCCCCTCCGTCCGTTGCGCCTCCTGTTGCGCGCTCGCCCCCACCGGGGCCCCCGGAACCTGTTGGGCCCCCAGCACACCACTCAACAAGGGACACCCCAAGCCGCCCACCTGCGTCTGCGACCCCAGCCCCAGTTGTCCCCCCGGACCCCCAACCCAAGGAGCCGCCCCTGGGTGGACCCCCGTGGCCCCGGCCGCAAACCGGTGAATCAGAACCTGGATTCCTCCCAAGAAGGATTGGAAATGATCGTGTGACCCGCCCCCCATGGGCCCACTGCGTCAGGCCCAACACCACCCCCAGTAGCCCGCACATCCCCCCCAACAATCCCACACAAAGCAGCATCAAAATCACTAGGCGAGAGATGTAGAGTCTTACCTGGCTGCCTGGGTCTGTTCCCGTCAGCCGCCGCTCCTGATGCTCCAGCCGCCGCGACGCCGCCCCGGATCTCCTCCTCCGAACCCGATATCTCACCTTCCGAACGCTCTCCTGCGTAGGTAGCAGAGGCGTGCTCAGCCTGCCGGGCGACTCCACCCCAGCGGCCGTGGATCGACAACTGCTTGTAGAAGCCCGCACACCGTCGTCCCGTCCCCTGGCTCCACTCCGTGCGACCGCCGCCATCCGACTCCTCACCGGTCCCCCAGCTCTCCCTCTCTCGTCAGCCGCTTATCTTCTCCCATCCAACCGTCCGGACCTGCCCGCAGCGTCTGGTTGCTGGCGCACAGGCGTGATACTGCGTCTCCTGCGCCGGGTCCCCCCCTGCGACAAAGACGCCGCGCTTCCACGGGTGACCGCCGCCCCCTCCTGCCCTGACCTCGCCGGCGGGGAGCTGGCTCCTTCTGCATCTCCAGCCTCGCTCCCCGAGCCCCGCCCATGAAGAGGATTCCGCCCGGACCCCCCAGGCACTGTGGCGCCCGAACGTTTTGCAGGGGGGGCCGGCGGGTCCGTCACCGGGCTCCTAGGGTGGCGCTGGGCTCTGGTGGAGGGGCCTGGGGAAAAACGTTCCGGCGGCCTGGACCGCCGAGCGCGTGGAGTGGTCTCCCCCCCCGTAACCGGCCCCCCTCCCGCCGCAGCGGTAATGGCCGCCACCTGGCTCTGCAGCCAGTCCGCCCCACGTGACGCCGCCGCGGCCCGCAGCCGCGAAAACAGCGCGTCCAGGTCCGACATGCTATGTCCCGTGGCGCTGTGCTACAAAAACCCACCCTTCGCTCAGGATACCCCCCACCGAGTCCGGACAGTCCCGCTGGGTAACCCCCGCCGCCCACTGCGCGCCTACCGCACAAACGCAGCACAATCAACGGAGCAGGTCCTCCCTCTGGCAACTCTCCTGCAACTGAAAACCACGCTGCCATCTCAGCTCCTCCCCTTCCTTTTATAATGCTCCGCCCCCCTTCTTCCTTCTTTCTCTCCGCCCTCCCCTCCTTACTTATCTTTATTTTATTAACCCCCTACGCTCTTCCCTCAGCATTCATCATGGCCGGCCCTCCACCCAGCCTCTGGCTTAATTCCGTGCCTCTCTATACAGGAGGCTCAAGCTACAAGAAATTCTATGACAAAGGAAAAAGAGGAAGTTCTGCTTTTCAGGTAGGAGAAAAGGTGTGGTTATTGGCCGTTAAATCTTAAACTCTCTTATCCTTTTCGGAAGCTTGGAACAAAATGTATTGGCCCTTTTGAAGTCAAGAGGATAAATAATTCAGTAGCCTTTGAACTGGCATTACCAGACTCCTATAGAATCCACCTGGTATTCCACGTTTCTCTTCTCAAACCAGTGGTTTCCAGCCCCTTTCCTGGAAGAGAAGAATTGCTGCCACCACCTCCAGTGTTGGTGGAAGGTGAAGCAGAATTTGAAGTTGAAGCCATCGTGGTTTGCAGAAAGAGAGGTACGCAAGTCCATTACCTAATTAAATGAAAGGGTTACCCCCCGAAGATAATTCTTGGGAGCCTTCTTGCAATATACATGCTCCAAGAGTGTTACAAGTCTTTAACAGGAGACACCCGGAGAAAGTGCCCCATTTGGGCATCCTGGGGGCTGCCCCTCGGGGAGGAGGCACCGTCAGGGAAATGGTCGTGGAAGTGTTGGCAATCTTGCCACTAGAAGAAATGGACATCATAGATGCATAATGTGACAGATGGATCCCAATGTTGGCCTATAAAAGACAGCCTCTGTCTGACCCAAGTTGCTGGATTGTCATCAGCTTCCTGTATTCCTGAACCTCTGTGTTATTCCTTGGATCTCCTGTTCTTGATCTGGCTCGTTCCAGACCTGTTGACCTTCTCTCCTGACTCACCCCCTGGCTTGCTCCTTGACCTTCCTTCTGCTGATTATCCGTGCATGACCCCGGCTTGCTTTATGGACTTTACCTCTGCCTGATTACCTGTGCATGACACCGGCTTGCTATATGGACTTTGCCACTGCCAGATTACCTGTGAATGACCCCCGCTTGCTATATGGACTTGCTCAGGTTTGATTACCAGTTTATGACCTCAGCTTACTTCACGGATTTGATCTTGCTTCTTGTCATCCTGTGTTTGACCCTCAGCCGGGTGTCCACTGACCATCCAGTGTTTGACCCTCAGCTGGGTGCCCACTGGCCATCCTGTGTTTGACCCTCAGTCGTGTGTCCACTGCTGTCCTCTAAAGCACGGTTTATTCCAGAACAACTGGGAGTTCCTGACTGCCTGTGCACCACCACACCCTGGCAGTCCTCCCAAGGTGATGGTCTTCTGGACCCATCCAGATCCTGCCGGCAACCCATGCATCTTCGGGCTGTATACCTTCTGTGGCACTTTCAGAGGTATACTGCACCTAGCCGCAAGAGGAGCCCCTCTTTGCACATTGGCTTCAGATTAGGTACATGACGGCAGGATATGCCTATTTCCTATGGTATAGGAGATATTTCTCCTCCCTTTCCTTGCTTTTACATGCAATTAATTATCTGCTCACTGCCCTGGTCATGTGTATTTATAAGGCGCAATGTCAGATGCAAATCACGATCTTGACAACGTCATTGATGATAAAACACGTAGGGAGGAGCTAGGACGTGTGATGACATTGCCCTTCGGGATGTGGTGGCCATTTTGTTGGTTGGAGACGACTTTCAGATTTAAGTCAATGCCTACAATTTTCCTGTAACATGTGAGTGCAATATTTTACAACTTTTAATAAATCTTTTTTGGAGCATAATGGATGCGAGTAACCGATAGACCTGGGGCAGTGGATATATCCAGTAAGAGTACTAAGAGATATCCCTCTAAGACACCACTCCAGCTGACTGTTTTGAACAAGCCTGATTGACCTCTGTAATGTGGGTCCATGCATAGAGGTGCATAGAGGTAATTGGGTGTTGGTGGAGGCTTCAGCCCCGGAAGAATTTACCCCCTTCCTGACCACAGCACTTTTTTTTTTACACTGCGTCACTTTAACTGACAATTGCGTGGTCGTGCGACGTGGCTCCCGAACAAAATTGACGTCCTTTTTTTCCCCACAAATAGAGCTTTCTTTTGGCGATATTTGATCACCTCTGCGGTTTTTATTTTGTGCGCTATAAACAAAAGAAAAATGTCAATTTTGAAAAAATTGCATTATTTTTTACTTTCTTCTATAATAAACATCCCCAAAAAATATATAAAAAAACTGCCTACCCCTACAGGAGTCAGTGGATTGAAACAATGCATGTAGTGGGGTTTATGCATCTATCACTACTGGAAGTGTCAGCTTCTGAACTACGAATTTCCATTTAACACAGCAATAATCAAAGTCACTTAAACACAACTGTTAACTATGAAAAATGTGTCTAATAAAATATATATAGTGATCATTTTTTATTGTCATGATTATTGCAGAAATATGTACAAAATGCTTCCTATGACCATTACGGTTGAGTGTATTTAGTATAATATCAGTGTGGCTTAATAAAGTGCATTCTCATGCTGAATACAGGATTTAGCATGCCAAATATCCCATAGTTGCCAGCATTTTCTGGTTGTTTGATCAATGTGTTACCAAAAAAGCTTCAGTTGAATTACTAATTTTGTATAAGAATATACAACAATATAGGGTTTATCAACTTGCCAGTAAATGATAACTGTAATAATGCCAGAGCAATTATTTGCTCTCTCATAAATGAACAAAGTAAATTGAAGCAGCCACTCATTCTTCAGGGAGTCCCGGAGCAGAGGATCGGTGCAGGGACAGCATGACATGTGCGGACTGCACAGTCACGCTGTCAGGGGGGGCTGAGGCATGTTCCCTTTAAGAAAAGGGGAGGTGCCTCAGCAAGAGATGTGATCGCCGGGAGAGGAAGAAGGCGAGGGGGAGGAAGTGACATCAGTCATGAGCGGCGGGGAGAGAGATTAACACGCTCCCACCGCTCTGTCCCCCTTCTCCTTAGTAATGGCGGCTCCGGTGGCACTAACGGCGCTTGTAGCGCAATTGCGGGAGGCGGCAGCAGCGCAAGGGGTGGACTGGCTGCAGCCATACTGCGGGATGCCGGATCAGCTCCAAGCGGGGGGGACACGGAGGCTCCACGTGTGCGGCGTTCCCGGCCACCGGAATGCTACAGCCTGGATGCGGTGCAGGGGGAGCAGAGTACACAGAGGCAGTGGAGGGGAGGTAATGTCCATGCACCCCCCAGAGACCACCAGCCCCAGGGACCCAGGAGGGGAGACAGCAGGACGGCTCAGCGCAGAGGCCGGAGTGCGGTGATGGGTGAGCCCAGCGCGACACAGGGATCTGCCCCGCGGCTCATCGCAGGTGCCATGAATGGGCGGCCGTGGCTGCAAGAGGGAGCCCGTGCAGCCAGACAGGCCAGCGGGGAGCAGCAACGCTTCGGGGGGCTGGCCAGGTAGCCGAAGCGGCCAGCAGCCCAGCCAGAACCAGAGGAAGGTACGTGAGGAGCGCGGTGATGGCGGTGAGCAGGAGCAGTGAGAGGACGCCAGGGGCCCAGACCAGTCGGAGAAGCCAGAGTCCATCCAGGCGGCCAACGAACGGGTCTGATGGGTCGACGCAGCGCAAAGGATGCGAGAAGCGCCGCAGATCCCCGGCAGCCAGAGCGGGACACTCTGGGGTGCAGCCAGCAGTCGTACAGCAGGAGGAGGCCAGCGACAGATCGGAGGGAGAACTGTCTGGGTCGGAGCGGGACGAGGACCAGGGACATTCATCAGCGGTGGATATCGGTGTGGCGGCTGATGGGCCCAGTCCTGGGCAGCCCGGTGAGTGCACTTCTACTTTATCTGTTTCGGCTTTATTAGAACAGTTATTGGAGCGGGATAAGGCAAGTGGGTCCACCAGGGAGGGTAGTTCTTCGGGGGTAAGTGGGGTATGGCACCACGCCGAGCAGCCCCAGGAGGTAGGGCAGAGGGCGACAGGGCAGAGGGCGACAGGCTTACAGGATTTATTGCTGGGTTTGCGGGAGCTGGTACAGCTCTTTGAGCCAACCACGGGGGACAGTTCATCACCGGCCCAGGCGTGGGTCCCGTCACAAGGTAAGGAGAGTACGCCAACGGTTACGCCACCAACTGCGGTCGCGAATAGGGTGGAAGCTGAGGCGAAGACAGCGGACACAGTGACGGCGGTGGACATTACGCCTGCAGCAGCGGCCAGTGTTGCAGCTCCGGCTAGCCAGGAGAAGACGTGGGAGAAGAGCGAGGTTTATGTGTGTTTTGAAGGCCCTTTGGGAGCCCATCTTAAAACGGAAGTAAAGGAAAAAATTTGGAAAGGGGAATATGTGGAGATATTCACATTATTGCCACTTGAGAAGTTCAATCTGGATAGATTGAAGCCGGAAGATAGCAAGAAAGAGGACGAGGAGAAACGCAGATACCAACTGATTCCGCGGACGTTCTCGAACTGGCTGCAGGCGTTCGTCATCTTGGCGAGCGTGGTGGGGGAAAAGGCCCCCCAACACTGCTCGGCGTTGTTCGTGTATTTGGAAGCGATTAGTGAGGCGCACCAGACATATGGTGGCATGGCATGGCTGCGTTATGATGAACAATTTCGTCATCTGATGGCCATCCGACCGTCACTAAGATGGGACCACAAGGATATTGGCCTGTGGATGAAGCTGATGACGTCGGCGAGGGCTCCTAACCAGTTTTTCAGGCGGGGGTCGGAGGTAGCGCAGCTCCAGGACAGCCGACCGACAAGAGATGGGGCTTCTGTTGGCAGTTCAACGAGGGCACCTGTAGGTTCGGAGCCAACATGTGTAAGCACACGTGTTCCGCCTGCGGGGATCACACGCCCTCTCAAAGTGCTTCAGGAGAGGAAAGGGACGTGGCGGAGAGCCTGCGAATAAAAGGGATGACGCTGGTGCGGGTGGAAAGGATGCGTCCTTTCCTCAGTAGGTACCCCGACCGACAAGCGGCCCAGCTATTGGAATCAGGTTTTGCGCTGGGGTTTAAAATACCTTGCCATCTGGTGGTAGCTCCTCTCATAGTGAATAATTTACGTTTTGGCCCTGCTGCATTCGGCAGTGGTCACAGAAAAAATTGACAAGGAAGTGAAACTGGGGCGCATAGCCAGCCCGTTCGCTGGTGGTATCCCCCTTGGGTGTAGTTCCCAAGAAGGAGCCAAACAAATTTAGACTGATTCACCACCTGTCATTCCCGAAAGGTGGATCTGTCAATGATTCGATTGCACCGGAGGAGTGTGCGGTAACATACACTTCATTAGATGCGGCGATATCATGGGTTCGACGATACGGCCGGGGGTCCCTTATGGCAAAGGCAGATATTGAATCCGCTTTCAGGTTTTTACCGGTTCACCCTGAAAGCTTTCGTTGGCTGGGTTGCACGTGGAATGGGGCATACTATGTGGACCGTTGCCTCCCGGTGGGATGCTCGATCTCATGTGCTTTCTTTGAAACGTTCAGCTAATTTTTGGAATGGGTGGTGCGGGACGTCTCTGGGATCAACTCGGTTATTCACTATCTGGACGACTTTTTATGTGTCAGCCCACCGAGTTCCAACGTTTGTGCCGTCCTCTTGGGGACGTTACAGCACATAGCGGAGCGGTTTGGGGTCCTGTTAGCCCCGGGCAAGACTGAAGGCCCCACGTCCAACATAGTTTTCCTCGGAATTGAAGTGGATTCCATGGGAATGGAGTGCCGATTGCCGTTGGACAAACTGGAGAATCTCAAGGAGGCAATACGTGGGACCATCGGGCAGCAGAAGGTGCAGCTGAAGCAATTACAATCGCTATTGGTGAAGCTAAATTTTGCTTACCGAATAATTCCCATGGGCAGGGTATTTTGCAGGCGGTTGTCGGCGGCAACAGCAGGGGTCAAGGCCCCCACTCATTTTGTGAGTCTGAACAGTGAGCACAGGGAAGATTTGCGGGTGTGGCATGATTTCCTGGAGTCTTTTAACGGGCGCGCCTTGTGGATGTCGGGCCCCATCAGCAATTGGGATCTGGAATTGTTCACGGACGCTGCAGGATCCACAGGCTATGGGGCTGTCTTTCAAAGGCAATGGAGCGCCGCCCGGTGGCCCACATCTTGGGGGGAAGCTGGGTTCTTGAAGAACCTAGTCCTCCTGGAACTGTTTCCTTGTAGTGGCAATGGAAATATGGGGGGAATCTTTCCGTAATCTGAAAGTGCGGCTCAACTGTGATAACTTGGGGGTTGTACAAGTGATTAATCGGTTGTCAGCCAAGTCGGTGCCGGTGGTCAGGTTGCTGAGACACCTGGTACTGCGGTGTTTGAAATTGAATGTTTTCATTTACGCTGTACATTTACCGGGGGTGGAGAACAACGTAGCTGACGCTTTGTCTCGTTTCCAGTGGACCAGGTTTCGGGAGTTGGCACCGGACGCGGAGCAGCAGGGGGTCGCCTGCCCCATCTGGATGTGGAACGTTGCCCTGGGAACGCAGCTAGGTGGATTCAGCGATCAATGAGTAAGGCCACGTGGGACGCCTATTCCAAGGTATGGCAGGAATGGTATGCATGCTTGCGCAGTTTGGAGATCTCCCCAAAGGGCAAGGAGTTAGTCCATGCGGTTCTCTATTTTCTCAACATGGGTTTTGAGCGGGACATCTCGGCAGCTGCCATCGACAAAAAATTGGCAGGTTTGGCCTTTTTTTTCAAGTTGCAGGGGCAACGGGACTATACTAAAGAGTTTTGGGTGAGGCAAACGGGAAAGGGATACAGGAGAGCACATAAGAAAAGGGACGAGTGGCACCCTGTGTCATTTGGAGTACTACATGGCCTATTTCGGCAGCTCCCCACCCTTTGCAGTTCAGAGTTTGAGAGTGCCTTATTCCAGGCGGCCTTTGCATTGGCGTTTTTTTGGGGCGTTACGGGTGGGGGAGTTGGTCAGCCGTTCGAAACAGGCACGGGGGGGCTGCAAGCAGAGGATTTGGAGTACTTACATGATTCGATCAGGATACGGATAAAACGGTCAAAAACGGATCAGGCTGGTAAGAGCATGCAGATAGAAATTTTTCGTCTTCCTGGGTCACACATTTGCCCGGTGAGCGCGGTGCAATCTTACAGGGAAATGCGGCCGGGGTTTACAGGCTCGTTTTTGATGCATGCAGATGGGTCGGCCTTGTCAAAGTTTCAATTCATTGCAGTGTTCAAAAAATGTTTAGCCGCTGCTGGTTACGATCCTACAACCTATGCATCCCATTCTTTCCGCATAGGCGCAGCGACGGAGGCGGCTAGGGCCGGGCTTAGCCAAGAGGTGGTGAAGCGTATCGCGAGGTGGGATTCAGACAGATTCAAGCTTTACATTCTGCCACATTTGTTACAGACTTGTTAAGCGGTAGTTGTTGATATTTGTATTGTTGTTTGGGGGGGAACTCATTATTTTGTGTTTGTCATCTTTTATTCACAGGTGTGGAAGTGGGCCTGGTTTGGATCTTGGGCCACTCCTTCGTTTACTGGGGTGCCAGGCGAGCTGATGTTCGGCCGAATGGTAGGCAGTTGGGTATCCCCAGAAACGAGGCTCAGGTCAGATGGATCGGGGTTCCGGGCATGCTTTGGAGCAGGGTGAAGTCAGAGGTCAACAGGTTCGCCCGCTTAGATAGGGCACCGGATGTTTTGGTGCTACACGTGGGGGGGGGGGGAATGACATGGGAGCCAGGTCTATGAGACAGTTGATAAGGGATATAAAATGTGATTATTTGCGGCTACAGGCAGCATTCCCGGGGATGGTCATCGTATGGTCAGATATGGTGGGCAGGACGTCCTTGCGGTGGGCTTGGTCTGCTAAAAAGGTCAATAGGGCCAGAGTAAAAGTTAATAAAGCAGTTAGCAGGTTCGTTGTTCGGAATGGGGGGGTGACCATACGGCATAGAGAGTTGGAGGTGGACACATGGAGGTACCTTAGAAGCGACGGGGTACACCTTAATGAAGTTGGAACCGATCTTTGGGCTCTTGGCTTTCAGGAGGGTATACAACATGCTTTGAGGGTGTGGAGGTGCTCGCAATAGTAAGGTCTTACTCCTTGCGTGCTGTGGCAGTGGTTTGGGTCTGTGAGGAGGAGGAGGAGATGTATGTTATATGGAGATATAACATGGTTGTTACCCAGCTGGTGTATCAGGTACCTTCCGGTTACACGGGGTTAACCAGGAAGGGGTGAAAAAGGTAGGTCACTGCGAATGTTGGGTACCGTCTTACAGTCAGGGGGTTGCGACTGGAGACCTAAAGTTGATACGAAGTTTGTCGCAGTGACCAGTGGTGTGTGTTCCCCTCCAAGACCCATAAAAAGTACAGAGAAGGTTATTATAAAAGTTATTTTAAAAATGTTATTTATTTATGTTTATGTTAATTTGTTAATAAAAGGCCAGCAAGGCCATTTACTCCAATAACTTGTTACGTTTTTTTGTGGGGAGGGATTGGAGATTTTATTAGGGGGTTGGAAGAGACTGGGGGGATAAGTCCTTCACATGTCAAGGGAGTCCTGGAGCAGAGGATCGGTGCAGGGACAGCATGACATGTGCGGACTGCACAGTCACGCTGTCAGGGGGGGCTGAGGCATGTTCCCTTTAAGAAAAGGGGAGGTACCTCAGCAAGAGACGTGATCGCCGGGAGAGGAAGGAGGCGAGGGGGAGGAAGTGACGTCAGTCGTGAGCGGCGGGGAGAGAGATTCCCACCCACCCTCCCTTATGTAGAGTGTATTTAATAGGGGCAGTAGTAGAGGGCTGGGCAGTGGTTTGGGTCTGTGAGGAGGAGGAGGAGATGTATGTTATATGGAGATATAACATGGTTGTTACCCAGCTGGGGTATCAGGTACCTTCCGGTTACAAGGGGTTAACCAGGAAGGGGAGAAAAAGGTAGGTCACTGCAAAGGTTGGGTAACGTCTTACAGTCAGGGGGTTGCGACTGGAGACCTAAAGTTGATACGAAGTTTGTCGCAGTGACCAGTGGTGTGTGTTCCCCTCCAAGACCCATAAAAAGTACAGAGAAGGTTATTATAAAAATTATTTAAATTTTTTTATTTATTTATGTTTATGTTAATTTGTTAATAAAAGGCCGGCAAGGCCATTTACTCCAATACCTTGTTAAGTTTTTTGTGGGGAGGGATTGGAGATTTTATTAGGGGGATAGAAGAGACTGGGGGGATAAGTCCTTCACATGTCATGTGCAAATTTCAGAAAAAACAAATTCTCTGTACTACATTATAGTAAAGTGCATTAGATAGGGCTGCAACTAACGATTATTTTCATAATCGATTAGTTGGCCGATTATTGTTTCGATTAACCACTTCCCGACCAGCGCACGACGATGTACGTCGACAGAATGGCACGGGCAGGCATATTGGCGTACAGGTACGTCCAATATTCGATGCCGCCCTGCCATCGGGAGCGCGCCGCCGGCGGCGCGCTCCCGCGCTGGTCGGGACCCCCGTGAGTCCGGTCGCGGGACCCGCGGACTCGATCGCCGTGGGTATCCCCGCGATTGTCTCACGGAGCGGCCGAATGGAGGAAATGCTGTGTAAACAACATTTTTCCATTCTGCCTAGCAACTAGTGATGCTGATCTCTGCTCCATGTGATTGGAGCAGAGATCAGTGTACACTAAATGAAAGCCCAACCCCCCCACAGTTAGTAACACACCCCTAGGAACACTTAACCCCTACACTGCCACCCACTGGTTAACCCTTTCACTGCCAGTGTCATTTACACAGGAATCACTGCATTTATATAGCAGTGATTACTGTATAAATGACAATGGTCCCAAAAATGTGTCAAAAATGTCCGATGGGTCCCCGACAATGTCGCAGTCACAATAAAAATCGCAGATCGCCGCCATTACTAGTAAAAAAAAAAATAATAAAAAATTATTAATAAAAATGCTATAAAACTATCCCTATTTTGTAAACGCTATAACTTTTGCGCAAACCAATCAATAATCGCTTATTGCGATTTTTTTTTTACCAAAAATATGTAGAGGAATACGTATCGGCCTAAACTGAGGGAAAAAAATGTTTTTTTATATATTTTTGGGGGATATTTATTATAACAAAAAGTAAAAAATAATGCGTTTTTTTCAAAATTGTCGCTCTATTTTTGTTTATAGCGCAAAAAATAAAAACCGCAGGGGTGATCAAATACCACCAAAAGAAAGCTCTATTTGTGGGAAAAAAAGGACATCAATTTTGTTTGGGAGCCACGTCGCACGACCGCGCAATTGTCAATTAAAGCGACGCAGTGCCGAATCGCAAAAAGTGGTCTGGTCTTTGACCAGCAAATTGGTCCGGTCTGAAAGTGGTTAATCAATTAATAACCTTAAAAAAAAAAAAAAGGTCAAATTGATGTTCATTTTCAACCACAGTGATGGGAAAATTTGAAAATAATAGAAAACTTCTTAGTCAAAGGAATCTTCAGACAGTGTATGTGGTTTTCGTTCAGAAATTACATTCATTTTAAAAACAGAATGTTAAAAACAAGTGAAAATTTCAAACAAAATTCTTTCGTTCAGCGAATGTACAAAGATTTTTAGTCGGGAGTGCGCATGCGCGGGACTTCCGGATCGCCACGCTAACCGGGAGCTCCGCTCCGGCCGTCTAAGGCATCCAGACCGCGCGATCGTTAGCGAATCTTTACAGCGAGACCACCCACGCACTCCGGACACGGCAGAGACACCTCCCGTATGTCGCAGGGGCTTCCCAAGAGGGACGTTAACCGGCATCTTAACTTTGGCCTAGTTCCCCCTGAGCCTTCCAAGATGGCGGCCGCGTTGAACCCATGCAGCAGTACCGCTACAGGCCCCATCGAGGCAGAACCTCCGCTGACTCCTCTTCCTCTTGTGAGTAGTGGCCAACATCCTTTCTCTTCCCCGGCATACACTGAATCTCTCCTGGGCAGAATGCAGACCGGGATGCCTTATTCCCCCCTCAGTAATACACCGGGCAGTATGCTAGCTTCCCCACAGGCCCCTGTCATGCAGGCTATTCACTCCCCTGACATGGCACAGCTTCTTAACAGCTTTTCTGACATGCTGGCAGCAGGCCTTGCTCAAAATGCTGCACGGATTACTACATCCATTAAAGCAGATATATAGATCCTGGGGGCCAGGATAGATGCGATTGAACAAGCGGTTGATGACTCTAATGCACGCACAAACCAGAACACTTTGTGTATACAATCGCTTCAGGATCAACTTGAAACTGCCCATTCCAAATTAGAAGATTTGGAAAACAGAAGCAGAAGATACAATTTCCGTATCAGAGGCATCCCCGAATCCACTTTAGATGTGCAGGACACAGTCAAAGCCCTGATTAAAGATCTTATCCCTGATATTCCTGATCACAGGCTGGAACTGGATAGGGCACACAGAGCCCTTCAAGCCCCTCGTCAAGATGGCCTCCCCAGGGATATTGTTGTCAAACCCCACTTTTATGGGGTCAAAGAGGAAATCATGATGAGATTGCGTAATAGAGATAATTCTGCACGGCAATAAAATCCAGATTTTTGCTGACATCTCTCCGGCTACTATCCAGAAGAGGAGATCCCTCAAACCGCTCCTGGAAGTCCTCTCCCAGAAATTGATTAAATACAGATGGGCCTTCCCCTTTCGCCTGCAATTCCAGTATAAGGAGAAATCCTACAACTTCACAAACTTCCAAAACGGCGAACGCCTACTTCTCCAACTTGGTCTCATCTCCCAGGATGTCGACCATGAACAGATGGAAACCCGTTCCAGCTCCTCTAAGAGGCCCCCTCCGACCAGCCCTGTGTCATATCTATTTTACTGTGTCATTATCTATCTTATCGTTTTGTGTTGTTTGAGCCTGTCTGTTTAATCCCATTGTTTTGATGGTTCACCTAAGTGGATCGGACCCCTGGTGGTCCCACCGTTATTTTGAAATGTGTAATGCCTTGCGGCCGGAGCGGAACTCTTTTGCCGCTCCCCCTGTTGTAGTCTCGAGGGTTCCTTATTTTCCCTCTGGACGCCACCAGGCTTTCATCCCACTGTAGGGATGCCTTCTTACCGTTCCCTATTCTGCTTAGGGAACCGGAGCAGGTGCTGGCCGCCCAGCCCTGCTGACATGCAGCCCAGGATAGTTTCTTTCCTGGACCTGCTCTCTTCTCACCCTTCTCTCTCTCTCCCCCCTTTCTGGCTTTCCCTCCTCTTTTTTGCCCCCTTCTCCCTCTTCCCTCAGGTACCTCCAAGGGGAGCTCCCCACCCGTCTTCCAAGCGGCACCGGAATCGATCCCGCCTGATGTCTCCAATGAACTCCTCTCTGCTGGATCAGGTGAGACCCTTATGCTTTTATTTGCTCCTCCACCCTCATGTCCATGGCTGATGATCCCCCCACACTCCAATCCCTCCGGATAGGGACACACAATACGCAGGGCCTGAATTCCCCAATGAAGAGACGCAAAGCCTTTCATAGCTACCACTCGAGAAAACTTGACGTTATTCTACTACAAGAGACCCACTTCCCGAAAAGCTTTAACCCTACCTTCTTACATCGTAATTACCCCACCTTTTATCTTGCTAACGCTGAGGATAAGAAGCGAGGAGTGGCCATTCTCATTTCTAAACACGTCCCGTTCACCCTTTCCAATATAATCAGAGACAGTGAGGGGAGATACCTTCTTGTCAAAGGTCATGTGAATGGGACTTTGTTCAACTTCATATCATACTATGCTCCTAACAAGGGCCAGACCCGTTTCTTCTCCTCGATGTTAACTTCCCTCTCTCCTCACATAGAAGGTAAAGTGGTCCTAGGTAGTGATGGACGAACGTTTCGCCCGGCGGTCGTTTCGCGGCGAATTTCCGACTTTCGCCGTCCGCGGGTTCGAACGCCTTTTTCCGTCGTTCGCCCCGGCGGACTTACGTGTTTAATGTATACAAGAACTTTAACCTTTCGTGACACGTTTATCATGTGTTACAGGACAACCAATTGAGACATGACAGCTCATGGACACTTGGACATTCCCCCTAACCTATAAATACACCCGATCCGGTGGCCATTTTACATTCTTTCTTCTGTCACTGTAGGGAAAGGATCCTGTGTGGAGTAGGGACAGAGAAAACGCTAGCTATTTGGTACACAAAAGTTCTTTTCAGGACTGGTATAGGTGTTAGGTCAGCAGCCTGAGTTTCTTTTGTCAGTTTAGATAAAGGGACAGAGCGCTGTATGCTGCTATTTTAGGGACAGCTCAGCCAGATTAGTCTTTCTTCATCATCATCATCATCATCATCATTAGCTGTTACTATCAGGTCCACAAAAGAGCTGTTCCAGCTAATCGTTCCAGCCTACTCTTTTTTGCCAATTTGTATAGGGACAGGCAGGAAGCAGTGTGTCAGGCAGTGAGGATAATTTTAAAGACTTGCTGTTACTATTAGTTCCACAAAGGTTCTTTTCAGGACTGGTATCAGTGGTACGGTAATAGGCTTGTACACGTATAATATTCTTTCTTCCAAATATAGAAAGAATATTATACTTGACTGCTGCCCTTCTGCTGCAGTCTGCTAATCATTCACAACTCACTTGTTCCACAAAGCTCTTTATCAGGACTGGTAACTTGGTCTGTCTAGGGTGCTACGGTACATAGGCTTGGGTGCGGTACAGTCTGCTGTTCTGTAAGGACCGCTATCGGTCCACAATACATAGGGTTGCCGTGCACTACTGCTGACCGCTGCCCTATACTGCAGCAGTCCTTCAGCGGTATAGGGACTGACGCACAGTCTGCTAAACACTAATACACAACCTGCTTGGTCCACAAAAGTTCTTATAAGGACTGGTAACTTGGTATAGGGTGCTACGGTACATAGGCCTGAGTGCGTTACAGTCTGCTGTTCTGTAAGGACCGCTATCGGTCCACAATACATAGGGTTGACGTGCACTACTGCTGACCGCTGCCCTATACTGCAGCAGTCCTTCAGCGGTATAGGGACTGACGCACAGTCTGCTAAACACTAACACACAACCTGCTTGGTCCACAAAAGTTCTTATAAGGACTGGTAACTTGGTATAGGGTGCTACGGTACATAGGCCTGAGTGCAGTACAGTCTGCTGTTCTGTAAGGACTGCTATCGGTCCACAATACATAGGGTTGCCGTGCACTACTGCTGACCGCTGCCCTATACTGCAGCAGTCCTTCAGCGGTATAGGGACTGACGCACAGTCTGCTAAACACTAATACACAACCTGCTTGGTCCACAAAAGTTCTTATAAGGACTGGTAACTTGGTATAGGGTGCTACGGTACATAGGCCTGAGTGCAGTACAGTCTGCTGTTCTGTAAGGACCGCTATCGGTCCACAATACATAGGGTTGCCGTGCACTACTGCTGACCGCTGCCCTATACTGCAGCAGTCCTTCATTGGTATAGGGACTGACGTACAGTCTGCTAATCACTAACACACAACCTGCTTGGTCCACAAAAGTTCTTATAAGGACTGGTAACTTGGTATAGGGTGCTACGGTACATAGGCCTGAGTGCAGTACAGTCTGCTGTTCTGTAAGGACCGCTATCGGTCCACAATACATAGGGTTGCCGTGCACTACTGCTGACCGCTGCCCTATACTGCAGCAGTCCTTCATTGGTATAGGGACTGACGTACAGTCTGCTAATCACTAACACACAACCTGCTTGGTCCACAAAAGTTCTTATAAGGACTGGTAACTTGGTATAGGGTGCTACGGTACATAGGCCTGAGTGCGTTACAGTCTGCTGTTCTGTAAGGACCGCTATCGGTCCACAATACATAGGGTTGCCGTGCACTACTGCTGACCGCTGCCCTATACTGCAGCAGTCCTTCAGCGGTATAGGGACTGACGCACAGTCTGCTAAACACTAACACACAACCTGCTTGGTCCACAAAAGTTTTTATAAGGACTGGTAACTTGGTATAGGGTGCTACGGTACATAGGCCTGAGTGCAGTACAGTCTGCTGTTCTGTAAGGACC
Source organism: Lithobates pipiens (assembly GCF_037356315.1). Taxonomy (NCBI): domain Eukaryota; kingdom Metazoa; phylum Chordata; class Amphibia; order Anura; family Ranidae; genus Lithobates; species Lithobates pipiens. The sequence continues at coordinate 269,033,710 of NW_027507718.1, read as the reverse complement.
GCTATCGGTCCACAATACATAGGGTTGCCGTGCACTACTGCTGACCGCTGCCCTATACTGCAGCAGTCCTTCATTGGTATAGGGACTGACGTACAGTCTGCTAATCACTAACACACAACCTGCTTGGTCCACAAAAGTTCTTATAAGGACTGGTAACTTGGTATAGGGTGCTACGGTACATAGGCCTGAGTGCGTTACAGTCTGCTGTTCTGTAAGGACCGCTATCGGTCCACAATACATAGGGTTGCCGTGCACTACTGCTGACCGCTGCCCTATACTGCAGCAGTCCTTCATTGGTATAGGGACTGACGTACAGTCTGCTAATCACTAACACACAACCTGCTTGGTCCACAAAAGTTCTTATAAGGACTGGTAACTTGGTATAGGGTGCTACGGTACATAGGCCTGAGTGCGTTACAGTCTGCTGTTCTGTAAGGACCGCTATCGGTCCACAATACATAGGGTTGCCGTGCACTACTGCTGACCGCTGCCCTATACTGCAGCAGTCCTTCAGCGGTATAGGGACTGACGCACAGTCTGCTAATCACTAACACACAACCTGCTTGGTCCACAAAAGTTCTTATAAGGACTGGTAACTTGGTATAGGGTGCTACGGTACATAGGCCTGAGTGCGTTACAGTCTGCTGTTCTGTAAGGACCGCTATCGGTCCACAATACATAGGGTTGCCGTGCACTACTGCTGACCGCTGCCCTATACTGCAGCAGTCCTTCAGCGGTATAGGGACTGACGCACAGTCTGCTAATCACTAACACACAACCTGCTTGGTCCACAAAAGTTCTTATAAGGACTGGTAACTTGGTATAGGGTGCTACGGTACATAGGCCTGAGTGCGTTACAGTCTGCTGTTCTGTAAGGACCGCTATCGGTCCACAATACATAGGGTTGCCGTGCACTACTGCTGACCGCTGCCCTATACTGCAGCAGTCCTTCAGCGGTATAGGGACTGACGCACAGTCTGCTAAACACTAACACACAACCTGCTTGGTCCACAAAAGTTTTTATAAGGACTGGTAACTTGGTATAGGGTGCTACGGTACATAGGCCTGAGTGCAGTACAGTCTGCTGTTCTGTAAGGACCGCTATCGGTCCACAATACATAGGGTTGCCGTGCACTACTGCTGACCGCTGCCCTATACTGCAGCAGTCCTTCATTGGTATAGGGACTGACGTACAGTCTGCTAATCACTAACACACAACCTGCTTGGTCCACAAAAGTTCTTATAAGGACTGGTAACTTGGTATAGGGTGCTACGGTACATAGGCCTGAGTGCGTTACAGTCTGCTGTTCTGTAAGGACCGCTATCGGTCCACAATACATAGGGTTGCCGTGCACTACTGCTGACCGCTGCCCTATACTGCAGCAGTCCTTCAGCGGTATAGGGACTGACGCACAGTCTGCTAAACACTAACACACAACCTGCTTGGTCCACAAAAGTTTTTATAAGGACTGGTAACTTGGTATAGGGTGCTACGGTACATAGGCCTGAGTGCAGTACAGTCTGCTGTTCTGTAAGGACCGCTATCGGTCCACAATACATAGGGTTGACGTGCACTACTGCTGACCGCTGCCCTATACTGCAGCAGTCCTTCAGCGGTATAGGGACTAAGAGTTTTGTCACAGGGTGATTTAAAAAATGACAGGCAGAGGAAGAGGCAGGCCCTTCCGCACGGGTGGTAGGGGTAGGGCAGGAGCAACAGCCTTGAGCCAAAGTGGGAAGTTGCAGAAGGTGCGTTCAATTACTTTAAAGGACGCACCAGACTTGGTTGAGTGGCTCACTCAGCCTTATTCTTCTGCACCCTCCTCATCCTCTCGATCTGCACCCTCTTCTTCACTCTCTGCTATGTGCACCCCCAAAGACACTACCACCAACAACACCACCACCACCACATACCTTCCGCTTGAGTGCAAATGGGGGCCTTCATGCTCCAGTGTTTTAATAGGGACCCCCGTATAAAAAGCATGAGGGTCAAGGACCAGTACTGGGTGGCAACGTACTTAGATCCCCGGTACAAACACAAAATGGCGGAAATGTTACCGCCGTCGCAGAGGGCTGTCAGAATGCAGCACTTCCAGGCCTTGCTTCGAGAAATGCTGCATTCTGCTTTTGCGTGCGCTGGCAGAGGAGCAATTCCCACTCCCAGAGAAGGATTTGCGGGTACCAATCCAACAGCGCCTGCAAGAAGATGCCGGTTTGAAGATGTGTTGGTGACTTCGGATATGAGGTCATTCTTTCAGCCGACCCATCGACAGGTGTCATCCGGATCCAGCATCAGGGAACGCCTAGACCGTCAGGTGTCCGACTACATTGGGTTAACGGCCGATGTGGACGCTCTGAGGAGTGATGAACCCCTAGACTACTGGGTGGGCAGGCTTGACCTCTGGCCAGAGCTTGCCCAATTTGCAATCGAACTGTTGGCTTGCCCCTCATCCAGTGTCCTGTCCGAAAGGACGTTCAGCGCAGCAGGGGGGATTGTGACCGATAAGCGTACTCGCCTAGCTCACGACAGTGTTAACTACCTCACATTTCTAAAAATGAATGAGGCATGGATCTCGGAGGAATTCAACACATGTGATCAGTAGACCATGTATATGTCTATAAACAATTTTTGGAATCAAGCACACAGACCTTCTTAATTCATTTGGCTCACTTCCCTGACCCAAAAAAGCACACCGTACTATATGCCCCTACCCTCCTCTTTGAAGAGGTTGAGCGGTGTCATATTTCTACTGTGGCTGCTTATTATGAGGGGTTCCCACCATCCCTGTGCTGTGCTGACTTCCTCCTGGGTGTTCTTATTATGAGGGGCTCCCACCATCCCTGTGCTGTGCTGACTTCCTCCTGGGGGTTCTTATTATGAGGGGATCACACCATCCCTGTGCTGTGCTGACTTCCTCCTGGGGCTGCTTACGGTGCTGCTGTCAGCGCTGTATGTCACGGAGCTGCTGTCAGCGCTGTATGTCACGGAGCTGCTGTCAGCGCTGTATGTCACGGAGCTGCTGTCAGCGCTGTATGTCACGGAGCTGCTGTCAGCGCTGTATGTCACGGAGCTGCTGTCAGCGCTGTATGTCACGGAGCTGCTGTCAGCGCTGTATGTCACGGAGCTGCTGTCAGCGCTGTATGTCACGGAGCTGCTGTCAGCGCTGTATGTCACGGTGCTGCTGTCAGCGCTGTATGTCACGGAGCTGCTGTCAGCGCTGTATGTCACGGAGCTGCTGTCAGTGCTGTATGTCACGGAGCTGCTGTCAGCGCTGTATGTCACGGAGCTGCTGTCAGCGCTGTATGTCACGGAGCTGCTGTCAGCGCTGTATGTCACGGTGCTGCTGTCAGCGCTGTATGTCACGGAGCTGCTGTCAGCGCTGTATGTCACGGAGCTGCTGTCAGTGCTGTATGTCACGGAGCTGCTGTCAGCGCTGTATGTCACGGAGCTGCTGTCAGCGCTGTATGTCACGGAGCTGCTGTCAGCGCTGTATGTCACGGTGCTGCTGTCAGCGCTGTATGTCACGGAGCTGCTGTCAGCGCTGTATGTCACGGAGCTGCTGTCAGCGCTGTATGTCACGGTGCTGCTGTCAGCGCTGTATGTCACGGAGCTGCTGTCAGCGCTGTATGTCACGGAGCTGCTGTCAGCGCTGTATGTCACGGAGCTGCTGTCAGCGCTGTATGTCACGGAGCTGCTGTCAGCGCTGTATGTCACGGAGCTGCTGTCAGCGCTGTATGTCACGGTGCTGCTGTCAGCGCTGTATGTCACGGAGCTGCTGTCAGCACTGTATGTCACGGAGCTGCTGTCAGTGCTGTATGTCACGGAGCTGCTGTCAGCGCTGTATGTCACGGAGCTGCTGTCAGCGCTGTATGTCACGGAGCTGCTGTCAGCGCTGTATGTCACGGAGCTGCTGTCAGCGCTGTATGTCACGGAGCTGCTGTCAGCGCTGTATGTCACGGTGCTGCTGTCAGCGCTGTATGTCACGGAGCTGCTGTCAGCGCTGTATGTCACGGAGCTGCTGTCAGCGCTGTATGTCACGGAGCTGCTGTCAGCGCTGTATGTCACGGAGCTGCTGTCAGCGCTGTATGTCACGGAGCTGCTGTCAGCGCTGTATGTCACGGTGCTGATGTCAGTGCTCTGTATTACGGTGCTGCTGTCAGTGCTCTGTATCTCCTGCACCCTCTTGTTTGCCTACCCTGGTCCCTGACCTTCCCTCTCCTCCATTGCCTTCATTAGCTCCATAGTCCTGAATTGTCAGAACAATTTCCCAAATAAAAAAAAAATGCTTGTAGTTATCGATCCCAAATTCACCTCATACATGTATTATGCTATTGTCCAGGTGGTGGGACTACGTGCTACCCCCTAATAATTACCCCGTGGCCGCAAATTCGACCTAAAGGTTTGCGAAATTCGCCTCCCATTGAAGTCAATGGAGCCCGCGGCGAACGGTCGTTTTCGCGAACGTTTGTGTCCGTTCGCGTTTCGCGTTCGCGAAACGTCCCGTCGGAAGTTCGTCCATCACTAGTCCTAGGAGGCGACTCAAACGTCGCCTTCGACCTCCTTTCTGATAAATCATCCCTCCACAAAACCATCCTTAAAAGGCCGCCCAAACAGAGCCTCACTATCGCACGACTCCTCCACTCGATGGGCATGATTGATGCCTGGAGGGAGCTTCACCCCACAACTAGGGACTACACTCACTTTTCTGCTCCACACAACACGTATGCCCGCATCGACCATATCTTCCTACACTCATCAGACATATCACTGGCCTCTCAGGCTACCATATGCGAGGTCCCCTGGTCTGATCATTCCCTAGTTTCTATTACGCTTTCGGGTCTGTTGAACAAAGCAAGCACCCCTCAATGGCGCCTTGGGGACTCTCTCCTATCCAATACAGCTCACCGCACTATGCTTGAACATGAACTGAAGGATTATTTCCGTCACAATGACACCAATGATACCTCTCCTGGTACTCTTTGGGAAGCCCACAAGGCGGGAATGAGGGGTAAAATCATACAACTTTCCTCACGCCTAAAGCGAGAGAAACGAGTAGACATCGTAAGACTTGAGAAAGAATTTCGCTCCATCAGCCAAGCCCACAAAGCTAATCCTTCCCTCCCTTCTCTCGCACGCCTCGACGCGGCTAGGCTTGCACTTAATACAGCTCTCACCTCCAACGCGGAACAGCATCTGCGGTGGGTAAGCGGTAGATTCTACCTTAACTCCGACAAATTTGGCCCCCATCTCGCGGCTAAACTCTCCCCGAAATATAGAGTAAGAGCTTTACCAAAAATCAGATCCCTGTCTGGCTCTCTGACCCAAAATCCCAAACAAATTCTAGAGGCCTTCCACAAATTTTATTCCGACCTCTACTCGGGCCCTAACCCAGGTAACGACCAAACGATCGACTCGTTTTTTAACAGCATCCCCTCCCCAAAATTTCTGCTGCCCACCGATCCTTCATGGATGCCCCTTTCACTGAGGAGGAGGTCAGTGAGGTGATCAAGTCCCTGAAAAAAAACTCTGCCCCTGGCCCGGACGGATTCTCCAATTGTTACTATAAATCCTTTTCGGAAACCCTTTCCCCCTTCCTGACCCGATTCTTTAACTCCCTAGGCCAAAACTCACCCGTTGACCCAGCTTCCAATCTCGCATACATATCTGTCATACCTAAACCTGGCAAGGACCAGAGCCTAGTGAGCAACTACAGACCCATTTCCTTGATCAACAACGACCTCAAAATAATGACAAAAATTCTCTCTAACAGATTGGGCTCTTTTATAGGTTCCTATGTCCACAAAGACCAGGTAGGCTTTATCCCGGGGAGACAGGGCCCAGACCAGATAAGGAGAGCTGTAGACATTATCTCTGTCCTCCAGGCTCGGTGGGACGGGAGCCCCCCACAAGAGGGCTTCCTCCTCTTGCTTGAATTACAGAAAGCATTTGACACTATCACTTGGCCCTTTATATTTCGCACCCTTGAGCACTGGGGATTCGGTTCTGCTTTCAGGACCCTCCTGAGTTCCTTATACTCACAGCCCAGGGCTCAAGTCAGACTCCAGGGACACCTCTCTGACCCATTCCCGATCTCCAAAGGCACCAGACAGGGTTGTCCCCTATCCCCCCTTCTCTTTGCCATAGGCGTAGAATCGCTTGCGATCGCCATCAGGAACCACCCAGGCATCCATGGAGTTCAATGCGGCCAATCCGTACATAAGTGTGCGTTATTCGCTGATGATGTCCTCCTTTTCGTTACCAACCCTCTTATATCTACTCCCAATATCCTCCAACTTCTTCTCCACTTCGGGCAAGCCTCAGGGTTACAGGTTAACATGTCCAAATCCTTAGCCCTTAATATCTCCTCCCCCCAAGCCACAGTAGACCTGCTCACGGAACGTTTCCCCTTCTCCTGGAGCACTTCCTCCATTCCCTACCTGGGAGTTCACCTCACTCCCAAATTCGACCAACTCTACAAACATAATTACCCCCCTATGTTTAAGAAGCTTAAGACGGATTTAGATCACTGGTCCCTTCACAAACTATCATGGATCGGTAGGGTGAACGCGGTCAAGATGACCCTTCTCCCTAGGATTCTTTACCTATTCCGCTCGCTCCCCATTCTTGTTCCCCAATCTCACATCCGATCACTCCATGTGTCCATTAACCACTTTATTTGGGGGTCCTCCACCCATAGACTCCCCAAGAACACTCTATTCCGACCCAGACGGAACGGAGGCTTGGGCTTGCCCAACCTCCGCTGGTACTATCACGCTGCTCACTTGAACCAAATTTCAACTGTTTACTCGAGAGGACCCAAACCAGATTGGATCGAGATGGAGAGACAGGCAATCCCCAACTTCACCATTGACTTTCTTCTTTGGCGCCCCTCAAAAAGCAAACCCCCGATCATGTCCCCTACTCTCTCCCACTCCTTTGCGATTTGCGACACCCTGCATAAACTGAACAATGTTACTTCCAGCTGGCACCCCCTGGCCCACATCTTTAATAACCCCGCCTTCCCCCCCCCGGTTTAAATGTTAAAGCTTTTCAATGGTGGCTGGACAAAGGTCTTTATAGGATTGGACACTTTTTTAATATGAATGGCCCCGTCACTTTGAAGCAATGCATCTCCCAACTTGCCATGCCCCCTACGGAGCAGTTCCACTTTCACCAGATAGCTCACTTCTTACGCACTCTCCTACCCACCAATTCAGATCGCCTCGAGGTCACTCCTTATGAACAGTGGTGTGTTTCGGCCATGGACATGAAGGGGGGAATCTCCCTGATCTACGCAGCTCTGTCTACCCCCTCGGAGAAAACAAGTTATATGCTGAGCTGGGAACGAGACCTTGACTTGGAGTGGGACATGGACACTTGGCACTCCTATTTCACGAGAGCCTTCACAGGGATCCTTAATGTCTCCCTCATTGAAGCAGACGTTAAGGTCCTCACTAGGTGGTATCTGGTCCCAACCCGCCTGGCTAAATTCTACCCTCAGACCTCGCCTCTCTGTTTTGGAGGCTGTGGTCACATGGGCTCCCTTCTCCATATCCTGTGGGAGTGTCCCCGGGTCAGAAGCTACTGGAACAAGATCTTCTCCCTGATCCGCAAGGTCACTGACGTTGCGGCCCCCCAAACCCCAGCTATAGCGCTCCTGAACCAGCCAATCCCTAAAATTTCTAAATACCTGCAATGTTTGATCCACTACATTCTCATTAGTGCCAAGATGAGCATAGCCCGGGCTTGGAAGTCCCCAAGGGTCTCGTACCCCGCAGCTAAACAAAAAATCTCCTGGATTATGTTCCAAGAAAGGACCTCCAGTCTCATCATTGATAAATCTAAAAGATTCAAAAAAATCTGGGATCCCTGGGCTCGCTACGTGGGGGTTCTCCTCTAGTCCTAGAACGGGACGTAATTTTGACAACCAGTGTCACAGCGAGATCCCCGTTTTTCCCAAGGAGCTCCCCCTGACATGGGTACCTCCCCGACCCACTCCTTTCCCTTCCCCCTTTTCCTCTTCTGTCCCCTCTGTTTCTGTCCTGTCTTTCTCCTTCTCTTTACTCCGTCCCTCCCCTCGAAATCTTTCGTCGGGAGGTGATGGATATTTGGCACAAGACTAGAGCCTGGACTGAGCAAGATTATTCGCTCCTACCTATCGGCCTGCATAGGCACTGCTGTCCTGTGGCCCATAGGGCCTACCCCACTCTGGCCCCTCCCTTTGCTTCCTTTTTGGGGGGTCCAGAGTCGGATCGCACTATTTAATATGCTATCAGTCACTGAGTTTGTATGTTTGACATTCTTCCTTTTAAGTTGTCCTATGTCAGGCTTGATGCACACGGTATTCCTAGGGGGTTAGGGGTTTGGGGGGCTTTGAGCTCCTGGCACAGTCTGAGCCCATGTGGGGTGTCTGGAAGCCGGGCTCCCCAAAGGAAATTGAATTCTCCCTTTACCACTAAACCGTATCCCTCTCCCCCTCCCCTGGACTTCTCTTTTTGTAGGGGACTCCCATGTGCATCACTCGCTCCCCCCCAGTTCACATGTGCCCGGCATCCATAACCTTTATCTTCGTGGATTCTGTTCGCGGGTGCCATTATCCCCCTTTGTATTGTTCCTTGGCATACTGTTTTTTGTTCCTTACCATGTGCCTTACTGCTGACTCTCCTGTGTGAGAGCAATTTGATCCATGTATCGTCTTTGTTTCAATAAATATCTTTTAAAAAAAAAAAAGAAAAGGAAGAAGAAACAAAGTGTTGAATGGAAGTCCTAAATAATGTATTACATACTAATACAGTAAATAACTATTTCAAAAGTAACATGGTTAGTAACACAACTGTTCATTGGAGAATGCTATCATATCATTAAAAATCCTATCATACAAAAAAAAAAAAAAAAAAAAGAAAAAAGATTTTTAGTCGGATAATTCTCATCTGAAAATTGATCTGTGTGGCCAGCATAAGGCTTGGTACACACCTATGCAGTTTGCTTTTGATCTGTTTCTACAGTGCTTTTTGCTGTGCGTTTTGATTTTTGCGCACGTGATTTTACTGCAATTTGCATATTTTTTTTTGGGCAGATTAAAAAACACAAATTGCTGCAAAGATACGTTAAATGCTTTTCTGCAGCTTCTCCATTGAAGTATATTGAACCAATAAAGCACCATTTTGCTTTAAAAGTTCCTGACCCTTTCAGATGTGAACGTGTCCCATAGGAAACCATGTAAATTAACTGTAGTGTATTTCTGCAAAAAGCACCAAAAAACACATAGATGTGAACCAGGTCTAAGACGTTTAGTAACATAATGGGGTAAAAAAACGAAAATGAGCCCTTTATAGTAGAAAAAAATAAAATAAAAATCAGATAACCACTACTGAAAGGGGTTCATTTTTTTTACTGTAGAACGGTGAAAGTAATATTTACAGTAGCGATTTGCTCTTTTTGTACTATAAAGGGCTAATTTTAGTTTTTTTTCATTATGTTACTGGCCGATTAATCGATTATGAAAATAGTAATCGATTAATTTCATAATCGATTAGTTGTCGATTAATCGATTAGTTGTTTCAGCTCTAGTATTAGACAAACAAGTCTACACATATAAAATATATGTGTACAGTGTATACAATTTATACTGTAGTGCTTACCCCCACTGGAAATAAACAGGTTCTCCCAAAGTAGTACACAGGATGCCAGCCACACAAGCACAAACCCAAGCACATGAACAATTCAGTCTAGGAAATGTCTATTTTGATATTTATTGCCAGAGAACTTTAACAGAAGAAAGGGTTTAGGGTCACAGGATACTTTAAAATGATCAGTAACAGCAATAAGAGGTCAAACTTCTCTTTTAATCTTTCAATAGTAGATTTCTGGAAGTAGCGGGAAATGCCCAGTATATCTAGGTGTGGACCCATACAGCTGCAGTCCATATAGCAACTTCTGGCAACTGGTTCCCTTCTAGAACTTGCTCAACTATCAGCCCCCCTTAAGGGCTTTACTCACAGTGTACCAGGAGCTGTCTGCCCCCCAGCCTCCAGAGGTAGATCCTTTGTGAGGGAGATAACAAAATTCTCTTCCAGACCAGGACTCAAAATTGTACCCTCCAGCAAGCATAATGTTTTAGATATGTCCCCAAGACTAGCAGTTGCTGAGGCCCAGATGGTAGTCTATTGTCTCCCCAGCTATCTTGTCTCGCTAGATATTTCCCAGGAGTAACAGCCCCCCAGGAGACAAAATGCCTCAGGCCTCCTGCACATTTATCACCTTCCAAGCCACCCACTGGATCCTCCTTCCAGGGCATGATAAAGATTCAACTGATTATTTGAATCTCCCTCCCAGTACTCTGAAAGCTTTTTCCAGAGGCAGGATGAAGCAATCAAACTTTTAGCTCAGGAATCCTGATCAGGCCAAAACAATCAACAACCCCTCCACTCACTACAATGGAACTAAAAGCCTAATTTACCTAGCAGCCTAACTAGGAGGGTGTTACAATGCCGTTTATTACATTTTCCTTTAACTGGTTCCCGACCAGCCGCCACTGTTATGCGGAAGATTGGCTTCCCTGAGTGAGCCATTGTAGCTGTATGTCGGCTCTTTAAGACGCTGTAGGAGGCACGAGCGCCTTGCCAGAGTGTCCCCGAAGCCGATGCAAGTGCCCGGCAGGTGCGATGTAAACACACAAATCCTGGTTCCCTCAGGGGAGAGGAGACCGATCACTTGTTCATACTAGGTATGAACACCGATCGGTATTTCCCCCTAGTCAGTCCTATCCCCCCCCCCCCCCCACAGTTAGAACAGACCTAGGGAACACAGTTAACCCCTTGATTGCCACCTAGTGCTAACCCCTTCCCTGCCAGTGACATTTATACAGTAATCAGTGCAATTTTATAGCACTGATTGCTGTATAAATGTTACTGGTCCCAAAATTGTGTCAGATTTGTCCGCCGCAATATCGCAGACCCAATAAGAATCGCTGATCGCCACCATTACTAGTAAAAAAAAAATACTATAATAAAAATGCAATAAATCTATCCCAAACCAATTAATATATGCTTATTGCGATTTTTTTACCAAAAATATGTAGAAGAATACATATCGGCCTAAACTGAGGGATATTTATTATAGCATGAAGTAAAATATAGTGGGGGTTATTCACTAAAGGAAAATCCGCTTAGCACTGCAAGTGCACTTGAAAGTGCACTTGGAAGTAAAGTTCTGTAGATCCAAGGGGGACATGCAAGGAAAATAAAAAACAGCATTTTAGCTTGCACAGGATTGGATGATAAAATCATCAGAGCCTCCCCTCATTTCAGATCTACCCCTTAGATTTAGAGTGACTGCACTTCCAAGTGCACTTACAGTGCAAAGTGGATTTGCCTTTCGTAAATAACCCCCATTGTGTTTTTTTCAAAATGGTCACTCTTCTTTTGTTTATAGCGCCATAAATAAAAAATGCAGAGGGGATAAAATACCACCAAAAGAAAGCTCTATTTGTGGGAAAAAAGGATGGACATTTTGTTTAGGTACAGCGTCACAAGAACGCGCAATTGTTAGTTAAAATGACACAGTGCCGTATCGCAAAAAATGCCCTGGTCAGGGAGGGGGTAAATTCTTCCAGGGCTAAAGTGGTTAAAGTGAAACTCCACCTCCGCAAAGACTCCTGTCACCATCATATATATTTGTTTTTCTTGAAGTTTTCAAGGCAGTCTGGTGATGTCTTGAATCATCCCTCCTCCTAAGTGGAGGCAGAAGGTGCAATGACATTTGATCTTTGTAAGGGTCCTTTCACACAGGGCGGATCAGTGATGATCTGCCCCGTGGATATCCGCTTGCACAGCGGGGATCGCCGGAGCGTTCTCCGCTGAGCAGGCAGAGGACAGGTCCGTCTCTGCACACTGCGCAGGGACGGACCTGTCACAGCGCCACTCTCCCCTGTGGGAGATCGGGTGATGACGGACCGCAGTGTCCGTCATCACCCGATCCGAAGACGGATGGAAAAATAGCTTATTCCTCCGTCACACTTTTTCGGATCGGATCGGCTCGGATGTCAGCGGACTTGTCACCGCTCATCTGACGCTCCATACAGCTCTATGGAGCATCCGTTCAGGTCCGCCTGAAAAACTGACAGGTGGACCTGAACGGATCATCCGTGTGAAAGGACCCTTAGCCCTTGTACACACGGTCGGAGAATCTGTCGGAATGAGTCTTATCAGACAGTGTCGTCAGATAATCCGACTGTGTGTGGTATGCATCGGACTGATTCCGTCCGAATCTCTGTCCGACCCAATTTTCCAACATGTTGGAAATATTTCCCGACCAACTGGGCCGAACGGACCTAATCCGATCATGTGTAGAGCATTTTCATCGGACCAAGTGCCACGCATGCTCAGATCAAATTCCTACATCAAAGCTATTGGCTACTAGCCTGAATGTAGTCCCATCGTAACGAAATTACGTCACCGCGTTCTTGGCAACCACTAAAGCAGACAACTTGGCCCGACCGTGTGTATGCAACAGTTTCGGACACAATCCGTCGGACTAAATCCGACAGACAAAATCCGACGGATTTGGTTGCCAAAATCTCCGACCATGTGTACGTGGGCTTAGAGTTGTCCTTTTGGAACAGTATTTTATCTGCTTGCTGCAGGGCTCTAGTCCAAAAATAGCATTTAAGGACTGCATATTGCTGGTTACAAATTTTTTTGTCCCAATCAAACTTTTATTTCCAATTCTATTTTTATTTTCAATTATTATAAAGCATTACACATAATTAAACAATTTTCAAACATATATATTACATACATAATAATCACATTTATTATTTTATTTCCTCTTCCCTCCCTCCCTCCCAAAAAAAAAAAAAAACAACAGAGAGGAGGAAAGGGGGAAAATGTACATCTAACCTCTCCCCCTCCCCCACTTCTCTCTCCTCTCTCCTCCACAGATCCCTCCCTCCCCCTCTTTCCCTCCTAGTTCCTTAATTTTTTACCAATTTCCTATGTTGTCTCCAGGGAGTCCAGACCAGGAGGCACCTTTCATATGTATCTGATTCTTGTGCTAAGAGTATCTCCATTCTCTCTATATTATCCATTTCTAAAGCCCATTCATTTATCGTAGGAGACTGGGTTGATTGCCAGTGCCGTGGTATCACAGTTCTTGCCGCCGTCAACCAGTATCCTAAAAGATTCTTTTTAACATTTTTATAAGTTCTTGGTAGCATAGAGAGAAGGGTGATTTGCGGTGTATTTGGGATTACCTCCCCAGTGACTGTTGTATATAATTGCATAAGCTTTTCCCAAAATCTAAAAATTAGGGGGCATTCCCACCAGATGTGGAGCAATGTACCCTTATTTCTATGGCACCGCCAGCATATATCAGATTTTTCTGGGTATATGCGGTGGAGTGTCACTGGACTCCAGTACCATCTTGAGAGCAATTTGCAATTCGTCTCTTGTGCTTTGATCGACGGTGATAAACAGTGAGAGAAATTAAATGCCTTCTCCCATTCCCCAACCTCAATTTGAGCGTTGATCTCATTAGCCCATTTATTTATATATTCTGGGGGCTCCGGATGATTTTTAATAATAAACATCTTATACAGTACTGATATAACATAATTTGGTTTTTGATCTTGTGTCAGAATAGTTTTAAGTTGTGTTAAATCTCTACCCAGAGACTTACTTGAATGAATTGTACACCAAAATTACCGCAACTGCCAAAACTCCAACATTTGCATAAGTGATGGGCGCTGTGTAGGGAATATATTTAATAAAGATGGAATTGTCCCCTGGCATAAAATATTACTCAGTCTATAATGGGATTCCCTATTCCATATAAGAAAACTTGTCCTATTTGGTGCCGGTGGAAATAAAGGGTTGCCAAATAAAGGTGTCATAGGTCCTTCATAGGAAGAAAGTTCCAATTTTATAGCTGTTTTGCCCCATATATTCAATACATGAGATGTGAGAGAAGGCATAGATTCTAACAACTCTCGATTCAAATTACTACCAGACAGATCTAACCATGGCAACACCTTTAAGTCCAATTGATTCAACCCTTGCTCTATTTTTACCCATTGTTTGGTTTCCGAACAATAGAACCAGTCCACCAGTCTAGTCAAAACAGCCGAGATGTAATAATAATATAGATCAGGTGCACCTGCACCTCCTTTCGTTTTTGGTAGTGATAATAATTTCTTTTGTAGTCTTGGTTTTTTATGTCCCCAAATAAATTTTGTAAAAGCCGATTGTAAAGTGGAAAAGAATGATCTAGGGACACCAATTGGGATAGTTTGAAAAAAATACAAAAACCGCGGTATTATATCCATTTTTAATATATTAATCCTCCCAAACCATGAGTATTGCTTAACATCATATTTTTTTAGATCTTGTAGGGTACGTTGCAGAAGAGGAACATAGTTCATTGAGTATAAATGATTTGAATCCGGGGTGATTTTAACACCTAAGTATTTTACAGCTGCAGAGCAAATCCTAAACTTAAAATTAGCTCTCAACATTGCAACCTGTTCGGGTACGAGCGTCACATTAAGGATTTCTGATTTTGATACATTTACTTTAAAATTACTTAGTTTCCCAAACCGCTGGAATTCAGATAACACAGAGGGAATTGCAATGTGTGGATTAGTGATATAAAGTAATAGATCATCAGCAAACAAAGCCATTTTTATTTCCCTCTGTTTTATCTGTACACCAGAAATAGAAGAATTCCGTCTAATAGCCATCGCTAAATATTCCATTACTATAACATAGAGTAAAGGGGATAACGGGCATCCCTGACGGGTACCATTTTGTATATTAAAACTTGTTGTCAATGAACCATTAATTTTTATTCTAGCTACCGGTTTAGTATATAGTGCCATGATCTTATGAAATATGTTTGACCCCAGTCCTATTTGCCTTAAAGAATGTTTAAGGAAAGGCCATCCCACCCGATCAAATGCCTTTTCTGCATCGACTGAAAGAAGGCATACTGGAATTTTAGCCCTTTGTGCATAATTCATCAACAAAAAAGTTTTAATCGTGTTGTCGCGTGCTTCTCTACTTTGAATGAATCCTACCTGATCTGTATGTATTAAGCTTGGAAGAAGTGGTTGAAGACGAAGTGCAATCAGTTTAGCATATATCTTTAAATCTATCCCAATCAACGATATGGGTCGATAACTAGAGCAAAGTGTTAAATCCTTTTCAGGTTTGGGAATTAAGGTGATATGAGATTCCAAAGTCTGTGATGGAAATTGGTTCGTAGAAGAGATAGAATTAAACACTTGAAGCATAAACGGGGCTATATGTTCTTTGAACGTCTTATAAAATTTTGATGTAAACCCGTCGGGACCTGGACTCTTATTTGTTGGAGTATTGGCAATTACTTCTAGTAGTTCTTCAAGCGAAAATGGAGAATCCAAAGATTCCCCAGTAACACTATCTATTGTCGGAATAGCATTTTCCCCTACATATTCCCCAATAATATTGTCTCCAACTCCCTCATCCTCCAATAATGATGATGGAGTCAAATTATAGAGGGCTGAGAAATATTCCCTAAAAGTTTGTTGAAGCTCACGTGGATCAGATGCCAATTCTCCTGATAATTTTTTTATACTTGGTATAAAAGTCTGTGATTGACGTGGGTGTAACATATCGGACAACATTTTCCCACACTTATTCTCAAATCTATATCTCCCCACTGCTCGTCTTTGTCGATATGAGCTCTGAGATGATTTGAATAACTGTAATAAAGATATCCTTGTAGAGAAAATATTGGCTGATATATCTGGAGAACAGTGGGCTTTATGTCGAGTTTCCAAAGAATGAAGTTTTAATAACGTATTTTCGATAATTTTTGATTTTTCTTTTTTAAGAAGAGAACCATGTTGAATAAATACCCCTCGTATTACTGCCTCATCTGACGCTCCATACAGCTCTATGGAGCATCCGTTCAAGTCCGCCTGAAAAACTGACAGGTGGACCTGAACGGATCGTCCGTGTGAAAGGACCCTTAGCCCTTGTACACACGGTCGGAGAATCTGTCGGAATGAGTCTTATCAGACCGTGTCGTCAGATAATCCGACTGTGTGTGGTATGCATCGGACTGATTCCGTCCGAATCTCTGTCCGACCCAATTTTCAAACATGTTGGAAATATTTCCCGACCAACTGGGCCGGACGGACCTAATCCGATCATGTGTAGAGCATTTTCATCGGACCAAGTGCCACGCATGCTCAGATCAAATTCCTACATCAAAGCTATTGGCTACTAGCCTGAATGTAGTCCCATCGTAACGAAATTACGTCACTGCGTTCTTGGCAACCACTAAAGCAGACAACTTGGCCCGACCGTGTGTATGCAACAGTTTCGGACACAATCCGTCGGACTAAATCCGACAGACAAAATCCGACGGATTTGGTTGCCAAAATCTCCGACCATGTGTACGTGGGCTTAGAGTTGTCCTTTTGGAACAGTATTTTATCTGCTTGCTGCAGGGCTCTAGTCCAAAAATAGCATTTTAGGACTGCATATTGCTGGTTACAAATTTTTTTGTCCCCATCAAACTTTTATTTCCAATTCTATTTTTATTTTCAATTATTATAAAGCATTACACATAATTAAACAATTTTCAAACATATATATTACATACATAATAATCACATTTATTATTTTATTTCCTCTTCCCTCCCTCCCTCCCAAAAAAAAAAAAAAACAACAGAGAGGAGGAAAGGGGGAAAATGTACATCTAACCTCTCCCCCTCCCTTTAAGGCCTCCCATTTCAAGGGTAAAGCTGTTTCATCCTGTTCATGGTCGGAGATAAAATTATCAATCGCCTCCGCAATTGCTTTATGACAGATTTGATCTTGCATAAGTGTGTCATTCAAACGCCACGACCAATTGGTACCCTGAGTCTGGGGGGGTGCTATTGTTAAGAATACTAGTGAATGGTCGGACCAAATGAATGATCTGATTTCTATAGAAGGGTTCCATTCCAGTAACTTAGGACCAGTTAAGAAAAAGTCTATTCTGCTATATGTTTTATGTGCTAAAGAAAAGTATGTATAGTTACGATCTTTAGGGTTTAGGGTCCGCCAGAGATCCATCAACCTATATTCAAAAAGTTTATTTTTGAGTGCCCTCAAACGAGAATATGAAATATTTGATCGTTGAGCTGAGGTATCTAGTGAAGGGTCCAAAACTAGGTTAAAATCTCCTCCCACGATAACCGTACCTTCTGCAAAATCTGCTAGAAGGCCAAGATAACTCACGATTGTCTTAGTTTGATCATAATTTGGAATATAAAAGTTTGCAATTGTGAAAATTTTATCCCACAGTCGGATTTTAAGAAACAGATATCTTCCATTTAAATCGGCTCTATATTCCAAATTCTGAACTGGTAAGCGCTTGTGAAAAGCAATAGAAACCCCTCTTGATTTTGAACTTGACATAGTACTATGGAACCATTGCGAATAGTGTTTACGAGAACACACAGGAATATTATCACTTCGAAAGTGGGTCTCTTGAAAGAGTATAATATCTACCTTAGCTTTATGTAGACTATATAAAATCTGACCTCTTTTTAATTTATTATTAAGACCTTTAATATTGTAGGTACATAATTTCAGTGACACTGGCGAGGAAAAAATCGCTGCCATATCAATTTATAAGTGAACTAAAGAAAACGGAAGAGAGAGGGAAAAAGAAACAGGAGAGGAAAAAAAATAAATAAAAAAAACCCACACCCCCAGCACAACAATTACAGAGTTGTGCTCTCTAAAATTGGAGAAGTTCCTTCTCCCCGATCCCCAAGTTACCCAGGGAAACGTTAACTAATTACCCAGGAAAAAAAAAAAGGGGGAAAAAAAAAAAAAAGGGGAAGCCCCCACCCAATATGGAATCTATCCCAAAAAAAAACACCAACCCTACCCGAGGGACGGTGATTCCTATAAGGGGAAAGAGTTGAGGAGCACTTAGGGAGGCTCTATGCAGTGACAATGGGCATCCATAAACAAACATAATAATAATAATCCGAGAAAAGGTCATTCTTAATTCATTATTAAATTAAATAACTACTACTCCAATTACACTTGAAATCGCCAGCTGTTTTACTCTGCCTGATTAAATTTTGGATTTTCTGATTGATTGTTTCTATTGTCCTCCCGAGGTTCCGATCTTCTAAACTGTGTATAAGTCTTGGGCCAAGTTATTAATGGAAGATCGTGCAAACCTAGGGCAGATTGTATAGCGGGAATATCAGAGGGATCACGTAATTTTAGCCACCTGCCATCTTTCTTAATCTGCAGCTGAAAAGGGAAATTCCACCTATATACAATGTTACGATCTTGCAGCATTTTTAACAAAGGCCTTAATGCCTTCCTCTTCTCCAGAGTAAATTGACATAGATCTTGTAACAATTGTATATTTGCTCCATCAAACTTTTAGAAATGTTTCATTGACCTTCAATAGTGGGCTAAAATGAAATGCCATGAGCAGACCATATGTTCTATGAGCTTTTCAATTCCTGGCCACCAAACTCTTTCATGTAACTGTTCCTTGGTTTAAATAATCCCTTAATACCCAAGGGCTAACTGAAAGGTATCCACATCCAAGACAGGGCTAGGTCCTTATCAAGGACCACTGACCAATCACTGAGGCCATGTATGCACAGATGAAGGGAAAGGATTGCGCCAAAATTATAGCTAACCCTGGATGTATCCAAATGAGTCAGTATCCACAATGATTTAACCCTCTGGGTGTTATTTATGAAAGGCAAACCCATTTTACACTACAAGTGCAAACTATAAGTGCAAAGTGCACTTGAAATTGCACAGCAAGTGCACTTGGAAGTGCAGTAGTGGTAAATCTAAGGCTTAAAGTGGCTGTAAAGGATGAAGATTTTTTTACCTTCATGTAGGTGAAGGTAAAAAAAAAACTTTCAGTGTGCAGTACTGAAGGGTGATCCAGCAGCTCTTCTACTCTGGGGCCATTGTGCTTTACTAGGCTTCTTATGTGTCCCTGCACATTTAAAGAGAAATAGGTTCCCTATAAGCATAACCATTCTTAATGTATTCATTACTATTCAGTGAGGGAAAAAAAGTATTTGATCCCCTGCTGATTTTGTACATTTGCCCACTGATAAAGAAATGATCAGTCTATAATTTTAATGGTAGGTTTATTTTAACAGTGACAAAAACACAGACACAACAACAAAAATATCCAAAAAAAATGCATTTCAAAAACGTTATTCATTAACTTTCATTTTAATGTGTGAAATAATTATTTGATCCCCTATCAATTAGCAAGATTTCTGGCTCCCAGGTGTCTTCTATACAGGTAATGAGCTGAGATTAGCAGCACTCTTTTAAAGGCAGTGCTACCTAATCTTAGCTTATTACCTGCATAAAAGACACCTGCCCACAGAATCAATCAACCAGATTCCAATCTCTCCACCATGGCCAAGACCAAAGAGCTGTCCGATGATGTCATGGTCAAGATTGTGGACCTACACAAGGCGGGAGTGGCCTATAAGACCCTCGTCAAGCAGCTTGGTGAGAGGGTGACAAATGGAAGAAACACAAAATAACTGTCAATCTCCCTCGGTCTGGGGCTCCATGCAAAATCTCACCTCGTTGAGTTTCAATGATCATGAGAATGGTAAAGAATCAACCCAGAACTACAAGGGAGAATCATGTCAATAATCTCAAGGCAGCTGCAACCACAGTCACCAAGAAAACAATTGGTAACACACTACACCATGAAGGACTAAAATCCTGCAGCACCCGCAAGGTCCCCCTGCTCAAGAAAGCACATGCACAGGCCCATATGAAGTTTGCTAATGAACATCTGAATTGATCAAATGAGAACTGGCTGAAAGTGTTGTGGTCAGATGAGACCAAAATCAAGCTCATTGGCATCAACTGAACTTGCTGTGTTTGGGGGAAGAGGAATGCTGCCTATGACCCCAAGAACACCATTTCCATCGGCAAACATGGAGGTGGAAATATTACGCTTTGGGGGTGTTTTTTGCTAAGGGACAATTTCCTTGCATCAAAGGGACGATGGATGAGGCCATGTACTGTCAAATCTTGGGTAAGAACCTCCTTCCCTCAACCAGGGCATTGAAAATGGGTCGTGGATGGGCATTCCAGCATGACAATGACCCAAAACATGCAGCCAAGGCAACAAAGGAGTGGCTCAAGAAGAAGCACATCAAGGTCCTGCAATGGCCTAACCAGTCTCCAGACCTTAATCCCATAGAAAATATGTGGAGGGAGCTGAAGATTTGAGTTACCAAACATCAGCCTCAAAACCTTAATGAGATGTGTGCAAACCTGGTAACCAACTACAAGAAACGTCTGACCTCTGTGATTGCCAACAAGGGTTTTGCCACCAAGTACTAAGTCATGTTTTGTGAAGGGGTCAGCTACTTATTTCACTCATTAAATTGCAAATCAATTTAGAACTTTTTTGAACTGCATTTTTCTGTTTTTTTTTGTTATTATTTTTCTGTCTCTCACTGCTAAAATAAACCTACCATTATAATTATAGACTGATCATTTTTTGTCAGTGGGAAAATGTACAAAATCAACAGGGGATCAAATACTTTTTTGCCCTCACTGTATAAGTTCCGATATGGAGACTCTGATAGATTAGAGTTAGGGCTGCACAATAAAGTGGAGCCTTAATAAGGCACTATGGCTTCCATAAACTAAAACCTTTTATCTGACTAGCTGGTAAGTATGCTGGAAAATACATGTGTTTTGTTTGCTGTGTGCAAAGCACATTGGAACTCTCTTATGCAGCTAAAGTCACTCCATTTGAAACAATATTATATTTAAAGCATTTTTTCCTACCTGTTCCAGCATTGTAAGAGACTAAGGGCATCTTCAGAAACATTAAATATTTAGCTGCAGGCAGGTCTAGAAATGTCACCATCATGCAGTGTATGGAATAATTAGCTGCATCAAACCACAGAGTGGCCCTGTGGATACAGTAACAGTATAAAGTGCCGCATCCTATAAATTTAGAATAGCAAGGGGGCGTGGCCAGCGCATGAGCTGAATGGAAGCTCTGTGAGAGAGCTCTGTGACACGAACGGGCATATTAGCGACAATTCACAGCGAATATCGGTAAAAAAGATACGAACAGACGACGGAAGAGTTCCTGAATCCGAAGGTGATGTCAAAAAAGCGGAAAGACGAACGGAAAATGAAAAAACTAACGACATTCTCCTCTCAGTCAACGGGAGGGAGAAAAAAAGATGGCACAGATCCTCTCACAGCTGCTGTACCAGCAACAGCCTCCTCAGGGACAGCACAATACACTGACAGGCCTGATGCTGCTCTAGAAGAATCACCTCAGAAAACACATCTGGAATCTCCTCATGAGGAAGATTACCTCAGCCCTACATGTCGCAGCCCGGCTAAAACTCGTATCAAACTGGATTTCACAGGCCAGGAGGTAAGCCATAAATTACCTCATATTAGTCAAGATAACACAGTCATAACTCCTATAGCTTCACCTATAGCCGCATTCCCCACTAATAACCAGCCTATTCTGGACACCCAATTAAAAGAAATGCTATTAACTTTACATACTTCGCTTCATACGGATATTTTACAACTCACAAATCAATTCTCCAAAGCAGTGAACTCCTTAGGTGAAAGAATACACACTATTGAGAACTCTATGGGAGACATGACCAATACTATTAATAATTTAATAGATGCTCATGAAGAAAATAAAGCTGAAAAAGAGTGGCTTAAATTTAAAATCGCAGATTTAGAAGACCGCTCAAGGAAGAACAATCTCAAAATCAGGGGTATCCCTGAAAATATACAGCAGTCTGATCTTAAAAAATATGCCACTGACTTATTCTCCAACTTGCTGCCAGCTATACCAGCCTTAGAGCTCACAATTGATCGTATCCATCGCATTCCGAAACCGTAATTTCTCCCTCCACAGATACCACGTGATGTACTACTTAGAGTACACTTCTACCATGTTAAAGAACAAATCCTATATAAAGTGCGACATCTAGTACAACTTCCACAACCATATAATACAATCCAGATTTATGCTGACTTGTCTAAACATACTCTAGATATGAGAAGACAACTTTCCACGATTACAAAAGCTCTGCGTAATCATAAAATTGAATACCGTTGGAAACAACCATCTAAACTACTGATACAGAAGAACGACACCTACCATACAATCACTTCTGTGGAACAAGGCATTAAGTTACTTCACGCATGGGGTATTATCCCTGAACCAACTCCACCTATCGGAGCTAAGAAGAATCCGGAGAAACTTACGCCAAAATGGCATTAGCTTTCATTGACTAGATCCGGTCAAAATACAATCCTATCTATAGGAAACCGATCTATCAGCTTGCCCGCCGTGCCGTGCGATACTAAATCTTTGGAACAGCTGACCTTTGAACTAATTCTCCATTCTAATGTTGCAGTATACATTGAAATGTTTACCACTGCAAGTTAAGTTTAATGTTTGGTTATATTTTTGTTTGTGCTTTTACTTTTATTTTTTTCTTCACAGTATCCTATACACAACTCATAGCATTCAAAGGGACAGGTATGTTGTGAACCTACAAAATTTGAATCAAAACTTTTCAGTCACTAAATTTTTGGACATTCATAGTCATTTCAGACTACAGATTGTTCACATGGAAGTAGAATTTAAAGCTATTATCAGGCTAGTATGTACTTACTTTTTCCATCTTATTAATATCCTTTTATGAGTATAAAGTTAATATCTTTAAATACTAATGGTCTTAACCATCCAGCAAAAAGAGCGTCAATGTGGCAAATGGCTAACACCCAGCGATGTCAAATATTGTGTATACAAGAAACCCATTTCAAAACAGGCGCTATTCCCACTTGCACCCATAAGAACTTTCCTCACATATTTACAGCATCAGGCCAACAGAAAAAAAGAGGAGTACTTATTGCCATACATCATTCAGTTAATTTTCAATTGCATGAATCTATTGTAGATACCAATGGACGATACCTCATATTAATATGTACCATTGATAATACACTTACTACATTGGTAAATGTGTATGCGCCTAATAAAAGGCAATCCCATTTTCTGAATGGCCTGATGAGAAAAATAGGTAAATGCCGAAAAGGTGCCTTAATAATTTGTGGAGACTTCAACACAATACATGAACAAGAACTAGACACTTCTAATCCCAAAACCAGAACCAACTGTGCACTTAAAATTTTTTTGAATAAAAGCGATCTCTATGATGTATGGAGATGCCATCATCCTGGAGATCGTGAATACACATATCATTCCCTGGTACATAATACCTATACTCGTATCGATTATATTTTTACGGATAAGTGGTTATTGCAGCGGGTGAGGGAGTCTGACATTGCACCCATCACTTGGACTGATCATGCCCCAATTAGTATGACTATTCTACCTAAACACTCTCAAACGACCCATTTTCTACGGAGAACAAATGCATATCTTATCAAAATGCCTACCTATGCTACAGCTATACAAAACCAGATAACTGAATTCTTTAAATATAATGTGGGATCGGTGTCAGACTCTGCCACCCTATGGGGTGCTCATAAAGCATTTAGTAGGGGAATCCTAATGCAACTGAATGCTCAATTCAGGAAAAATAAAACGAAACTCATTGAGAAACTTACTGCTGACATTAAAACATTAGATTCCCAAAACCAATCTCACCTATCACAACAACTGAAAACTAAACTACAAATATTACGACAGGAACTCAGAACGACTTTATTGGATACATTTGAAAAACATACTAGAAAACTTAAAGCTAAATACTACCATACTAGCAACAAAGCAGGAAAAAACATGGCACTTCGGATGAAAGGCAGATATTCCAAATCAAAGATTCCATATCTATACCACCCTATTACTAGAGAAAAATTGCAAGACCCCCAAGACATAGCGAATGCATTTAGCTGTTATTATAGCTCCCTTTACAATCTTAAAGACGATTCTCAAACTCCCACACCTACCCCAAAGATAATAAGTGATTTCTTAGATACTATTAGTCTCCCATCATTAACTACTGATCAAATCTCTGATCTTAACGTCCCATTTTCAGTGGAAGAAATTGCTAGAACTATAGACTTCCTGCCCAACAATAAATCTCCGGGCCCAGACGGAATGATAGGAGAATACTATAAATTACTTCGAGATATACTGGCTCCCCACTTATGCTCACTTTTTAACGAAGCGGCATCCAAATCAGAATTTCCGGCTGAGATGCTTCAGGCCTTGATCATAACACTGCCGAAACCAGGCAAAGATCCCAATGCTCCCCAAAATTTCAGACCGATTTCATTATTGAACATTGACATCAAAATATACGCCAAAGCAATAGCGAATCGACTGATGAACTACATACCAGACCTCGTTCACAAAGATCAATCTGACTTTACTAAAGGTCGACAATCTTCAGATGCAACAAGACGTCTGATTGATATTATACACTTCACTAAGAGACATCAAACGCCTTCTCTGCTCCTTTCTTTGGATGCAGAGAAGGCGTTTGATAGGGTCCATTGGGGCTATTTACAGTCAGTGCTTTTAAAATTCGGCTTTCATGGAAATATTTTATCGGCAATTTTTGCACTGTATAAGGGCCCCTCAGCGAGAGTATACACAAATGATATGATGTCTAGGCCCTTTGGCATCTCGAATGGAACACGACAAGGTTGCCCCTTATCTCCTTTAATATTTAATTTAGCCATCGAACCTCTAGCAGAACGTATACGATCTGACACAAAACTATCTGGTATAAAAATTGGGCAAATAGATAATAAAATAAGTCTGTTCGCAGATGACATAGTGCTTATAGTGTCTGATCCTATTTCATCTCTCCCGAATCTCCAAAATATACTAACGACATTTGGAGCAGCATCATATTATAAAATCAATGAAACTAAGTCCAATATTTTAGACCTAGGATTAGATAACACAACCAGGCAGTTATTGTCTAATAAATACCCCTACCACTGGAAAGACGAGGGGATTTCTTACTTAGGAATCACTCTCACTAACAAAACAAAACAGTTATTTAAAACAAACTTTTTACCATTTAAGAAACATTTTGAAACAGATCTGACAACACTTAGTAAATTCTAATTTACATGGGCTGGTCGCCTGGCAGCTTTCAAAATGATGACCTTACCAAAATTATTATATCAACTCAGGTCCCTTCCAATATGTATCCCTAAATACTACTTTAAATCCTTACAAAGCAGTTTGGGAAAATATCTATGGAATGGCAAAAAATCCCGTTGCGCATACCATATACTAATTAAACATAGAAATATAGGTGGTGCGACCGTACCTGATCTACAGGATTATTATGACGCAACTCTTTTGACCCAATTGCAAGAATGGTTCTTGCCTACTCCTAAAACTTTATGGGGACAAATTGAGAAAGACATCACACGACAGCCTAATATGCAATTCTGGTTACTTAGTAGGAAAATTAAGTCCACAATTACAGCTCAATACCCACCAACGGTGAAAGCGACGCTACACTCTTGGCAGAGAATCATCACATACAAATGGGATAAAACTCCAATCATGGTGTTAAACCCTCCTCTAACAATTATACCAACATTAATTCCTGGCGTACAAATACACGACTGGAATTTGGGTCGGGATATCAAACTTGGTTCCTTCTTCCAACAGGGCTCATTAAAGTCTTTTTCTCAGTTAAGTAATGAATTACAGCTTCCGAATTATGAGCGATCTACATATATTCAAATAGAAAAGTGTCTGCTACACAATCCACAACTCAGAGCTTCAATCCCGGTTAAAATATGGTCTTTCCTCAATAACCATGCCACCTCACAGAAAGGAGTAGCTACAATATACCCAATTCTAGGGGAAAAAAACATACCCAGCAAACTACCTTCCTTCCTTAAATGGGAACAAGATTTGGGGCAAGACTTTTCAATTAAACAATGGATGGCTTCCCTACGAAGCATATATAGGGCCACTGCATGTGTTACACTATGGGAACTGGCACAAAAAATTGTTCAAAGACAATACCTGACTCCACATATCCTAGCAAAATTCAAGGGGAACTCGTCACCTAATTGCTGGAGAAATTGTACCCAATTGGGGACCCTATTTCATATTATGTTGGACTGTTTAAGCTTACATAACTACTGGCAGGCAATCTCCCATTTACTCACTTCCGTAACAGGTATTGTCCTACAACTTTCACCAGAACTAGCCATTTTGAATATGAATTTACATACGATTCCCAAACAATATCATAAAGTAGTAACACATATACTTTTAGCTGCGAGACTATCCATAACTAGAAAATGGAAAACTGACTCTCTTCCTACTATGACAGAAGTTATAGAATTAACCCAACTCCACCACTCCTACGAATTGTTATTTCCTAATGACAAATCCCTATATATTAAGGAACAACAACTATGGGAACCTTGGAGTACATGGAACAAAAATTATACTTCCACAATTTAGATAATGCTGATTCTTTAATCATATAGAAGAAAGAACTCCTGTGCGTTTTTAATATTTTTTTTTGGATGGCTTTAAAAATAATTTCATAACAAAGTGACAAATATATCACATGTTTGTTTATCTGAATTGAGCTGCGGAGTAAGAATAGATCTTTATTTTCCTTCATAAAAGATAACTACTGTGTTTGAATTTCCTTTAGGATGTTGGACTAGGTACTTCAAGACACAGATAGATCCCTGTGAGGGGTGTCTTGGGGTCCAGAAGTGGCCATTATCCATATCGCTATTTATAAATCTTAGGCCGCGTACACACGCGCGGACTGTTCGCCCAACTTTGTCCGTCCAACAGTTTCGGCAAACAGTCCGCTCAAACTTAGCATGGACGGACATGGCCACACACGACGGATGAACAGTTTGCTGAAACCGTGCGCGATGACGTTTCGGCACGCACGACGGATCGAAAATTTCGACGTCCAATACACTGCAATGCAACCTTCCGACGTGGAAATCCTTTCTGAGCATGCGCGAGACTTAGTTGGCCGAACAAGCCCACACACGAGCGAACAGTCCGCTGAAACCTTGTTTCAGCGGACAGTTTTTCGGAATTTCCGTAAGACCTTGTTCGGCCAACTGTCCGCTGAAACTGTCCGCTGAAGCCCCACACACGAGCGGACTGTCCGCCCAAACACTGTTCAGCGGACAAGGTTGGGCGAACAGTCCGCCCGTGTGTACGCGGCCTTACAATAATTATATTACGGACTTTATTATACAAATTCTAAGAGACTTACTCTTGTTCGAGTCCCTTTATGACTATGAATATTAGATACTTGGGAATACTACTTTATTCTGTATTGTGGATTATTTGTTTATATGCTATATTGTGCTGAGAAAACCCTGTCACTACATTATACTGTGTTATGTTACTTTTATTACTATATATTTTTTTTTGTTTTGTAACCCTTGTTGTAACTAACTCTGCTAAAAATCTCAATAAAAACATTTGAAAAGAAATTTAGAATAGCAAGAGAAAATGGGACTTTGCAACTAATTTCTGTTGTCCAAACATATTAAAATGTAAATATTATTTGTAAATTTAAACCAAAAATGATAAATAGACTATTTGGATATTTTTTTCGTTAAATAAAATATACATTTTATAGAAATGTAATACTAACATAAAAAAAATTAGATACCGTATTCATATATAAATATCCAGGGAAAAAAAATTATTAAACATAAATATTTCTATTAAATATTTTAGATAAAGTAAATAAGAAAAAAACAATAATTTTAGTTTTTAACTGATACGTTCATGACATCGAATCTTCCTCCATAAGTAACGGAAATCGTGACTTATTCTTGGACACCGCATCTTTTTTTACTGGTCTCTCCGAAGATGCTATATTTGCAGGCATAAGCTCCTCTTTCGACTTCCACGTCGGTTTTAGTTCTCCAGCAGCAACACTCACTATTGTCTTCATTATTGTTGAAAAATTATCATGGCTTACAGGATCATATATATTACGCACTATCCATTTCTTCCTAGGGTGGGGGTGCTCTAAAGAAGTTCTTTTTGTGCCCAGCTCTTCACTTCTCTTGGTCCGTCTGCAAACAATGGCTTGTGAACAACCAACATTGTTGTTGTGTGACAGAACGGCCAGCTTTGTTCGCGCCTCCATGGAGTTCATCCTATAATGTAACCATTTGCTCCGATATTTAAGAACACTGGAATGGAAGGTTTCGATAGCACCAGTGCGACAATACAGCACCAAATGAGGCACATCATTTTTCAATTGAGTTGAGATTACTAAATCTTCAAGTGCAATAAATGCTGCGCTGGGTTTTTTCAACCATTGCATATGATTATCAGAGTCAGATATTGGAGTATGCTGACAGTACATTTTTTTTCCATCCTCCTCCCACTCACAGTAGAGATGTCCAAGTGCTCCAAAAAATGTCAGTATCTCCAAAACAGTGCCTACTGCACCAGTAAAAATGGTTTACAACTGCAGCTACCCAAAATTGTAACTCCTTACAACTAGCTTTCTTGCTGGCCTCTACTATTTTTGTTTTTTAAAAGATTTGACATAGTGCCACGAGTCATACTGATGAGAAATATGGCTGTATTCTTTGCGTATTTTTTTTATGCCCACGTGTCTATCTGTTTCAAGAATTTGTACATCATAGTTATCTTCTATAATGTGGTCCAGGCAAATTTGAAATGTCATTTTTTCCATTGCAACGGACGGCGTGGTTTGAGACACTTGCACTGTTTCAAAATCAATTATAATTTCAGACTCTAGTTCCATCATTGTGTATGTGCAGTATTTGGCACAGAACCCTGGACAATCACATTGTCCGTCACCTATTAAATTTTTTTTATCTCTTTGCAATGTTGATTTTATTTAATTTTTTTCTTCAACCCAGGCATGATCAATTCCACCGTATATAAATTTTTTCAAATATTTGTGATATGTTGACTTTGAAAAAATCGGTAATTTACATAGATTCATCATTTCCTTGACTGTGGTAAATGACGATCTACTGCAAGTAATAGCAGATGCAATAATTACATTGCCAGCCACAAAATTAGCAAGTTTTAGTAAGCTTCCAATGGTCACTTTATCAAAATGAATTATTTTTTCAAAACATTGTTCATTGGGGCAACGTATATGCTCAAATAATTTATCCAGACATGATTCAAATACTATAAATTTTCTTTCTTCAACCCATAAAGATTCATTGGGAGGTGTAACAGTGATAGTATCCATGTTAAAGCTACTTTCATCTTTTGAAATATCGGTTTGTGAAATTTCCGAAAAATCAGGGGCATAGGTTTCATTGAGTGTAGTGTTTTCATCTAATGAGGTATTCATTGGATCATTTGTATCCATACTCTCAATCCAATCCTCTTTTTCAAAATCTGTAACATCAATTAAACTAAGTGTTTCAGTCACATGAGAAATTGGCATTTGAACAACACTTTGTTCAGCGGATAAAACTATTTGTGTAGCACTGGTCCGAGCTTCTGTAAAGTCAACATCAGACTGTGTAACAGCTGACTTTATTGGTGTTATCTCTAAATCAGAAATATCTTTTTTTAGTATGGCTTTTCAAAGGTGTAGATTTTAATAATTCGGGATCAACAATCGGACAAAAAACTGAATAATCATGATCCTGACAAATGTCACGGTAGCTGGCTCTTAATCCGTATGACTTCTCTGAAATAGAAGAATTAAAGTCTTCTTCAACGGTTTGGGTAGCCACATCACATTTAGCAATCTGGTTTTCCAAGACGGATTGATTACATTGGCAGCTACAGGAAGGCTCCCTCTTTTTTTTTGATGGATATTGATCTGCCTTTGGGAAAATATGACGGCACAGCATCGTGTTTAAAAAGTGTGTTTTTTTTTTCTTATTATATGACTCTACTGTAAAATGGGCAGAGCACATTCTAAAACGATCTCCGTTCGTGTCTTTTAAAATTTCTTCTGCTGCAAAAATAAGGTCTTCATCTTTCAAACTAGATGGTGCAAGCCATAGTT
This sequence comes from Lithobates pipiens, assembly GCF_037356315.1. NCBI lineage: Eukaryota > Metazoa > Chordata > Amphibia > Anura > Ranidae > Lithobates > Lithobates pipiens. Next base: position 269,003,636 of record NW_027507718.1, on the reverse strand, counting down.
TGATCATATCCAAATTTTTTGGAGAGATGTGTAGTTTTATATCCGGATATTTCGTTTTTAACACTGTCCTATGTGGGCAGGAATTAAAAATGCACTTTGGCATTGTGATGTAATCTGAAAATAGAATACAGTAATTTTATTTAAAGAATATACAATTAAATTTATATTTAAATCATGCAAAATTTTAAAAATAATGTTCGTTTATGCCAATAAATATATTAAATATATTATCTAAAACACTTCCTTATTTAAATGTGACCAGATGTCATTATACACAGCCGATCACATCTTTAAAGAGCCGTGTACGCTTCTCTTTATGAAGCTAGGGGTTTCGCCATGTCCGAGCAAAACAGTGCGATAGCTGTTGCGCAAAAGCGTACATTCTGGACGGCTAGTCATGTGACGGCGTATCAGAACAAGAGCTGCCCCAACGTTGTTTGACAGTGGGCGGGCGACAACAGGTTACATTTTGGAATAAAGCTATACGTTTTAGGATATATACACTTTGCATGCAATACTGTGACCTTATTATAACTTTTTTATTTATTAAAAAGATAATATGCAGTGCATACTAACTCATTAGTTCTTGGATTAAAAGTGTTTTTTCTTATTCTTAATTTTATATTAGGAATTGCATGTATACAACGATTATGGGGCAACAATGATGGGCAATGATAGGCTTCACAGATGGGCACTGATACAATGCAATGCTAAGTTATCAGTCATGGGCTATGATGAGGCATCACTGTTGGCCACTGATGAGTCATCAATGGCATGCAATTATCGGTTGCACTAGAGTGCACTGAGAAGTGGCACATGTGTGGACCGATAGGTGGCACTAGTTGGCAATAAGAGGATGTACAGTCGTGAAGCTCTTATGGGCATTGATAGTGGGCACGGATGGTGGCCAAAGAACAGTTGGCAATGTCTTTTGAATTTTGTGACAGATATCACATTTAAAGAAGACAGTGATTGGGTCTTGGTTTGGTTTACAGATTATATATTTTGATAGCAGCACAGCCATTGACTCTCACTGTTGTCAATACCATAAAAAAGTTGTATCCAATGGGGCTGGGGGGGGGGGCGGGTAGAGCAGAGTACTGCTCTATGTGTCAATGGACAAACAAGCTGGACACGTGAGCGCACCCGCACAAGTACGACCCTGGAAATAGGTTTTACAAGGCTGCACTAGAGCTGAATCGTATGCATGAGCTCTTAGCAATAAAACCTGAAGAGAAGGATCGGGGCAACTCTGTGCAAAAACAAATGCACAGAGGAGGTCTGTATGTCAATTTGATTTAAAAAAAAATAAAAAATAAAAGACTTACCTTTACATATCATTGAACAAGGGCCTCTTGGCTCTTCTCTGATGAATGCTCTCCTTGCCAGGGCGTTCAGTTTAAGTGGACGGCCATGTCTTGGTAGGTTTGCAGTTGTGCCATACTTATACCATTTTACAACGGTGGATTGAACAGAGCTCTGTGAGATGTTAAAAGCTTGTGATAGTGTTTGGTTTAAAAAACTTTTAAAATTCACTTTATACCAGATCTGGCTGGTGTGTTCTTTTGACTTCATGATGTTGTTTGCTGACTAAGGTTGTTTAAATAAACCTTTAAGGAATTCATAGAACACTTTTCACTGAACAGAATTCAATTCAGCAACATCCATCATTGTTATAAGTCTTAACTTGGAAGAGGAATACCGTTGTTATGGCAGCAGCTACCTGCCAAAACCCTGGGATCCTCTTCTTCATCATGTGGCCCGCTTCAAGATAAAAGTGGCCTATGTGGCAGATTCGCCTCCGCAAGATCACTATTATCAGCGACCCCCTCCATTTCATCATGCTACATGGCCCTTCACAGCTTTTCATAGCTGTCGGTAGTGCCAGAGACAATTGGATCCTCTCCATGGCTTGTAATGGAAACGAGTGAGGGAAAGATTGCCCCCACCTGCTCCATATCATTGCAGGACAGAAGCAACGTCAAAACGTCTCTAACTTGCATAGCTCTTAAAGCGGTAGTAAACCCGCAGATTTTTTTTTTTTAAATACCTGTAAGGGAAAATGCATAATGAGCTAGCATGAACAGCATACTATCTCATTATGAAATACTTATCTTAGAACGAGGCCCCGACAACTCGCCCGATACACGCCAGGGGAGCTGACATGTTCCCTCGGCGTGTCTTCCGGATATATCGTCTCCGGCGCTGTGAGTTGATGTAGCAGCGATATCATCACTTCTGCGGATGCACGCGGGAGATTTGTTTCCGGCAGGGTCCGACGTCTGCCGGGCTTCCAGCTGAGAAACCCCTGTGCGCATGCGATGCTGCAGTCAGCGGCTTATTGGCAGGGGAATATCTCCTAAAGCATACAGGTTTCGGAGATTTTTTTTACCTGCTGGTAAATTTATCTATTTTTAAAATTTAAATTACCAAAAAACTTTTTTTTTAATTATATTAATTTTTAGCTCCTTTTAGTGTAAGTATAAGGTCTGAAGTCTTTTGAACGCAGATCTCATATGTAAGAGCTCATGCCATTCTTTTTTTATATTACAAGGGTGGTTTATAGTGCTTGTAATAGGAATAAAAGTGACACAATATATATATTTTTTTAAATGAACAGTTTATCAACACAATTGGTAGAGAGAAAGATAAATTAGGCTAACTTAAAACAAAATTAGGTTTTTAATATCATTATATTATTTATCTTTCAAAAAAATGTCATAACATTTGGAAAATTAATATATTTTTCATAGATTGTAAGCTCTAACGAGCAAGGCCCTCTTGAATTGTATTGGATTTTTATGTCTGCCTTAATGTTGTCAAGTGCTTAGTAAACTGACGGCACTATATAAATCCTGTATTATAATAATAATAATATTTTGAATATGAATAAAATAATTTATATTAAGAATAATATTACTTTAATTATATAATAATATAAATTTGATTAAGGATATAAATGTATTACCAGGTCTATATGCCATTGTGGAGAAGTCTTCTGAAATCAAAAATTTAAATAAAGCAATATACCTATGAGTAAATATGGATAAAAAGAAAAATGTAAAGAAAAAAATTATATGTATATTTATATTTAAAGAGATATTAGATATTAGACACACACACACATATACATACATATACATACATATGTGTGTGTATATATATATATATATATATATATATATATATATATAAATAAATAAATAATATGTGTATATATGTATAATATGTATATATATATATATATATATATATATATATACACACACACATATACAGTATATATACAAACAGAAACACACACACACACATACATATATATATATTGTGGCAGCACGCAGGTAAAGTCACCTGGTTGTATCCAGGATGGGAAATATGTGTGCCCTAGATTCATAGCTTTATGCAGACTTGTACAACTAGAGGGGAAGAGTTAATGAGCCCAGCTGAAGTAAGTGGGCTCATTAAGACCTCTACAAAAAACCCCAGCATGCTTAGGGAGATGCTCCATCCTAGAACTAGTTTTGTGTGTATAGACTGGGGAGTGTGACATCTGTTCTGTGCGGTGAGTTAACGCCTGTGTGGCAAACCTCTACAACAGAGACAGGGACTGGTGCAGCACAAGGCTGCACTCAGTTGTTAGACAGGGAAACTAAGTGTGTAATTAGAGGTCAAGCTGACCAGGATTTATTTTCATGTTTTTCTTTTGTTTTGGCTGTTATATTTTTTACTGCATGTAGCATGAATAAACAGCACCTTTTGTTTTTTCCACTTACAACGCTGTCTGCTGTGCCTGATTTTGTGTTGTGAACCCATCCAGGGGGTCACACACACCCGCTGCCGAGCTAACCCCTCACAGTTGGTGGAGAATTTTGGCAGTTTTTTTTTCTATTTTTTTTAAGGCCAGCATGGAGGAGATACTGAGACAGCTGGCTCTAGCAAATGCAAATCAGCAGCAAACAAATGTGGGTTTACAAAGGAGCCTTGCAGCCCAGCAGCAGACAAATGCAACTTTGCAGCAGAGTCTGGAAGCTCAGCAGAAGGCTCACCAGCAGAGTCTGGAAGCTCAGCAACAAGCCCAGCAGCAGACAAATGCAACTTTGCAGCAGAGTCTGGAAGCTCAGCAACAAGCCCAGCAGCAATCTGAAGCCCGCTTCATAGACCTGTTGCAGAAGCAAGAGCAGAGTTTTCAACAGCAAATAGAGACATTGATACAGCAACGTCCGCAGACCAATGAAGCAAGTGGTTACAATAATACCGCATCCTTTGGTGTGAGCCGTTTACTGACAAAAATGACTGGAGAGGATGATCCGGAGGTGTTTTTGACCACATTTGAAAGGACTGCTGAAAGGGAAAAGGGGCCTAAGGAGCAATGGGCTGGACTGGTGGCCCCTCTGTTAACTGGGGAATCGCAGGAAAGCTTATTACGACCTAGAGCCTGACCAAGCAAAAGACTATGTGGTACTAAAAACAGAAATATTGGCACGGCTGGGTGTCACCCTGGCCGTCCGGGCTCAGTGTGTGCATAATTGGACTTTTCAGGTTGGAAAACCTCCCAGGTCTCAAATGTATGATCTCATTCACCTGAGCAGGAAGTGGCTGCAGCCAGAGACTTTGACCGCACCAAACATTGTGGAACGTGTTGTCATAGATCGTTTCCTGAGAGCTCTTCCGACTGCCATCCAAAAATGGGTAAGCCATGGAGACCCAGAAAATGCAGATAAACTTGTGGATCTGGTTGAGAGGTACTTGGCTACAGAGAACCTGACCACCTCTTCCAGGGACTCACGGACTTTCTACCCTAAGACCAGATCATCCCCAGTGGCGGGTAAGATGACTCCAAGGGGTGAGGGTGGAGAGAGTGAGAGGGTGGGAGTTCTACCTAAGGTCTGGCGGGAGCAGCCCAGGAAGCCCATGCTGCAAGAGGCAGCGAAAAAGATTATTTGCTACCGCTGCCGGCAAGAGGGACATATTGCAGCCAATTGCCCAGTTGTGGATGAGCCTATGCAATGTGACTTTATAAGGGAGAGACGTCAGTCGCTGTTTGCGACAGTTGCATGCACTGCCATTCGGGGACCTGAGAAACATTTATGTAAAATGTGTATTAATGGTAGAAATGTTGATGTGTTGCTGGATTCAGGTAGCCTGGTAACGTTGATAAAAGCTGAATTAGTTACTACAAAGGTCTCTGGGAAGAACAAGGTGGCTGTTATTTGTGTGCATGGGGACACCCGAGAGTATCCTGTAACTTCAGTGTTTTTTGAGACCCCCAAAGGTAACCTCTCTCATCAGGTGGGGTTAGTGTCTCACTTACCACATGATGCTATTGTGGGAAGGGATTTTCCAAAATTCTGGGAACTCTGGGATTGTCCTGAGCCCCCCACTGGTGCCCCTATAGACCAGGAAGATGACCAGAATTCCTCTGGGAGTGGTGAGGACTCTCCTGAATTTCCCTTGTCGGTATTGGCGGGGGAAACTCGAAAAACTGGGGAGGAGCCAACATCCTCAGATGAAAACATGCCGTCTGTGGAGTTTTCAGATCTTGAGGTTCACAGGGAAAATTTTGCCACAGAACAGTTAAAAGATCCCACCCTAATAAAGGCACGGGAAAATGTGGTGAAAATAGATGGTGAGTTAGTGAACCCAGATAAGACTTGCACTTATCCGTACTTCACTATGGAAAGGGACCTGCTGTATCGAGTGGCTCAAAGGGCAGAAGAAACCATTGAGCAACTTGTGGTGCCCAAACCTTACAGAAAGTTGGTGTTAGAATTGGCCCATGGGCACATTCTGGGAGGTCATCTGGGGACCGAGAAAACCAGAGAGAGGGTACTGCAGAGATTCTATTGGCCTGGGGGCATGAAGGAAACAGAAAGTTATTGTTCCTCCTGCCCTGTGTGTCAGAAGTCGGCACCTATGCCACATTTCCGAAACCCGCTGGTACCTCTTCCTATCATTGAGGTCCCCTTTGAGAGGATCGCAATGGATTTGGTAGGTCAGATAATGAAGTCTGCTAGGGGGCATCAGTACATTTTGGTTATATTGGACTATGCTACCCGTTATCCGGAAGCAATTCCTCTTCGAAATACCTCGGCCAAAACCATAGCCAAAGAGCTATCTCTTGTTTTTAGCCGCGTGGGTATTTGTAAGGAACTGCTCACGGACCAAGGTACACCCTTTATGTCCAGGGTTATGAAAGAACTATGCAAGTTGTACAAAGTGACACAATTGCGTACATCTGTGTATCACCCCCAAACAGATGGGTTGGTTGAAAGATTCAACAAAACCCTAAAACAAATGTTAAAGAAGGTGGTGGATAGAGATGGAAAGAATTGGGACTGTCTAATACCCTATCTGATGTTTGCCATTAGGGAGGTACCCCAATCCTCTACGGGTTTCTCACCCTTCGAGTTGCTCTATGGGAGACACCCAAGAGGGCTGCTGGATATCGCCAAGGAAACTTGGGAAAATGAGAGTTCTCCTCACAGGAGCGTGATTGAGCATGTCGCCCTGATGCAAGATAGAATTGCACAGGTAATGCCAATCGTAAAGGAACATTTGACCCAAGCGCAGTTAGCACAGCAGAGAGTGTACAACCGTGGGGCCAAGACCCGTACTTTTTCCCCGGGGGATAGGGTCTTGGTGCTAGTCCCTACGGTTAAAAGCAAATTTCTGGCCAAATGGCAAGGTCCATACGAAGTAATTGAAAAAATTAGTGAGGTGAACTACAGGGTTAGACAGCCAGGAAGGCGAAAGCCGGAGCAGATCTATCAAGTCAATCTGCTGAAAGCCTGGAGGGATAGGGAATCCTTAGTCGCAGAGACTTTGTCACAAGCACAGCCTGATTGCTTAGTTCCTGAGGTTGGAATAGCAGACACCTTATCGAAAGCCCAACAACAGGAGGTTAAAGAGTTTGTACTTCGTAACAAAGAGATTTTCTCTGAGCTGCCGGGACAAACATCTGGCGTAGAGCATAACATTATCACCCCGCCAGGAGAAAGGGTAAAACTAAAACCTTATAGAATACCAGAGGCCCGACGGGAGGCAATACGTGGGGAGGTTCAAAGGATGTTGGAATTGGGTGTGATAGAGGAGTCCCAGAGTGACTGGTCCAGTCCTATCGTACTAGTGCCCAAACCTGATGGGAGCTGGCCTTTTTGTAACGATTTTCGACAATTGAATAAAGTTACAAAATTTGACACCTACCCCATGCCGTGTATAGATGAGTTGATTGACCGGCTGGGAACAGCCCGATATGTGACAACTCTTGATCTCACCAAAGGGTATTGGCAAATTCCCCTGGCCGAGTCGGCCAAGGAGAAAACTGCGTTTGTAACCCCAGATGGGGCATTCCAATATAAGAGAATGCCGTTTGGGTTACAGAATGCACCGGCAACATTCCAGCGGAAAATGGATAAGATTCTGAGGCCCCATCAGAAATATGCTGCAGCTTACCTGGATGATGTGATTATCCATAGCACAGACTGGGTCTCACATTTGCCAAAAGTACAAGCAGTCCTAGACTCTATCCGGGAAGCTGGGTTTACGGCCAATCCAAAGAAGTGTACCATTGGACAGGAGGAGGCCAAATATCTTGGGTACACTATTGGGAGGGGGGTGATAAAACCCCAAGTCAATAAAGTCGAGGCCATACAGAGTTGGCCACGTCCCAACAGCAGGAAACAGGTACGAGCCTTTCTGGGAATCGCTGGCTATTATCGACGATTCATTCCCCATTTTGCTTCTCAGGCTGTGCCCCTCACCAACCTGACAAAAGGGAAAGAGTCGGTCATGGTTAAATGGTCCCCAGAGGCTGAAGAAGCATTTCAGTCCTTAAAAACAGCCTTATGTAGCCAGCCAGTGTTGTACTCACCAGACTTCTCTAAGGACTTCGTGGTACAAACTGATGCATCAGACGTTGGGTTATTAGCAGTGTTATCCCAGGTCTGGAACGGGGAAGAGCACCCAGTCATTTACCTCAGCAGGAAGTTGAAGTCCCATGAGGTAAATTACTCCACGATTGAGAAGGAATGTTTAGCAGTGAAGTGGGCTCTAGATTCCCTTCGGTACTATCTGCTAGGTAGGCACTTTGACCTGGTGACTGATCACGCTCCTTTAAAGTGGATGGCTCAGAACAAGGAGACCAATAGAAGGGTAAATAGGTGGTTCCTGGCCCTACAAGAATTTAACTTTACAGTTAAGCATCGCCCTGGTGTTAAAATGGGGGATGTGGATGCTTTGTCTCGGATACATGCGTGTCTGACTGCTTGTGTTACAACCCCAAGGTTGAAACAAGAGGGGGGGGTATGTGGCAGCATGCAGGTAAAGTCACCTGGTTGTATCCAGGATGGGAAATATGTGTGCCCTAGATTCAGGCTTTATGCAGACTTGTACAACTAGAGGGGAAGAGTTAATGAGCCCAGCTGAAGTAAGTGGGCTCATTAAGACCTCTACAAAAAACCCCAGCATGCTTAGGGAGATGCTCCATCCTGGAACCAGTTTTGTGTGTATAGACTGGGGAGTGTGACATCTGTTCTGTGCGGTGAGTTAACGCCTGTGTGGCAAACCTCTACAACAGAGACAGGGACTGGTGCAGCACAAGGCTGCACTCAGTTGTTAGACAGGGAAACTAAGTGTGTAATTAGAGGTCAAGCTGACCAGGATTTATTTTCATGTTTTTCTTTTGTTTTGGCTGTTATATTTTTTACTGCATGTAGCATGAATAAACCGCACCTTTTGTTTTTTCCACTTACAACGCTGTCTGCTGTGCCTGATTTTGTGTTGTGAACCCATCCAGGGGGTCACACACACCCGCTGCCGAGCTAACCCCTCACAATATTTATATATATATATATATATATATATATATATATATATATATATCTATATCTATATCTATATCTAAATAAATATATATATATATATATACACTCACACACACATATATATATATATATATATATATATATATATATATATATATATATATACACACACAGATATATATATATATATATATTGTAGACATGTCACTGGAGAAGTGATCGAGGGGGTGTACATCTCACCTAGGTTGCTACACAGTGTGAGATGGTAAATCCAGGATGGATCAGTTTCTCAGCAGCGATATGCTGCTGAGTTGTTATTTAATTTTGCCGGGCCTGGGTTTATATGGAATGGCAGGTAGGTTTGGTAGAGGGACCTGTCATTCCACATCCCCCGATCCAGTTCTGGGTTTGGGATCAGGTGAGCTTTGATCCTAATTAGCCTGGGAAGGTAAAGGCTCTGCAAGGCCTGCAGGTGATTGCTCCCAGCCAGGGAATGAACAGCCTGTATGTTGAAGGAAGCTGCAAGCACAGACACTGCTGGAGCTAAAACCCACCCTGCGATATCCAGACGAAAAGACGCTGTCTTTATAAATGTCAGATAGGTGAGAAGAACCTGTTAGTAAGCGCCCAGCCGGGCTAGGTCTTTTGTTTATTTTGTTGTACTTAGAAAGCACGGTGTTGCTGTATGTTTTGTTTGCTGGACTGTTTGTACCACGAATAAACGCCAAGATCTGCTTCATATATTCCAAGTCTGCTGTGAACTGTGTCCAAACACACCCTACCCCGGGAAGATCCCTTACAATTGGTGTTCGAATGCGGGCAACAGACGGTTGCTAGGGGCAACGGTGTGGACAGACTTGGCTACAGCTGCTTATGTCCTGGGTGAAAGCTGCATCTAAACTCCAAGAACAGTCCAGCAACATGGAGGAGATGCTGAAGCAGTTTATGCAAGTGAGTTTGCAACAACAGCAGGCTCAGACAGAGGCCAATAAACGACATGAACAGTCCATGGCTGAACAACAGCAGATGATGGCTGCACAACAGCAGGCGCAGACAGAGGCCAATAGACGACATGAACAGTCCATGGCTGCACAACAGCAGATGATGGCTGCACAACAACAACTTCTCGAGCACCTGATAGCAAATCGAGAGGCGCCTGTGGTTGCTAATCCACCCACAGTGGAGGGAGCCGCTCCAGAAAATTTTTTTGGGAGAAGGACTGTGCAGAAAGCGCTGCAAAAGATGACTGCTGAGGACGATGTTGAGGCCTTTCTAACAATATTTGAGCGCGTGGCTGAGCGAGAGAAGTTACCAGCCGCTGAATGGGCAGAGGTAATTGCGCCCTATTTAACAGGTGAACCTCAAAAGGCCTACTATGACCTCAGTGAGCAAGAGGTCAAGGACTATACTCGGCTAAAAGCAGAGATACTTGCCCGACTAGGAGTTACTACTGCGGTCCGTGCCCGGAGGGTACGCAACTGGAGCTACAGTCTGGACCAATCAGCGAGGTCCCAGATGTATGACCTAATCCATTTGGCAAGAAAGTGGTTGGAGCCAGACACTTCTACTCCTGCACAAATCCTAGAGAAGATCGTGATGGATCGCTACCTCCGAGCACTTCCTACTGACCTGCAACGCTGGGTGGGACAAGGTGATCCTAAGGATGCAAACGAACTTGTCAACCTTGTGGAGAGGTTCCAGGCGACTGAGGACTACCTCCGTGATGTTCCTGCAGCATCTTCACCTCCCCGGAGCGCCAGACCTGTGCCGTCAGCTGGTAAGAGACTTCCATCTATTGGGGGAGTGTGGAGGGGTGCTGATGGAGGGATAAGGGCTCAAGTGGTGTCTCAGGGACAAAAGACTGGTGATGGTCCCGGGTGGCTAAGGGGCTCTAAAAAGGACTCCTTGCCAAGGAGACCAGCCCCTATCCAGTGTTGGAGATGCCATGAGGCGGGACACGTGTCTGCCCATTGCCCTCTTACCTCTGAACCCATGGAATGTGACGCTAGCCGGCGCCAGTCGCTATTTGCGGAACCATCTTGTGCTGCAGTTCCTGGACTAGAGACTGAACCGCAAATCTGCAACATCACAATCAATGACTTTCCTGTTAAAGCGTTAATGGACTCAGGAAGCCTCGTAACCTTGGTGCATGCTAGCCTGGTGGCTGGGGACTTAGAGCCTAACAAGCATATGAGTGTTGTGTGCATACATGGTGATACAAAAGTGTACCCTATAGTGCGGGCTAAAGTCGGGACTAAACAAGGCACCGTACAATATGAAGTGGGTGTGGTTAAAAACCTCATGCATGATGTAATATTGGGCCGCGATTTTCCGTTATTCTGGGCTCTCTGGGAAAAAAGAGAAATCCCCAAAAGGAGTGAGGATACCTCTAAGGAGGTTGCCTTGTCCGCTGTGAATGATAAAAGTATGCAGGATGAAAATGATTGTTTTCCTTTGCAGGTCCTGGTTGGGGAGGAGGATCCTCCCACTGAGCAAAATATACTAGACTTAGAGGTGTCTAGGGATAATTTTGGGGCTGCACAATTACAGGACCCCACTCTCAAAAATGCGAGAGAGCAGGTTACTGTTATGAATGGGGTACCTCAGGAACCAGATGCTGAAAAAAGATTTCCACATTTTTCGGTGACTAATGATCTTTTCTATAGAGTCAATAAGATTAAGGATGAGATTGTGGAACAGCTTCTGGTACCTAAGCCGTACCGGCGTCAGGTGCTTGACATGGCTCATAACCATGTTCTTGGGGGACACTTGAGGACTGACAAAACGAGAGAGAGGGTTCTCCAGAGATTTTTTTGGCCGGCCATATATGATGACATTAAAAAATACTGTGAGTCGTGCCCCACATGTCAGGTTAATGCCCCAGTGTCTCATTTTCGCAGTCCTTTGGTTTCGCTCCCTATTATAGAGGTGCCTTTTGAGCGTATTGCCATGGATTTAGTGGGTCCCATTGTAAAGTCAGCTAGAGGACACCAGTATATTTTGGTAGTCATGGATTATGCGACCCGCTATCCTGAGGCTGTACCCTTAAGAAACACTGCATCTAAAACAATTGCACGTGAGTTGTTTTATATGTTCTCTAGGACTGGGATCCCCAAAGAAATCCTAACTGACCAAGGTACGCCATTTATGTCGAAAGTAATGAAGGAGTTATGCAAACTATTTAAAATCTCACACATCCGTACCTCTGTATACCACCCCCAGACGGACGGATTGGTGGAGAGATTTAATAAAACTTTGAAACATATGTTGAAGAAAGTGGTGGAAAAAGATGGTCGTGACTGGGATCATTTATTACCCTACCTCATGTTTGCTATTAGGGAAGTGCCCCAAGCGTCCACCGGGTTCTCACCATTCGAGTTGGTCTATGGTCGTCACCCTAGGGGTCTACTGGACATCGCAAAAGAGACATGGGAGAATGAGTCCACCCCATACAAGAGTGTTATTGAACATGTAGCACAAATGCAGGACCGTATAGCCACTGTAATGCCCCTCGTAAGGGAACACCTCCAGAGGGCTCAAGAGGCCCAAAGTAGGATTTACAACCGGTCCGCAAGAATCAGGACATTCAACCCAGGCGATAGGGTCCTTATACTAGTCCCCACTGTTGAGAGTAAATTCTTGGCGAAGTGGCAAGGTCCCTATGAAATTGTTGAAAAGATCAGTGAGGTGAACTACAAGGTGCACCAACCAGGTAGAAGGAAGCCTTTCCAAGTTTATCACATAAACTTGATCAAGCCCTGGAAAGACAGGGAATCCTTGGTGGCGACAAATACTGTTAATAATTTGTCACAACCAATCCCTCCAGTCAAGGTAGGTGATACTCTATCAGTGTCACAGAAACAGGAGGCTCAGGAATTTCTACAGAAAAACAAAAACAAGTTCTCTGACCTCCCAGGGCGTACACACCTCATCCATCATCACATTGAAACTGAGCCTAGAAGCAGAGTAAACCTTAAGCCCTATAGGATACCGGAGGCACGTAGGGAAGCCGTATCTGCCGAGGTAAAACGTATGCTTGCTCTGGGGGTAATTGAGGTGTCCCAGAGTGAATGGTCCAGCCCAATTGTGCTAATCCCAAAGCCCAATGGAACTTGGAGGTTCTGTAACGATTTCAGAAAGTTGAATGAGATCTCCAAGTTCGATGCGTATCCTATGCCCAGGGTAGATGAGTTAATTGAGAAGTTGGGTAACGCCAGGTACATAACCACCCTCGATCTCACAAAGGGCTACTGGCAGATTCCACTTTCTGCTGAGGCTAAAGAGAAAACGGCATTCTCTACCCCTGATGGACTATTCCAGTATGTAGTGATGCCATTCGGGTTACATGGAGCGCCTGCAACCTTCCAGAGGTTGATGGACTTAATTCTGCGACCACATCGTGATTACTCAGCTGCCTACCTCGATGATGTGGTCATTTTTAGCCCTGATTGGGAAAGTCACCTCTGTAAGGTACAGGCCGTGTTGGATGCCATAAGTGATGCGGGGTTGACCATAAATGCCGAGAAGTGTGCTCTAGCCCTAGAAGAGGCCAAATATCTGGGCTACATTATTGGGAGAGGGTTGATTAAGCCACAGCTAAATAAGATTGAGGCAATACAGAATTGGCCTAGACCCCTGACAAGGAAACAGGTTAGAGCTTTCCTGGGTATTACGGGGTATTACCGTAGATTTGTGCCGAACTTTGCCTCAGTTGCTGCTCCACTAACTGACTTGACAAAGGGCGGAAAGACAGCAATGGTCACGTGGACCCCAGAGGCCGAGAAGGCTTTCCAAAGCCTTAAGTCTGCCTTGTGCCAACCACCTGTGTTAATCACCCCCGATTTCAGGCGAGAATTTCTGGTCCAGACAGATGCCTCTAACACAGGCTTAGGTGCAGTACTCTCACAAATAGTGAATGGTGAGGAGCATCCAGTGACGTACTTGAGTAGAAAATTAACCCCGGCCGAGAAAAATTATGCCATTGTGGAGCGAGAATGTTTGGCAGTGAAGTGGGCCCTAGAATCGTTAAAGTATTACTTGCTAGGCAGGAAATTCAAGTTGGTGACAGACCATGCCCCCCTAACATGGATGAAGTTAAACAAGGAGAGAAATGCAAGAGTGACTAGATGGTTTCTGTCCTTACAAAACTTTAATTTCACTGTGGAACACAGGCCAGGGAAATTACAGGCAAATGCTGACGCATTGTCAAGGGTAAGTTGTCTGTGGGGACAAAAGGCTCAGCCCTCCGGTCTGAAAAAGAGGGGGGGGATATGTAGACATGTCACTGGAGAAGTGATCGAGGGGGTGTACATCTCACCTAGGTTGCTACACAGTGTGAGATGGTAAATCCAGGATGGATCAGTTTCTCAGCAGCGATATGCTGCTGAGTTGTTATTTAATTTTGCCGGGCCTGGGTTTATATGGAATGGCAGGTAGGTTTGGTAGAGGGACCTGTCATTCCACATCCCCCGATCCAGTTCTGGGTTTGGGATCAGGTGAGCTTTGATCCTAATTAGCCTGGGAAGGTAAAGGCTCTGCAAGGCCTGCAGGTGATTGCTCCCAGCCAGGGAATGAACAGCCTGTATGTTGAAGGAAGCTGCAAGCACAGACACTGCTGGAGCTAAAACCCACCCTGCGATATCCAGACGAAAAGACGCTGTCTTTATAAATGTCAGATAGGTGAGAAGAACCTGTTAGTAAGCGCCCAGCCGGGCTAGGTCTTTTGTTTATTTTGTTGTACTTAGAAAGCACGGTGTTGCTGTATGTTTTGTTTGCTGGACTGTTTGTACCACGAATAAACGCCAAGATCTGCTTCATATATTCCAAGTCTGCTGTGAACTGTGTCCAAACACACCCTACCCCGGGAAGATCCCTTACAATATATATATATTTCCTGGACCTCCCCATGTCAGCCTACTATGGGTCAGCTCCTCCCCCTCTGACCCCTCCAGGACCACCTTTTTTCTAGCCCATAAAGAGCGGCTGTCTGCCCACACCAGTGTTCTTTTTTCGTCCTCGCTCCGGACGCCTTTTAAAGTTTATTTATTTTTATTTATTTATTAGTATTTATTTTATTTTTTATTTTATTTTTTCTCCATCCACCATCCATCCTGTTCGGGTTCAGCCTCTCCCATATCAGAAGACCCCCCCATAGAGGCAGTAAATCTCCTGAGGTGTGTGGGTTCCCTTGGTGCTGGGATAAAAAGGTGCAGTATAAATGACTGTGTATTACTGGCTAAGGTCACTGGCAGTAAAAATGACTGTATAACCTTCGTTAGGCAGGTGTTGGCACTCTCTCCTTCCATGTTACCATGATCTCAAGGGAGTGCAAATGTTCCATTATCTAGTCGACATGCTACTTCTGGCTCCTTCTACTTCATGTGAATTTCACCTGCAAACACTAGCTCGGTTTGCTTGGTTGTTCAACTATCGGAAGAGCCATATGCATCCGACCCAAATGTTGGAGTATTTAGAAGTACAATTCAACATGGATCAGGGTGGTGTTTCTCTTCCTCAGAGGAAGGTCCAGGAGATCCAGTCTTAGTCAAAAGCAGTGATAGCAAGGTCTTTGATGATGGTGAAGGAATGCATGCAGTATCTGGGGGTTCTATCGGCCACAGTTCCAGTAGTCTCATGGGTCAGGTGGCGCAGAAGGAGGTTTCAATGCAACTTTCTTCTTCAGTGGGATTGTCACTCCTTCTATCAGAAATTCTATCTGCCAATTCAGATAATCTAGTCCCTGGTTTGGTGGTCAGTAGCTTGCAGTCTTTCCTGCAGAGTTCTGTTGAAGGACTCAGAACCAATAGTGGTGACGACCAATGCCAGGCTGGCAGCCTGCAGGGCACCCTGCCTGGGACAGCAGGTTTAAGGCCAATGGAACTTTTGTAAATTTCCTAGGATTGGATGCTGTCAGACGCACTCTATTAGCGTTCCAACCTATGTTGCATGGTCGAGCTGTCTAGATTCTTGGCCAAAAATTACGGTGGCTTATGTGTCTCAAGGGGGCACAAGAAGTCGCCCTCTCCTTCAGGTGACGTCAATCTTCCTATGCGCAGAGAAGAATCTCGGCTTTTACAGCATCTTATCTCCCAGGGCCTGGGAAGGGTTTTAACAGATCACTTGAATCGAGGCTTTGAGGATCACAATGAATGGGACCTTAATCGATAGATCTTATGACATTGGAGGAGAATTGTCAACTGCCTTGCTTCTTCTCCCAGACCTGGCATCCACAGGCATTGGGTCAGGGGGCTCTGTCCAGGTCTTGGAACTTCCCTTTGGTTTATGTGTTCCTGCTGCTTCCATTGGCTCTCAAAATCCTGCTGAAGGTTCAGCGAGAAGGATCACAGCAATAGTAGTCTTCCCTTACTGGCTCAGGGAGCCCTGGTTTGCCCTGGCTTGGACAATAAAGTTGTGCTCGCCAATCCCACTGCCTCCTTGTCAAAATCTCCTTCTGCAGAGTGGGGTCTGACACCCGAACTGCAGGAGGATGAAGTTAATAACTTGAAAGTGAGAGGGAGGCTTTAACTGGCTTGGGTCTCTCAGGTGGTGTAGTGGAGTCATTCTTGCAGGCTCGTAAGAGGTCCACAAATGTAACCTATCACCAGATCTGGAATACTACAGAAAGGGGTTGGGACCTTGGATCTCCTTCAGTGTCTAACATTTTGGAGTTTCTGCAGAGTGATCTCTAAGGGTTAGCTTATAATTCCCTGAAGGGTCAAATCCCCACTTTGTTGCCTATGTCGTGTGCAAGATATTCTCTACATCTGTTGGTGATCTGATTTTTAGGGGCAGATATAGAAATCAGACCTCCATTGAAATAGTTTTTTTTCAAAAAGAGGACTTAACACTAGTCTTGGGAACATCGCTGGTTCCTCCATTTGATCAAGCTTTCTCTTGTTCATTATTTCTTTTAACAGTTTTTTGTTTTTTACTAGCTGTTGCCTCAGCAAGAAGGGTCTACGAGTTGTGCGCCTTCTCATCTAAAGAACCATATTGTTTAGTGCTCCCAGACATGATAGTCCTTAGACTGATTCCAAGCTTACTACCTAAGGTTGCCATATGATTTCATGTGAACTGGGAGGTCATTCTCCCAGCCTTTCCGGCGGATACAGCTGATGTTGAGTGGAGTAGGTTAGAACTGGGCTCTGCGGTTTCAGCCTACCTGAAATGGTCTAAAAGCAGATAAGCTGTCGTTTTTTTCCCAATGGGGCCTAAAAGGGTATGCAGGCAACATCCAGAGTTATTTCTTCCAGATTTGTCAAAGACCATGCATATTGCATACAAAACTCTGTGCCTTCCTCCTCCTTCAGAGATCAAAGCACATTTTGATAAAGGGTATGGCAGCATCCTGGGCAGCATACGCAAAGGTCGCTCCTGAGGTAGTTGGCAGAGCAGCAAGCTGGAGCGTGCCCAACACCTTTTGTTAAGCATTACAGGCTTAATTGGCTTGCCCGCCTGAGGAGATATTTGGCTCTATGGTTATTATGGAGGCTGTCGCCCATTAAAAATTTGAGTAGCATTAAGGGTTTGGCTTATTTTTGTCTTCCCTCCCTTTTTAGAAAGCTTGCTACATCCCATAGTAGGCTGACATGGGGAGGTCCAGGAATAAGGAAAATTGTTACTTACCGTAATTTTCCTTTCCTGGATCCTTCCCATGTCAGCCGGAAAATTCCCACCCAAGTTTATCCGTCGCGAGGCGGGTATTTTTTGAACACTGGTGTGGGCAGACAGCCGCCCTTTATGGGCTAGAAAAAAGGTGGTCCTGGAGGGGTCAGAGGGGACGGAGCTGACCCATAGTAGGCTGACATGGGGAGGATCCAGGAAAGGAAAATTACGGTAAGTATGGGCAACAATTTTCCTTAATATATACATACATACATAAATAAAAAAAAATAATAATACAATTTAGATTAATATTTAATTTACTTGTATTAATATTACGTGAAAATATTGGCAATCTCCAAAGGTTTATCAATCTTTTTTTCACAATCACCTTTAACAAAATTTTTTAAGAATTAATAAAAAATAAAAAATAAATATAGAATAAATTCTTTATGAAATATATATATATATATATATATATATATATATATATATATACAGTGGTGTGAAAAAGTGGTTGCCCCCTTCCTCATTTCCTGTTCCTTTGCATGTTTGTCACACTTAAGTGTTTCGGAACATCAAACCAATTTAAACAATAGTCAAGGACAACACAAGTAAACACAAAATGCAATTTGTAAATAAAGGTGTTTATTATTAAAGGTGAAAAAAATCCAAACCATCATGGCCCTGTGTGAAAAGTGATTGCCCCCCTTGTTAAAACATACTATAACTGTGGTTGTCCACACCTGAGTTCAATTTCTCTAGCCACACCCAGGCCTGATTATTGCCACACCTGTTCACAATCAAGGCATCACTTAAATAGGAGCTGCTTGACACAGTAAGGTCCACCAGAAGATCCTTAAAAGCTACACATCATGCCGAGACCCAAAGAAATTCAGGAACAATTGAGAAAGAAAGTAATTGAGATCTATCAGTCTGGAAAGGGTTATAAAGCCATTTCCAAAGCTTTGGGAATCCAGCGAACCACAGTGAGAGCCATTATCCACAAATGGCGAAGACATGGAACAGTGGTGAACCTTCCCAGGAGTGGCCGGCTGCCCAAAATTACCCCAAGAGCGCAGCGACGACTCATCTAAGAGGTCACAAAAGACCCCACAACAACGTCCAAGGAACTGCAGGCCTCACTTGCCTCAGTTAAGGTCAGCGTTCATGCCTCCACCATCAGGAAAAGACTGGGCAAAAATGGCCTGCATGGCAGAGTTCCAAGGAGAAAAACACTGCTGAGCAAAAAGAACATCAAAGCTAGTCTCAATTTCTCCACAACACATCTTGATGATCCCCAAGACTTTTGGGACAACATTCTGTGGACCGATGAGACAAAAGTGGAACTCTTTGGAAGGTGTGTGTCCAAGTATATCTGGCGTAGAAGGAACACTGCATTTCATAAAAAGAACATTATACCAACAGTAAAATATGGTGGTGGTAGTGTGATGGTCTGGGGCTGTTTTGCTGCTTCAGGACCTGGAAGACTTGCCGTGATAAAAGGAACTATGAATTCTGCTGTCTACCAAGAGATCCTGAAGGAGAATGTCCGACCATCTGTTCGTGTACTCAAGCTGAAACGAACTTGGGTTCTGCAGCAGGACAATGATCCTAAACACACCAGCAAGTCCACCACCGAATGGCTGAAGAAAAACAAAATAAAGACTTTGGAGTGGCCTAGCCAAAGTCCTGACCTGAATCCTATTGAGATGTTGTGGTATGACCTTAAAAAGGCCGTTCATGCTCGAAAACCCTCTAATGTAACTGAATTAGGACAATTCTGCAAAGATGAGTGGGCCAAAATTCCTCCAGGACGCTGTAAAAGCCTCATTGCACGTTATCGCAAACGCTTGGTTGCAGTTGTTGCTGCTAAGGGTGGCCCAACCAGTTATTAGGTTTAGGGGGCAATCACTTTTTCACACAGGGCCATGATGGTTTGGATTTTTTTTCACCTTTAATAATAAACACCTTCATTTACAAATTGCATTTTGTGTTTACTTGTGTTGTCCTTGACTATTGTTTAAATTGGTTTGATGTTCCGAAACACTTAAGTGTGACAAACATGCAAAGGAACAGGAAATGAGGAAGGGGGCAAACACTTTTTCACACCACTGTATATATATATATATTGTAGACATGTCACTGGAGAAGTGGTTGAGGGGGTGTACATCTCACCTAGGTTGCTACACAGTGTGAGATGGTAAGTCCAGGATGGATCAGTTTCTCAGCAGCAATATGCTGCTGAGTTGTTATTTAATCTTGCCGGGCCTGGGTTTATATGGAATGGCAGGTAGGTTTGGTAGAGGGACCTGTCATTCCACACCCCCCATCCCTCGTTCCAGTTCTGGGTTTTGGATCAGGTGAGCTTTGATCTTAATTAGCCTGGGAAGGTAAAGGCTCTGCGGGCCTGCAGGTGTTTGCTCTCAGCCAGGGAAACGAACAGTCTGTGTGTTTGAGGAAGCTGCAAGCACAGCCACTGCTGGAGCTAAAATCCACCCTGCGATATCCAGGTGAAAGACGCTGTGTTTATAAGTGTCAGATAGGTGAGAAGAACCTGTTAGTAAGCGCCCAGCCGGGCTAGGTTGTTTGTTTTTGTTATTATTTTGTTCCTGTTATACACAAGAAGCACGGTGTTGCTGTATACTTTGTTTGTTGGACTGTTTGTACCACGAATAAACGCCAAGGTCTGCTTTATAAAGTCCAAGTCTGCTGTGAACTGTGTCCAAACACACCCTACCCCGGGAAGATCCCTTACAATTGGTGGAGGTAGCGGGCAACACGGTTGCTAGGGGCAACGGTGTGGACAGACTTGGCTACAGCTGCTGATGTCCTGGGTGAAAGCTGCAACTACACTCCAAGAACAGTCCAGCAACATGGAGGAGATGCTGAAGCAGTTTATGCAAGTGAGTTTGCAACAACAGCAGGCTCAGACAGAGGCCAATAGACGACATGAACAGTCCATGGCTGCACAACAACAACTTATCGAGCACCTGATAGCAAATCGAGAGGCGCCTGTGGTTGCTAATCCACCCACAGTGATGGGAGCCGCTCCAGAGATTTTTTTTGGGAGAAGGACTGTGCAGAAAGCGCTGCAAAAGATGACTGCTGAGGACGATGTTGAAGCCTATCTAACAGTATTTGAGCGCGTGGCTGAGCGAGAGAAGTTACCAGCCGCTGAGTGGGCAGAGGTAATTGCGCCCTATTTAACAGGTGAACCTCAAAAGGCCTACTATGACCTCAGTGAGCAAGAGGTTAAGGACTATACTCGGCTAAAAGAGGAGATACTTGCCCGACTAGGAGTTACTACTGCAGTCCGTGCCCGGAGGGTACGCAACTGGAGCTACAGTCTGGACAAATCAGCGAGGTCCCAGATGTATGACCTAATCCATTTGGCAAGAAAGTGGTTGGAGCCAGACACTTCTACTCCTGCACAAATCCTAGAGAAGGTCGTGATGGATCGCTACCTCCGAGCGCTTCCTACTGACCTGCAACGCTGGGTGGGACAAGGTGATCCTAAGAATGCAAACGAACTTGTCAACCTTGTGGAGAGGTTCCAGGCGACTGAGGACTACCTCCGTGATGTTCCTGCAGCATCTTCACCTCCCCGGAGCGCCAGATCTGTGCCGTCAGCTGGTAAGAGACTTCCATCTATTGGGGGAGTGTGGAGGGGTGCTGATGGAGGGAAAAGGGCTCAAGTGGTGTCTCAGGGACAAAAGACTGGTGATGGTCCCGGGTGGCTAAGGGGCTCTGAAAAGGACTCCTTGCCAAAGAGACCAGGCCCTATCCAGTGTTGGAGATGCCATGAGGCGGGACACGTGTCGGCCCATTGCCCTCTTACCACTGAACCCATGGAGTGTGACGCTAGCCGGCGTCAGTCGCTGTTTGCGGAACCATCTTGTGCTGCAGTTCCTGGACTAGAGACTGAACCGCAAATCTGCAATATTACCATCAATGACCTTCCCGTTGAGGCGTTAATGGACTCGGGAAGCCTCGTAACCTTGGTGCATGCTAGCCTGGTGGCTGGGGACTAATGCCCCGTACACACGAGCGGACTTTTCAACATCCAAAGTCCGAAGGACCGAGTCCGTCAGACTATCCGATCGTGTGTGGGCTGCAACGGACTTTTGATTCGCCAAAGTCTGACGGACTTTAGAAATGAAGCATGCTTCAAATTTTCCCGACGGAACTCCGCCGGACCCGGTCCCCTTCGAAAACTCTGCTCGTGTGTATGCTACTCCGACGGACTAAAACCGACGCTAGGGCAGCTATTGGCTACTGGCTATGAACTTCCTTATTCGAGTCCAGTCGTACGTCATCACGTTCGAATCCGTCGGAGTTTAGTGTGATCGTGTGTGGCCAAGTCCGTTCGGCCGAAAAGTCTGTCAGAACTCCGTCGGAACTCCGGCGGAACTCCTTTGGAAGTCTGTCGGACATAAGTCCTCTCGTGTGTACGGGGCATTAGAGTCTAAAAAGCATATGAGTGTTGTGTGCATACATGGTGATACAAAAGTGTACCCTATAGTGCTGGCTAAAGTCGGGACTGAACAAGGCACCGTACAATATGAAGTGGGTGTGGTAAAAAACCTCATGCATAATGTAATATTGGGGCGCGATTTTCCATTATTCTGGGCTCTCTGGGAGAAAAGAAAAATCCCCAAAAGGAGTGGGGATACCTCTAAGGGGGTTGCTTTGTCCCCTGTGAATGATAGAAGTGTGCAGGATGAAAATGATTGTTCTCCTTTGCAGGTCCTGGCTGGGGAGGAGGAGGCTCCTCCCACTGAGCAAAATATACTAGACTTAGAGGTGTCTAGGGATAATTTTGGCGCTGCACAATTACAGGACCCCACTCTCAAAAATGCGAGAGAGCAGGTTGCTGTTATGAATGGGGTACCTCAGGAACCAGATGCTGAAAAAAGATTTCCACATTTTTCGGTGACTAATGATCTTTTCTATAGAGTCAATAAGGTTAAGGATGAGATTGTGGAACAGCTTCTGGTACCTAAGCCGTACCGGCGTCAGGTGCTTGACATGGCACATAACCATGTTCTTGGGGGACACTTGGGGACTGACAAAACGCGAGAGAGGGTTCTCCAGAGGTTTTTTTGGCCGGCGATATATGATGACATTAAAAAATACTGCGAGTCGTGCCCCACATGTCAGGTTAGTGCCCCAGTGTCACATTTTCGCAGTCCTTTGGTTTCGCTCCCTATTATAGAGGTGCCTTTTGAGCGTATTGCCATGGATTTAGTGGGTCCCGTGGTAAAGTCAGCTAGAGGACACCAGTATATTTTGGTAGTCATAGATTATGCGACCCGCTATCCTGAGGCTGTACCCTTAAGAAACACTGCATCTAAAACAATTGCACGTGAGTTGTTTTATATGTTCTCTAGGACTGGGATCCCCAAAGAAATCCTAACTGACCAAGGTACGCCATTTATGTCAAAACTGATGAAGGAATTATGCAAACTATTTAAAGTCTCACACATCCGTACCTCTGTATACCACCCCCAGACGGACGGATTGGTGGAGAGATTTAATAAAACTTTGAAACATATGTTGAAGAAAGTGGTGGGAAAAGATGGTCGTGACTGGAATCATTTATTACCCTACCTCATGTTTGCTATTAGGGAGGTGCCCCAAGCATCCACAGGGTTCTCACCATTCGAGTTGGTCTATGGTCGTCACCCTAGGGGTCTACTGGACATTGCAAAAGAGACATGGGAGAGTGAGTCCACCCCATACAAGAGTGTTATTGAGCATGTAGCACAAATGCAGGACCGTATAGCCACTGTAATGCCCCTGGTAAGGGAACACCTCCAGAGAGCTCAAGAGGCCCAAAGTAGAATTTACAACCGGTCCGCAAGAATCAGGACATTCAACCCAGGCGATAGGGTCCTTATACTAGTCCCCACTGTTGAGAGTAAATTCTTAGCGAAGTGGCAAGGTCCTTATGAAATTGTTGAAAAGATCAGTGAGGTGAACTACAAGGTGCACCAACCAGGTAGAAGGAAGCCTTTCCAAGTTTATCACATAAACTTGATCAAGCCCTGGAAAGACAGGGAATCCTTGGTGGCGACAAATACTGTTAATAATTTGTCACCACCAATCCCTCCAGTCAAAGTAGGTGATGCTCTATCAGTGTCACAGAAACAGGAGGCTCTGGAATTTTTACAGAAAAACAAAAACAAGTTCTCTGACCTCCCAGGGCGTACCCACCTCATCCATCATCACATTGAAACTGAGCCTAGAAGCAGAGTAAACCTAAAGCCCTATAGGATACCGGAGGCACGTAGAAAAGCCGTATCTGACGAGGTAAAACGTATGCTTGATCTGGGGGTAATTGAGGTGTCACAGAGTGAATGGTCCAGCCCGATTGTGCTAATCCCAAAGCCCAATGGAACTTGGAGGTTCTGTAACGATTTCAGAAAGTTGAATGAGATCTCCAAGTTCGATGCTTATCCTATGCCCAGGGTAGATGAGTTGATTGAGAAGTTAGGTAACGCCAGGTACATAACCACCCTCGATCTCACAAAGGGCTACTGGCAGATTCCACTTTCTGGCGAGGCTAAAAAGAAAACTGCATTCTCCACCCCTGATGGGCTATTCCAGTATGTAGTGATGCCATTCGGGTTACATGGAGCGCCTGCAACTTTCCAGAGGTTGATGGACTTGATTCTGCGACCACATCGGGATTACTCAGCCGCCTACCTCGATGATGTGGTCATTTTTAGCCCTGATTGGGAAAGTCACCTCTGTAAGGTACAGGCCGTGTTGGATACCATAAGTGATGCAGGGTTGACCATAAATGCCGAGAAGTGTGCTCTAGCCCTAGAAGAGGCCAAATATCTGGGCTACATTGTTGGGAGAGGATTGATTAAGCCACAGCTAAATAAAATTGAGGCAATACAGAATTGGCCTAGACCCCTGACAAGGAAACAGGTTAGAGCTTTCCTGGGTATTACCGGTTATTACCGTAGATTTGTGCCGAACTTTGCCTCAGTTGCTGCTCCACTAACTGACTTGACAAAGGGCGGAAAGACAGCAATGGTCACGTGGACCCCAGAGGCCGAGAAGGCTTTCCAAAGCCTTAAGTCTGCCTTGTGCCAACCACCTGTGTTAGTTACCCCCAATTTCAGGCGAGAATTTCTGGTCCAGACAGATGCCTCTAACACAGGCTTAGGTGCAGTACTCTCACAAGTAGTGAATGGTGAGGAGCATCCGGTGACGTACTTGAGTAGAAAACTAACCCCGGCCGAGAAAAATTATGCCATTGTGGAGCGAGAATGTTTGGCAGTGAAGTGGGCCCTAGAATCTTTAAAGTATTACTTGCTAGGCAGGAAATTCAAGTTGGTGACAGACCATGCCCCCTAACATGGATGAAGTTAAACAAGGAGAGAAATGCAAGAGTGACTAGATGGTTTCTGTCCTTACAAAACTTTAATTTCACTGTGGAACACAGGCCAGGGAAATTACAGGCAAATGCTGACGCATTGTCGAGGGTGAGTTGTCTGTGGGGACAAAAGGCTCAGCCCTCCGGTCTGAAAAAGAGGGGGGGGATATGTAGACATGTCACTGGAGAAGTGGTTGAGGGGGTGTACATCTCACCTAGGTTGCTACACAGTGTGAGATGGTAAGTCCAGGATGGATCAGTTTCTCAGCAGCAA
Organism: Lithobates pipiens; assembly: GCF_037356315.1. NCBI lineage: Eukaryota > Metazoa > Chordata > Amphibia > Anura > Ranidae > Lithobates > Lithobates pipiens. The sequence goes on along the minus strand of NW_027507718.1, from coordinate 268,978,546 downwards.
TATGCTGCTGAGTTGTTATTTAATCTTGCCGGGCCTGGGTTTATATGGAATGGCAGGTAGGTTTGGTAGAGGGACCTGTCATTCCACACCCCCCATCCCTCGTTCCAGTTCTGGGTTTTGGATCAGGTGAGCTTTGATCCTAATTAGCCTGGGAAGGTAAAGGCTCTGCGGGCCTGCAGGTGTTTGCTCTCAGCCAGGGAAACGAACAGTCTGTGTGTTTGAGGAAGCTGCACGCACAGCCACTGCTGGAGCTAAAATCCACCCTGCGATATCCAGGCGAAAGACGCTGTGTTTATAAGTGTCAGATAGGTGAGAAGAACCTGTTAGTAAGCGCCCAGCCGGGCTAGGTTGTTTGTTTTTGTTATTATTTTGTTCCTGTTATACACAAGAAGCACGGTGTTGCTGTATACTTTGTTTGTTGGACTGTTTGTACCACGAATAAACGCCAAGGTCTGCTTTATAAAGTCCAAGTCTGCTGTGAACTGTGTCCAAACACACCCTACCCCGGGAAGATCCCTTACAATATATATATATATATATCTATATATATATATATATATATATATATATATCTATATCTATATCTATATCTATATCTATATCTATAGATATAGATATAGATATATATATATATATATATATATATATATATATATATATATATATATATATATAGATATATATAGATATATATAGATATATATATATATATATATATATATATATATATCTATATATATATATCTATGTATATCTATATATATATATGTATATCTATATATATATATGTATATATATCTATATCTCTATCTATCTATATATATATATATATATATATATATATATATATATATAATATACAGTGGTGTGAAAAAGTGTTTGCCCCCTTCCTCATTTCCTGTTCCTTTGCATGTTTGTCACACTTAAGTGTTTCGAAACATCAAACCAATTTAAACAATAGTCAAGGACAACACAAGTAAACACAAAATGCAATTTGTAAATGAAGGTGTTTATTATTAAAGGTGAAAAAAAATCCAAACCATCATGGCCCTGTGTGAAAAAGTGATTGCCCCCCTTGTTAAAACATACTATAACTGTGGTTGTCCACACCTGAGTTCAATTTCTCTAGCCACACCCAGGCCTGATTATTGCCACACCTGTTCACAATCAAGGCATCACTTAAATAGGAGCTGCTTGACACAGTAAGGTCCACCAGAAGATCCTTAAAAGCTACACATCATGCCGAGACCCAAAGAAATTTAGGAACAATTGAGAAAGAAAGTAATTGAGATCTATCAGTCTGGAAAGGGTTATAAAGCCATTTCCAAAGCTTTGGGAATCCAGCGAACCACAGTGAGAGCCATTATCCACAAATGGCGAAGACATGGAACAGTGGTGAACCTTCCCAGGAGTGGCCGGCCGCCCAAAATTACCCCAAGAGCGCAGCGACGACTCATCCAAGAGGTCACAAAAGACCCCACAACAACGTCCAAGGAACTGCAGGCCTCACTTGCCTCAGTTAAGGTCAGCGTTCATGCCTCCACCATCAGGAAAAGACTGGGCAAAAATGGCCTGCATGGCAGAGTTCCAAGGAGAAAACCACTGCTGAGCAAAAAGAACATCAAAGCTCGTCTCAATTTCTCCACAACACATCTTGATGATCCCCAAGACTTTTGGGACAACATTCTGTGGACCGATGAGACAAAAGTGGAACTTTTTGGAAGGTGTGTGTCCAAGTATATCTGGCGTAGAAGGAACACTGCATTTCATAAAAAGAACATTATACCAACAGTAAATAATAGTGGTGGTAGTGTGATGGTCTGGGGCTGTTTTGCTGCTTCAGGACCTGGAAGACTTGCCGTGATAAAAGGAACTATGAATTCTGCTGTCTACCAAGAGATCCTGAAGGAGAATGTCCGACCATATGTTCGTGTACTCAAGCTGAAATGAATTTGGGTTCTGCAGCAGGACAATGATCCTAAACACACCAGCAAGTCCACCACCGAATGGCTGAAGAAAAACAAAATGAAGACTTTGGAGTGGCCTAGCCAAAGTCCTGACCTGAATCCTATTGAGATGTTGTGGTATGACCTTAAAAAGGCCGTTCATGCTCGAAAACTCTCTAATGTAGCTGAATTAGGACAATTCTGCAAAGATGAGTGGGCCAAAATTCCTCCAGGACGCTGTAAAAGCCTCATTGCACGTTATCGCAAACGCTTGGTTGCAGTTGTTGCTGCTAAGGGTGGCCCAACCAGTTATTAGGTTTAGGGGGCAATCACTTTTTCACACAGGGCCATGATGGTTTGGATTTTTTTCACCTTTAATAATAAACACCTTCATTTACAAATTGCATTTTGTGTTTACTTGTGTTGTCCTTGACTATTGTTTAAATTGGTTTGATGTTCCGAAACACTTAAGTGTGACAAACATGCAAAGGAACAGGAAATGACGAAGGGGGCAAACACTTTTTCACACCACTGTATATATATATATATATAGATAGATAGATAGATAGATAGATAGATAGATAGATAGATAGATAGATATTAGACACACACACATATATACATATACAAAGAGAAGCACACACATACATACATACATACATATATATAAATATATACATGTGTGTGTGTATATGTATGTATATGTATATATATATATATATATATATATATATATATATATATATATATATACACACAAACACAAATAAATAAATATATAAATATATATATATATATATATATATATATATATATATATATATATATATATATACACACATATACACATACATACATACATACATACATACATATAAAAATACATTTATATATTTTAATTAACTCTATAAAGTTTATTACATTTAAATAATTGACACAACGAATGATCCTCTGGGGGGAAAAAAGATCAGTAATGATCGCGGGATGTCGGGGGGGGGTGACGTCTACAACAGGAAATGACGCAGCCCGACATACACAAGAATCTTTCCGGCCGGGGCTCGGGCTGCCGGATTCCAGAGGTATTATGGCGCATGAGCGTTCACGTCACTACTCACAAATATAGCGATTGTCCTGGAAGGAAGCAGGTAGGAAAAAAATTGTTAATGTCAATCGATTGGGGATGATCCGAGGCAACTATAAATACAAAGTTGTATTTTTGAGTATACAACCGCTTTAATGAAGGGGGGGTGCTGGGGGGGCGCCAATACAAATTCTCGCCAAGGGCGCTGGAGACCCTAGGTATGCCTCTGCCGGGGTGCTCACTCATCAACAAGTATGGACCCCCTGGTCTTATATCGAGGTGGGTCTACTAGGCTTGAGTATACTGATGGTTCTCTGTTAATTTCTCTCGGTTTGTCCGGTTCATAGAGAAAATTGAATGACAGGACTCGACATAGCGTGATACTATTTCTTAAAATCACAGAAGTATAAGATACATATGTCCACTCACATGTAAAAGAGCTGTATCGTGGCACTAGGAATGATCTGCCAACAATATGTAGCGATGCCCCTGTGTGGTCACTGAGTGTAGTAGTTCCACACGTCACCCTGCTTAGCCAGGCATTCACTTCCAAACACATGTTGCCAGACAACTGAACAGTCCTTCAGCTTGTTTTTATTAGGGCATTTAGCTTGGATGGGGAAAGAGGACATGGGATGCCCAGATAATTGGTCTTGTTGAATTGAACAAACGATTTTTTGAATCTATATTGGCAGGCTCTAAACTTACTCCACTTTCTCTACTGCACAATCCTAGAATCCTGTCACAGTTAGCACATGGTTAAGCCTCACTCTGAATAAGTCACAACTGTTCAATAGCCGCCATTTGCTGGCAGGAGTCTGTAGGCCCCTTTGGTGTAGCAACCAATAGTGGTGAAATTAAGTACTTTTGTGCTAACTGAATCTTGGTGAACTACTGGTCCCAGTAAGTCCTGTGCAAGTCCTACAACTCTTCAGGCTGCAGCAACTTGACTTAAACACCAGTGACATCACAGTCTCTGCCTCTGGCTTCACATTCAATCCCAGCATGTCTCTCCCAGATCTCCACACTGTGCCTGTCAATCGCCAACCCCGGAATGGATCTCTCCTAGTGATTTGCCTGGCAATGCACCCCACTGTCCTCTTCCTGCTCCTGTTCAGGACAACCTGAGATAACCTGAGATAGCTTTTGTATGAAGGGGTTCCTTCCCAGCTCCAGCGCTCCAGACCCAGAGTCACCACCCCAAAACAGCAGCTCTCGCAAGACCACGAGAGAGAGAGAGAGAGAGAGAGAAATGCACTGATGAGGCGGCGCTGGTGGGCACTGATAGGCGGCGCTGGTGGGTACTGATAGGCACAGTTAAGGCGGCACTAATAGGCACAGATAAGGTGGCACCGATAGGCACAAATAAGGCAGTACTGATCCGCACAGATAAGGCGGCACTGATGGGCAAAGATGGGCACAGATAAGATGGCACTGATGGGTGGCACGGATAGGTGGCACGGATGGGCACTGATAGGTACCACTGATAGTTGGGACTGGTGGGCACTGATAGGTGGCACTGCTGGGCACTGATGGGCGTCACTGATGGGCACTGGTACATGACACTGATGGGGACGGATATGTGGCACTGAGGTGCAGCACTGTGTGTGTGAGGCAGATTGTGGGCACTGATAGGTGGCACTGTGGGCACTGATCGGTGGCACTATGGGCACTGATGGGTGGCACTATGGGCACTGATGGGTGCCACTTTTTGCCATATTTTAGGTGGCACTGGCAGGGGGCAGGTGGGCACTGGCGAGCTGTCCCCAGCTTGCCGTGATCGTGACTGATGTCCCGATCACGACCACCAGTGATCGGCTTTTTTTTTCTCCTCGTGCTGTCATGTGGTAAGGGGTCGGGATCGACCTCTTGCTCCGATCTGTGATCAGGCGAGTCTCATAGACTCGCTGATCACAGAGCGCGCCGCGCGCGCCCCTCAGGGGGCACGCATCCTGCTCATGCACGGGACGATGTCAATAGACGTTGTCCCGGCAAAGCAGGGCCGCGCTGTAGCCATCATTCGGCTATAGCGCGGATCTCAAGAAGTTAATATGTGTTCGGGTTTAAAGGAATGAGGTGACCTGCCTCTTGCAAATCCTAGTTGGGGATTGGTCAGGGATCCCAGATACACTCCATGCCACTCCAGTCCTCTGCCCTGCCTCTTTTCCAGTACCTTCTAGAAACAGGGGAGACCACAGAGAGATTAAAAATAAAGATCATTTGACAGGTTAAATGGCTCCCATATATTTAGTTTATCTGTGCATTTAGCTGTTTGCCTGAAGTTCTAATATTAGTTTAACCACCTGAGATCCGCGCTATAGTCAAATGACGGCTACAGTGCGGATCTCGATTGCCGGGACTACGTCTATTGACGTCGTCCCCTTTAATGGCTCCCCGCGCGCTCCCGGGAGCGTGCATCGGGGAAAATCTGTGTTCGCCGTGTCCCCTGGACACAGCCAATCACAGATCCCTGTAAACGGCCGATCACAGCGGCCGTTTACAGCGTGATCGCCGCCTCCAATGGATGATGATCTCAAATGTAAACAAATGAGATCATCTCCCATTGCCGAATCTGTCTCCTCACACAGAGACAGCGTGTGAGGAGAGAGATTCTGTGAGTTAATTTTACAAGTGTCAAATAGTGATATTAGTGCCATCTGTGCCCGCCAGTGCCCATCTGTACCCCGCCAGTGCCCATCTATACCCCGCCTGTGCCCACCTCTGGCCACCTGTGCCCACCTGTACCATCTGTACACAGTCAGTGCCCATCTGTGCACCGCCAGTGCCCGCCAGTGCCAATCGGTGCCCATCTGCACCAATCGGTGCCCATCTGTACCATCTGTGCCACCTCAGCAGTGCCCATCTGTGCCGCCTCAACAGTGCCCATCTGTGCCGCCTCAGCAGTGCCCATCTGTGCCCATCTGCTGCTTCATCAGTGCACATCTGTGCAATAAATCTGCACATCTGTGCAATAAATCAGTGCACATCTGTGCCGACCCATCAGTGCCCATCTGTGTCGCCTCAGCAGTGCCCATCTGTGCCGCCTCAGCAGTGCCCATCTGTGCCGCCTCAGCAGTGCCCATCTGTGCCCATCTGCCGCCTCATCAGTGCACATCTGTGCAATAAATCAGTGCATATCTGTGCCGACCCATCAGTGCCCATTTGTGCTGCCTCAACAGCGCCCATCTGTGCCACCTCAAAAGCACCTATCTGTAACACCTCAACAGCGCCCATCTGTGCCACCTCAACAGTGCACATCTGTACAATCAGTGCACATCTGTGCTGACTCATCAGTGCACATCTGTGCCGACTCATCAGTGCACATCTGTGCCGACTCATCAGTGCCCATCTGTGCCACCTCTGTGCTGCTTCAACAGTACACATCTGTGCCACCTCATCAGTGCACATCTGTGCCATCAATCAGTGCACATCAGTGCCACCTCATCAGTGCCCATCAGTGCAGGCTTAGCACACACCTGTGCAGTCTCAACACCAGCAACCATGTCTAAAAGAGTCTTGTCCGCCGAGGAGGCGTACAAAATTCTTTCCACGGCCGACGAGAGCAACGGGGAGCTCTCCTCTTCAGATTCTCTTTCAGATTCGGATTCTGAAGCCGACATAAATTATGAGCCAGTCCTCAGTAGTGAAACACTGACTGAATCCGAGGAGGAAGATATCCGGCCCATCAAACGAAGGCGTTCTAGTGAGGCAGTGCCGTCCACCAGCACCGAAGTGCCGTCCACCAGCACTGCAGATGCAATTGGACTTTTCACATTTTTTGTCTCTTTGAATTTTGTTTATTGTTTTTATTTTGGATACCAATGTATGAGGAAATCTCTCGCTTCCTCCTTTCACATTTACCAATGTAGGGAGATCTGGTGTATCTAATAATTAGCACAAATAATTTGTATGAAAATTGGAGGCAGTTTTTTTCCCAATTAGAAAGGGTTTTTGCACTGTGTAACACTAAGTTTTTTTCTGGTTTTTTTTCTGTTTTTTTGCCTTTTTTTGTTTTTGCTTGTGGTTAGGTTTTTTCTACGGTAGAGGTTTTATTAATCATTTTTTATTTTCGTATTTATATCTATATCTTTTGATCCGAATTTCTTAAATATTAATGAAACTATATGTAAAATAAGTGGTATTAGTTCACTTAGTAGAGGTGATACAAAGTGGTGTGTAATCACTTTTTGCCTTGAGTTTGAGGTGTTGGATAAATGGGGTGTTGCTGAGACAAAATACGGAACACGGGTTTAATTCACGCAGCCCCTGGGGACACGTTAAGGTGATAGACATAAAAGGTTTGAGGAAGCAAAGAGTGTTATTGAAACTAATTGGTTGGAGGTAGCGCCAATAACCTATAATCAAGAACCAGCACTGCAGTGCCTCGGCAAGAAAGGCCAAGTACCAGTGGGGTGTCATCTCAGCCCCAAAGGGTTAGGAGCCATGCCGGCCTTCCCTATGCCCTTCAGAACCCCTTGTGGCTTCCTTCTAATTCAGGAGAGGCCAATGTTCCCCCTTTCACTGCCCAGCCAGGAGTCCAGGTGGACACGGAGAATTTTACCCCAATAGATTTTTTAAATTTAATTTTTACGGAGGATATGTTGGCGTCAATTGTGGCCCAGTGCAACCTGTATGCACAACAATTTATTTTGCAAAATCCGACATCTTATTATGCCCGTCCCTACGAATGGAGAGACCTAACGGTGGAGGAGTTCAAGGTTTGTTTAGGCCTCACATTTAACATGGGACTCAACAAAAAAAATCAATTGCGTACCTATTGGTCAACCCACCCCCTCCCCCACACACCGCTCTTCTCCGCGGTAATGCCCAGAACCAGGTATCAGATGATCATGAGGTTCTTACATTTCAGCGACAATACCCAGTGCCTTCCACAAAATGACCCAAATTACGACAGGCTTTACAAAATTCGTCCAATACTTCATTATTTTTCACAGACATTCCCCAAATTGTTTACCCCGGACCAACACATATGTGTGGATGAGTCCCTTATTAAATTTAGCGGTAGGCTTAAAATGAAGCAATTTATGCCCAGCAAAAGGGCCCGCTAGGGGGTGAAGGTCTACAAATTATGCGACCGAGCCACAGGGTACACATATTCCTTCATAGTGTACGAAGGGAAGGACACCCAGCTGCAGCCCCCTAATTGTCCGGACTACTTGGGATCCAGCGGGAAAGTTGTTTGGGACCTCATATACCCCCTACTGGATAAAGGCTACCACCTGTATGTAGACAACTTCTACGCATCTCTGCCCCTGTTCCACAACCTTCCCTGGAAGAAGACGCCAGCATGTGGCACCGTAAAAAGGAATCGGAAGGGCTTTCTTCAAAGTCTTGTGAATAAGAAGCTGCAAAAAGGAGAAACCGCAAGTCTGCGAAACAAGGAGATTCTGGCAGTGAATTGGAGGGACAGAAGGGATGTATATATGTTGTCTTCTATCCACAATGATACGTTCGTGGAAATCCCCAAAAGGAATGGCCCATAAAAAAAAACAAAATGCATTTATGAATATAATTTGTTCATGGGGGGAGTCGACTTCAACGACCAAATGATGGAACCATACCTTTCCACAAGACGGACATACCATTGGTACAAAAAAGTAGCAATTAATTTTTTTCAATTGGCCATTTACAATTCCTATGTCATTTACTGCAACTCCACCCCAAACCCCAAACGCTTCTTTGGCTACCAGGAGGAAGTTTTCACTGCCCTTATTTTCCCGAACGGCCCACCAGAAAATATCCGATCAGATGTTGTTAGTCGACTCTCCGAGCGCCACTTTCCCGATAAAATCCCTCCCAAACCAACAGGCCAAAGACGTCAAAAAAGATGTAAGGTGTGTACCAGAGCAGGAGTCAGAAAAGACACATCTTATTATTGTGCACAATGTCCTTCCCAACCAGGCCTCTGCATAGGTGACTGTTTTTGCCGTTACCATACTTCAATAAATTTTTAGTGAAGTATGGTAAATATAATCCTCAGTTCCTGCCTTTATACACCTTCACACCCCTTATGCCACTGCCTGCTCTGTAACTGACCCTGGCTTGTTATTCGACCACTCTTATGCCTGCCGATTCTGTACATACCGCTGCCTGATCTGGAACTGACCCTGGACTGTTATCCGACCATGCTTCTGCCTAATGATTCTGTACATACCTCTGCCTGATCTGGAACTGACCTTGGACTGTTTGACCACGATATTTGCCTGCCTCTTGGACTGATCTTGTATTCTGCAACTGGACTAGTGGGATTCAACACGTGGTCTCACATATGTGAGGGGCTCCAGTATGGTTTTTCTGGATGAAGAAAACAATTTTCTTTGTTTTCTTATTCCTAGATTAGGGTCTGGAGACTTGGAGGCTTCAAAGAGATTTTGGAGGGAGAAGCCTCTACCCCTATCCCCATTCTGTCCTGAACGAGGCTCTACTTCTGTCTGCTGCCTGTAGGACTTACTGCCGTCATGCCGCACTGACCACACCACATGGACCTGCCTACTACCAGGACCAATATTTTTGGCACTGCTGACAATATCTCTGCACTGACCCTGGACTGTATATGGACAGTATCCCTGCCTGCTGCCTGAAAAAATGTGTTTGCTGTTGCTGACCAAGTCCCTGCCTGCTGCCTGGACCAGTGATATCCTCCTGTGGACAACTGCGCTTCTAAAACCACAGGTAATCTTTTCTTTACCCTTTGCTCAGCATAATGTATTTGGGGGTGTAATTCTTGGTATGTGCAGGCTATGTGTCCCTGGAACGCCCGACGGTGTTCCTTGCATGTTGCGCCTCTGTATGTGGCCAGACTGTGTAAACGTCTCACAAATGTGGTATTGCCATACTCAGGAGGAGTAGTAGAATGTATTTTGGGGTGCAATTTTTGCTATGTAAATGCTATGTGTTGGAAATATCTTATAAACGGACAACTTTGTGTAAAAAAAATGCGTTTTCATTTTTTTCCACATTTTCCAAAAACTTCTGGAAAAAAATGAACCATTCAAAAGACTCATTATGCCTCATAGATTATACGTTGGGGTGTTAGCTTTCCAAAATGGGGTCATTTTCTGGACGTTTCCATTGCCCTGGTGTTCCAGGGCCTTCAAAACTGTAATAGGTGGTTGAGAAATGAAATGTGTAATTTATGCTCCTAGAATGCCTGAAGGTGCTACTTCAAAATTAGGCCTCTGTATGTGATCAGGCTGTGTAAAAGTCTCACACATGTGGTATTGTTATACTCAGGAAGAGTAGGAGAATGTATTTTGGGGTGCTATTTTTGCTATGTAAATGCTATGTGTTGGAAATATCTTATAAACTGACAACTTTGTGTAAAAAAAAAAATGCGTTTTCATTTTTTTCCACATTTTCCAAAAACTTCTGGGAAAAAATGAACCATTCAAAAGACTCATTATGCCTCATAGATTACACCTTGGGGTGTTAGCTTTCCAAAATGGGGTCATTTTCTGGACGTTTCCATTGTCCAGGTGTTCCAGGGCCTTCAAAACTGTAATAGGTGGTTGAGAAATGAAATGTGCAATTTATGCTCCTAGAATGTCTGAAGGTGCTACATCAAGTAAAAGTCTCACACATGTGGTATCGTTATACTCTGGAGGAGTAGGAGAATGTATTTTGGGGTGTTATTTTTGCTATGTAAATGCTATGTGTTGGAAATATCTTATAAATGGACAACTTTGTGTAAAAAAAAAATGCGTTTTCATTTTTTTCCACATTTTTCAAAAACTTCTGGAAAAAAATGAACCATTGAAAAGACTCATTATGCCTCATAGATTATACGTTGGGGTGTTAGCTTTCCAAAATGGGGTCATTTTCTGGACGTTTCCATTGCCCTGGTGTTCCAGGGCCTTCAAAACTGTAATAGGTGGTTGAGAAATGAAATGTGTAATTTATGCTCCTAGAATGCCTGAAGGTGCTACTTCAAAATTAGGCCTCTGTATGTGGTCAGGCTGTGTAAAAGTCTCACACATGTGATATCGTTATACTCAGGAGGAGTAGGAGTATGTATTTTGGGGTGTTATTTGTGGTATGCACATTCCGTGTGGGAGAAATAAGCTATTACAATGACAATTTTGTGAAAAAAAAAAATCTTAATTTTGCAAAGAATTGTGGGAAAAAATGACAACTTCAAATAACTCACCATGCCTCTTACTAAATACATTGGAATGTCTACTTTCCAAAAAGGGGTAATTTGAAGGGCATTTGTACTTTCCTGGCTTGTTAGGGTCTCAAGAATGGAGCTAGGCCTTAGTACATCAGATGTGATCTTTTTTTGCAAATCTTTGATTTGCACCATAGCTTGTAGACTCTATAAATTTCACACAGATCATATAATATGCAATAATTTGGGTTATTTTTACCAAAGATGTGTAGTAGTATAAATTGTGGCCAAAATTTATGAAGAAAAAACGGAAAATTTATATCAAATACTTACCGTAATTTTCCTTTCCTGATAGGCTCCATGGCAGCATACGTGTGGGTAGCCCCGCCTTCACGATTACCCAATAGGACCCAACTCCCATAAATCTTTGCTCCCGGCTACTATCAGTGTTCCGTAACTAGCCAACTCCAGACATTTGGGAGGGAACTCCTGCTGCCATGGAGCCTATCAGGAAAGGAAAATTACGGTAAGTATTTGATATAAATTTTCCGTTTTCCTGAAAGGCTCCATGGCAGCATACGTGTGGGAAATAACTCGCCAAACACACCCGGGTGGGCAAAATGTCGAGCAAAGAACAAAAGTTTATTTAGCATTGTCAACCGACAAAACTTGCAAACCAAAATTAACAGAAGACAGAGCCGCTGGCTCTACACAGTAATGAGAAACAAAGGTATTAATGGAAGACCAAGAGGCTGCTCTGCAAATAACTTCAGGCGCCACATGACGAGAAGCTGCCCACGACGTTGAAATACTCCGTGTTGAATGAGCCGTTAATGCCTCAGGAGGAGCCAAGCCTTTTGCTCTGTATGCCCTCTGAATGATCTGAACGATCCAGGTAGAGATAGATCTAGCCGAAGCTCGCAATCCTTTATTCTTGCCATGAGAGAGAACAAAAAAGAAATGTTGTTTGTCTAAAAGGAGCTGTGACTTCCAAATATTGTTTAAGCGCGTGTCCTACGTCCAGAGGATGAACATCCTGACTCTCTGAGTTTTTGAAAGTGGGAAGCACAATTTCCTGATTCTCAGGAAATTTCCTGATTCTCATGGAAGACCGAGGTTATTTTGGGATTCGATCCCAACATGGGAATCAATACTGCCCTGTCTGGAAAGAAAGTCAGAAAAGGTTCCTCCGAACCTAGATTCCTAATCTCAGAAACTCTCTTGGCTGAGGTTATAGCTACTAAGAAGATGGTCTTGAGACTGAGATCCCTTATGGACAGAGGCTCTGTAGAATCCTTTCCAAGGTTTGAAAGAAAATCAAGCACTAAAGGGAGGTCCCATTTAGGAAACCTTGGTTTTCTTTGGGGTCTGAGCCTGATAGCTCCCTTGAATAATTGTCGTACCAGTGCATGGTTTGCCCAGGAAATACCCGTAAAGGCTGAAATAGCCGACACTTGAACTGATAGCTAAAGGTAAATCAAGGCCTGTTTGGAGAAAGCTTAGTATGTCTTGTACTGTTGGAGAACTTCAAGAATTTTCTCTGGAGGACATATGGGCTGAAAACTTGGACCATATGCGCTCATATACCCTATTAGTACTCCCGCGTCTGGAATTGAGAAGGGTTGGAATGACTTCTTCCGGACAACCAAGAGCTTCTAGCCTTTCCCTTTCTAAAAACCATACCTTGAGGTGCAGACATGATGGGCATGGATGTAACCTTGTGCCTTGAGATAGCAAATCCGGCCTGAGAGGCAGGGGAACTGGCTCTTGATAACTGAGGAGCAGCAGAAGAGGGAACCAAGGTCTGTTGGGCCAGAATGGAATCACTGCGAGAATCTCCACCTTCTCTGTCCTGAGCCTCCGAAGGAACTGCAGGATCACCGGAACTGGAGGGAAGGCATAAGCTGTCTGAAACTTCCAATGTTCTGTGAGGGCATCTATCCCATATGCCTGAGGATCCCTGAACCTTGAGTAATATTTCGGAAGCTTCCGATTGCACGGAGAAGCGAATAAGTCGACTTCCAGGGACAATCCTAAGGTCAGGATGTAGACTGCAGAAAGGTTGGACAAATTCTTCTGAGCCCAATTCATTATCGGCTCCATCTCCTGTAGCAGGGACCAGCTGCGAGTTCCCCCTTGCTTCTTTACGTAAGCCACCATGGTTGTGTTGTCCAACCTTAGCATGACCGAGGCATTCGCTGTCAGATGGTGAAATGACCGAAGCGCCTGGAAGGCCGCTCTTAGCTCCAGAACATTGGAGACGACTCTTTGTGATGGAAATGTCCACCTGCCCTAAGCGACATCCGAAAGGCAGTGAGCACCCCATCCTCGGTTGCTGGCATCTGAAGTTACCGTGACCCATGAGATGGGAATGATCGAATGGTGGTTGCGCAGGTTCTTCCCTTGCAGCCACCAAAGAAGAGACGTCCTCATGGCTAGAGTGAGGAATATGCGCTGTGTCTGGCTGGATAAGTCCCACTGTTGTAGAAACCCCTTCTGAAAGGGACGAGTGTGCCACTGGGCCCACTTTACCATGGGAATGGTGGCTGACATTGTGCCAATCACCTTCAGACATTGGAGAGCCGAGAGATGGGATGATGCAAGGGCTGCATGAATCCTGTCTCGTATGACTCCAACCTTCTCTTCTGGAAGGGCGATAGTACCTTCCACTGTGTTGAACTGCGCCCCTAGGAAAACAAGAGACTGAGTTGGATCTAGGTGACTCTTCTCTAAGTTCAGAAGCCACCCGAACTCCTGTAGAGTGGAGATGACTAGGTCTTTGTGCTCCAAGAGCTGCTCTCTGTTCTGGGATAGCAAAAGAAGGTCGTCGAGATAGTGGTGGAGACGAACACCTTTGACTCTGAGAAAGGCCACAACTGCCAAAAGAACTTTGGAGAAAACCCGTGGGGACGTTGTTAACCCAAAGGGAAGACATGTAAATTGAAGATGTTGATTGCCCACCGCAAAGCGGAGGTACTGTTGAAACTCCTTTGCCACGGGGACATGGAAGTAAGCGTCCTTCAAGTCGACTGATATCATCCAGTCCCCCAGATACACTGACTGCTGAATGGTAAGCAGAGATTCCATCTTGAACTTCTCTTTGCGAATGAAGGAATTGAGATGGGTCAAATCTATTACCAGCCTCCATGTGCCGTTTTTCTTTTGAACCAGAAACAGAGGGGAATACATGCCCTCTCCACGTTCTTCTTCTGGAACGGGAACGGCTGCGCCCTGATCCAGTAAGAGTTCACGTAGGTCAATAGGACTTGTTTCTTCTCTTTTGATTCTGGAAGATTTGTGGGAATAAATCTTAGCCTTGGGGTGCTGATAAAACCCCACTTGTGACCTGAGGAAACTGTTTTTACTGTCCAAAAATCCCGAATTGAGGCCGCCCAAACATGCCTGAAGTGGAGAAGACGAGCCCCCACCTGACAAGTTTGCGCGGGCCCAATTCCAAAAGGATTTCGCGGAATCCTGCTTGCCGGACGAACCCCCTTTTGAGGTATTTTTGAAAGCAGACTGCCTGGATCTCCATGACCTTGAGAATTCTCGACCAGGTCTATAGCTCCGTGCCTCCCTGGCACGATCAGGGCCTTGTCTTCTAGGAAATGGACGCTTTTGATTTTGAAGACGTCTGTCCTGGGGAAGAAACCCAGATTTCCCACCTGTAGCCCGGGATATGGCAGTATCCAGCTTATTACCAAACAAAGATGACCCTTCAAAAGGAATACGGCACCAGGCCTGTTTGGATGCTGGATCCGCCAGCCATGGACGGAGCCATAACGCACGGCGTGCTGAGACCGCTGCTAAGATATCCCGAGATATCAGGCGAATAACATCAATAGATGCCTCCCCAAAAAAGGCATTCGCCATCCTGATTTCTTGAATAGGGGAGTCTTTGGCTTTTTCAATAGAAATACCCCTCAGGAATTCTTCTACGGAAACAGCCCAGGATTCTATGGCCTTAGATACCGCTGCCATTGCAAGCACTGGTTTGCAAGCCATTCCAGAAGTCAGGTATATCCTTTTAAGGTCTGAATCGATCTGCCTTTCCAAAGGATCTGTAAAAGATACCGTATCCTCTAAAGGTAGGGTTACATATCTCACCAAACGCATGAGCGCTGCATCCACCAGTGGTGCTGACTAGTGATGGACGAACTTCCGACGGGACGTTTCGCGAACGCGGCCGATAGTTCGCGAACCGTAACGTTCGCGGCGGGCCCCATTGACTTCAATGGGAGGCGAACTTTGCAAACCTACAGGTCAAATTTGCAGCCACAAAATAATTAATAGCTGTGCAAACATAGTCCCACCACATGGCCAATGACATAACACATGTATGAGGTGAATCTGGGATCGACAAATACAAGCATTCTTTTTTTATATGGGAAATTGTTGTGACAATTCAGGACTGTGGAGCGCATGAAGGCAATGGAGGAGAGGGAAGGTCAGGGACCAGGGTAGGCAAAAAAGAGGGTGCAGGAGATGATCACTAGCAGCGTGACATACAGCAATGACATCTGCACCGTGATAGTCATCTGACAACAGCACCGTGATAGAGAGCACTGACATCAGCAGCGTGACATAAAGCACTCACACCAGCACCGTGATAGAGAACACTGACATCAGCAGCGTGACATAAAGCACTCACACCAGCACCGTGATTTACAGCACTGACAGCAGCACCGTGATAGAGCACTGACATCAGCAGCGTGACATAAAGCACTCACACCAGCACCGTGATTTACAGCACTGACAGCAGCACCGTGATAGAGCACTGACATCAGCAGCGTGACATAAAGCACTCACACCAGCACCGTTATATACAGCACTGACAGCTGCACCGTGACAGAGAGCACTGACATCAGCACCGTGATATACAGCACTGACACCTGCACCGTAAGCAGCCCCAGGAGGAAGTCAGCATAGCACAGGGATGGTGGGAGCCCCTTATAATGAGCATAGCACAGGGATGGTGGGAGCCCCTCATAATAAGCAGCCCCAGGAGGATGTCAGCATAGCACAGGGATGGTGGGAGCCCCTCATAATAAGCAGCCCCAGGAGGATGTCAGCATAGCACAGGGATGGTGGGAGCCCCTCATAATAAGCAGCCCCAGGAGGATGTCAGCATAGCACAGGGATGGTGGGAGCCCCTCATAATAAGCAGCCCCAGGAGGATGTCAGCATAGCACAGGGATGGTGGGAGCCTCTCATAATAAGCAGCCCCAGGAGGATGTCAGCATAGCACAGGGATGGTGGGAGCCCCTCATAATAAGCAGCCCCAGGAGTAAGTCAGCACAGCACAGGGATGGTGGGAGCCCCTCATAATGAGCATAGCACAGGGATGGTGGGAGCACCTCAAAATATGCACAGCAGAGGTACAGCCCCAGGAGGAAGTCAGCACAGCACAGGGATGGTGGGAGCCCCTCATAATATGCACAGCAGAGGTACAGCCCCAGGAGGATGTCAGCACAGCACAGGGATGGTGGGAGCCCCTCATAATATGCACAGCAGAGGTACAGCCCCAGGAGGATGTCAGCACAGCACAGGGATGGTGGGAGCCCCTCATAATAAGCAGCCCCAGTAGAAATATGACACCGCTCAACCTCTTCAAAGAGGAGGGTACGGGCATATAGTACGGTGTGCTTTTTTTGGACAAGGAAGTGAGCCAAATGAAGAAAGAAGGTCTCTGTGCTCGATTAAAAAAATTGTTTATAGACATATACATGGTCTACTGGTCACATGTGTTGAATTCCTCCGAGATCCATGCCTCATTCATTTTTAGAAATGTGAGGTAGTTAACACTGTCGTGAGCTAGGCGAGTACGCTTATCAGTCACGATCCCCCCTGCTGCGCTGAACGTCCTTTCGGACAGGACACTGGATGAGGGGCAAGCCAACAGTTCGATTGCAAATTGGGCAAGCTCTGGCCAGAGGTCAAGCCTGCCCACCCAGTAGTCCAGGGGTTCATCACTCCTCAGAGCGTCCACATCGGCCGTTAACCCGATGTAGTCGGACACCTGATGGTCTAGGCATTCCCTGATGCTGGATCCGGATGACACCTGTCGATGGGTCGGCTGAAAGAATGACCTCATATCCGAAGTCACCAACACATCTTCAAACCGGCCTCTTCTTGCAGGCGCTGTTGGATTGGTACCCGCAACTCCTTCTCTGGAAGTGGGGATTGCTCCTCTGCCAGCGCACGCAAAAGCAGAATGCAGCATTTCTCAAAGCAAGGCCTGGAAGTGCTGCATTCTGACAGCCCTCTGTGACGGCGGTAACATTTCCGCCATTTTGTGTTTGTACCGGGGGTCTAAGTACGTTGCCACCCAGTACTGGTCCTTGACCCTTATGCTTTTTATACGGGGGTCCCTATTAAAACACTGGAGCATGGGGGCGTGGCTTAGCTATGGCGGCGTAAGGAAGCACAGACAGGAGCTCTGCACGGGACCGAGCCGAGAACCGCCCGCAGCACGCACGTAGCCGAGCCATCTTCACATGCCAGGGGACCGCAAACACCCGCTGGCCACGGAGGATCGGAGGGGACCTGAAATTTCGCAATACTTTCTGCAGCAGGACCCGATCTCCTCGCCGGCCGCGCGGACCAAGATGGCGCCGCCGCGAGCTCCCCGGACGAGCGTTGCAAACACAGGCAAGAAGGGAGCTGCAGCGGGGGCCGCGACATCGGAGGAGGACTTCCCCCCTCTTGTTCCCAGGGCTCACTCTCCTATTCAGTCCCCATCTATCCCGGCCACGGACTCGCAGCCGCACACTGAGCATGCAGGGGAGGTGAGTGGCCTCTCAGAGGGATCCATTAGGGAGCTGGTCTCCGGCCTGCCTACCAAACAGGACTTAAATGCCATGGCGGCTTCCATAGTTAATGCCCTCACGAGGGAACTACATGACCTCAAGCAGCAAGTTGATACAGTGGAGGAGAGGGTTAATGTTATTGAACACTCCAATGCCTCCACCGAGGCCCGCCTCACCTCCCTGGAGACTGAACACAGGGCGTTCCGCCGCCATCTTGTGGATGTCCAGCTACGCCTGGACGATGGCGAGAACAGAAGTAGGCGAAACAATCTGCGCCTCCGAGGTATCCCCGAGGCCACAGCGGGCCCAGATCTCCGCGCTACTGTTACGGCTATCCTGAACCAGGTTCTTGACAAGCCACCTACCGCGATGCTGGAATTGGACAGGGTCCATCGTGTGCAGCATCAGCGCCCTCGGCTCCTCTGGACTACCCGCGGGATGTCCTCTGCAGGGTGCATTTCTTCACCATTAAAGAAGAGATCCTGCGCCTGGCCTGGGACAAGGGCGCAATTGACTTCGACGGTGCCTCCATGCGAATCTTCCCTGATGTCTCTAGGCAGACCCGTGTCATGCGTGGTATGTTGAGGCCGCTTCTGGATCTGATACGGGAAGCCGACGCCACGTACCGTTGGGGCCATCCCTTCCACTTGATTGTTCGGAACCGTGGTGTGGAGTTCCATCTTCACTCGCCTGACCAATTACCTGATTTGTTTGGTTTCATCGACAGGGCGGCCATCACTGTTCCGAATTGGTTTGAATATCTACTCACTCAGGATTCATCTGGCCCACCCTTGCCCAGGCGACAGCGGGTACGGCGGTCCCGTTCCCGTGCACCGAATCGAGAGGTCACCAGGCCACATCCAACGTCCTCTGAGGCGTGAACGTGATGTCGACCTTGTGGACTGGTAAGACTTTGCCCTATCCCCCCTTGATGGCCTGCCTGTGACATCCTGGCCCCCTCTCCAGACCCCATCTACCCAAGCCCTCCTGACTGTCAGGTTCGCCATACCTCGGAATGTGGCGGACCCCCTCGCCCTACCAAGAACTCTGCCAGGGGAGCTGTATGTATCTCTCCCTCAATGTACTTTGTTTATTATCTCAGATGGGCCGGTGCTGGCTCTCATACATGGGCACCCCGTCCTCTCTCGGCCTGCACTTCTCCGTGTTAGGGGATGGGCGCTTTGCCCGGCGGGCCGGGGGAGGACGGGCCTCTTGATTTGGGTAGCACCCCTTGGCCGGTACCCCCTGTCTGGATGCTTATGTCTTTTTGGGGGGTGGGGGGGACTGTGGTATTGGTTGCGGGTGTATCCGCTGGGCCGTGCCTTCCCCCCCGACCTGCGGGGCTTGTGCCGCCTGCCTTCCCGTGGTGGGGGGTGGTGGGGCTGGTTGGGAGTATGGGCCCTCTGCGGGATGACAGACGGTGTTATGTTTCTGTATTCAGACATGTTTTTACGTCCGTGACCCTATAGCCTCCCCGTGTATGGTGAGTGTGGACATTACGGAGGGGGCCGTGCTCGGGCCCTGGCACAGGGTGGGTGGGGCGGAGAGGTTCTGGGTCTGTCTAGATGGTGGATGTGGGTCGTGTGGGAGGGGCTTGTCCTGCTTGCTCGCAACACGGGCACTTGATCTCGGTCACCGTGGTTCTCTCTTTTTGTTTAGCTAGATAAAACGATGGCACACATGTCCTCTCTCTCTGTTACTGTTTTTCCTATGGTTCTCGTTGCTCTCATCCTGTGCATCTCCTGACATGTTTTTTGCATTTGCTTATATTTATCTGTTATATTGTTGTTTAGTCTGTAGCTACATTAGTTCTGTTGCCCACCCCCAATTAGGGCGACTCCCTGCTTGGGCACTGCCGGTGCTTAACGGGGGTCTATTGAGCTTTAGCACTTGGTACTCAGTTTTCCCCATCCTTCCTTTCTTTTTTCCCTTCCCTCCCTCTCCCCTCTTATCCTCCCTCCCTGCCTCTCTCCTCCCCTCCCTCTCTTCCTCTACTCCCCCTCCCCTGGGTGGTGGTGCCTCTTGGTGGGGTCTCTGGTGAGGTTGGGCCATCTTTTCTATCCGTTACATAGCGGTCGCTGCCTCATTTGACGGCACTATGGGTCTCCTGAAGGTCACCTCCCTCAATGCACGTGGCCTTAACGTCCCGGAAAAGCGCTCGCAGCTCCTGACTAGCCTGCGCAAAAGTGGAACCCACGTTGCCTTCCTACAGGAAACGCATTTCCATGGAGAGCGTATTCCGAAACTGACGAACGGGGCCTTCCCGACGGCATACCACAGCATATCGCCTATCTCCAAGTCCAAGGGGGTCAGCATCCTCCTGGCCAAGTCGCTGCCGTGGGTCTATGAGGCACAGTGGGTGGACTCCCAAGGCCGTTTCCTCCTTCTGAAGGGAAGGGTGTGCGATGTGCAGGTCACTTTCGCCAATGTCTATTTCCCTAATGTCGACCACCCGCAATTTCTACGGAAGTTGTTACCCCAACTGTTAGAGTTTTCGGAGGGTATACTCATCTTTGGGGGTGATCTTAACTTTGCTATGGACCCCTTGTTGGATGCTTCTCATGGCGCCTCCCATCTCTCATACGCTCGGCTTAAGCGGATGAAAGCGGATCTACATACCCTACGCTTGGTGGATCCTTGGCGTTTACTACATCCGCAGGCCCGAGATTATTCCTATTTTTCCCACGTTCATCACTCCTACACACGGTTGGACTACTTGCTGCTATCCCACAAGGATCTGCCTCGGGTAGTTTCGACTGCCATAGATGTTATTTCCTTCTCGGATCATGCTCCGATCCATCTGACACTTCAGTTGGGCCCTGTGACTCAGACCCCCCCGTCGTGGAGACTAAACGAGGCCCTGTTGCAATCGGAGGAGATCCGCGCAGAGGTCTTGGCCTCGATACGGGAGTACTTCTCTGTCAACGTGGCCTCAGTTGTCAACCCCCTGACGGTGTGGGAGGCTCACAAGACGGTGGTGAGGGGCACCTTAATCCGCATAGGGGCTCGATTAAAACGCGAGAGGACACGTCGAGTGGATGAGCTTTTTGCCCTGATCCGCTCTTTAGAATGTGCCCACAAAGCCAGTCTTGCGCGGTCCACCTACCAGGAACTTCTTAAAGCACGCGAAGAGCTTCGCTTACTTATGTTCCATAAAACAAAGCAAAAACTGGCTTGGGCTCACCGTTCGATGTACGAATTTAGCAATAAACCCGGCACCATGCTGGCTAGGGCTCTGCGAGGTCCTCGCACCAAAACTTACATTCCCCATATCCTGACGTCTACTGGCCAAAAAGCGACCACATCCTCTGGCATAGCATCGGAGTTCCGATCGTTTTTTGAAGGCCTTTACAATTTGGAAAGGCCACATTCGGCCGCTTCCGACTTCGCCGGTGGGTTCACCCCACAGTCCTATGTGGCCACGTCCGGCATGCCCTCACTCTCGGCTGAGGTTCAGGTGGAACTGGAGGAGCCTATTACGATCACGGAGTTGGGGGCTGCGCTAGCTAGCTCGAAGCCGAAGAAGGCCCCTGGCCCGGACGGCTTCACTCCAACCTATTATAAAACGTTTTTTGAGACGCTTTCTCACCCATTGGTCTCAGCTCTTAACTCGATTACGGATGGTAATTCCTTTCCGGTAGACACACTGCGAGCCTACATATCTCTCATTCCTAAAGAGGGGAAGGATCCACTTCAGTGCGGTAGTTACCGCCCGATAGCCCTCCTGAACACCGACCTTAAATTGTTCGCCAAGATATTGGCCAATAGGCTGCTCCCACATATCCCGGCTTTGATTCACAGGGACCAAGCGGGTTTTGTCCCACATCGGGAACCCCGGGATAACACCATTCGGGTGGTGAACCTAGTCCACGCGGCCAGGTCCTCGGCGCGACCCCTTCTCCTGCTGTCCACTGACGCGGAGAAGGCTTTTGACCGCGTGGATTGGTCCTTTATACAGGCCACCCTGGAACACATAGGTCTTCGTCCCTCGATGCTTGGGTGGATCCTTTCCCTCTACTTTCATCCCACGGCCGCGGTCAAAGTGAATGAAACGAGGTCCGGTTTTTTTGACATCCGCAACGGCACTCGGCAGGGTTGTCCCCTGTCCCCACTGATTTTCATACTTTCGCTGGAACCCCTCCTGTACAGGATTCGGGAGGACTCTGGCATTGCAGGTTTTCATAAATCCTCTGGGTCCCACAAGGTGGCCGCCTTCGCGGATGACCTAATCTTTTTCCTAACAGATCCTCTGAATTCACTCCCCAACCTTCTCCAGTCCCTGCAGTACTACGGAGCCCTCTCTATGTTTTAGATTAATTTGACTAAATCATCCCTCCTGAACATTACGGTAGACAAGGCCATTGTCGGCCGCTTGCGCGCAGCTCATCGGCTGCGCTGGGCGACCGATACTATTCATTACTTGGGTGTCGACATCAGTGCGGATCCCTCTAACTTGTACCAGGCGAACTTTACTCCACTCCTTCTCCGACTCAAATCCGATCTTCAACAATGGCATTCTCTTACTTTAACCTGGTTCGGCCGCTGCAACGCCATTAAGATGACCGTATTGCCTAGGATATTGTACTTGTTACAAGCCCTCCCCATCCGTCTCCCTCCGTCTTTCTTCAAGCAAGTTGACTCGCTGTTTCGTGACTTCATTTGGTCCCATCAAAAACCGCGCATCAGACTGCAGATCCTCCATATGGCTAAGCACAGGGGAGGAGTCGGTCTCCCAGACATCAAGGCGTATTACAGGGCGGCCCACCTTACTAGACTGGTCGACTGGTACTGCCATGCGGAGGCCAAGCAGTGGGTGGCGATGGAACTGGAAGACTCTGAGGGTATGGCCGGGTGCTGGCCGTGGGTCGCTACCCCGTTACCGAAGGACCTAAATGACCATCCTACGCTAGGCAGTACCCTACGGGTGATCAGGGACGCCCTCCGACGTTCCTCGATCTCCCCGATGCCCTCCCCCATGGTGCCCATTTTGGGTAATCCTGACTTTCCGCCTGGCAGGCTGAACCCCGCTTTTGGGCGGGTGGCATCAGCGGGGCGCTCTCATTTTTATGTCTTCTTGGATCCGGACGGCAAACTTGCACTAGAAGCAAGGCTATCCACTTTAGACCCCCCATTGGACTTCTGGAGCAGTCTCCAACTCCGCAATTTCCTGCGCAGATGTGCAAGGACACCTGGCATATCGCGCCCGCTCACGGAGCTGGAGCGCATCTGCTACCGCAGGGAACCGACTTGTCACTGTTTATCTCTGATTTACTCCTCGCTGATCTCTCCGCCTGAAGGGTTTGTCCCCCCTTATCTCGCCAAATGGGAGCTGGACCTAGGTGTCCAATTTACTAGCTCACAGCGGGAGAAGATCCTCTACTTCGCCCAGAAGTCCTCTATTGCCACTAGGGTTCAGGAATCCTGCTATAAAATTTTGACCCGTTGGTATAGGGTGCCCACCTCTCTACACCACTTCTTCCCGCAGGTCCCCAGTCTATGTTGGCGGTGCAATGTGGGGGAGGGGACGATGCTGCATATTTTTTGGGACTGCCCCAAAATTCAACCCTACTGGGCGGAGGTGGCACGCACGATCGAACACCTGACTGGTGTTGCCCTGAAGGGAGACCCCGCGGCCTGTCTACTGCACCTCTCTAAGCGATCGATAAAGAAGTACAAAGCTTCTCTTACCATCCATCTCTTGAATGCCGCCAAGGCATGCATTCCTCTGTGTTGGAGATCGGAGATTCCGCCAACTAAATCCCTGTGGTATGCCAAGGTGAATGAAATCAGAAACATGGAAGATCTTACTGCCACTCTGCGTGGGGGGGGGGAGGCCTTGCGGGAGATATGGCGACCATGGCTACAATACATCTACACGGAAGCCTACCTCCGCGAGGTTGCTATACCTGATTAGTCTTTGTAGTGTACGCCGTCCTCTGATCAGGAGGCGCCACCACACCACTCCACTTTCCTTTGCTTCTCTGCTTTCTCTCCCATCCCTACCTTCCTGCTTTTCCACTCCCTTTGTTCCCCTTTCCTTTACCTGACTCGCCCCCCACCCTAGGCCGGCCCATCCAGATACTTTGAATATCCTACTTTTCATAACTCATCAGGTGCGCCACACGGCTGGGCCTAGCTGGTTGTGGGTCGGTTCTCCGTGACAGGTATCAGTGAGTCTACTACAGTTTAGCCCTGGTGACTCAACTGGCGGTAGGAGATTGCTACGATAACGGTCGGATGGTTCCCCCCGGGGCGGTGCACTGCTAGCCGTTATTCGCAATCATAACCACTTATGCATATTACTGGGTGCACAGCCTCGGGATTTGAGATTTGATATCTGCGGTCTGATTTTTGATGATGCTGTTGTTACGCCACACTGAATCCGTTTCCTGTCTCTGTTTCTTATCTTAACTACTGTCAGTCTTTGTTATGGTATGTGAAATTGTTTCATTTTGGAAAATAATAAAGGAATTACAAAAAAAAAAAAAAAAAAAAATTTAAAAAAAAACACTGGAGCATGAAGGCCCCCATTTGCACTAAAGTGGAAGCGGTGTGGTGGCCTGGCTCCTGCTCATCATCCAGGATAATGTCGTCCTCTTCATTCTCCTCTCCCCATCCACGCATAACAGGGATCCCAGAAAGGTTTAAAGCATGCTCTTCTTGCTCCTCCTCATCCGCCCCGGCACCATCCTCCTCTGACTCCTCTTCAGACTCCTGTTGTTCACTTGTCTCAGATAGAGTAGCCCCCCCTGGGAATTCATCCAGCATTGCGACTTCCTCATCTTCCCGCTCCTGCTCCTCCACAGCTTGATCAATGACACAACGCAATGCACGCTCCATAAAGAAGGCATAAGGTACCATGTCACTGATGGCGCCATGGCTGCGACTGACCAGTTTGGTGATCTCCTCAAATGGGCGCAGAAGTCTGCATGCGTCGCGCATGAGCAGCCACTGGCGCGGTGAAAAAAACCCAGCTCCCCAGAACCGGTTCTGCCGCAGAGTTCATACAGGTAGACGTTAACTGCAAGTTTCTGCTGGAGCAGCCTATCAAGCATATAGAAGGTTGAGTTCCATCGCGTCGAGCAATCACAAATAAGACGTCTGACCGGCAGATTGTGTCGCCGCTGAATGTCAGCAAGGCGAGCCATGGCCGTGTAAGATCTTCTGAAATGGGCCGAGATTTTCCTTGCCTGCCGCAAGATGTCCTGGACCCCAGGGTATTTGACAAGGAATCGCTGCACGACCAAGTTTAAGACGTGTGCCATGCATGGCACGTGCGTGATTTTGCCCTGTTTCAATGCGCTAAGCAGATTGGCACCGTTGTCCCAAACCACTTTACCAACTGTCAAATTGAGCGGTGTTAGCCATTGATCTGCCTGTGAACGCAAAGCTGAAAGGAGTGCCGGGCCAGTGTGGCTCTTGGCTTCCAGGCACAACAGACGCAGCACGGCATGGCAACGTCTCACCTGGCATGTGGAATAGGTTCTGGGGAGCTTGGGCAGCACAGCGGAAGAGACGCTAGCAGTGGAAAAGGAGGAGTCAGCTGAGGAGGAGAGGGAGGAGGATGGAGTAGGAGGAGGAGGAGAAGAAGAGTCAGCCCTGCATGCAATCCGTGGAGGTAAAACCAAATCTACACGGGTGCCACGGGTTACATGCTTGACGGCCGTCAGAAGGTTCACCCAGTGGGCAGTAAAAGTGATATACCTTCCCTGCCCGTGTTTGCTAGACCACGTGTCTGTGGTCAGATGTATCTTGGCACTGACACTGTGTGCCAGAGATACATTCACTTGCCGCTGAACATGGCCATATAGCTCTGGGATGCCCTTCTCTGAGAAATACTTCCTTCCTGGGACCTTCCATTGTGGTGTTCCAATGGCCACAAATTTGCGAAATGCCTCGGAGTCCACCAGTTTATATGGCAGTAGTTGGCGGGCTATGAGTTCTGACAAGCCAGCCGTCAACCGTTGGGCAAGAGGGTTATCCGGCATCATCATTTTTTTATGCTCAAACATTAGGCCCACGGAAGCCTGCCTTTTTGCAGAAAAACGTGAGCTTGGCGTGATGGAAGGTGGAGTGGAGGACAATTGTGAGGAGAGAGGAGAAGGAGAAGTAGAAGACGAGGCTGGACGGTGAGAGCCTGGAGTGTGGCTTTGTGTGTTCCGTTGCTCCCACTGGGCTCGGTGATGGCTGCTCATGTGCCTTCTTAAGGCGGTCGTCCCTAGGTGAGTGTTGGGCTTACCGCGACTAATGCGTTGACTGCAAAGATTGCAGATGGCAACGCTATTGTCAGCAGCGGACACGTTAAAAAAAGCCCACACTGCAGAGCCATGTGCCGGTGTCCTGGGAGCGCCAGATGTGACCGTACATGGTCGATGGCTCGCTCCTGATACATTTGCAGTCTGCTTTGTCCCTCCTGTGCAATGTAAGTTATTCCTGCTTTTCCTCCCTATCTGCTGGTCCATATCTCCCTCTGAACTCCCCTCCTCTTCCTCTCTTGTGGGCACCCACGTGACATCACTAGACACGTCATCATCAACGTCACTTTCCCCACCGCTATAAGTAGAGATCTCGGAGTAGGCAGCAACACCAGGGACCAACCTCCTCCTTGGGCTGATCTGGGTACTGTCGTCAGACTGCTGAGTAGCGGTTGTTGCTACCTCCTCTTCCTGATCCAATACCAAGAGTGGCTGCGCATCAGAAATGTCCTCTTGATATGGATCGGAAAATAATTCCTGTGACTCAAGCGGAAGGTATGTGGTGGTGGTGGTGGTGTTGTTGGTGGTACTGTCTTTGGGGGTGCACATAGCAGAGAGTGAAGAAGAGGGTGCAGATCGAGAGGATGAGGAGGGTGCAGAAGAGTAAGGCTGAGCGAGCCACTCAACCAAGTCTGGTGCGTCCTTTAAAGTAATTGAATGCACCTTCTGCAACTTCCCACTTTGGCTCAAGCCTGTTTCGCCTGCCCTACCCCTACCACCCCTGCGGAAGGGCCTGCCTCTTCCTCTGCCTGTCATTTTTTAAATGACCCTGAAGGACTGCTGCAGTATAACCCTATGTACTGTAGTACCCTATACCTAACCAGTCCTTATAAGGACTTTTGTGGACCAAGTAGGTTGTGTGTGAGTGATTAGCAGACTGTACGTCAGTCCCTATACCAATGAAGGACTGCTGCAGTATAGGGCAGCGGTCAGCAGTAGTGCACCTCAACCCTATGTATTGTGTACCTATTCCAGTCCTTATAGAGTAGCAGACTGTACCTCACTCAACCCTATGTACTGTAGCACCCTAGACAGACCAAGTTACCAGTCCTTATAAGGACTTTTGTGGACCAAGTAGGTTGTGTGTGAGTGATTAGCAGACTGTACGTCAGTCCCTATACCGATGAAGGACTGCTGCAGTATAGGGCAGCGGTCAGCAGTAGTGCACCTCAACCCTATGCATTGTGGACCGATACCAGTCCTTATAGAATGGCAGACTGTATCTCACTCAACCCTATGTACTGTAGTACCCTATACCTTACCAGTCCTTATAAGGACTTTTGTGGACCAAGTAGGTTGTGTGTGAGTGATTAGCAGACTGTACGTCAGTCCCTATACTGATGAAGGACTGCTGCAGTATAGGGCAGCGGTCAGCAGTAGTGCACCTCAACCCTATGTATTGTGGACCTATACCAGTCCTTATAGAGTAGCAGACTGTACCTCACTCAACCCTATGTACTGTAGCACCCTAGACAGACCAAGTTACCAGTCCTTATAAGGACTTTTGTGGACCAAGTAGGTTGTGTGTGAGTGATTAGCAGACTGTACGTCAGTCCCTATACCGATGAAGGACTGCTGCAGTATAGGGCAGCGGTCAGCAGTAGTGCACCTCAACCCTATGTATTGTGGACCGATACCAGTCCTTATAGAATGGCAGACTGTATCTCACTCAACCCTATGTACTGTAGTACCCTATACCTTACCAGTCCTTATAAGGACTTTTGTGGACCAAGTAGGTTGTGTGTGAGTGATTAGCAGACTGTACGTCAGTCCCTATACCAATGAAGGACTGCTGCAGTATAGGGCAGCGGTCAGCAGTAGTGCACCTCAACCCTATGTATTGTGGACCTATACCAGTCCTTATAGAGTAGCAAACTGTAACTCACTCAAACCTATGTACTGTAGCACCCTAGACAGACCAAGTTACCAGTCCTTATAAGGACTTTTGTGGACCAAGTAGGTTGTGCGTGAGTGATTAGCAGACTGTACGTCAGTCCCTATACCAATGAAGGACTGCTGCAGTATAGGGCAGCGGTCAGCAGTAGTGCACCTCAACCCTATGTATTGTGGACCTATACCAGTCCTTATAGAGTAGCAGACTGTACCTCACTTAACCCTATGTACTGCAGTACCCTATACCTTACCAGTCCTTATAAGGACTTTTGTGGACCAAGTAGGTTGTGTGTGAGTGATTAGCAGAATGTACGTCAGTCCCTATACCGATGAAGGACTGCTGCAGTATAGGGCAGCGGTCAGCAGTAGTGCACCTCAACCCTATGTATTGTGGACCGATACCAGTCCTTATAGAATGGCAGACTGTATCTCACTCAACCCTATGTACTGTAGTACCCTATACCTTACCAGTCCTTATAAGGACTTTTGTGGACCAAGTAGGTTGTCTGTGAGTGATTAGCAGACTGTACGTCAGTCCCTATACCGATGAAGGACTGCTGCAGTATAGGGCAGCGGTGAGCAGTAGTGCACCTCACCCCTATGTATTGTGGACCGATACCAGTCCTTATAGAATGGCAGGCTGTACCTCACTCAACCCTATGTACTGTAGCACCCTAGACAGACCAAGTTAACAGTCCTTATAAGGAGGTTTGTGGAACAAGTGGGTTGTGAATGATTAGCAGACTGCAGCAGAAGGGCAGCAGTCAAGTATAATATTCTTTCTATATTTGGAAGAAAGAATATTATACGTGTACAAGCCTATTACCATACCAGTCCTGAAAAGAACCTTTGTGGAACTAATAGTAACAGCTACTGATTAAACTGACCCTCACTGCCTGACACACTGCTTCCTGCCTGTCCCTATATAAACTGACAAAACAGAGGCTGCTGGAACAATAACTGGAATAGCACTTTTGTGGACCTGATAGTAACAGCTAATGATGATGACTAAACTGACTCTCCCTGCAGCACACACCGTCCTGTCCCTTTCTCTAAACTGACAAAAGACACTTAGGCTGCTGCAACAATCAGTAGCACAGCAAACCTATATACACCTAACACCTATACCAGTCCTGAAAAGAACTTTTGTGTACCAAATAGCTAGCGATTTGGGTCACTGGAATCTCTCCCTGCTCCACACAGCAACCTCTCCCTATAGTGACAGAAGAAAGAATGTAAAATGGCCGCCGGATCGAGTGTATTTATAAGTTAGGGGGAATGTCCAAGTGTCCATTTGCTGTAATGTCTCAATTGGCTGTCCTGTACCCCATGATGGATGTGTCATCATAGGTCAAAGTTCTTTTACACAGAAAACACGGAAGTCCGCCGGGCGAACGGCGGCAATAGTCCGCCGATCGGGCGAATCGCGAACAGCCGAAATTCGCCGCGAAACGACCGCCGGGCGAACTGTTTGGCCATCACTAGTGCTGACTCCAGGTGCTTCACATCCTCTTCTTTAAAAGGGTATAACTTCAGGATTTTTGACTGCATGGAACCCTTTTTATCCATCTTGCTCCATTCCTCGGTGATAATGTCACCCAACTCTGAAAGGAAAGGAAAATATTGTCGCTTCTTATTGAGCTGTTTAAAGAATTTTCTCTGCTTTGGTGGGGAAGTAACAGGGTCTTCCCACTTCAGAGCCTCTCTCACTGCTTTGACCAATGAAGGCACCAGTCCATAGTCAAATCCTAAACCAGGATCCTCACAGTCAGATTCACTGTCTGAGATGGGAGCAGATAGGCGACTTGGTTGAGAGGATTCCCATGTCTCCTGCAATAGGTTCTCTCCGGTTGGAGGAGCCAATAATTCTGACGGGGATTCACACAGCTGTAGAGCGTCCCTCTCCTGCAAGGACTCCTTCACAACCCGTCTTACTAATGACTCCAAATGCTGGTCTGCACCATCCCTTTCATCTGCAGCTTTGGAGAAGCAGTGATCGCATAAGGATTTGTCTGATGGAACAGGCATCCTGCACCCCCAGCATGATTTTTCCGTATGCCTGCTGGAGTGAGCAGCAGGGGGGTGAGAATAATTCTTGTCACGCTGTTCAGACCTTGACCTATGCTGGCTAGACCTTGAGGAGGATTTATGGCGGTGTGATCTTGATGATCCACTGCGTCTAGAGGTATTAGGCTGTGGATCAGACCCAGAAGGGCTGTAAAGATAAAACAGACAGAGAGAGAAAAAGATACACAGTCAATCCTACCTATGCCAAAAACTCTCTCCATTATATAAAAAAAAAACATGAATACTAGCAACCTACCTAACATGAGCGGGCTGGCCACTAGGAGGCAGTAAGGCGTCCATATTCCAAAATAAACCAACAGTTTTAAGAAATACTGCAACCAAATAGAAAAAAATAAAAATATATATATATTTTTTTTTAAGTAAGCATTTCCCTAGCCTAAGGGACATGCTCTTACCTTAAACCGCCGCACTGACAGCCCCAGGAAGTCGCTGCGACCACTGCAAACATTCCCAGGGTTCTGACAGCTTCCAAAGGCTTTTAAATTTGGCGCCCGTGACGTCATTGCCGACGTCAGATGCGAGGCGCTCGCGCGCATGCGCGGGAACCAAGCCTCGGTCTCATACCGGGTTCGCACATGCGCAGAACGCCTGCATAACCCGGAAGTAGGAGAGAGGTTTGCTGGAACGCGGAAGCGACCGCAAACATCATAGAGGAGACCGCTAGACAAACAAAAGGAGAAAATACACACAAATACAATGCTGCCATGGATAGACAAAAGCTCACCACTCCACCAATGATCACCTGGCCGAACGGACTGGGACACACTTGCCGCACCTCCAAGCAGATACAGTGGTGTGAAAAAGTGTTTGCCCCCTTCCTCATTTCCTGTTCCTTTGCATGTTTGTCACACTTAAGTGTTTCGGAACATCAAACCAATTTAAACAATAGTCAAGGACAACACAAGTAAACACAAAATGCAATTTGTAAATGAAGGTGTTTATTATTAAAGGTGAAAAAAAATCCAAACCATCATAGCCCTGTGTGAAAAAGTGATTGCCCCCTAAACCTAATAACTGGTTGGGCCACCCTTAGCAGCAACAACTGCAACCAAGCGTTTGCGATAACGTGCAATGAGGCTTTTACAGCGTCCTGGAGGAATTTTGGCCCACTCATCTTTGCAGAATTGTCCTAATTCAGTTACATTAGAGGGTTTTCGAGCATGAAAGGCCTTTTTAAGGTCATACCACAACATCTCAATAGGATTCAGGTCAGGACTTTGGCTAGGCCACTCCAAAGTCTTCATTTTGTTTTTCTTCAGCCATTCGGTGGTGGACTTGCTGGTGTGTTTAGGATCATTGTCCTGCTGCAGAACCCAAGTTCGTTTCAGCTTGAGTACACGAACAGATGGTCGGACATTCTCCTTCAGGATCTCTTGGTAGACAGCAGAATTCATAGTTCCTTTTATCACGGCAAGTCTTCCAGGTCCTGAAGCAGCAAAACAGCCCCAGACCATCACACTACCACCACCATATTTTACTGTTGGTATAATGTTCTTTTTATGAAATGCAGTGTTCCTTCTACACCAGATATACTTGGACACACACCTTCCAAAAAGTTCCACTTTTGTCTCATCGGTCCACAGAATGTTGTCCCAAAAGTCTTGGGGATCATCAAGATGTGTTGTGGAGAAATTGAGACGAGCTTTGATGTTCTTTTTGCTCAGCAGAGGTTTTCTCCTTGGAACTCTGCCATGCAGGCCATTTTTGCCCAGTCTTTTCCTGATGGTGGAGGCATGAACGCTGACCTTAACTGAGGCAAGTGAGGCCTGCAGTTCCTTGGATGTTGTTGTGGGGTCTTTTGTGACCTCTTGGATGAGTCGTCGCTGCACTCTTGGGGTAATTTTGGGCGGCCGGCCACTCCTGGGAAGGTTCACCACTGTTCCATGTCCATTTGTGGATAATGGCTCTCACTGTGGTTTGCTGGATTCCCAAAGCTTTGGAAATGGCTTTATAACCCTTTCCAGACTGATAGATCTCAATTACTTTCTTTCTCAATTGTTCCTGAATTTCTTTGGGTCTCGGCATGATGTGTAGCTTTTAAGGATCTTCTGGTGGACCTTACTGTGTCAAGCAGCTCCTATTTAAGTGATGCCTTGATTGTGAACAGGTGTGGCAATAATCAGGCCTGGGTGTGGCTAGAGAAATTGAACTCAGGTGTGGACAACCACAGTTATAGTATGTTTTAACAAGGGGGGCAATCACTTTTTCACACAGGGCCATGATGGTTTGGATTTTTTTTCACCTTTAATAATAAACACCTTCATTTACAAATTGCATTTTGTGTTTACTTGTGTTGTCCTTGACTATTGTTTAAATTGGTTTGATGTTTCGAAACACTTAAGTGTGACAAACATGCAAAGGAACAGGAAATGAGGAAGGGGGCAAACACTTTTTCACACCACTGTAATGGTCACCCATAGCAACGGGACACAGACCGTGCGCACTCAGGTAGGAAATCCTTTCTTCAGCGCTACTCTGCAAATACACTCCATACCCTGCTTAACAGTCAGGGCCTATCGGAGGAAAAATTCTCAGTCAATCAGCCAATCGATCGTCGTGAAGTTTTGTTTCCAGGAAAGAAACCATCTGGTCCTACTGGGGAGGACAAAAAAGGAACACTGATAGTAGCCGGGAGAAAAGATTTATGGGAGTTGTGTCCTATTGGGTAATCGTGGAGGCGGGGCTACCCACACGTATGCTGCCATGGAGCCTTTCAGGAAATTGCTAATTTACAAAATTGTATCACAGAAACGAAGAAAAATTAATTTTTTTTCAAAATTTTCGGTCTTTTTTCATTTATAGCGCAGAAAATAAAAAAACGAGATGGTGATCAAATACCACCAAAAGAAAGCTCTATTGGTATGAAGAAAAGGACAAAAAAAATCATTTGGTTACAGTGTTGCATGACTGAGTAATTGTCATTCAAAGTGTGAGAGCACTGAAAGCTGAAAATTGGTCTGGGCATGAGGGGGGTTTAAGTGCCCAGTAAGCAAGTGGTTAAAATATATTAAGGGGAGACCAGTAAATGTATCACATCCTACATCCCACTTAAATAAACATTCGAATGACAGCAAAATTTGGAAATATGAGACTTTCAAGATGCCTATAATATGTGTACAAGCAACATTTAAAAATTGGAATTTCGGCCAGCAAAAGATCGATGAGAGATTTTCATCAGAAAATGCGACCATGTGTATGCTCCATCGGAATTTAGCTGGCCGAATTCCCGCCAGCAAAAATTTGATAGCATGTTCTCAATTTTTCAGATGGAAAAACTTTCGGAAATTCTGATCGTGTATATGCAATTCCAACACGCAAAAACTCACACATGCTCAGATTCAACTAGGAGATGGAAGCTATTGGCTACTGGGTATTGAACGTTTTTCTAGTCCGTCATACGTGTTGTATGTCACCGCGATTTTGATGGTCGGAATTTGGTGTGACCGTGTGTATGCAAGACAGCTTGAGCGAAATCCCGTAGGAATTCCTTCGGGAAAACCATCAGAGCTTTTTCCGACCAAAATTCCAATCGTGTGTACGCGGCATTAAAATCCATTTTCATAAAACATATACCCCTTATCAGCACAAACATAAGAATTTAAGTTGTACTGTTGTAAAGTACAGGTGTCAGATGCAATTATTATAAGTTTTTCTTGTAGATGGTTAGCAAGAAAAAGGGGAGTACAGTGCTGACTTAAGGTAAGGTCAATAATAAGAGTGAGCACAAGGGTCCAAAAAAGCACTGCAGCTTTAAAGTGATTGTAAGGTTATTTATTTTTATTTTTTTTAAATAACAAACATATCATACTTACCTCCACTGCAGCTTGTTTTGCACAGAATGGCTCCCGAACCTGCATTCTGAGGTCCCTCGGCAGCTCTCGCGGCTCCTCCCCGGATCAGATAACCTCCTGGGAGAAGTGCTCTACCGGAGGATTAATGCATTTAATGCACTTAATGCACACTTAATGCATAGGATGCATTAAGGTGAAAAAACACAAACCTTTACAACCCCTTTAAGATGTATGAAGCTCACACATACAGTATTCTCAGTATTTAATTTTGTCAATTATTTATGTTTACACTGATAATGGATATTCTCTTTATGTTTTTGTAAAAATAGATTTTTAACAATCTTTTTACTATATTAAAATAATTATTTTGAAGTGTTGTCTGTACATATGTTATTGGCACCTTTAAAGTTCCACATTTTCCAACTTTGTTTTTGTTCTAATATCAGCTCTAATTATATTATATGCAATATATATATATATATATATATATATATATATATATATATATATATATATAGATATATATATAAAATTTATCTGCTACAAGAAAGTAAAAAGCTATGCAATTTTAACCCTTAGATTTTTCTTTGTCAAAGTAATATTTGTAAATCAGGCGTTAAAGTTTACAATGGATGCAATTCAGGCTTGTTTTATAGCATTGTTTGATATTTCCTAATCCCACAGTTCACACACTTCATGTAGGCAGAATTAGGCCGCGTACACACGCGGGGACTGTTCGCTCAACTTTGTTCGTCAAACAGTTTCAGCGGACAGTCCACTCAAAATTAGCATGGACGGACTTGCCCACACACGACGAACGAACAGTCCGCTGAAACCGTGCGCGATGACGTGAACGGCACGTACAACGGGACTAGAAAACGACGTCCTATACACTGCAATGCAACCTTCGGCGTGTAAATTCTTTCTGAGCATGCGCGAGACTTAGTTTGACGAACAAGCCTACACACGGGCGGACTGTCCGCTCAAACCAAGTTTCAGCGGACAGTTTTTCGGAATTTCCGAAAAACTTTGTTCGTCAGACTGTCCGCTGAAACTGTCCGCTGAAGCCCACACACGAGAGGACTGTCCGCCGAAACACTGTTCAGCGGACAAAGTTGAGCGAACAGTCCCCGCGTGTGTACGCGGCCTTACTCTTGTTTTTCCGCTAGCTTGTTACCCAATCTTACTAGATAAACCAAATACCTACAAGCAAATAAATGATTCTGCTTGGGAGCTACACCGTAATATGTACACATTTGTATACTTAGTGGAGTCAGTGAACAAGCATTTCTTACTATAAAAAAAAAAAAAAAACAGTAGTGTACAATAACCATAGTATTTTTATTTACTTTTTGAATGGTTAAGAATCAGAATTCTGTTGAAAAACCAATGTTTTTAAGGGCTATAATTACTATCATCATGAAAATATTTTCTCTGAATGCTCAGAATTTTCTCTGAACTCTGAAGATAAATTTTCCGGGGAGAAATGTGTGATGACAGGCTGTTGGTGGCAAATCCGACCATGTGTATGCTCCATTGGACAATTGTTGGCCAACTTTCCATGGACAAATATTGGATGGCAGGTTTATAAATTTTCTGCGGATAAATGTGTTTTGTGGGATTTTCTGAGCGTGTGTACACAAGTCCGTCAGACAAAAGTCCAAAGTACAAACACGCATGCTCGGAAGGAAGGACGATCCAGAAGCGGTCGGTCTTGTAAACTAGTGTTCGTAATGGAGAATTAAAATTTGTGACGTGGCAAATGATGAAATCTCGAAATGCAGCACACATTCTCTTCTTCTTTAACGGTTCCCAACCGGCTCCTGCACATATACGTCGGCAGAATGGCACGGCTGGGCAAAGAAACGTACAGCGCCTGCCGAGAGCTTCGTGACAGTGGTCGCAGGTCCCGTGGACTGGATCACTGCGGGGATACCCACAATCGTGTCATGGAGCTCAAGAACAGGGAGATGCTGATGTAAACAGCATCTACCCTTTCTGCCTCGTGACGGCACACTGATCGCCTGCTCCCTGTCATCGGGAGCAGCGATCAGTGTGGTGTCACACACAGCCAAGCCCCCATACAGTTAGAAACATGCCCCTAGGAACACTTAACCCCTACACTGCCACCTAGTAGTTAACCCCCTCACTGCCAGTGACATTTTTACAGTAATCAATGCAAGTTTTATAGCATTGATCGCTGTAGTAATGCCAATGGTCCCAAAAATGTGTCAAAATTGTCAGATGTGTCTGCCAAAATGTCGCAGTCACGATAAAAATTGCTGATCACCACCATTACTAGTAAAAAAAAAAAAATTATTAATGAAAATGCCATTAAACTATCCCCTATTTGTAGGTGCTATAATTTTTGTGTAAACCAATCAATAAACGTTTATTGTGATTTTTTTTAACCAAAAAATATGTAGAAGAATATGTATCGGCCTAAACTGAGGGAAAACTTTTTTTATATATATATTTTTGGGGGATATTTATTATAGCAAAAAGTAAAAAATAATGCGTTTTTTCAAAATTGACGCTCTTTTTTTGTTTATAGCACAAAAAATAAAAACCGCAGAGGTGATCAAATACCGCCAAAAGAAAGCTCTATTTGTGGAAAAAAAGGACACCAATTATGACCGCACAATTGTCATTTAAACCGACAGTGGCGAAACGCAAAAAACGCTCTGGTCAGGAAGGGGGTAAATCCTTCCCGGGGCTGAAGTGGTTAATGGGATAATAATAAAGCTGCTTTGCTGGTGATACTGATGGAGTTATTGTAAACTAATTTTCAAAGGCTTTTTTAGAACTTAACCAAAAAGTGCATTCTATCTATCCAAAAATATAGAAAATATACCAAATCAAATAATTATTCAACCAAAAAAAAAGTCAAAGCAATAACTTCAAGGCCAATAATAAATAACACGTTATCTCCTCCGATTCCTCAACATGTCTGGTTGTTGAAACGAACTGAAAAGCACAAAATGAAAAACGCTAAATGAAAAGCGTGAAAAGAAAAGTGCAAATCAACACTCACGAAACTTCTACTAACATGAAATTAGCAGAAGGAGACCAAAGGGTGGCACTAAAGAGCTGAAAAACCATGTAGTACCTCAGTACGTTTGTAATTGTTGGCCAACAATTGTGTGGCTGTGTGTATGCAAGAAAAGTTTGGGCCAACGTCCTTTGGACAAAAGTTCACAGTTTTGTTGGCCAACAATCCGATCGTATGTATGAGGCTTAAGATAACTACACCTTAAATTTTCCAAAACATGGTGAATTGTCTTTAAAGATTAAAAGGGTAAAATAAATTTGCATTCCGTAAAGCTTTCTGCCTGTTTCTCCACTATAGGCAGACAGTTACTAAAAAGCAGCAAGAATCAATGAACCAGGAGGGCACTCACCCTTGTAGGGTGGCAGACGAGACGTCTTTCCCACAACTTTGTGAATAAAAAATGTGGCTCAATGGCCACATTGTTTTTAAATTCTGACAGCTAATACATGGAGAGGATCCCCTGCTGTCACAATGGGGGATTTGAAGGGGGGTTGGTGTTGTAGCTATTGTATCATGTAACATGTTACTAAAGGGAGACTTATCCTTTAAAATGTCTTTGCAAGTGTGATAATTTACAAGATACATATCATTAGGGATGGACCAAACACTCATTCAGTTTGCAGCAGTACTCCCGAACAGGGGAAATGTT
The DNA here is from genome assembly GCF_037356315.1 of Lithobates pipiens. Taxonomy (NCBI): domain Eukaryota; kingdom Metazoa; phylum Chordata; class Amphibia; order Anura; family Ranidae; genus Lithobates; species Lithobates pipiens. The sequence goes on along the minus strand of NW_027507718.1, from coordinate 268,940,854 downwards.
CTAACCTGAAAAGCAAACCCCATCAAAGTCTATGTGAGCCAAACAGGAAAAATCAAAAGTGCCCATTTTGAAGGCTTATATGCAAATAATTGTCCATAAAAGGGGTATGGGGGTCTGGGTACTGCCCTGGGGGGGATGTATCAATAAACTTTTTTTTCTTTTTTTTTTAACTATCGTTTTTTCAGAAGCAGTGATTTTAATTGTGCTTAAAGTGCAACAAAATTAATTAAAAATTCCTTTAAATATAAAGCCTGGGGGTCCCCTTAATATGCCTTTAAAGTGGCGCATCTGTAGCATGCATAAAACATGATACAGAAAAAATTTAATTTCTAAAGAAAAAAAAAAAACGACTCAAATTCCATTTAAAATGACTTGCAGGTACAATTGACAATTTATGACACCGGGCTATTGAAAAAGAAAAGACACCGGCGCATGCGCGGCTTTCCAAGATGGCGGACGCGTAATCCGCGAGCTCCGGTCCCGTCCCGTGATCCCCCTGAAACGCAAACGCTGGCACAGAGCGATCCAGGGGTAAGCCTCCAAGCCTCCTCATCCCTCCCAGGCACTTCATGGGAAAAATCGGGGATCAGCGATCGGTGTATCGTCCCCCGCAACCCCCGCGGCCCTCCTCCAATATGGATCGCTACCTAACTAGGCCCTCATCCCTGGCCTTGATTACACAGGGGGACCCGGAGGACTATGTCAGCTCACTTATGGCGGAGGATTCCTCGCAGTGGCCCCCTCGCCAGCCCCCACCTCCCCCCTCTCCGCAGGCCCTCACACCGGAGCTGATGGACCTCAAACTCCAGGCCCTGGCCCAGCAAGTCATCAGGGACATAGCTCAGGAGATGGGGAGGATCTCCAGAGAACTCAGGGGGGAAATAGAGGGGAACGCATGGCGACTCTGGAAACAAAATTTGATGAGACCCTGCATTATGTGCAGGCTCTTGAAGAGGAAAATGCTACTCTTCAGAACACTGTCTCCCAACTCCAACTGCAACAGGAGGATCTCGAGAACAGAGAAAGGGGCCAAAACCTCAGGATCCGCAGTGTTTCTGAAAAGATAGCTGACAATAACATGAAGCCAGGGCTGGACTGGGACAAAAATTTGGCCCTGGACTTCATCCTGACTGGCCCACTTTAATTTTGCAAACACGCACAAAAACAAGTGAACAAGTGAAGTGGGAGGGCTAACATCATATAGGAATATTGCTACATCCTCATTGGCTGGAATTTTAGAAACCGGTTTTGCTGCACAACCATTGGCTGCCTTTCAGCAATGCAGCAGTGCTGAGGCTGAACCAGGTTGCGCACTATGAAGTGAGGCGATGGGCATTGCAGATGACGGGTCTCTCTCATGTCGGCCAGACATGGCCAACCCTGATAGCCACCCAAGCCTCCCCTCCCCCTTCACTGTCCATTAGCCGTTCTACTTTATTTCTATTATAGGCTGTACACAGTGGTGACTCTAGGAACAATATATATGGGCACATAAGATACCACAGTCAAAACTAGGGGGGGCAATGATAATTTTTCATGGTATAACTACTTGAAATCCAGTGACATACTGGAAAATGTAGTGTATATAGTGCAGGAATGTGGAAAAGAAAAAACTTGGATAAAAATGTGGCCATACACAAGGGCAAAATGGGGCTAAACTAACTATAGCAAGCCATTCTAGATCTAAGCTAAATGAATAAGGCCTTCACCCTTCACCATTACAAATTGGCAGCATTGTCAAACCGCACTCCCTATAATGCGTGGACCTCATTGAGCTGCTATAAATCTCAATGCCTATACCTAAAATAATGATATATTAAATATCACGAATAGAAGTCTCCCTGAAAAGCTCCACAGAAATATCCTTCTGCATCCACAAAGAAAGAGTTTAGCAGCAATCCATCAATATAATGTACATATCAGCCAGCACTGGGCATATACAGAGGGGATCTCATGCAGTGTACATGGTCTGAGGAAAAGAAAATAAGTGCATCCTAATACTGCTCTTACTAGACCTGTCAGTAGAAAGCAGATACGTTATTCCTTATATCAATTTACCGCAACCCAACATGAGAGCATGGAGCAAGGGCCAGATCACACTGCTGCGATGTCAGAGATCGGATGTGATTCACACCGCACTGCAGTGAAAATCACATGCGATATCTGTGCAATGCGATTTCAGCCAAAAAGATTGTATGGCTGAATTTGCATCGAATTTGCACAGAACCATTTTTTGTCCGCAGCAGAATTGGATCGCATGGTTGTTCACACCCATGTGATCCGATTCCTGTCCGAGTTTGAGGATTGTACTGCGATTTGTGAACTGATTTGGGGGTGTCATTAACTATAATTGACACTCCCGGCAGTTGGCATAGGGCAGTGTGAACTGCTGCCTGGAAACATGCGATGCAGGAACCTGCAGTGGATTCGCGGGGTTCCCACATCACAGCAGTGTGAACTGAGCCCTAATAGATCATTGGAGAAATAAATGGTTTAAACGTATAGCACATCCATAGACCCAGCCAATGCTGCTTGTGACTTGACTAGAGTCCCAATGTGTTTCTTATCAATGGCATAAGATACTGCAGCTCTACTATATGATAAAATAATGTTATCTCTCCACATTTCAAACACATCCTGATTACCCTCAGGTAATGATTCTGGACACTCAGATCAGCCACACCAGAGCCCCAAATTGAAGGGCAATACAGCAAAACTTGCAAACCAAGATAAGGGGAGAGAGAAGCTGCCAGACTAGAAACGAACCCCTTCAGTCACTATGGAGGGTGACTGCACTGTTACTAAGTTAACCCCTATGGCTTCCCAGCTTTCATTCAAAACTAGTTTTGTTTAATGTTACAGAGATTACCACTAAAACTGATCCTCACACATTTTGCTGATCCATTACCTTGTACATTGATCTGGTGTTGCTGATGTCCACTCAGGCTCACTTGTCATATTTCCTCCTGCTTTTTGCTTGTTTCCCCCATTGGTCAAAACTGTGCTGTAGTTCGGGAGCTAGGTATGACTGATGTCACCTGACATAGTGGCAGCTGCCTGCAGATCCCGAACAGCAACAGATAGCAGGGAAACGAGCAGTGGGGACACAGGCATAGGAAGGTCTGCTCTTCCTCTGGGGTCCCTCAGACAACACTCAGGCAGTGCAGAAAAGTCGGGCACGGGCAGCAGAAGAAGAGGATCACATACAGCACTTCCTCTCTAAGAGCATGTCCCCGGAGCAGAGGAGGAGGTGGGTGGAGCTAAGCACTCGGCGCGGAGGAGGAGAAACTTAAACCCTGCTCCGCTGTGAATGCTGGGCCGTCTCAGCCTCCTTCTGTGTCTGACGTCACTGGTTGCTACACGCTAGGCGGCAGGTGGCTAGCAACCAGTTTGGAAATCTCACTTGAGAGACAAAATTTGTGCCTGTGTCAGCTATGTGGCGGCCAGAGGAAGATGCGGGGCCGCAGGTACCCACTACAAAAAACAAGAAGAAGGCATTTCTGTCACTGAAACAGGCCCACTGAGCCATCGGCCCACCGGGAAACTCCCGGTAGTCCCGATGGCCAGTACATGCCTGCATGAAGCCATACCTTTTAGGCCTCTTCAACACCCTGGCCCCTGAAATAGTGGACATAGACTGGCGCCTGGATCAGGCCCACAGGTCACTGGCCCCTAAGCCCGGCCTCATGATATAGTGGTGCGCTTCCACTTCTATGAAGGCAAGGAGGCCCTGACCAAGGCTATGCCTAACAGACCCTGCATTGAGTATAAGGACCCCTGAGGGGTTTGACACTTTCAGGTTTTTTCTTGCTGATCCTTTTTCGTTTTTTTTAGGCCGTGCCAGCCTTATGGTTGCTCTGCATCAATATATTTAATGGCCCCCTTTTTGGGCCATCACGTGTTTTCTTTTTTTGGAGGGCTGATATATGTCCCTTTTTTTTCATATTACTGTTTTATTTTATTTTTGTTTTGGTTTTTCTTTTTTCTTTTTGATCTTAATTTTATTGTTTTTTTTTTTTTCTCTAATGCATCTACCGGTAACTATTATGTACATTTTATGTCTATATCTGTCACTAGGTGTTTCTCTCCATATCGCAATTATTCTCACTGTTAGCATTGTCTGTCTTATTTACAATGTGCTGTTAGACAGGTTAGGGCTCTTCACCGGCCCCCTCTTGAGCCGTGTTGTGTCTGGGCTTCTGCCCTTTGACCTGCATGTTCACTGGCCTGACCACCCTGACCGCCCTGACGTGACATGGCTTTGAAACTGGTTTCCTATAATGTGTAGGGGCCTGAACTCCGTCAGGAAGAGATAGCTGGCCTTGAGGGAATTTAGGGCCTCCGTCGTGGATGTGATTTTAGTCCAAGAGACGCACTTTCGGGCCGGGGGCTCCTTTAACTTCGCATCTAAACATTTTCCAGTGTCTTATGTGGCATCGGACCCCTCAGGTAAAGCATGAGTTGCAATTTTAATAAGAAGCTCATGTCCCCTCCAGGTTCGGTCATCTCACGTGGATCCTCATGGTCGTTATATCATTTTGCAGGGATCATATCTCTCTAACCCTATGATGATCATGAATGTCTACGCCCCCAATTCAGGTCAGGTAAAAGTTCTCACAGATGCCTTGGAGCGTCTGCATAAGCTCTCTTCCCCGTTTACAGTGCTAGGGGGAGACTTTAATGCTGTGCTCTCTCCCGCCCGAGACAGGCAATCTCTATTCAACGTCACCCCATCCCCGGCCTCGCTCTCCCTGGCTACCTCCTTTAGAAAACGTATCCGTACACATCACTTGTTTGACGCATGGCGGCTCAAACACCCCTCAGGTAGGCAATTTTCATTTTACTCGCCCCCTCACACGATGTTCTCTAGACTGGAATATTTTTTTATTATTGCCCCCTTGCTGTCCCACACAGTGCCGTCCGACCTGGGTGCAATAACCTGGTCGGACCATGCCCCCTTGACTCTAGATTTAAGCCTCTCAGCTGCTTTCCCCAGGAAATGTCACTGGAGACTCAATGAGTCCCTGCTCAAGCACCCTGAAACCAATATTAAACTCTAGGCGGCCCTGACTGAATATTTCCTCCTGAACAAAAGCTCCGTGCCTAGCCCATCCACCCTCTGGGAGGCCCACAAGGCCTTTTTCCGGGGGCAATGTATTGCCCTCGGTTCACTGAGGAAAAAAGCAGCTCTCATGAAATCTTCTCTACTGTTAGAGCTTCATAGAGCAGAAGGAGCTTTGCTGCGCTTCCCCACGGTGGGTCGGCTGCGCACGGTCACTGGCCTAAGAAACCATATAAAATCCCTAGACATGTCTCACATAGACAAATCGATCCTGTGGGCTAAACAAAAGTTCAATGAGTACTCGAATAAGCCCCATAGGATGCTGGTTTCTAGACAACCCAAGGCCCTATTACGCCTTCCCAGACCACATCAAACTCCCTGATGGGTCCCCCACTTTCTGCCCCCAGAAGATGACCCAGGTGTTAGGTGAATTCTCTAACAAACTCTATAACTGTCTAACCCCCACACACCATCCTACTTTTGATGTGGCTGCTTTTGAGGAGTTCATGTCAGGCCTGAAGCTCCCCCAGCTGTCAGATACAGACTTGCAAACACTAAATGCGCCCGTTACAGAGGATGAAGTAGCTAACACTGTTAAGTCTCTTCCCTCCCACAAAGCACCGGGTCCAGATGGCCTCCCATACTCCTACTACAAGCACTTCCTCCCCATCCTGTCACCTCACCTAGTGACCCTGTATAATTCGCTACTTCTAGGTAAGTCACCTCACCATCACTTTCTCCACTCCTATATCACGGTCATACCAAAACAGGACAAAGACCCGACCCTACCAGACAACTACAGGCATATAGCCCTTTTAAATTCGGATTACAAATTATTTACAAAAATCTTCGCCAACCGTTTATCCCAATTCCTGACAAAGCTAATAGACAGAGACCAGGTGGGCTTCGTTCCCACCAGACATGCGGGAGATAACACCCGACGAACTATAAACCTTATTGACATGTTGAACAGGGTCCGACGCCCCGCCCTGATTCTCAGCCTGGATGCCCAAAAGGAGTTTGACAGGTTAAGCTGGCCCTACATGTCCGCAACCCTTAATAGATTTGGCTTACGTGGACCCTTCCTCTTCGCACTGCAATCCTTATATTCCAATCCCTCTTCTCAGGTCTGACTAGTGTCCTTCATTTCCCATCCTTTCCCTATGACAAACGGGACTAGACAGGGTTGCCCCCTCTCCCCACTCCTCTTTATACTGTGCCTGGAACCCTTGGCGGAGGCTATCAGATCCCACCCTGACATCAAGGGGGTACCTGTAAAGGTAGGTCCTTGCTCTGTTAGGTGCTCGATTTCCCTCTTCCTATCTTTCCTAGGCCGTGGTCTGGATGTACTTGGGAGTCCCATTCACCGGTGAGATAACCAAAACTCATACACGAGATGTATGCGAATAATGATTACGATTTAATGTTTTGAATACAACAGGTTATATGCTGAAACAGTTGGGGTGGCGCCCTGTGGAGTAGCCAATCAGGGATCGTAGCTATACACCAAGCTTTTCCTAGTAACAGGTTTATTGACAGAACAAGCAAAATAAGCAGAAATTGTCTTCACGGCAAAGCACGTCATTAACCTTCACGAGATCAGAATAAGACTACGATATTCAACAATATTCAACAATATTGTGCTAATAGTCTGTGGTCCAGACGTTCTAGGTCAGAGACAATATAAGATAGTTGCATATCTTGGCTTTCTCTGTACAAACTCTCGCGGCCAAGGGCATTCAAGGAAAACAGCATGTTTTCCAAATAGCAAGCACATTTATGTAAAAAGTAATTAGAATTCTAGCTTGGTCATACAAAGTTTTAAAATGGATGACAGTATAACAAAATGGAGACTTGTTAATCCTTATAATCCCTCCTGTGATCATAACTTTGGCACGAAGTTATCGATCATCGATCATCGATATACCAGACATTCTTGGAAAAAGCCATAAGTGCTTTCTCTTCGTCATTGGGCTTGGTTGCTATTGTTGGATGGGAAACCTTGGAGGCTGCTATGCAGCAGCATTTGGCGATCACATAGAACATTACTATCAACAACACTATCATCACTAATACGAGAAATATTTTCTTAAAAAATCCCAGTATGCCCCCCCAAATACCTCCAAACCACCCTCCTGTACCCGAGAAAAGGTTCCAATCATCTCCCAAGTTTTTTGCTTTCTGTAGGAGGGTCTGTCTTTGGGCTGAATGGCTTTTGATAATATCGTAATAATCGGGTACCGACAGACTTTCCACAGGAACGGTGAAGTTGTGTATGAAGGTGCAACACATCTCCGAATTGGCCATGAGGTTACAAATCCCAGTGATGGCGGCCAAAAGTTGTTCCTGCCTCATTTTTATCAGTTCCTGCACAGTTCGGATCTTCCGAGTTTCTTCGTTTAGCAGAGAAACATCTCTGGAAGTAGAGTTCACTACCCCAGAGATTATTTCAGCAAAAAGATCTATTTTATCTAGGGCATTCCACATTCCCGGGCTTCCAATGGAGGCGGCTAATTTTTCCCACCATGATGTTACTTGTCTCTTAGCCCTCCCGAACTCTAAATGCCCATGGGCAGGGGTCATTTTGATGTACTGATTGTCAGAGGCTATACCCATATATGGTACCATCCTGGCAATGGTGCACCAACCACCTGTAGAGGAATCTAGAGGGTAAGGTATGGTGGTGTGACATATTAGACCGCAACACACCATCCATCCATGAGGCAGATGAGGTGCTGGTATTATATCAGGGGGTTGGGATATGCCTGACCGGAGTCCAACTAGGCATAACCAATCTCCTAAACTCGCGGTGCTACTGTACTCTAGTAAAGTATCATTCATGTGGTAGGACTCTAACCGGTCTTTTAGGTCAGTATCGTCAAATGTTTCTGATGATAGTACACAGTCCATTATGTTATATAAAGACATGTTCCCTATCCTTTCGTCACTATCTCCAATGGTGGAAGTATTCAACCCCTGGATGTCAAACGTCCCATCCCGCAGAAACTTCCCTAAGTCTCTAAGGGTAAGATTTACTAGTGTGTTTCTACAGAATTGGCCATTGGGGATTTCCCCGTTTTCTTTCCAAGCTCCATTTAGGAAACAGAAGGATGGGGGTTGTGTGAAACCAGAGAAAATAAGGGGGGAGGGTCTGGTCGTTATATTGGCCATATGGTCTTGTGTCGTCTCGTTAAACAGGTCCTCTACTGGGAGGGGGATTCCCACTACTGGAATTTGATTCCTACCCGTTCCCATGTGGGAGCACACCCAACAGGGTGCCCCTTTTCCCATTACTTGACCAAACGCGTATTGCCATAAAAAATGATGTGGTATTGTTGGGGCTAAAGAAAACGTTTTACTGTCCTGGGGGGGTAGTTCGTTCCGTGCTACCATTACTCCTAAACCTTTGTTATTATTATTATTATTATTATTACTGGGCCTCGGAACTAATGCTCTTCTGTCTAGTGATCGGTTCTCAGTACCTTTTGGGCTTCTTGTAAACCCACATGACCCTGTCATGATACATGTCATCATGACTATAGAAAAAACCACAAAAGTCAATACTATCGACCAGAGCAAAATGGTGTGTAGTACATACTGATCTTCTAAGCCCCTGTCTCTTTCTTTTTGCAAAGACTTCAGTCCGAGCTGGTGGGAGGAGGAGGAAAGTCCAGGGAGATTCTGACAAACTGTTCCTGGAGGGTCTGTAGGTTCGTCTCTGGGGTCCCTTTGGTGGTGGCGTCCTCCTGTTGGTCTTGGGCAAGTGTCCTCTGGGGATGTTCTAGAGTCGGTGGAGGTTCGGGGCATTTTTTTAGTCTGCTGGCATGGATCCACTGAGGGATGTAGTCTGTGAGGACAGCAGTCCTGGAGACCTTCTCCACGTTCCATGGACCGGAGTAGATGGGCCCCACGTGCTTCCGTTGGGCAAGCTGCTTGATCAACACTTTATCCCCCGGGATGAATGGGTGAGTAGGTTCTGTTGGAAGAGGAGAAAAGGTGACAGCAACTTGTTCATTATGTTCTTCTATTGTACTTACCAGATGTTTCACGTACTCTTCCTGTAAAGAATATAGGTTAATGTCAGTCTGTGCATCTAATGCTTTTAGTTGTGTTTGTGCTGGGGCACCCATTAGGATTTCGAATGGTGACAAACGTGTCCTAGAGTGGGGGGTGGTTCTGATTTGGAACAATATTCCTGGAAGGAAATCTATCCAGTTTTTTAACGTTCCTCCTGTGGCCTTTTTTAGTTTGTCCTTTATATTCCTGTTCATTCTTTCTACCACTCCTGCGCTTTGGGGATGATAGGGAATGTGAAGTTTCCACTGTATTCCCAGGCACCTTGCCAGTTCTCGTGTCATATCTGAAGTAAAAGCCGGGCCCTGGTCTGACCAAATGGTGGCTGGTATGCCAAACCTACATACCCAATGATTAAGGAGAGCCCTTGCCGCTATTTTAGCTGTTTCCCCAGTGCAGGGGACCGCCTCCACCCATCCTGACCATTTGTCAACGATAACGCACAGGCATTTGATACTTCCCTTTTGTTTGGGCATGTGGGTGAAGTCTATTTGTAGGTCCTGTAGTGGGCCTAGGGGTGGGGGCAACTGGCCGTGTATACCATGTCGCTTACCCTGCGTGTTGTTTTGAGCGCATGTGAGGCATGACTTTGTTAGGGTGTTTGCATGGTTCTTTAGATTAACTGTGCAGAAAGTTTTTTCATACAGCTGTTGCAAGGGTTGGGACCCTATATGTCCGGGACCATGCAGGTAGGAAAGGATGAGGGCCGAGCTGGCTTCAGGGATCCCAATGACCCCTCCATTTGTCTAAAGGCCTCTCAGGTCTTTGGACAATCCTTGTTCGACCCAGAAAAGTACATCAGCGTCTGTGGCCATGGATTGGATTTGGGCTGCAACTGAGGGGAAATCTGGCGCTGAAAAATCTTGTTGGAAAAATATCGTGGTAGGGGCGGGTGGATGTGTGGAGGAATTTGCCGCCGCTCGAGCGCATCTATCCGCAAGGGCGTTGCCTCGGGCAATGTAGCTACCAGTGGTGGTGTGAGCCTTGACTTTAATAATCGCCAAATGTTTGGGCAGTAGTATAGCCTGGAGAAGGGCCAGGATATGCTCCTTGTTGGCTATAATTTTGTTGTCAGCCGTTCTAAACCCCCTGTTAGCCCAGATCACCCCGAAATCGTGAACCACGCCGAAGGCGTATCGACTATCAGTGTAAATATTGACATCCCTATTTGTGAACAGGATACATGCTCTGGTGAGGGCTACCAGTTCCGCGACCTGTGCCGAGGAAGGCGGAAGTGGCTTAGCCTCCAGAACCAGATCTGGGAGTTGTACTACCGCGTATCCTGTCAGGAAAGTGGAATCCGAAGGGCGCGAGCAACTGCCGTCCACAAAAACTTCCTCTGCACCGGCCAGAGGTACGTCTGTTAAGTCCTTTCGTGGGGAGGTGACTTGGTCCAACACTTTTGTGCAGTCATGCATTTTGGATGGTTCACCATAATTCATGAGTTTGAGCAGAGAATGTAATAGCCTGAGGATGGGGGAGGTGTCAGAGGTGTGTTTGATGGTCAGATTGGAGGTGTTTAGAAGAATGATTTCATACCCGCTGGCTCTTTGGGTGGTCATATGTTGTGTATTGAGGTTTTGGATAAGGTGGGTGACTGAGTGGGTAGTGTATACAGTTAGGGGGTGTCCCAGAACTAACTTGTTGGCCTCTTGGATGGCCATGGCACATGCGGCCATGTTCTGGAGGCAAGCAGGCATGCCCTGGACCTGGAGTGGGAGTTTCTTGGAAAGGAAAGCCACCGGTCGGTAAGAATTACCGTGCTCTTGGGCAAGAACTGCTGCAAAGGCAGATCCATTAACTACACAATATAGATAAAAAGTTTTCCTGTAGTCCACTAGTCCTAAGGCCGGGGCGGAGGCAAGAGAGGAGAGGAGGGTGTTAAATGAGTGTAACATTTCCTCCGTCCATTCCACCACTTTTGGCGCAGTGGAGAGCGTGGCCCTCCTCAGAATGGAGTCATGAAATGAGCAGTCAGGGATCCATTGCCGGCAATAGACGATTGCTCCCAGGAAAGACAAGAGGGCGGCCTTGTCCCTGGGTGGCTGCAGAGCGTTAAGGGCTGCGGCACGGTGGGGGGAAACACTTCTCTCTCCCTTGTTGAGGATGCACCCCAAGTACTCTACAGTAGGGGTCACCCACTGTATCTTTTTCCGTGAGGCCAAGTGACCTGCCTTGGCTAGGTGATCCAGCAAGTTCTTTGAGTCTTCTTCACAAGCTTCTGGGGTGGGGCTGCAGAGAAGGAGGTCATCCACATATTGGATGAGTACCGACCCGGCGCTCGATTGCCAGGATTTGACTGTCTCATTCAATACCATAGAGAAGGCTGCCGGGCTGTCCACATAGCCCTGCGGTAGGCGGGTCCAGGTCAGTTGCCCCCTCCCCCCCCCCCCAAGAAAAAGAAAACATGGGCTAGGCCAGTGGATCCACAGGGATGCTAAAAAAAGCGTTAGCTAAGTCAATTACTGTGTAGGCCACAGAGTTTGCCGGTATGCAAGAAAAAATAAAGGCAATGTCTGAGACCAGAGGGGGGAGGGGAACCACCATTTTGTTGACTGCCCTGAGGTCCTGTACCAAGCGCCATTCCCCGCTTGCCTTTCTCACTGGGTATATGGGGGTGTTCCATAAGCTGATGACGGGTGTCAGGATGCCCATGGCTACATACCTATTGATGAGGGGTGTAATCCCCTCAATTTTGTCAGAATGTAGTGCATATTGTTTTTGAAAAACAGGTACTGAGTCTGGGCGCATTTGGGGGGTGTAAGGGGTACATGGGATGAAACCTACACTCGCGTTATTCTCTGCCCAAATAGCATGGGTTTCCAGGGAGGCAGGTAAGAGTACAAAATACCCTTTTTTGGATTGTCTCTTTGGGCCCTGTAAGTCGCAGAGTGCGGAGCTGGCAGTTACTGCTCCCTGTGGATCAAATTTGATCACCACTCCCAGTTTGGACATTAAATCCCTTCCCATCAGGGAGACTGGGCATTGGGGCAGGATGGCAAACCGTTGTTGGCAAAGTAGCACCCCCTCCGGGGTGGTTACTGATAAGGGTGGGGTGATAGGGTGGGTAACAGGAGTCCCATTAATACCTATGGAGCTTCCCTCAGAACATTGTGGCGTGTCAAAGGTCACATCATTGATGGAGCTAGAGGTGGCACCAGTGTCAATGAGAAAACAAATGCGTTTTCCATCTACACCCAGGATCACCTGGGGTAGGCTCCTCCAGGACACATTGTAACATACCAGGCTGAGGGAAGGGACATACTCCAGGCAGCCCTATGTCCTGCTTGAGGGTTGGGTGGCAGGCCATTGCATGGGAATAGGGGCTGGTGGGGGTGGTGGAACACGAAGGGCGGCATTGTTAGGTGGAGGGGGGTCCTTGGGGTCCTTGATAGGGCTGGTGATATCTGGGGCCTGACACTGGTCCTTGGTAAGTGGGGGTACGTTGATGTTGTGGAGTTGAAGGAAAGGCGTTAGGGTAACGCCTTCGTCCATTTCCCTTCCCCCAAGGTCCCGTCTGGCCCCTACGGTAGGGACAATTGGACTTCCAATGTCCCATTTGACCACAGTTGAAACAACCCTGGTCTGGTGGTTGGCGGGCATATTCTGGTCTTCGAGTGGGGGCATATGGTTGGAGTGCCATTAAAGGGGTTGAGGGTTCAAATGTGTTGTAAAATAACCCCCCTTTTTGTTCAAAAACCCCGGAAGTTTCCCTGGAGCGGGTGTCTGACATGAAATCCTCCGGGGGTTGGGTAGCCCATTTGGGGTTAATTAATTTTAGCAGCTGTACTACTTTTGGCTCCCCTCCGGCCATTACAGTAGTGGTAAAAAGGGACCCATCCGCCCCATCTACCGCTTTCCAGAGGTTGTATACTCGGGTGCAAAAATCATAGAATTTTTCCTTCGGGGCTTGTTTTGTTTGGACCAGATCTTGCAGAGCTGTGACCCCTTTGTAAAGGGTGCTCCAATGTTGTCCTAGGGTTTTCCAGAAATCTGGCCAGCCCCCTTTTCCCTGGACATGGGCATTAAACAGGTCTTTTACCTTTGGGGGGGTCGGGGCAGTCGGGGTCTAGAATATGTATTATACTCTCAAGATCAATCGGGTCCAGATTTGACCCGGCGCACTGGCGCAACAGGAAGGTGGCAGCTTCCCTAGGATGTTTTCTGGGGGATGGACAGAGTTCTTTGAGTTTTGTCAGTGTGCCTAGGGGCAGGGGTAGGTGAATTTCTGTGTTACCTATGGTCATAAGGGGGGCCTTAATATCGGGGGTGTCCTCATCATCCTCGTCAGTAACTACGGGGGTGGCCATAGGTGAGATAATGGGTCCTGGCGCTGGTATGGGTACGGGTAGTGGTTTCTCAGTAGCCAACTTGATTTTGACCTTACTCCTGGTGACCACCCCCATCTTAGAGAGTTTTTCCATGGCCCTATTGTCTTCGGGACTCAGGACTACAGCCTCTCCCTCAGTGGGATCACTGCTTTGGGAGGTTCCCGGGCTCTGGTCCGGGTCTCCCTCTGTTTCTCGTTTTGTTTGTTCTAGGGCGGCTCGGGCTTCCCTCAAAATTCTATGTCCCCGTTCTATTTTAGCTCTGGCTGCCTCTACTTCAAGGGCAAACCGTTCCTTCTCTTCCCTAAAGTCTTTTTGCTCAGGGGTCTCCCTCGCCCTCTCGTCAGCTTCCACTTGGTCCTGGTACTCCTGACCCTCCCTGTCTCTTTTGTCTTTGGTGCGGGGTGGAGGCGTTGTACAGTGCAGCGGATATGGCAGCCATGTCTACCCCAAGGCTGGGGTAGATGGCCAAGGCCTGGGCAACCTCGTCCTCGTCAGTTTTGACAAGGACATAAGGAGGGGGTATTTCTGGGGCATTCAGGGGTGTAGTTATAGGGGCCGAGGGTATTGGTTTTCCTTCTGTGAGGGCATGATTTTTGGCATGCTTTTTTTTATAAATTTTTAGAGGGGCTTCCCATATCTTGCAAGATTTTTTCATGTAATCTACATCCCACTTCCCGGGGGGGTATGAGTGCTTATGTAACTGACAAATCTTTTTTACTACATGCCAATCTTCTGTGTTGCAGGGGCCCGCGGGACCTATATCATGGATCCCTAATTGCTGGCACCTTTCCCTAACCTGACTCCAAAATGGTTCTACATAGGGACCGGGCACTATAGTCTGCACATACTGATAGGGAGTAGGTTGTTCATAAGGGGTCCCGTCTTTGCCTACAATATTCCCCATTATGGGGGGGTGTTATGAGATGCTTAGTAAGGGGGCAGAGGTGATAGCAGCCAGTGGCATGAATCACCTGTTGTTGAACTTCTTCCAGGGAATGTAAAGCAAGGAGGTGGGATTCACTGACTGGGCTATGCAGGTTTATTCTGACTAGCGTGACAACGGGAGATGTTTCGTCCTGGGGGTACACGGGGCGTTCTCCTAGTCTAGTGGAATATCCCCCTGGGCGAGTGGCTATCAATATCAGGATATCAATTTGTTTAAGAAACAATAAACCAACAGTACAGTGAGGGCAAGGGTTAACAATTTCACAGCAATCTGGATCACAAGGTAAAGACATTGAAAGAACAGCAAAATACAAAAAAAACTATTGAAAAGGCAAGTTTGAAATACTTACGTAACCTGGAAAGAAAAACATGAACAACTAAATCACATACAATCGTTTTACATGACCAGATAAAATGAAAAATATGAACAACTAAATCACATACAATCGTTTTACATGACTAGATAAAATGTGCACTGTGTTTGATTTGATCAAATTACCCTTCGGGCGTCCCTTGAACATCCGACCTTATGTGGGGAGGGCGCAATCTATTGCTTCCCTTCCCTGTAATGTTCCTCTTTAATCTATTTTACTTAATAGTTTAAGTCAGGCCAACCTAGCCGGACTCTCTTTTAATCTATTTTACTTAATAGTTTTAAGTCAGGCCAACCTAGCCGGACTCTCTTTTAAACTATTTTACTTAATAGTTTTAAGTCAGGCCAACCTAGCCGGACTCTCTTTTTTTAGGTACGAGCCCTCTACTTCTCCCGATGGGCCAGCCTAGCCCACCGCGGAGGCACAGCAGCAATACAGGTCCCGCACGTGGCGGTCACCGCGGCAGTATGAGTGACACCAAAAGATCCTCACCAATAAGGTAAATAAATCAGTAGTCACTCACCTGCCGAATCGATGACCCCACTTCTGGTACCAGCTGTAAAGGTAGGTCCTTGCTCTGTTAGGTGCTCGATTTCCCTCTTCCTATCTTTCCTAGGCCGTGGTCTGGATGTACTTGGGAGTCCCATTCACCGGTGAGATAACCAAAACTCATACACGAGATGTATGCGAATAATGATTACGATTTAATGTTTTGAATACAACAGGTTATATGCTGAAACAGTTGGGGTGGCGCCCTGTGGAGTAGCCAATCAGGGATCCGCTCGTAGCTATACACCAAGCTTTTCCTAGTAACAGATTTATTGACAGAACAAGCAAAATAAGCAGAAATTGTCTTCACGGCAAAGCACGTCATTAACCTTCACGAGATAAGAATAAGACTACGATATTCAACAATATTCAACAATATTGTGCTAATAGTCTGTGGTCCAGACGTTCTAGGTCAGAGACAATATAAGATAGTTGCATATCTTGGCTTTCTCTGTACAAACTGTCGCGGCCAAGGGCATTCAAGGAAAACAGCATGTTTTCCAAATAGCAAGCATTTATGTCAAAAGTAATTAGAATTCTAGCTTGGTCATACAAAGTTTTAAAATGGATGACAGTATAACAAAATGGAGACTTGTTAATCCTTATAGTACCCATGCGGCAAAGGGAGTATAAATTATCCTTATTTGCGGATGATGTCCTCCTTACTCTGACCAGACCGCACATTTCCCTCCCCTCCTTGCATGCTACTCACTCAATTTAGTTCCCTATCAGGCTATAAGGTCAACACAGCAAAGACGGAGGCCCTCCCCCTCCATGTCCCCCGGAGGAACTTTTGCAACTGAAAGATACATCCCCCTACCGATGGTGCACAGCTTTCCTCAAATATCTTGGGGTTCAGCTAACGACGTCTTACTCCTCCCTTTACTCGACCAATTACCTCCCACTGTTCAAGTCTATCAACAATATGCTCTCCCTGTGGACCTCCATCCCTCTGTCCTGGATAGGCCGTATTAATGTGCTAAAAATGTCAATCATGCCAAAACTGCTATATTATTTTGAAACCTTACCTGTCCCCATCCCAATGTCACAGATAAAGTTACTTAAGCGCTGGTTTTTTAAATTTATTTGGAATGGCAGGGCCCATAGAGTGGCCGGTTCGGTTGTTTTTTTCCCCCAAGGATCAGGGGGGCATGGGAGCCCCAGACGTCTACAAATATCATCTGGCGTCTCATCTGTGCCCGGTAGTGTCTTGGTCCTGTCTGAGACCCCCAAATCGCTGGACTGAGATAGAGATGGGCTCCCTCTTTCCGACCCATCCTTGCTCCTTGGTGTGGTCGCCGGGGACAATGGGGGACCTCAGGCTACTGGGCCTTTGCCTGGGTCTCATGTTGTTCACACTCAGACTGTGGCGTTCCTGCTCTTCCAAATTCACATTATCATCGCCCTGTCCCCCCTCTCTAATGTGCTCTTTAACCCCCTAGTTTCTGATAGTCTCTCGCATGTTCGTATGTTTCCCTGGGCTAAAAAGGGACTATTCCAACTTCACCATTTCGTTCACCCTGTCACGCATAAACTTAAACCCTTTTCGGCCCTTCAATCTGACAGCCAACTCCCAAACCACTTGAGGTATTCATACCTCCAGATAACTCATTACTTTTCGACTCTCTCCCCCTCTCTCTCCCTCACCACACCAATGCCCTTTGAGCTGCTCTGCTCCCAAGGCCCCTACCAAGCAAAGCTTGTTTCTAGTATTTATCATATACTTCAGGAGAGGTCTTCTCTCACTGCCCTATCCCATTCCTACATGGACAAATGGACGCAGCTCACACATCAACAAACCACTCCCCCACAATGGTCCAGAATTTGGTCCTCAACCTCTAAAATTTCAAGATGCGTGGCACAGAGAGAGACAGCATATAAAGTCCTACTGTTCTGGTACAGGACCCCCGAGGTTATTCATCGATATGACCCCTCTCTCTCTCCCATATGCTGGAGATGTGGGAAAACCAAAGGAACACATTATCATATCTTCTGGCAATGTGCTCTGATCATTCCTTTCTGGTCCATGGTATCACACATGCTCCAGCAGATTTTCGCCACCTCCATCTCATTGGACCCTATCCACCTTCTCCTAGGCCTTCCATTCCCGGAGTTGGGAAAGGCAGCTAACAAATTAGCCTCCTATGTTCTGCTCACAGCTAAAAGAGCTATACCCTCTAACTGGTTATCTACCCAGCCCCCAACCCAGGCTCAGCTGATACAAACCATCAAGGACATACGCAGAATGGAACATTTGACATCTATGGTGGAGGATAGGATTGACCTGTTTGACGTGATTTGGGCCCCCTGGGATGCCTCGACCTTTGGGCTCCCTCTTTCACCCTCAGTGCCCCTAGCCACCCGGTCATTAGCTATCCCTTAGCGCTCTCTAAACTTCCTGCTCCCCAATGTTTCGTATCATGTCGGTACTGTAAGTCTTTTTCTATTGGCCTAACGGCTACTCGAAGCCTACCTTCTCTCTTGAGAGAATCTATAGTGGTATGAAGCCCTCTTTTGTCATTTTGTCAGATAGTTGTCATGTTATTGAAGCACCAGTCCAAAACCCCAAATTCTGCCTTATGGAATATATGATGGCCCCACTGCTTTTCCTTTTATTTTAATATTATTTTATGTCATTTTTTTTATCTGTTCTGGTTTTTTTTTGTGTTTTGTTTTATTTTATTTTATTTTTCCTTGGCTGCCATTTTATACTTGTAGTCATTATGGTGTTCTACCTGTCTCTTCAATATGCTATGTTTCAGACATCCATTACCTATTGTCAGTCATGTATGTCTCTGTATAATGTAAAACTTCTCTCAATAAAAATTACAATTTAAAATAAAAAGAAAAAGAAAAGACCCCTACACTGGTCCCACCTCCTCTTCTATACACAGAGATCCAGTCCCTACACTGCTCCAACTCTACTCCACCCATAACTAATTTCAGAAGACCCTGACACTGAGCCTCCACCCTTTTTATACACCGAGGTCAAGTCCCTGCACTGCTCCAACACTCCTCCATCCATAACTAATTTGAGAAAACTCCTACACTGGTCCCACCACCCTTCCTGTATACAATGCCCCCCCCCCCCCCCCGTCCATATCAGGCCCTTCAGGTATGGTATGGATTTTAAGGGGAACCCCATGCCAAAATGTAAAAAAAAAAAAGAAAAAACGTGGGGTCCCCCCAAAATCCACACATATCCATACCATACTAAAAAAATCAATGGGAAGTTAACTTGCAGGAATGTACAGTGAAAATGATGACTTGCTTAATTGAACGTTACAATAAGTTCATCAAAGATTTGGACGATGAAATCATTGAATTCCAAAAACAGAACACGTCCCTGTGTGCACACTCAACATTTCTGAAAAAGGATAAACTGTTAAAATAACATCTAGATAAATTTAACAAAGATTTGATTTATAAAAAGGATATTACATTTATTAGAGACAAGATGGCATTCAATGGTAAATATGCTTATAGATGGCCACAACGGGGTGGGAAGAAAACTAGAAACCATCAGGGAAGCTATAAGGGTACATGTAAGAGCTATAATCATATAAAACAGAAGACACTGATTCAGACTCATCATATGCTTCACAATTTTCACGTTTTTCTTACTTTTCACAGCCATCTGGAAGAGGAAGACACAGAGGATCTAGGAAAAGGTACACTACTGGTGATGGTCACAATGGTGGTGATAAGGGAAAGAAACTTAAGGATCATGTACCTGATAAGTACTCTGACTCTGATGCAGGCACAGATAGTATGGTTGGTGATGGGTCACTTGGTGTAGAACAGATTAATTTAAAGATTAATTTAAGAGGGGTGACTAGGTCTTATATTCCCCCCCACAATCTAGATCTGTATGCTTACAAGAGCAAATAAATAATGATACTTCAGGTTATACATTTATAAATTTATCCTCCAAGGTACTGTCCCCAGTTCAAACTACAGTTTTGGGTTTATGGGTTAGTTTTTGCCCGGCCTCATGGGTGGATAATTTTGAGGTGGTAAAAGAGTTGAATCATTTTGTGAGAAGGTTGATTTATAAATATATGTATGATAAAGAAAGGAAAAAGAGAAAACAGGAAATGATTGAATGTGAACAGTAGAAAGGGTTCACAGTAAGAAACTTTATGGCCCTCAAGGATCTTATGGATCTATTGGATGAAAATTAAGCTGCTATGGATGGCTCTGAACAGGGGGTCTCCCCTCATACACAGTCCCCTACAGAAAATCCCACGTTCCGCAAAAAATCGACACAATTCCCACCCTTGAAAACGAATCCTTTTGGACTTTTTTGTCCCAGGTTACCTCTGATATTAAAAAAATTAACTTCAGTACTACTCTTCATGACAATAATATCACCTTTGAGCAACAGCAGGCATTAATTAGTTACAAAATAATAGTGAGATAACCATAAAAATGGCGGATACAGGTGGGTATGTAGTGGTGATGGCTAAGAGGAAGTATCTGGAAATGTGTCTCGATATCCTTTCAAATAGAGATTTATATGTCCTTATTCCAGAAGAAAGCATATATGAATTCAATAATGAATACAACAGAAACATAAGCAATGCCTTTACAAATGGAAATAATGTTAGAGAGATCTTTGAGGTTTTAAATGTACCCTATCCAAGAGTTCCATCTTTTTATTCCCCACCCAAGACTCTTAAGGACATTAAAAAACCTCCCGGATGCCCAATTATCTTGGGAATAGGTGCTAAAACTGAGAAGGGGAGTCGTTTGGTAGACATTTTTCTGCGACCCCATGTTTTGGAACACACATCATACATCCAGGATACTATGGATCTATTGAAAAAATGATATAACATCACCATACCACCAGACAGTATATTAGTCTCCATTGATGCGGAGGCATTATACTGCAGTATCCCGAACCAACATGGGATATCAGTGGTGGAAACTTTCCTTGATGAGATGGATTTAGTGACCAAGCCCCATAATGCCTTTGTGGTGCAATTGTTGCACCACATTTCGGCTAAAAATGTATTTACCTTTGATGGTTCCCACTACCTCCAGGTGCAGGGGGTTGCGATGGGGAAAGTTGTGCCCCATCATATGCCAACCTGTACCGGGGGGGGGGGGGGGGGTGGGAATGTACAATGTTTGCAGATGAATCCTTTGAATCCTTGTCTATATGCCTGTCCAGCATTGTGTGCAGGTACAGGTAAGAGTGAACTAGATCTGCTAGTGTTTATGGAGAAATTGGCGCACAATGCATGCAATCTCAAATTCACCATGCATTAAGATTTGTAATAAATATCACTTTTGGATATGAACATTTTTAAACAGGGAGATTGAACACTGGGCACTTCACTGTATAGGAAACCCACGGCAGGAAATACAGTACTTCATGCATCCAGTGCTCATCCTCAACCATTAATCAGAAGTATACCATACTCACAGCACCTACGTATTAGGCGATATTGTTCCAATGAAGAAGATTTCAAGAGGAAATCCAAAGCGTTGAGATCATGGCTGTTAGATAGAGGCTACGCCAAAACTACCTTAAAGAAAGCCTATAACAAAGCATGTCAGAAAACCAGACATGATTTACTGTTTGGGAAAACAGCTAGATACTGTGAGAATTGTTATCACATATTCAAATAAGCACTGCATGGTGAAAGAAACATTGGACAGACACTGTCATTTCTTAACCAGTGATATTTTGAGGAAATATATTGGGGATCATCCCCAGCTCACATATAATAAATGTTAATCTCTTAAGGACCAATTGGTCCATAGCCATGTTCAAGAACCCCTAATTACTACTGAATCTAAGAAGGGCATGCACAAATGTGGTAAGTGTGAGTATTGCAATTGGATTGTAGAAGGAGCATCTTTCACTCTACCAAATGGAAATACACATAACATTGATTATTATGTCGATTGTCAAACGAAAGGTGTCATTTATATTGCATTCTGTAAATGTGGATCATTCTATGTTGGAAAGACAATCAGGAATTTCTGGAAGAGAATTTATGACCATATTTACTATATTAGAAAAAATCTATTATACACACCTATTGTTAGGCATGTAGCCTTTCAACATAACCATAATACATCAATGGTTCAGTTTACAGTCCTTGAGAGGGTTTTTGAAGACCCAAGGAGATGAAACTTAGACAAGAAATGATTACAACGTGAGGCAAAATGGATTTATAAACTAAATGCCACTTGCCCACCAGGCCTCAACAAGGTCCTAAGTTACAAACCCTTTTTGCGGTAGTCCAATTGCAGGATCCTGAGAGTCCCAAACTCCATGCGTTCCCAAAGGGATTTTTGTGCCTATATCATATAGGAAAAACATTTTTTCCAACTTGTATGTAGACATATGTTTCGGTGTGTCTTGTTCCTTATCAAACCAATAGATTGCCTTATGAATTATAAGTGAAATATATTGGTAGTAAAACAATGTAAATATTTCTGCATGGGTAGGGATTTTAGATAAATGAACAGTATTATGTAATTTCAATAACCAATACAAGAATAAACAATAGTTCCCTTGTGTTATTATAATTGCTATCTCAGTGTACATAATGGTGTAGTCTTTGTATGCAATCTAAGTCAATGTGTTTTTCTCTTATTTTTATTCAAATGGGACCCTGCGGATGGTTACAGTCTGGAAGCAGGATGGTTGCAAAAACATTTTGTGGCTCCCTTTGTGTCCAAGGTGGTGGTGTTGAGGTAGTTGGAGTATGGGGACTCCCATTCAATTATTTTAATACTACATAGGTATATTGATTTTCCTTCAGGTTTGTCATCTAAATTAGGTCTAGTCTGACTGAATATAAATCCTGTACTATTTTGGTGCTGGTACAGTATATTATATATATGGATGTATGGACAGGTTTGACACATAAGGGAGATGTGACACAGTCGAATGATGCTTGCTTTCTTTTAGCCGTTATTGATCTGACAGCCTTTGTTTTTCTGTATGTGATTAGTTGACGAGAGCATGTGCATACTTTCATTCCTAATTTAGACCGAGTTTTGCGCGGTGCATGCGCAGGACCATACGCGATAATTGAGCAATGTCTAAGCCCCTGAACACACGGTGGGACATTCTGCCAACCAAATCCGTCGGATTTTGTCCGTCGGATTTTGCCTGTCGGATCTTGTCCGAAACAATTGCATACACACGGTCGGACTAAGTTGTCGAAAAATCCGATCATTCAGAACGTGATGACGGAATTTCGTTACGATGGGACTACGTTCAGTCTAGTAGCCAATAGCTTTGATGTAGGAATTTGATCTGAGCATGCGTGGCACTTGGTCCGATCAAAATTCTCTACACATGATCGGAGTATGTCCGATCGAACCAGTTGGTCGGAAAATATTTCCAACAAGTTGGAAAATTAGGTCTGATGGATATTTCAACGGAATCAGTCCGATGCCTACCACACACAGTCGGATTATCCGACAACACGGTCCGATAGGACACATTCCGACGGATTCTCCGACCGTGTGTACAAGGGCTAAGAGCTGTATTAGAATGCTGTTAAGTCAGAAATTATCTCCTGTGATCTACACCTGACACCAATTTCAATTATGACGCAGTTTAGGTGCCAAAACCACCCTTTATAAAGATCAGGTTAGGGTGGCTAGCAGTAATGGAGGTTGCTGTGCTGCTTAGTGGAAGTGGATGGAGGAGAGTGCTATTGATATCAGGCTAGTTTGTATAATTTAAATATTGCATGGTAGTAGTCCACTTGATTTATTGGATATACTGTACCTATGTGTATCTATGTGTAGACTTTCTGGATGAAGGTTAGGAATGGAATTTGACGAGAGATGTTTGCCATATAGTTAACCTCCCTGGCGGTAATCCTGAGTCGGGTTGTGATTTTACTAACAGGAGCGGTAACCCCGAGCCAGACTCGGGATCGCATCACTGGATGCAGGGAGGACACAGGGAGAGTTACTTACCTTGTCCCCTGGATCCAGCGATGTCCTCCGCGCTGTGTGATCGAGCTGTCCTGCGCTCGATTCACAGTGCCGAATGCCGCCGAGCTTCGTTCCCTGCGACGTTACGGCGCACGGGAGCGGAGAACGGCGGCAAATTCAAAAAAGTTAAAAGACACGAAACACACACAGCACTGTAATCTTACAGATTACAGTACTGTATTAAAAAATACACACCCCCCTTTGTCCCTAGTGGTCTGTGCAGTGCCCTGCATGCACTTTTATATTATAAATACTGTTTTTTCTGCCTGAAATTTGGAGATTGTCCATAGCAACCAAAAAGTGTCCCTTTTTCAGTGTTTTAGGATTTGATTACATTATTGAATAATTTTTATTATTATTTATTATATTATAAACTTTATCATACCCGGGATGTCTACTAGACTCTGGTTTGAACAGATTTAAGAGAGTTAATCCTAAGAATTAAAGGACTACAATATAAAATGCCAAATTTCCATGCAAAATAATTGTACTGCTTTCAGCACCTAAAACCAGACTGAATCATACCGCCAGGGAGGTTAATCCGACCCTATCTAGAGTTTGCGATACAAGCTAGCTGGTAAGCTTGCTATCTATTGCCATGCCATATGACGGTATTGTTTTCCCATCTTGAATTTACTTGATTGTTTAGTAATTATAAATATTTGAGTACATATTATTATTATTTTTTATTATTTTTTGTATATTTAATCTCTATATACTTATCTCTATATTATTATTATTATACACGATTTATATAGCGCCAACAGTTTACGCAGCACTTTACAATGTATAGGGAGGACAACACAATTACAGTACAGTTCAATACAATCGGTACTGGAGGGCCCTGCGAGTAGAGCTTACATTCTAAAGAGAGGGATGGTACAAAAGGTAATAGCTGCAGAGAATGATTTTATGGGGTTGGCTCGGGGATAGTTAGGTTGGTGTGGGATAAGCTTCCCAGAATAATTGAGTTTTCAGGGATCTCCTAAAAGTGGACAGGGTAGGGGCTGATCGGATATACTGGGGCAGGGAGTTCCAGAGGCTCTGGAGAATTCTTGAAGGCAAGCATGGAAGGAGGTAACAAGGGAGCTAAAGAGCAGGAGGTCCTGGGAGGACCCTAGGGGGCGATTTGGGCGATATCTGCAGATGAGGTTGGTGATGTAGATGGGGGCAATGTTGTGAATGACCTTGTATGTTATGATTAGCATTTTGAATCTTACACAGTGGGGTAGCGGGAGCCAGTGAAGGGATTGGCAGAGAGGAGCAGCAGTCACGGATCGGTTAGTGAGGTGTATTAGTCTAGCAGCCGAATTCATATTAGACTGAAGGCAGTAGCCTGCTTAAGGATAGGCCATTAAGGAGAGAGTTGCAGTAGTCAAGGCAAGAAATAATCAAGGAGTGAATAAGTGGCTTTGTGGTGTCATTAGTCAGGAAGGGTAGAATTCTGAAGATTTTGAGGAGGTTAAGGTGGCAGGATTTAGCCAGTGATTGGATATGGGGGCTGAAGGAGAGGTCAGAGTCAAGGATTAAACCCAGGACCCTGGCATGTGTGGAGGGACCAATGGTTGTGTTGTTGATATTAATGGTGAAGTCACGGGGGGTGGGGGGCGTGAGGAAGAAAATATAGCAAGCTCAGTTTTAGAAAGATTGAGTTTGAGGAAGTGGTGTGACATCCATATCGATATGTCATTCAGTAAGTTTGAGATCCGTTAGGAAATCGAGGGGGTAAGTTGAGGAGAGGAGAGATAGATCTGGGTGTCGTCAGAATAGAGGTGGTATTGGAAGCCATGGGAGGTTATCAGCTGGCCCAGGGACGAGGTATAGAGTGAGAATAGGAGAGGCCCATGGACGGAGCCTTGGGGTACCCCAACAGAAAGAGAAAGTGGAGTGGAGGAGATGGAGTTGTAAACACTGAAAGTGCGCTGAGATAGGTAGGAGGAGAACCAGGAAAAGCAGAATCACAGGGGCCAAGGGAGTGTAATTTGCTGAGGAGGAGCAGGTGGTCAACTGTGTCAAAGGCAGCAGAGAGGTCTAAAAGTATGAGTATGGAGTAGTGCCCATTGGTTTTAGCAGTTAGTTAGTAGGTCATTGGTGAGTTTTAGTAGGGCAGTTTCATTAGAATGTTGTGGGTGGAAGCCAGACTGTACGGGGTCGTGAAGGTTGTTGTCCATGAGGTAGTGACTCATTCGGTCATGGACAAGGCGTTCAATGAGCTTGGAGGCGAACAGGAGCAGGGATATGGGTCTTCAGTTATTCAAACAAGTGGGGTCTAGTGAGGGTTTTTTGAGTATGGGGATAACCAATGCATGTTTGAGCAGGGAAGGAAAGGTGCCGGAGGAGAGGGAGAGGTTGAAGATGTGGGTTAGGGAGTTTAGGATAGAGTGGGAAGGTGATCGCAGTAATTGAGCGGGGACAGGGGGCAGTTAGTGAGGTGGGCCATGGTGCGGAGTTTATCAACTTCATCTGTGGTAACTGGGCAACAGGAGGAGAGTATTGAGTGTGGTGTTGGACCCGATGTGTTGGGAGGGAGGAATTTGAATGCTGGATATCTCTTTGTGAATTGTGTCAATTTTGCTATTGAAATAGTTGGCAATCTGTTGAGCGGTAAGCAAGTTTGTGGGTGGGGGCAGTGGGGGTGAAGTAAGGGTAGACAAGAGTTGACAAGGTTTGGATGAGAGCGTTTTGATGAGAGTGTTGTAATAGGTTTGTTTAGCAGTGTGGAGACAGGAGTTGTATTTGAGAAGGGTAGATTTGTAGAGGGTAAAGTCTTGTAGGGATTTAGATTTACGCCATGCTCGCTTAAGAGCACAGCTGTGTCTCTTGAGACTTCTATGTCATCTGTTTGACAGCGTTGTGGCAGATGGGGCCTGGTTCTGTGCATAGAAAGAGGAGCAAATATATCTAGGGAGGATGACAATGTGGTGTTGTAGATGGAAGTGGTTAGGTCTGGGCAGGGCAGGGGTGCGATTTTGTCATAAAGGCGATTTTGTCATAAAGGCCATCAGTAGCAGAGTGAAGAAGGGAAGGGTTGAGGTTGCGAAGGTTTCTGACGGTAGTGGTTTGTGGGTTGGCAACATGGGATGTAGGAGACAAGGAGAGTGTGAAACGGATAAGGTTGTGATCAGAGAGAGGAAAGGGTGTGTTAGAGAGATTGCAGCGAGTGTAATGATGGGAGAATACGAGGTCAAGAGTGTTGCCGTTGGAGTGAGTGGTGGTTTGTGTCCATTGTGTTAGGTTAAAAGAGGAGGTTAGGTTAAGTAGTTTAGAAATGGTAGCAGTATTAACATTGATTGGAATGCTAAAGTCACTTAGGATGATGGCAGGCACTTCAGATGAGAGAAAGTAGGGTAGCCATGCAGAGAATTTGTCCAGAAAGCATGATACTGATCCAGGAGGCTGATAAATGACTGCGACTCTCAGACAAGCTGGAGAGAAAAGACAAATGCAGTGCATTTAGAAAGAGCAGGGGGAAAGAGAGGGACGTATGGGAAGTACCTGGATGGTACATTGTGGGGAGAGGAGAAGTCCAACACCACCTCCTTTTCATCCAGTGGGTCTGGTAGAGTGAGTCCAGGGGAGGCCATTGTGAGGCAGGGCAGCTGGAGAGGAAGTGTCGAATTCCTGGAGCCAAGTTTTGGTTATAGCAAATAGATTAAGGGATGAAGAAAAAGTCATTGACAGAAGCTAGTTTGTTGAAGACCGAACAGGCATTCCAGAGGGCACATGAAAGAGGGCGGCCGACTTGTGGAATCAGGGGAATTGAGATGAGAAGGTTGAAGTTACGACTACTGTTGGAGGAGGTAGATGGCCAATTTTGGCGTTGGGAATTGGGTATGGGAGGGCCGGTGTTTGGTGTGATGTCAAGCATAGACAGTAGTTTCAAATTTTTAGTAAGGCAAAATTAAAGTTCAGTTAGCCAATGTAGTCCAGTGTTTAAGAGAAGACTGGAGTCTTTGCAGTTACTAGAGGATATGACGAGTCAGGTGGGAAATCGCAGACAGGTAGAATGACTTTTTGTGTTGTAGGGAAGATCAGTGCATTTACCAGAGGGTATGAAGAGTCAGGTGGGAAATCGCAGACAGGTAGAGCGACTTTGTCTTGCAGGGAAGATCAGTGCAGTTACCTGAAAGAGTAGAGCAGAGAAGGCATGGTGAGGAGATGGTGAAGATGACAGGTGGTCTTGTTAGAAGAAGAAGTACCCATGTACAAGTGCCAAACACTTGTTGCCGGCGTGACACTTTGTGCAAGGAGTGACCAGCCTAAACCCTCGCCACTATATCACTATCAACCATCATCTGAAATACTGTTGAGTTATATTTTCATGGTGGGAACTTTAGTAAGGCTGATCTAGTTTTTGGAATACTAATTGTGTACTCTGTTCGGATTTATTAGAGGTTACACTGAAACCAGTGATTCTACCTTCCAATATATATTGAGTGCAGTGAATTACCCTCTCTCTTTTTTTTTATCTTCCTGTGAGCTTCCACTCCCAGTAAGTATTATATAGATATTATAGTATCTAGCACCCCCTGATGACACATGGCACTCCACTTTAGGGGTTCCCGTCTATATGTGAGTGGTCCCCTATATACACTTTATCTCTATGTAAATTTATATGGGGATTTATTTGCAAAACTGACATGCTGCATTGTCTCATCTAATTAAACTATGTTATTTCCCTTACCTTTCTTAACAGGCTCTCTTTTTATAGTCAAGAAAATAATGTCCTGAGGAAGCACAAATGCAAAACGTGTCGACCTCTTGAGTTATTAGCAACAGCGATCTATTGTAAAAACAAATAAGTGGTCAAGTTGATCCGAGCTATATAATTTTGGATTTACTCAAATGTATAAACATTTTTAATTTGTTTTGTTATAAAGACATTTTGTACTATTATGTAGCAAATATCCTTTTCTGGTACCTGCCTGCTTAATCATACTCAAGCTATCTCTCTGTCTGCACCAACAGCACTACACATGGCCGCTATGTAAGCAGCCTTATATAGTGTGGGGCGTGGACTTAGCCCCCCTGAGCCATGATTAGCCAAATGCAGAGTGTGCTGTGATTGGCCAAAGCATGCAGGCTTTGGCCAATCATCATACAGAACTGCACTGCGATCTCGAAGTGCATTATGGGGCGCTCGGTGGCGCTCAAATTTCTCGTGAATGCTCCATATGTTCGGTTTCTTTTAGGACAAACAAACACCCGATGTTCGAGTTAAACATACAATCTACTCGGACCGCTGACTAATCCCTATTAACTAGTGGAACAACAAAAATCTAATTAATCTAAGGTGTGAAATTTTAGGTTTAACAAAAAGTACAATCGGACAAGGTTAGTTCAATGTCGGTTATATAATATAGCCACTTTAGAGCGCATAAGAACTGGTTACCATATATGTTTTTGGATTTACCCATATATTTCACTATACCCTTCAAACAATAACTGACATATTAGGAAACAAAAATGTACAAAACATTTCACCTTAAATATGTTGAGCTAAAATACTGAAATTATGCAATTTTTTCTATTTTTCTAGAAAAATAACTACCTCTAATGTCTACCTCTAATTTAACTTTTTCTAACACATATTGCCTAATACCCTAGTATTAACCACTTGCTTACTGGGCACTTAAACCCCCCTCATGCCCAGACCAATTTTCAGCTTTCAGCGCTGATGCACTTTGAATGACAATTGCGCGGCCATACAACACTGTACCCAAATGAAATTTTTATCATTTTTTTCCCACAAATAGAGCTTTCTTTTGGTGTTATTTAATTACAGCTGGGAGTTTTATTTTTTGCTAAACAAACAAAAAAAGATGCAAAAAATAAAATAAAAAATCATGTTTAATAGTTTGTTATAAAATTTTGCAAACAGGTAATTTTCTCCTTCATTGAAATGCGCTGATGAGGCGGCACTGGTGGGCACTGATGGGTGGCACTGGTGGGCACTGATGGGCGGCACTGGTGGGCACTGATGGGCGGCACTAATAGGCACAGTTAAGGCGACACTAATAGGCACAGATAAGGTGGCACCGATAGGCACAGATAAGGCAGTACTGATGGGCACAGATAAGGCGGCACTGATAGGTGGCACGGATGGGTGGCACGGATGGGTGGCACTAAGGGGCACTGATAGGTACCACTGATAGATGGGACTGATGGGCACTGATAGGTGGCACTGATAGGTGGCTCTGCTGGGCACTGATGGGCGGCACTGATGGGCACTGGTAGATGACACTGATGGGCACGGATATGTGGCACTGAGGTGCAGCAATGTTGTTGAGGCAGATTGTGGGCACTGATATGTGGCACTGTGGGCACTGATAGGTGGCACTGTGGGTACTGATGTATGGCACTGTGGGCACTGATGTATGGCACTGCTGGGTGGCATTATGGGCACTGATGGGTGGCACTGCTGGGTGGCACTTTATTAATGCTCTGGGGGTTACTGGCAGGGGGCAGGTGGGCACTGATACACTGGGCATGATCAGGACTTATGTCCTGATCACGGCCGCCGGTGATCGCCTTTTTTTTTCTCTCCTCGCGCTGTCAGCGCGAGGAGGAAAAATAGCCGATTACCGGCTCTGTTTTGTCACATGATCAGCTGTCATTGGCTGACAGCTGATCACGTGGTAAGGGGTTGGGATCGACCCCTTGCTCGGATCGGTGATCAGGCGAGTCTCATTGACTTGCCGATCACAGAGCGCACCGCGTGCGCCCCTCAGGGGGTGCGCAGGCCGCTCGTGCACGGGACGACGTCAATAGACGTAGTCCCGGCAAAGGAGGTCCGCGCTGTAGCCATCATTCGGCTATAGCCCGGATCTCAAGAGGTTAAAAATCTGATGTTAAATATTAACTGAGCCATTCTTTTCAATAGAACTTTCTGCATCAGATTGCTTCCTATTTTTCAAATGATTGCTAATTTATATTGCACATTAATTTAACATACTTTTTTGTGAACACCACAGATCAAAAGTTCACAGTGCTGATCCTTTGTTGTTATAAGATTAGAATTGGGTGGTATACTTTTATTTTTTATGTTTTTATTTAACTTAAAAAAATGCATGTCAGAGATATTACCTTGCATAATGTGCCCAGCAATTTGGCTGGTACTCCTATTATGATGTGAATAAAAGAGCTAAATTGAAATACATTTTAAAAAGGCACATAATTGGAATCTCTTTAGGCTTTCTTTTTTTTCAAATTTATAACATGTGTAATGAATGCTCAAATGATTAAATTGTGAGCCATTCGGTATAGGCTATGAAGAGACATGGGGAAGTTACACTGTATGCATCACTGATGTCAGACTTACAAAGAACAAAAGGTATTCCAACCCTAGGCCAGTGGTACTGTCAGTGTTCTGTAGACATATGAGACTGCTTCCTGATCTAGCAAGAAGGAAAAAAAAATCACTAAATAACACAAAAACAAAAGTCTCATTAAATAAATCATAGCACATAAACAGAAGTCACAATAATCAATTCATAGCACATACGTTATATACTTTATCCTAAACTACACCCAAACATGTATAAAAACAGCTCAAGTAGATACTTTAAAGGGTGCAGAAAAATATTCTGCCTCCTTCTGTAAACAAAAGTACATTGATTTCCAGATCCCATTCACTATATGGATGCTCATGCAAACAAAGGTAAAATCATAATAAATTGAGGATCTTACTGAATTCAAAGAAGTGTAACAATTATCACTAGGGAGTATGAGGCCAAACTTTACTATCCAGTGGTTTGGTGTAAGCATAATAAATATGGTTAATTAATGGAAAAAATGTTGTGTTATTTTGTGCTGATTTTTTCCATCCCAGCCACACAATATTTGAGCAAATAAAGATCACAGTGGAAAAAGGAAAAAATAACACAATAAGGGAGCCCCCAAAGCTGCATAACCCATAAGTATACAAAAAACACAGGGAATTTCCACATGGGTTTTTTTTAGCAGCAGAGAGTTGGTGTGAAAATAGTTGATGTAAAAAAAATCATTTATTTAACAGACAATAGTAATTCCAAATGAACAATAATACATCATCCATATAGGTAGTGCGACAAAAACAAACATGGAACAGCACTCATAGCAAAAAAACTCTATGTACAGGCATGGTTTGCCAATTGTATTCGTAACTAGTGATGGCCGAACGGTTCGCCCGGCGGTCGTTTCGCGGCGAATTTCGGCCATTCGCGGTCCGCTTGTTCGCTCGCCTATTGCCGTCGTTCGCCCCGGCGGACTTACGTGTTTAATGTGTAAAAGAACTTTGACCTATGATGACACATCCATCATGGGGTACAGGACAGCCAATTGAGACATGACAGCACATGGACACTTGGACATTCCCCCTAACCTATAAATACACCCGATCCGGTGGCCATTTTACATTCTTTCTTCTGTCACTATAGGGAAAGGTTGCTGTGTGGAGTAGGGAGAGATAAATCGCTAGCTATTTGGTACACAAAAGTTCTTTTCAGGACTGGTATAGGTGTTAGGTGTATATAGGTTTGCTGTGCTACTGATTCTTGCAGCAGCCTGAGTGTCTTTTGTCAGTTTAGAGAAAGGGACAGGACGGTGTGTGCTACAGGGAGAGTCAGTTTAGTCGTCATCATCATCATCATCATTAGCTGTTACTATCAGGTCCACAAAAGAGCTATTCCAGTAACCACTAATCGTTCCAGTCTCCTCTTTTTTGCCACTTTGTATAGGGACAGGAAGGAAGCAGTGTGTCAGGCAGTGAGGGTCAGTTTAAAGACTTGCTGTTACTATTAGTTCCACAAAGGTTCTTTTCAGGACTGGTATCAGTGGTATGGTAATAGGCTTGTACACGTATAATATTCTTTCTTCCAAATATAGAAAGAATATTATACTTGACTGCTGCCCTTCTGCTGCAGTCTGCTAATCATTCACAACTCACTTGTTCCACAAAGCTCTTTATCAGGACTGGTAACTTGGTCTGTGTAGGGTGCTACAGTACATAGGGTTGAGTGAGGTACAGTCTGCTGTTCTGTAAGGACTGCTATCGGTCCACAATAGATAGGGTTGAGGTGCACCACTGCTGACCGCTGCCCTATACTGCAGCAGTCCTTCAGCAGTATAGGGACTGACGTACAGTCTGCTAATCACTAACACACAACCTGCTTGGTCCACAAAAGTTCTTATAAGGACTGGTAACTTGGTCTAGGGTGCTACAGTACATAGGGTTGAGTGCGGTACAGTCTGCTGTTCTGTAAGGACCGCTATCGGTCCACAATAGATAGGGTTAAGGTGCACCACTGCTGACCGCTGCCCTATACTGCAGCAGTCCTTCATTGGTATAGTGACTGAAGTACAGTCTGCTAATCACTAACACAAAACCTGCTTGGTCCACAAAAGTTCCTATAAGGACTGGTAACTTGGTCTAGGGTGCTACAGTACATAGGGTTGAGTGCGGTACAGTCTGCTGTTCTGTAAGGACCGCTATCGGTCCACAATAGATAGGGTTGAGGTGCACCACTGCTGACCGCTGCCCTATACTGCAGCAGTCCTTCATTGGTATAGGGACTGAAGTACAGTCTGCTAATCACTAACACACAACCTGCTTGGTCCACAAAAGTTCTTATAAGGACTGGTAACTTGGTCTAGGGTGCTACAGTACATAGGGTTGAGTGAGGTACAGTCTGCTATTCTATAAGGACTGTTATCGGTCCACAATACATAGGGTTGAGGTGCACCACTGCTGACTGCTGCCCTATACTGCAGCAGTCCTTCATTGGTGAATAAAATAAAGAGTCCTGCGCAAATCGTGCCACTGAAAAAATGGATGATAAATATAAATTATATGAAAAACAAGAGTCAATAAAAAATCATATAAGTAGACACACCGATGAGTGAAGGTATATGGTGAAAAACAAGAGAAAGAACGGGACCCAATGTTCCAAAATATATAAATCCAGGCTCTCAGAACTCTCACCTCAAGATGGAATAATCAGGCAAAATGAAGATAACCCCAAAAAACTTCTCCTTTACTTCTCTGTGTACAATAACCAAGGAATTGTAGATTAAGCATGTAGTATACACTTCTGCCACTAGAGGGCCATTTCCACCTCTTGTATGTAATACTGCAGCTGTAGACTTGTATTTCCGTGGTATAAAACTTAAAAAGAACACAGAGGGGAGGAGAGAAGGGAGAGAGAGAGGGGACTCCAATCGTGTAGTGGTTTCAATAACTAAACAAGTTTATTAAGAGAAAGCAATAGACTCTCACATTTAAAAAAGAAATTCAAACAGATAGAGATCTGGCATGTACCGCCAGTCTTACGCTACTTCTGGTTTGTCATACGGCCACTCCCTACGCGTTACGTCATACCACGTGACTTCTTCATGGGGATAATGATAGACCGTTCGTAATATACTTATATACGAAGAAACCGGAAACGAACGGAACCGGAAGTGTCCGAATGACCATTTTGAAAGAGGTAAAAAATAATATAGGCCGGATGTAGTAACTCCGCCATCTTGCTCCTCCTAGATAGTAAAAAGGAAGTGTATATACCACCATTTTAGACCGGAAATAGTTCCACGGCCATCTTAATACTCATAAGTGATGTAAAAGGAAATACATATTCTCCCATTAAGGAACAATAGATCCAAACGGAATATTAAATACCAGTAATTTAAAAACAACACATAAAAATAGAAAAAATGAAAAAAGAAATATATGTATCTGACAGTTAATAGCCTATATTAAAATATACGAAAAAAAGGCAGTAAACATCAATGTGTGAATGTCATGATACACAAATAGAGGTATAATGGCAATATGGATAAAAAATATATCCTAGCCATTTAAAGTGCTACGTCACTATAATAAAAATATAGAATATAAATAGCGACAGTACCAACTCAACAAAAAAAATGATTAAAATATATAAAAATATTATTAAAAGATATAATAAAAATAGTAGATATGATAAAATATAAAAATAAAACCACCAAAATATTCACCAAATTGAATCACTAAAAAATGATGACATACCGGAAATAGAGCAGGACTTTACATCAATATGTCCTATCATAGTAATTCCCACAAGGGGATAAGATATGTAAACAATATAATGCATAAAATTCAAAATTTAAAAATTATTTCAAAAACAATTAAGATCAAAATCGACATTTAAACCATCAGGATAAAAAGATCTCATAGTAAAAATCCATCTAGATTCCTTCTGACTAATGGTTCTAATTTTGTGGCTACCCCTCCATGAAGGATTAAATCTTTCGATACCCCAAATTTCTAGATGGGAGGGGTCCCTATTATGGACTAGATCAAAATGTCTGGAGACACTGTGTTGTGGAAAGCCCTTTAAAATATTCTGTATATGTTCTTTAAGTCTTACTTTGAGTGCTCTTTTTGTTCTTCCAATATACTGTAATTTGCAACTACATTGTAGACAATATACCACGCCTTCCGTATGGCATCCAATAAAATCACGTATCACGTGCGTTTCTCCAGTAATGGTACTAGTAAAATCAATTCTTTTATTTTGAAATTTTTTAGCATGTCGACATGTGAAGCAATTTTTGCAAGGATAAAAACCTTTCCCAGTAAAAAAAGTAAAATCTCTTTTAGGAGGTGGTTCAACCACGGATTTAGCTATGATATCTCTCAACGTGGGAGCCCTTTTATAAATAATATTAGGTTTTTCCGGCAAAATATTGCCCAAATCTTTATCTTTCTTAAGTATATGCCAGTGTCGACTCAGCAACCTGGAGATTTCTTTGTGTTGTACATTATAATCCAGTATAATCGAAGGAACTTCAGAATTGAATTTATTTTTGTCTTTGCTGTTATTTTCAAGCATCTTGAACCTATCCATACTTTTAACGTATTCAATTTCTTTTCTTATAAAGGCATCATCATATCCTTTTTCCTTAAATCTGGTAGCAATTAGATCAGCTTGTTCCAGATAATCTTCAATTTTGCTACAGTTTCTTCTAATTCGAACCAGTTGTCCTTTGGGTATGTTAAATAACCATGGCTTAAAGTGGCAGCTATTGATGGAAATATAACTATTGGCATCAACGTTCTTAAAATGCGTTTTCGTGATAATCTTGTTTTTATCCAGGGAAATATTAAGGTCTAAAAAATCAATACTTTTATCGTGTATTTTCCATTCTAAATGGATGTTTTTGTCATTCACATTTAGTTTTGTAAAGTATTCTTCTAGAGTATCAAGGTTACCATTCCATACTATAATGATGTCATCAATATACCTTTTATATAAGGTTAACTCTGCTGGTGTATTTTTATATATGGCTTCTTTCTCCCAATGGGCCATAAAAGCATTTGCAACACTTGGCGCAAATTTAGCGCCCATGGCTATCCCTATAGCCTGTCTATAATAAATTTGATTATGCCAAAAAAAGTTGTGTTTTAGGCAAAAGTCTAAACATTTTATCAGGAACTTCCTTTGTTGACAGCTTAATGTGGTGAAGGTTCTCAAAAGCCATTTGATAGCAGAGCATGCTTCATGATGCGCAACAATGGTGTATAAGGAAGAAACATCTGCGGTAGCAAGCAAAGTTCTTCCTTCTAAGACAGTTACAGTTTCTAATAGTTGAAGTGTATGTTTCGTGTCTTTAAGGTACGCTTTAGTCTTCTGTATGGCTGGTTGGATAAAAAAGTCTGGATATTCCCCCAATCTCGGAGTAAGAGAGTCGATGCTATTAACGATCGGTCTGCCAGGTGGATTATCTCTATTTTTATGTATCTTCGGAATCGTATATATAATTGGTACTCTGCATGATTCAGGGAAAAGATATTTGCTTTCTTTTTTATTTAAAATAGCTTTCTTACTTCCTAGATGAATTATTTGTTCCAATTCCTTTTTATACTTCATGGTAGGGTTACCCAAAAGTTTGATGTATGTGTTGCTGTCTTGCAGTTGTCGATCCAACTCCTCTAGATATGATTTTTTAGATTGTATAACAACAGCACCACCCTTATCGGCCGGCCGAACTACAATATCTTTCCTTTGTGTTAATGTTTTAATACCTTTTTTAATATATCCTGGGTCGAATACTTTTTTAATTTTCATGGTATGCACATCATCCAACACCAGTTTCTTAAAAACTTCGATATGTTGATTACCACTAACTTGTGGATTAAATACTGAATTATTGCGTAATATACTGAATTGTGTAGGATTAGGCTCATTCAATGCTCTAGTACTGGGTTTAATAGGATTATTCATAATGTACTTTTTAATGTTAATTTTTCTGATATATTTTTGGATGCCAATGTACGTGTCAAACTTATTCAGATTTTTCGCAGGAGCAAATTTGAGACCTTTATCCAGGACGGCTAGTTCTTCAGGGGAAATGGGAGTATCGCTCAAATTGATAACTCCTTCTCCAATCACTCTCTTTTGCGTTTGGATTCTCTTTCCCGCTCTGCAGCCTCTCTTCGTTCTGGGCTGTTTCGTATTCTTTCATTCTCCGTTCTTCTTGTGGGGGAGTGATACGGTTCCTGTGGTGGTCTTCTTCCAGGCGAATCCCTCCTCCAATATGTCTCCTGTGGTCTTCTCGGGGAGTAGTCTCTCCTGTCTCGGTCTAAAAAATGATCCTGTGTGTCTCGAGGATATTTATGATAAGAATGCTCATAATAGTTTTGTTCCGGATAATTTCTAATAGGTTCATATCGATTGGACGTTGGTATGGGACTTCTATCCCTTCTTCCCTGATGGTCATGTTGATATGAAGGTCTTCTATTATCTCTTTGGTGCCAATTATTTAGTATGGTTTCTTAAACTTTTTAAAAGGTTTTTTCCACCCTTTTTTAGGGGTCTGTTGTGTATAGTTTCCCCCATATGTATGGTTGTCATATGGGACTGGGGTGGTATATTGATTATTATAAGATGAATCATGCCTTCTCTGCGTCTCAGGATATCCTCTGTTATGATGTGCAACAGGAGGTTTCTCTGTTTCAAATCTACTGTTTTGTTTTTCCCATATTAAACCATTGGCAACATGAGAAGATGTGG
Organism: Lithobates pipiens; assembly: GCF_037356315.1. Classification (NCBI taxonomy): domain Eukaryota; kingdom Metazoa; phylum Chordata; class Amphibia; order Anura; family Ranidae; genus Lithobates; species Lithobates pipiens. Next base: position 268,903,509 of record NW_027507718.1, on the reverse strand, counting down.
GATCTTGTATTCTTACTTCTCTTTCTGGAGTAGATTGTGTAGACTCCGGAATAATTGGTTCTAGTTTACCTTGCCATTTGAATACTTTATTGGCTTTATAATCTGTAATATCACAATGATATTTTTTCATTTTTCGTTGTTGAACCTCTAAGGCCCCGTACACACGGGCGGATTGTCTGCCCAACTAAGTCCGTCAGACAATCCGACAGACAGTCCGTTCAAAATTTGAATGAACGGAATTGACCACACACGATGAACAGACAGTCCGCTGAAAACGTGCGCGATGACATGTACAGCACGTACGACGGGACTAGAAAAACGACGTCCAATACACTGCAATGCAACCTTCGGCCGTGTAAACCCTTTCTGAGCATGCGCCATACTTAGTTCGTCCAACTTGCCTACACACGAGCGGACTGTCCGCTGAAACCAAGTTTGGACGGACAAAACCAAGTTTCAGCGGACAAAATTACGGAAATTCCGAAAGACAAAGTCCGTCAGACTGTCCGCTGAAAAAGTCCGCTGAAGCCCACACACGAGCGGATTGTCCGCTGAAACACGGTTCAGTGGACTAAGTTGGACAGACAATCCGCCCGTGTGTACGCGGCCTAAGTCTTTAGCAATAAGGTCTTTATTCAGCTGTGTAGCCATTTTATTAAATTCTGGCGATTCCTTATGCGATTCTAATTTACTCCTAATCTCCTCAATCTGTTTTTCAATCATGTGAGCCTTTCTTTGCTTTCTTTTTAGTAAAAATTTGACACATTCAACACTTTTACTATTAAAAAATTCGAACCACTCCTCCATAGATTCTTTATCAATCAGACCATCATTCGGTGGTAACTCCCACCTGATGCGTCTTGGAGCAATATTTTCTCTAATATATTGATCAAAGGTAATGGTATCCCACCAAAGACTAATCTTTTTCTCCATATGGTGTCCTAACTTTCTCATAAGACTGTCAAGATCAGAATTACGTGCTTTGTTATGTGAAAAAATTTCATCCAAGTTAATATTTCTATTTTCCAAAAAAGTGAACACTTCCATAGTGGCAGCAAAGGAAAAATGTGTCAAAATATAGAATGTGAAAAATGGACCCTCGCGCCACTAAGTGCTAAACGTGAAATAAATCTAAGTACATAAAAAACAGAAAATGTATCAATATATAATAAAACAACCAGTGGAGTGAAGAAAGTGCAAGTGCTGCTAAATAATACAAAAATGCAGCGGGACAAAAATAGTAAACACAAACTATGCTTGGTCCACAAAAGTTCCTATAAGGACTGGTAACTTGGTCTAGGGTGCTACAGTACATAGGGTTGAGTGCGGTACAGTCTGCTGTTCTGTAAGGACCGCTATCGGTCCACAATACATAGGGTTGAGGTGCACCACTGCTGACTGCTGCCCTATACTGCAGCAGTCCTTCATTGGTATAGGGACTGAAGTACAGTCTGCTAATCACTAACACACAACCTGCTTGGTCCACAAAAGTTCCTATAAGGACTGGTAACTTGGTCTAGGGTGCTACAGTACATAGGGTTGAGTGAGGTACAGTCTGCTATTCTATAAGGACTGTTATCGGTCCACAATACATAGGGTTGAGGTGCACCACTGCTGACTGTTGCCCTATACTGCAGCAGTCCTTCATTGGTATAGGGACTGAAGTACAGTCTGCTAATCACTAACACACAACCTGCTTGGTCCACAAAAGTTCTTATAAGGACTGGTAACTTGGTCTAGGGTGCTACAGTACATAGGGTTGAGCGCGGTACAGTCTGCTGTTCTGTAAGGACCGCTATCGGTCCACAATAGATAGGGTTTAGGTGCACCACTGCTGACCGCTGCCCTATACTGCAGCAGTCCTTCATTGGTATAGGGACTGACGTACAGTCTGCTAATCACTAACACACAACCTGCTTGGTACACAAAAGTTCTTTTAAGGACTGGTAACTTGGTCTAGGGTGCTACAGTACATAGGGTTGAGTGCGGTACAGTCTGCTGTTCTGTAAGGACCGCTATCGGTCCACAATAGATAGGGTTGAGGTGCACCACTGCTGACCGCTGCCCTATACTGCAGCAGTCCTTCATTGGTACAGGGACTAAGAGTTTTGTCACAGGGTGATTTAAAAAATGACAGGCAGAGGAAGAGGCAGGCCCTTCCGCAGGGGTGGTAGGGGTAGGGCAGGAGCAACAGCCTTGAGCCAAAGTGGGAAGTTGCAGAAGGTGCGTTCAATTACTTTAAAGGACGCACCAGACTTGGTTGAGTGGCTCACTCAGCCTTACTCTTCTGCACCCTCCTCATCCTCTCGATCTGCACCCTCTTCTTCACTCTCTGCTATGTGCACCCCCAAAGACACTACCACCAACAACACCACCACCACCACCACATACCTTCCGCTTGAGTCACAGGAATTATTTTCCGATCCATATCAAGAGGACATTTCTGATGCGCAGCCACTCTTGGTATTGGATCAGGAAGAGGAGGTAGCAAGAACCGCTACTCAGCAGTCTGACGACAGTACCCAGATCAGCCCAAGGAGGAGGTTGGTCCCCGGTGTTGCTGCCTACTCCGAGATCTCTACTTATAGCGGTGGGGAAGGTGACGTTGATGATGACGTGTCTAGTGATGTCACGTGGGTGCCCACAAGAGAGGAAGAGGAGGGGAGTTCAGAGGGAGATATGGACCAGCAGATAGGGAGGAGAAGCAGGAATAACTTACATTGCACAGGTGGGACAAAGCAGACTGCAAATGTATCAGGAGCGAGTCATCGACCATGTACGGTCACATCTGGCGCTCCCAGGACACCGGCACATGGCTCCGCAGTGTGGGCTTTTTTTAACGTGTCCGCTGCTGACAATAGCGTTGCCATCTGCAATCTTTGCAGTCAACGCATTAGTCGCGGTAAGCCCAACACTCACCTAGGGACGACCGCCTTAAGAAGGCACATGAGCAGCCATCACCGAGCCCAGTGGGAGCAACGGAAGACACAAAGCCACACTCCAGGCCCTCACCGTCCAGCCTCGTCTTCTTCTTCTCCTTCTCCTCTCTCCTCACAATTGTCCTCCACTCCACCTTCCATCACGCCAAGCTCACGTTTTTCTGCAAAAAGGCAGGCTTCCGTGGGCCTAATGTTCGAGCGTAAAAAAATGATGACGCCGGATAACCCTCTTGCCCAACGGTTGACGGCTGGCTTGTCAGAACTGATAGCCCGCCAACTACTGCCATATAAACTGGTGGACTCGGAGGCCTTTCGCAAATTTGTGGCCATTGGAACACCACAATGGAAGGTCCCAGGAAGGAAGTATTTCTCAGAGAAGGGCATCCCAGAGCTATATGGCCATGTTCAGCGGCAAGTGACTGTATCTCTGGCACACAGTGTCGGTGCCAAGATACATCTGACCACAGACACGTGGTCTAGCAAACACGGGCAGGGAAGGTATATCAGTTTTACTGCCCACTGGGTGAACCTTTTGACGGCCGTCAAGCATGTAACCCGTGGCACCCGTGTAGATTTGGTTTTACCGCCACGGATTGCATGCAGGCCTGACTCTTCTTCTCCTCCTCCTCCTACTCCATCCTCCTCCCTCTCCTCCTCAGCTGCCTCCTCCTTTTCTGCTGCTAGCGTCTCTTCCGCTGCACCACCCAAGCTCCCCAGAACCTATTCCACATGCCAGGTGAGACGTTGCCATGCCGTGCTGCGTCTGTTGTGCCTGGAAGCCAAGAGCCACACTGGCCCGGCACTCCTTTCAGCTTTGCGTTCACAGGCAGATCAGTGGCTAACACCGCTCAATTTGACAGTTGGTAAAGTGGTGTGTGACAACGGTGCCAATCTGCTTAGCGCATTGAAACAGGGCAAAATCACGCACGTGCCATGCATGGCACACGTCTTAAACTTGGTCGTGCAGCGATTCCTTGTCAAATACCCTGGGGTCCAGGACATCTTGCGGCAGGCAAGGAAAATCTCGGCCCATTTCAGAAGATCTTACACGGCCATGGCTCGCTTTGCTGACATTCAGCGGCGACACCATCTGCCGGTCAGACGTCTTATTTGCGATTGCCCGACGCGATGGAACTCAACCTTCTATATGCTTGATAGGCTGCTCCAGCAGAAACATGCAGTTAACGCCTACCTGTATGAACTCTGCGAAAGAAACGGTTCTGGGGAGCTGGGGGTTTTTTCACCGCGCCAGTGGCTGCTCATGCGCGACGCATGCAGACTTCTACGGCCATTTGAGGAGATCACCAAATTGGTCAGTCGCAGCCATGGCGCCATCAGTGACATGGTACCTTATGCCTTCTTTATGGAGCGTGCATTGCGTCGTGTCATTGATCAGGCTGTGGAGGAGCAGGAGCGGGAAGATGAGGAAGTCGCAATGCTGGATGAATTCCCAGGGGGGGCTACTCTATCTGAGACAAGTCAACAACAGGAGTCTGATGAGGAGTCAGAGGAGGATGGTGCCGGGGCGGATGAGGAGGAGCAAGAAGAGCATGCTTTAAACCTTTCTGGGATCCCTGTTGTGCGTGGATGGGGAGAGGAGAATGAAGAGGACGACATTATCCTGGATGATGAGCAGGAGCCAGGCCACCACACCGCTTCCACTTTAGTGCAAATGGGGGCCTTCATGCTCCAGTGTTTTATTAGGGACCCCCGTATAAAAAGCATAAGGGTCAAGGACCAGTACTGGGTGGCAACGTACTTAGACCCCCGGTACAAACACAAAATGGTGGAAATGTTACCGCTGTCGCAGAGGGCTGTCAGAATGCAGCACTTCCAGGCCTTGCTTCGAGAAATGCTGCATTCTGCTTTTGCGTGCGCTGGCAGAGGAGCAATTCCCACTCCCAGAGAAGGATTTGCGGGTACCAATCCAACAGCGCCTGCAAGAAGAGGCCGGTTTGAAGATGTGTTGGTGACTTCGGATATGAGGTCATTCTTTCAGCTGACCCATCGACAGGTGTCATCCGGATCCAGCATCAGGGAACGCCTAGACCCTCAGGTGTCCGACTACATTGGGTTAACGGCCGATGTGGACGGTCTGAGGAGTGATGAACCCCTGGACTACTGGGTGGGCAGGCTTGACCTCTGGCCAGAGCTTGCCCAATTTGCAATCGAACTGTTGGCTTGCCCCTCATCCAGTGTCCTGTCCGAAAGGACGTTCAGCGCAGCAGGGGGGATCGTGACCGATAAGCGTACTCGCCTAGCTCACGACAGTGTTAACTACCTCACATTTCTAAAAATGAATGAGGCATGGATCTCGGAGGAATTCAACACATGTGACCAGTAGACCATGTATATGTCTATAAACTATTTTTTTAATCAAGCACACAGACCTGCTTTCTTCATTTGGCTCACTTCCTTGTCCCAAAAAAGCACACCGTATTATATGCCCCTACCCTCCTCTTTGAAGAGGTTGAGCGGTGTCATATTTCTACTGGGGCTGCTTATGATATCCCTGTGCTGTGCTGACTTCCTCCTGGGGGTTCTTATTATGAGGGGATCACACCATCCCTGTGCTGTGCTGACTTCCTCCTGGGGGTTCTTATTATGAGGGGATCACACCATCCCTGTGCTGTGCTGAGTTTCTCCTGGGCCTGCTTATTATGAGGGGATCACACCATCCCTGTGCTGTGCTGACTTCCTCCTGGGGGTTCTTATTATGAGGGGATCACACCATCCCTGTGCTGTGCTGAGTTTCTCCTGGGCCTGCTTATTATGAGGGGATCACACCATCCCTGTGCTGTGCTGACTTCCTCCTGGGGGTTCTTATTATGAGGGGATCACACCATCCCTGTGCTGTGCTGAGTTTCTCCTGGGCCTGCTTATTATGAGGGGATCACACCACCCCTGTGCTGTGCTGACTTACTCCTGGGGCTGCTTACGGTGCTGCTGTCAGTGCTGTATATCACGGTGCTGGTGTGAGTGCTTAATGTCACGGTGCTGCTGTCAGTGCTGTATATCACGGTGCTGATGTCAGTGCTTAATGTCACGCTTCTGATGTCAGTACTCTCTATCACGGTGCTGATGTCAGTGCTGTATATCACTGTGCTGATGTCAGTGCTGTATGTCACGCTTCTGATGTCAGTGCTCTCTATCACGGTGCTGCTGTCAGTGCTGTATATCACGGTGCTGATGTCAGTGCTGTATGTCACATCTGCTGATGTCAGTGCTCTCTATCACGGTGCTGCTGTCAGTGCTGTATATCACGGTGCTGATGTCAGTGCTGTATGTCACGCTTCTGATGTCAGTGCTGTATGTCACGCTTCTGATGTCAGTGCCCTCTATCACGGTGCTGCTGTCAGTGCTGTATATCACGGTGCTGATGTCAGTGCTTAATGTCACACTTCTGATGTCAGTACTCTCTATCACGGTGCTGCTGTCAGTGCTGTATATCACTGTGCTGATGTCAGTGCTGTATGTCACGCTTCTGATGTCAGTGCTCTCTATCACAGTGCTGCTGTCAGTGCTGTATATCACTGTGCTGATGTCAGTGCTGTATGTCACGCTGCTGATGTCAGTGCTCTCTATCACGGTGCTGCTGTCAGTGCTGTATATCACGGTGCTGATGTCAGTGCGGTATGTCACGCTTCTGATGTCAGTGCCCTCTATCACGGTGCTGCTGTCAGTGCTGTATATCACGGTGCTGATGTCAGTGCTGTATGTCACGCTTCTGATGTCAGTGCCCTCTATCACGGTGCTGCTGTCAGTGCTGTATATCACGGTGCTGATGTCAGTGCTTAATGTCACGCTTCTGATGTCAGTACTCTCTATCACGGTGCTGCTGTCAGTGCTGTATATCACGGTGCTGATGTCAGTGCTTTATGTCACGCTGCTGATGTCAGTGCCCTCTATCACGGTGCTGTTGTCAGATGCCTCTATCACGGTGCATGTGTCATTGCTGTATGTCACCCTGCTGGTGATCATCTCCTGCACCCTCTTCTTTGCCTACCCTGGTCCCTGACCTTCCCTCTCCTCCATTGCCTTCATGCGCTCCACAGTCCTGAATTGTCAGAACAATTTCCTATATAAAAAAGGAATGCTTGTAGTTATCAATCCCAAATTCACCTCATACATGTGTTATGTCATTGGCCATGTGGTGGGACTATGTTTGCCCAGCTAATAATTATCTTGTGGCTGCAAATTTGACCTAAAGGTTGGCGAAGTTCGCCTCCCATTGAAGTCAATGGGGCCCGCAGCGAACGTTCGGTTTCGCGAACGGTCGGCCTCGTTCGCGGTCCGCGTTCGCGAAACGTCCCGTCGGAAGTTCGTCCATCACTATTCGTAACATATGTATCCACATGAAAAACCCTGATGCATTTCAACCCTTGCGATTTCCGGTCTCTTCAGGGGGATTTATATTCTAGGGAAGTGTCAAAATATCTAATTAAAGACTTTGGACAATATAAAAAATATATATAGGTATAGTATTTCAAATTAAGCAAAATTATATCTCCATGCATATAGAGATATAATTACCAATGGGTGGGTGAGGACATGAGGATGTGTCGCACAAACCGGCATTGCAGGATTATAGCCGTCCAGTGATCCCATCGCTGCCACATGTTCCCCCCCGCGCCCTCTGGGTGGGTGCATAGTCCACTGAGCTTACAGGGGGCCACGTTTTGGGACCCAGAGAGGAGGATGGGGTGTAAAACACCTGCAGATGGACATGCAAAAAAACTTTTTGTAAGTCGTCATTAAATAATATAATATTAGAGGGAGTATATAGAAGTGCTTGGCAGCTGTAGGCTTATTATTACTTGGTCATTAATGGATTCATATTATAAAATAATTAAACTAGTTATACATAGCATGGCGTAATTTATTCGTTAGTTATATTGATTATAAGAGGGATTAGCTGACAGTGAAAAGAAGGTGGGTGAGGGATGGGGTGTGGTGATGTGATAGGTGAAGTGAAAATGCATGATGTGAGGTAGACTGATGATGGGGCAAGAGAGGTGTGAAAGTGAAAACGTTTTCATCCCCTTTTTAGGGCATTTCTCAAGGCATCATACTCCCCACAAGAGTACTCATTTCATTTCATTTCATCTTCATTTAATTTAATCCTCATTTCTTATCTAGGGCATGCCCCCTTATTTTGGTATACCGTACGTTAGACCAAGGCACACTTTCAGGTCCATTTCAAGTGGTAAGTTTGTGTTAACCCTGTTTGTCATCCTTATCTGTACCGGCCATAGGGCTCTGAACCATAAATATATATATATATATATATGCACATATATATACATAGATATACATATATATATATATATATATATATATATATATATATATATATATATATATATATATATAATTTTTTTTTTTTTTGTATAGAGCTTTGTGTTGCATAGTGATTCAGTTTTACATAGGATCATATATCTTAGGGAGCACTGCATGATTATTTATAATTGCAAATAAAAATCAATAGCTCTAGCCCAAATTACCACATAACCATAAATGAGTCAGAGAAGTGATATTTAATTTATTGGTCTGATCTGTTAGAGGGTTTAGTGCATGGTGGTCTGCTACAATGGAGATAACAACTGTTTTGCTGCTTCTTGAGACAACCTATAATGTTCTACAAATTCTTTGGTAAGTACTACATTTTATTAGATGAACACAGTTGCAAACAATTTGTTGTGTTTATACATAGCAAATGTATCATGTTAACAAACAAAATAAATATTAAAATACAGAGTAAAACATTCAGAATGCACCTAAAATTGTAAATATAATGCTTTTTTTTTTTTTACAACTGGAAAAAACTTACAACCACATGAAACACAGATTAGGTTTGACCATTTTAATTACACACTTACAATTGTTGCAAGCAAGACAGTGTTTTATGCATGAAAATTAAAATATATTTTCTGTATGTAGATTTTATAACTGCGTATCAGAAAATCTTTATTTTAAATGAACTGTAATGAGGTAAAGTTACAGAAAAAAAGGCATTTTTTTAAATCACTGCAGGGAACAACATTAACTGACAAAATTATGGTGTTTACTCTACATGACATAAAAAAAACATTCATGCTACAAAGCTTGTGTATTTCCTTAACATTCAGGTATTTAATCAGGAATACAGCCATGATATTTTTTTATAAAATATTATAGTCCACGATGATAAGAAAAAAATGACATTGCAAAAATGATACCAAAAATGAAATAGTATAGGACATGATCACATCTGTATGAGGGCATTTACATATTTGCTGCTATGCCATTCCTATTTAAAGGGGTGTAATCAAACTGAAAGGAAGGCCCCTATTTAAGCTGAGCCTGGTTCACACTGAAAGCACATGAGTTTTGACAGGAGGACAAAACCTGGAAATAGTCTTTATCACTCAAGAGAACTCTGTAACTGAGCAGAAATGTCAACTGTTGGAAAGGTAAGTTACCCTTTAATTAGATATTATCTCATGAATATTATGTGGCATAATCCATTATAAAATACTGATATGGAAGTAAAAATGTGTACTTGAATAATCAATACCATATGCTGTTTATTTCACTTGCTAATCATCATTTTTATAGTAAACATTCTATGACTGTTTGAGCATGGATTCTGTCATTGTTCTCAGAATTTTTTTTTAACACTCATACAAATACACTCATAGACAGAAGATACAATTTTACTTTTTTCAAAGTTAAAACTAAATGAATCTTTCTTTGCATTTTGTTGTAAGAATGAATTGAAAATGAGGAATAATAATTAATATATATGAAATGCATGCTAAAGTATGTTGAAATAATTACTGGTGGCTGCATAGCATTTGTCTATGTATTCAACATAAACGAAGTTTCTGGCCACAGGGGTATAAATAACTCGTATTAATCCTTGCATGTTATCAAATTTAGACAAGATAATTAGTAATCATAACAAGAAATATGAAATGGTGTCGCTGTGTATGCTTTGTATTTCTTATACTTAATGGGGTTGCTTTTTAAAGGCAAATAGACATTTCCTCAGAGTTTAGTGGCTATGGTGAAATTTGATTTTGCAAAGAATGCCCAGTCACGTACAAATGCATTAAAAAATAAATGAAAAAAAAGGCATTTCTGCTTGCACACAATGGGATGATGGAAATCAGCAGAACTTTACCTCATTCACTAAGTTCTGTGGATAATTCCTTTTGCAAAGTGCAACTTAATTTACAAAGTTGACAATCTGTTTGCCTTTAGTAAATCAACCCACTGCATCTTTGAGGTGTTTTTTTCTATTTGCAAACCATCATAAGTATTATTTGACACGATGATGTGACGGTTTGCTGTTATTTGTAACATCCTCACATATACACTATTTAAATTTTTGAAATTTATGAATGGTGGTGTAAGATTTGCATGTATTATTTGTGTTAGTAAGGTAAGTAATGATAAGTAAGGTAGTAATGAAACATAGTATAAGGCATAGTTTGTCTCTTCACTAATAAAAATTTGCCTGTTCATAATTTTTTTTTTCAGGCACTAAAGTTCTAATTTATTTTACCTCCAAATATTTAGTGACTGACCTCCAAAAGTGACAAAAAATATTGTCCATTTCAAGTCTTTATTGTTTCTCAATTTCTTTGATTTTGTTTGCACCAAAAATATTGAGTTTCTGGGCGATTTGAGCACAGTGTGGGAAACTCACATGGAATGCAGATTTCCTGCACCAAATTCTGGTGTGGACAGGCCCTAATGGTCAAAATGATGGTATCCATAGATGATTTTAAACTTACAAACTCTATAGTGAAACACTAATCTCAATAAACACTTTTGACAAAAAAGCTGCTTTGTATATGTAATTCGAATACATCCCTAAGATAAGCGGGGCCCCAGATATCTGAGGTGTAGGGATGGCCGAACTGTTCGCCCGGCGGTCGGTTTGCGGCAAATTTTGCGTGTTCGCGATTCGCCCGATCGGCGGACTATTGCCGATGTTCGCCCGGCAGACATATGTGTTTACAGTGTGAAAGAACTTTGACCCATGATGACACATCCATCATGGGGTACAGGACAGCCATTTGAGACATTTCAGCACATGGACAATTGGACATTCCCTCTACCTTATAAATAGACCTGATCTGGCGGCCATTTTACATTCTGTCTTATGTCAGTTTAGGGACAGGACATTGTGTACAGCAGGGAGAGACTGTAGTGACACAAATCGCTAGCTATTAGGTCCACAAAAGTTCTTTTAAGGACTGGTATAGGTGTAGTACAGTATATAGGGTTCAATGCACTGCTGTGCTGGTGATTGCAGCAGCCTGTCTTTTGTCAGTGTAGGGACAGGACGCTGTGTGCAGCAGGCACAGTCAGTTTAATCACTATCTAGCTATTACTATTAGGTCCACAAAGGTCCTTTTAAGGACTGGTATAGGTGTACAGTATATAGGGTTCTGGTGCCCTGCTGTGCTGGTGATTGCTGAGTGCACTGCTGACTGATTCTGCAGCTGTCTTTTGTCAGTGTAGGGACAGGACACTGTGTGCAGCAGGGACAGTCAGTTTAATCACTAGCTATTACCATTAGGTCCACAAAGGTCCTTTAAATTATACACGTATAATATACTTTCTTCCAAACATAGAAATAATATTATACTTGACTGCTGCCCTATTCTGCAGCAGTCTTTTATCAGTGTAGGGACTGAGGGACAGTCTGCAAATCACTAGCTACTAGGTCCACAAAGGTCCTTTTAAGGACTGGTATAGGTGTACAATATATAGGGTGCTGGTGCAAGGCTGTGCTGCAGATTACTGCCCTATTCTGCAGCAGTACTTTATCAGTGTAGGGACTGAGGGACAGTCTGCAAATCACTAGCTACTAGGTCCACAAAGGTCCTTGTAAGGACTGGTATAGGTGTACAATATATAGGGTTGTGGTGCACTGCTGCTGACTGCTGCCCTATTCTGCACCAGTCTTTTATCAGTGTAGGGACTGAGGGACAGTCTGAAAATCACTAGCTACTAGGTCCACAAAGGTCCTTGTAAGGACTGGTATAGGTGTACAATATATAGGGTGCTGGTGCAGGGCTGTGCTGCAGATTACTGCCCTATTCTGCAGCAGTCCTTTATCAGTGTAGGGACTGAAGGCAGTCTGCAAATCACTAGCTACTACAAAGGTCCTTGTAAGGCAGGGGTGCCCAACCAGTGGCCCGGGGGCCACATGTGGCCTGCGGAGCCCTCTGATGTGGCCCGTGACCTCCTGCTCTGGGATGGTGGTTTGACAAGCCCAGGTCGCAGGTTGTCAACCCGTCATCCCAGAGCATCAGTGTTGTAACTGAAGCCGGGGGTAGAGAAAGCAAGAAGCGCCGCATAAGCTGATGCTTCCTGTATAGCGCCAGCTCTTGTCACAATCAATACTAAATGCATTCTGCCTGGGACAGCAATAGTCGGGATAAACTGAATGGAAGACTGTTATTAAAGGTGTGTTTGCTACTGAAATCAGTGTATATATGGGCATATCTGTTCTTCAGTGGTTACTTGGCTGCTGTTAAACTAATCCTACACCTCCGGGTTACCTGCACTGAGCTATAGACTGTTATTACCTGTGGGTTTGGTGCGCTTTCAGAACGTGCACTATACCATCAGGATATAATAGATATCTATGGCAAAGTGCAGCTAACCTGCTGGAAAGCCAGAGGTGCACGTGGCGCATCAGTGTGAAAGCAGCCTTAGGACCCAATCGGACCCTCTATTCACCTCTATGTCCATTTACCCCTGCTTACCTTCAATCCGATATGCAAAAAAAAGAAACGCAGAAGGGGAACCATCCCCTTCCATCACATTGAATTGGAGGGCCCATAGAGTAGCATGGGCTGTGTCCATATCCGTTCTGCATATACAGCGTAGATACAGACCTGTCATCCGCCCATTACATTATTTTGGCCCGCAACCGGTTACCAAGTCGCTTTGATGGCCCTCGCTCATCAAAAGGCTGGGCACCCCTGTTGTAAGGACTGGTACAGGTGTACAATATATAGGGTGCTGGTGCAGGGCTGTGCTGCAGATTACTGCCCTATTCTGCAGCAGTACTTTATCAGTGTAGGGACAGTCTGCAAATCACTAGCTACTAGGTCCACAAAGGTCCTTGTAAGGACTGGTATAGGTGTACAATATATAGGGTTACGGTGCACTGCTGCTGACTGCTGCCCTATTCTGTAGCAGACTTTTATCAGTGTAGGGACTGAGGGACAGTCTGCAAATCACTAGCTACTAGGTCCACAAAAGTCCTTTTAAAGTGGGGTTCCACCCTAAAGTGGAACTTCCGCTGATCAGAACCCTCCCCCCCTCCGGTGTCACAATTGGCACCTTACAGGGGGGAGGGGGGTGGAGATACCTGTCAATGACAGGTATTTACACCCACTTCCGGGCATAGACTCCCATGGGAGTCTATGTCATTTCCTGTCCTGCCACGCTGTCTGCTGGGACACACGCGGGTCCCAGTGACAGCGCGGACAATTCCTATTGCGCTGCGCGACTCGCGCATGCGCAGTAGGGAACCGGGAAGTGAAGCCGATTCGCTTAACTTCCTGATTCCCTCACCTAGAATGGTGACAGCAGCAGCCGAGAGCCGAGCGATCGATCGGCCTCGGCTGCCGGCATCGCTGGAACCCGGGACAGGTGAGTGTCCATTTATTAAAAGTCAGCAGCTGTAGTATTTATAGCTGCTGGCTTTTAATATTTTTTTTTTTAGGTGGAATCCCTCTTTAAGGACTGGTATAGGTGTACTATTTGGTGTGCAGTATATAGGTGTGTAATACACGTATAAAAAAGTGACTGCTGAGCGGTTCTGCAGCAATACTACAAAGAGTGACAAACGCAATAAAAAAAAAGTATTATAACTGGTGGGATAGACCAGTGGCCCCCAAAAACGACAGATTGAAGCGGGGTGTTATATACCTTCTTCCACATACATACTACACTTCTCTAGAGACTTTTATCACAGGGTTATTTAAAAAATGACAGGCAGAGGAAGAGGCAGGCCCTTCCGTAGGGGTGGTAGGGGTAGGGCAGGAGCAACAGGCTTGAGCCACAGTGGCAAATTGCATAAGGTGCGTGCGATTACATCAAAGGACGCACCAGACTTGGTTGAGTGGCTCATTCAGCCTTACTCTTCTGCACCCTCCTCATCCTCTCAATCTGCAACCTCTTCTTCACTCTCTGCTATGTGCACCCCCAAAGACACTACCACCAACACCACCACCACCATATACCTTCCGCTTGAGTCACAGGAATTATTTTCCGATCCATATCAAGACTTTTCTGATGCGCAGCCACTCTTGGCATTGGATCAGGAAGAGGAGGTAGCAACAACTGCCACTCAGGAGTATGAAGACAGTACCCAGATTAGCCCAAGGAGGAGGTTGGTCCCCGCTGTTGCTGCCTACTCCGAGATCTCTAATTATAGCGGTGGGGAAGGTGACATCGATGATGACGTGTCTAGTGATGTCATGTGGGTGCCCACAAGAGAGAAAGAGGAGGGGAGTTCAGAGGGAGATATGGACCAGCAGATAGGGAGGCAGGAAGAACTTAGATTGCACAGGAGGGACAAAGCAGACTGCGAATGTATCAGGAGCGAGGCATCAACCATGTACGGTCACATCTGGAGCTCCCAGGATGCTGGCACATGGCTCCGAAGTGTGGGCTTTTTTTAACGTGCCCGCTGCTGACAATAGTGTTGTCATCTGCAATCTTTGCAGTCAACACATTTGTACTCGGAGTCAATCTGTGGATAGTATGGCAAGGAACAAAGAGCAACAAAGAACATAGACCTGAAGTGTGCCGGGGTCACGTTGTCAGTATGCCTAAAAGGGGGCAAAAAATACAGTAGGATGAAAGCTTTAACAACCAGTTTACACTGTGAATTGACATTTAACCTGGGGTGGCGGCAACGAAAGTATGAACCTAGTTGCAGAAAGGGGGAGCGCTAGGAAAGGCAGCAGAGGACCATCCTAGGGTTTGGCAAATGTAACACACAAGCTGGTATAAACCAACCTGAGCACCACACCTTACTAGGCTTCAAGAACCTGATAACAGAGCCACCCCCGAAAGCTGAATCTCGAACATGCAGATGTAACAGAAAGCCAGGGTACAAATCAGTTGATTGACTAAAGTAAGCGGGACCTTGGGCCAGAAGCACCACTCCCCCTGGCCCTAGGAAAAACAAAACAGCTATAGCCCTGCCTTGAGCACCAGGCTGGTAACCAACGCACAAGGAGACCTGAGAGTATGACAGATATGTCACGGAAATAAGACCCACAATAGGAAGTCGGATGAGCACAGTTGGGGGACTACTCTGCTGGATCCCCTGAGGATGGCTTCAACCGGAAGTGCCGAAAATAACCAACCTGATCGGTTACCCAACCAGAAATGGTGAGACTCAACTCGATCCGACCTGAAAGTGCTGTGGTCTGCTATGAGCTGGAAGAGGCCAAAAGGAAACAGAAAAGCAAGTAGGAACTGGATGTTAACCATCAGGACTGGAAACCTAGACCGGAAAAACATGCCAAGCAGTGACATGAGACAAATCTAACCTGTGACAAAAATGTAACCTGCGTGAAGGAAACCTGACTGAACAGGAAACATGAGTAGCGTGAGCTGATACAACCGAGAGCAGCAAAAGAACTGAGGCTGCAAGAAAACACCATCTGCATAAGAAACGCAGTTTACATGAGAACGTGAATTGATGAAACAACGATAAAAACCTAGGAAAAATGAGAGAAACCTAGGGACACTGGGGACACGAGAGGGAAACCTGGGGACACGAGAGGGAAACGTAACATAGCCAGAGAACGTAACATAGCATGAGAACCATAATATTCCACGAGAAACAATTTGCATGAAAACTTACCTGCATAAGAACAAACCACATGAGAAATGGGAGTTAAAAAGTAATGTGAGTGGTGAAAAAACAGACGAGGAGACTTGCCACCGAACAAGCCAATTAAAACGATCACCTCAATCTGTTAACCCGCGGTGGATGCGTAACCCGCGGTGGAAGAATAAGGACAGCCCAGCTGTGTGAAACAACCAGAGAACATGATAGACCACCTACTCATGACATAACCAGACCCCCTGGTATCTGCTAAATATAAGGACGTGGGTGTTGAAATGACAGGACCAACAGCGCATGAACGTGACCCTAATGACACCACCCTAGTGTATGCAGAAGTGAGCCCGAGCAACCTGCAGCGCTAAGACAGGAAATGAAAATGAACACTCAGGGCTAAAGTACCCACAGACCGTGGTGGGTAGTATAAGAGGTATAAAGGTGAACGTAAAGTATGACGTACGGACTACAGGCGAGAAGATTGTGGGACGACAATCAATCAATAACAAAAACCTCAGCCCGTAAGGACCTGTAAACGTGACAGACCCTGGATGCAAGCACCAGCTAACAGAAAAGCAGCAAACGAAGGGCAATGACAAGAAAAGCATAAGACATGAAACATGCGGCATATAGGAATACGTAAGAAACACAAGAAAAGGCAAGAAAACACGAGAAACAAAAGAAACATGGGAAAACGCAAGAAGATGCATGAGACATGCAAATAGCCTCAGACACGTACAATACATCCGACCCGTAAAAAGCATGAGGAACGTAAAATGCCAGAGAACCATGAAATTACACAAGGGCAATGACATGAAAGGCATAAGACATGAAACGTGCGGCACATGGGAAACACGTAAGGAAACACAGGAAACACGTGAATACGTCAAAACCATGGGAATACGTCAGAAAAATGCTAGAAAAACATGGGGAAACGTCAGAAACATGGGAAACACAAGAAGTTGCATGAGACACGTAAATTACAACAGACACGTACATTACATCTGATACGTAAATTGCATGAGAAACGTAAAATGCCTGAGAACCCTAAATTCATGAGAACCATAAATGCGTGAGAACTGTAAATCGTTTAAAAATCGTCAACTGCCTGCGAAACGCAAAACGCACGAGAAATGCAATTGTATGAGAAACCGTAAAATTGCATGGAAAACCGTCAATTGTATGAGAAACACCAACTTCATAAGAAAAGTAAATCACATGAGAGACCCAAATCGCATGAAAAACAAAATTGCGTAAGAAACGTAACTTTCATGAAAAACATCAACTGCATGAAATTGCATGTGAAACCGTAAAAAACGAGTAAGAAACGTGCGTGAAAACATAAAGCATGAGAACGTCAAATCGAATGAGAATGTAAAACGAAACGAGAACATAACTGCATGAGAACGTAAAACCAAACGAGAACATAACTGCATGAGCACGTAAAATGAACGAGAACATAACTGCATGAGAAGGTAAAACGAAACGAGAACATAACTGCATGAGAACGTAAAACGAAACGAGAACATAACTGCATGAAAACGCAAATGCATGAAAATGCAACTGCTTGAAACGCAACTGCATGAAAGGCAAAGGCATGAAAATGCAACTGCCTGAAAACGCAACTGCTTGAAGACGCAAATGCATGAAGACGCAAATGCATGAAGACATAATCGCTTTGAGAACGTAATTGCTTTGAGAACGTAATCGGCCTGAGACCGAAATCGCCTGAGACCGAAATCGCATGAGACCGTAATCGCATGAGACCGTAATCGCATGAGACCATAATCGCATGAGAAACCATAAAATGCGCAAGAACGTAAAATAGCACGAGAACATGAATGGCACGAGAATATTAATAGCAAAAGAACGCAAATTGCCCAAGAACGTAAATAGCACATAGTATGTGGAGCTCAGGCGGGGGGAGGCCCGCAAAGGTGGAGCTCAGGCGGGGGGAGGCCCGACACGTGGAGCTCAGGTTCAGGCGGGGGGAAGGCCGCCACGTGGAGCTCAGGCGGGGGGACCGCCACGTGGAGCTCAGGCGGGGGGACCACCACGTGGAGCTCAGGCGGGGGGAGGCCCACCACGTGGAGCTCAGGCTCAGGCGGGGGGGAAAGCCGCCATGTGGAGCTCAGGCAGGGGGGACCGCCACGTGGAGCTCAGGCAGGTGGGGACCACCATGTGGAGCTCAGGCGGGGAGGGGAGGGGAGGCCGGCCACGTGGAGCTCAGGCGGAGGGGATATGTGGCACTGAGGTGCAGCACTGTTGTTGAGGCAGATTGTGGGCACTGATAGGTGGCACTGGGGGCACTGATAGGTGGCACTGTGGGTACTGATGTATGGCACTGTGGGCACTGATGTATGGCACTGCGGGCACTGATGTATGGCACTGATGTATGGCACTATGGGCACTGATGGGTGACACTGCTGGGTGGCACTTTTATTAATAACTGGCTGGTACTGGCAGGGGACAGGTGAGCACTGATAAGTTGGCCGTGATGTCCCGATCACGGCCGCCGGTGATCGGCTTTTTTTTTCTCTCCTCGCGCTGTCAGCGCGAGGAGGAAAAATAGCCGATTACCGGCTCTGTTTTGTCCCATGATCAGCTGTCATTGGCTGACAGCTGATCACGTGGTAAGGGGTCGGGATCAACCCCTTGCTCAGATCCGTGATCAGGCGAGTCTCATAGACTCGCCAATCACAGAGCGCGGTGCGCGCGCCCCTCAGGGGGCGCGCAGGCCGCTCGTGCATGGGACGACGTCAATAGACGTAGTCCCGGCAAAGCAGGTCCGCACTGTAGCCGTCATTCGACTATAGCGCGGATCTCTAGTGGTTAAGAAAATGACTTATATTAGCTGTCCATCATAGGGACTAACAAGGTTGAATTGTCTCTAACCTCCCCGCCCCCCCTCCTACAGGGAGAAGGAGGCGGGCGTGAGAAACGGCTCCCCTGCATCCACCCGCAGACAAACCCCCCCTCTGCAGGCGAAGTATACTCCCCCTCCCCCCGGTGGAAGACCGGGAGAAGGGGGCAGGCGGGAGAAGGGACTCCCCCGCAGCCACCCGCAGACAACCCCCCCGCTCGGCAGGCTAGCGTGTCCTCCCCCTCCCCCTGGCGGAACACCGGAAGAAGGGGGGAAGCGGGAGAAACGGCTCCCCCGAAGCTACCTGCAGACAAACCCCCCCCCCCTTGGTAGGTGAAGCATACTCCCACCTCCCCCCGGCGGAACACCGGGAGAAGGAGGCAGGAGGGAGAAGCGGCTCTCCGCAGTCCCCAGCGGACGACCCCCCTCCCCCGGCAGAAGAAGACCACTGAGAGAAAGGAGGTGGGCGGGAGAAGCGACCCCCGCCACCGATCAAAAACCCAGCAGAACCTAACGAAAGCCCTCTCGTGGAGCCGGACAAACCTCCCCCTCCCCCGGCAGCACGCCAGGAGAGGGAGAAACAAACAGATGTCCTCTCATGGAGCCGGACGAGCCGAAACGAGAGCGGGTGTCCACGAGAGGAGGAGGCAGAGGAGGGCAGGTTTTATGCAGCCTGACTCCTCCTACAAACACAGGCTGCCCTGCGGTCAGCCTTACCTAAGTCGCGGTAAGCCCAACACTCACCTAGGGACGACCGCCTTAAGAAGGCACATGAGCTGCCATCACTGAGCCCAGTGGGAACAACGGAACACACAAAGCCACACTCCAGGCTCTCACCATCCAGCCTCGTCTTCTACTTCTCCCTCTCCTTTCTCCTCACAATTGTTTTTCTGCAAAAAGGCAGGCTTCCGTGGGCCAAATGGTAAGCCCAACACTCACCTAGGGATGACTGCCATCACCGAGCCCAGTGGGAGCAACAGAACCCACAAAGCTACACTCTAGGCTTTCACCGTCCAGCCTCTTCTACTTCTTCTCCCCTCTCCTCAGAATTGTCCTCCACTCCACCTTCCATCATGCCATCCTCACGTTTTTCTGGAAAAAGGCAGGCTTCTGTGGGCCAAATGTTCGAGTGTAAAAAAATGATGACGCCGGATAACCCTCTTGCCCAACTGTTGACGGCTGGCTTGTCAGAACTGATAGCCCGTCAACTACCATATAAACTGGTGGACTCAGAGGCCTTTCAAAAATTTGTGGCCATTGGAACACCACAATGGAAGGTCCCAGGAAGGAAGTATTTCTCACAGAAGGTATCCCAGAGCTATATGGCCAGGTTCAGAGGCAAGTGAATGTATCTCTGGCACACAGTGTCAGTGCCAAGATACATCTGACCACAGACACGTGGTCTAGCAAACACGGGCAGGGAAGGTATATCACTTTTACTGCCCACTGGGTGAACCTTCTGACGACCGTCAAGCATGTAACCCGTGGCACCCGTGTAGATTTGGTTTTACCGCCACGGATTGCATGCAGGCCTGCCTCTTCTTATCCTCCTCCTACTCCATCCTCCTCCCTCTCCTCCTCGGCTGACTCCTTTTTCGCTGCTAGCGTCTCTTCCGCTGCACCACCCAAGCTCCCCAGAACCTATTCGACATGCCAGGTGAGACGTTGCCATGCTGTACTGCGTCTGTTGTGCCTGGAAGCCAAGAACCACACTAGCCCGGAACTCCTTTCAGCTTTGCGTTCACAGGCAGATCAGTGGCTAACACCGCTCAATTTGACAGTTGGTAAAGTGGTGTGTGACAATGGTGCCAATCTGCTTAGCGCATTGAAACAGGGCAAAATTACACACGTGCCATGCATGGCACACGTCTTAAACTTGGTCGTGCAGCGATTTGTTGTTAAATACCCTGGGGTTCAGGACATCTTGCGGCAGGCAAGGAAAATCTCGGCCCATTTCAGAAGATCTTACGTGCAGTTAACGTCTACCTGTATGAACTCTGCGGCAGAACAGGTTCTGGGGAGCTGTTTTTTTTTTCACCGTGCCAGTGGCTGCTCATGCGTGACGCATGCAGACTTCTGCGGCCATTTGATGAGATCACCAAACTGGCCAGTCGCAGCCATGGCGTCATCAGTGACATGGTACCTTATGCCTTCTTTATGGAGCGTGCATTGTGTCGTGTCATTGATCAAGCCGTGTAGGAGCAGGAACGGGAAGATGAGGAAGTCGCAATGCTGGATGAATTCCCAGGGGGGGGGCTACTCTATCTGAGACAAGTGAACAACAGGAGTCTGAAGAGGAGTCAGAGAAGGATGGTGCCGGGGCGGATGAGGAGGAGCAAGAAGAGTATGCTTTAAACCTTTCTGGGATCCTGTTGTTGTGCGTGGATGGGGAGAGGAGAACGAGGAGGACGACATTATCCTGGATGATGAGCAGGAGCCAGGCCACCGCACTGCTTCCAGTTAAGTGCAAATGGGGGCCTTCATGCTCCAGTGTTTTAACAGGGACCCCCGTATAAAAAGCATAATGATCAAGGACCAGTACTGGGTGGCAACGTATTTAGACCCCCGGTACAAACACAAAATTGCAGAAATGTTACCACCGTCACAGAGGGCTGTCAGAGTGGAGCATTTCCAGGCCTTGCTTTGAGAAATGCTGCATTCTGCTTTTGCGCGCGCTGGCAGAGGAGGAATTCCCACTCCCAGAGAAAGAGTTGTGGGCACCAATCCAACAGCGCCTGCAAGAAGAGGCCGATTTGAAGATGTGTTGGTGACTTCTGATATGAGGTCATTCTTTCAGCCGACCCATCGACAGGTCTCATCCAGATCCAGCATCAGGAAACGCCTAGACCGACAGGTGTCCGACTACATTGGGTTAACGGCCGATGTGGACGCTCTGAGGAGTGATGAACCTCTGAACTACTGGGTGGGCAGGCTTGACCTCTGGCCAGAGCTTGCCCAATTTGCAATGGAACTGTTGGCTTGACCCTCGTCCAGTGTCCGGTCTGAAAGGACGTTCAGCGCAGCAGGGGGGATCATGACCGATAAGCGCACTCGCCTAGCTCGCGACAGTGTTGACTACCTCACATTTATAAAAATGAATGAGGCATGGATCTCGGAGGAATTTAACACATGTGACCAGTAGACCATGTATATCTCTATAAACGATTTATTTAATTGAGCACACAGACCTTTTTTATACATTTGGCTCACTTCCTTGTACAAAAAAAGCACACCGTACTATATGCCCGTACCCTCCTGTTTGAAGAGGTTGAGCGGTGTCATATTTTTGGGGCCCAGCAGCGAGTTGCTGGTATCAGTGCTGCTGTAAGTGCTCTCTATTCCGGTGCTGGTGTCAGTGATCTCTATCATGGTGCTGGTGTCAGTGCACTCAATCACGGTGCTGTTGTCAGTGCTCTATATCACGGTGCTGGTGCCAGTGCTCTATATCACGGTGCTGGTGTCAGTGCATTCTATCACGGTGACAGTGCTCTATATCACGGTGCTGGTGTCAGTGCATTCTATCACGGTGCCAGTGCTCTATATCATGGTACTGGTGTCAGTGCACTCTATCACGGTGCTGGTGTCAGTGTTCTATATCACGGTGCTGGTGTGAGTGCACTCTATCATGGTGCTGGTGTCAGTGCTCTATATCACGGTGCTGGTGTCAGTGCTCTATATCATGGTGCTGGTGTCAGTGCACTCTATCACGGTGCTGGTGTCAGTGCTCTATATCACGGTGCTGGTGTCAGTGCTCTATATCACAGTGCTGGTGTCAGTGCACTCTATCAAGGTGCTGGTGTCAGTGCTCTATATCACGGTGCTGGTGTCAGTGCACGCTATCACGGTTTTGGTGTCAGTGCTCTATATCACGGTGCTAGTGTCAGTGCACTCTATCACGGTGCTGGTGTCAATGCTCTATATCACGGTGCTGGTGTCAGTGCACTCTATCACGGTGCTGGTGTCAGTGCTCTATATCACGGTGCTGGTGTCAGTTCTCTATATCACGGTGCTGGTGTCAGTGCACTCTATCACGGTGCTGGTGCCAGTGCTCTATATCACAGTTCTGGTGTCAGTGCACTCTATCACGGTACTGGTGTCAGTGCTCTATATCACAGTGCTGGTGTCAGTGCACTCTATCATGGTGTTGTCAGTGCTCTATATCACGGTGCTATTGTCAGTGCACTCTATCACGGTGCTGGTGTCAGTGCTTTCTATCACGGTGCCAGTGCTCTATATCATGGTACTGGTGTCAGTGCTCTATATCACGGTGCTGGTGTCAGTGCACTATATCACAGTGCTGGTGTCAGTGCTCTATATCACGGTGCTGGTGTCAGTGCACTCTATCACGGTGCTGGTGTCAGTGATCTATATCACGATGCTGGTGTCAATGCACTCTATCACGGTGCTGGTGTCAGTGCTCTATATCACAGTGCTGGTGTCAGTGCATTCTATCATGGTGCTGGTGTCAGTGCTCTATATCACGGTGCTGGTGTCAGTGCACTCTATCACGGTGTTGGTGTCAGTGCTCTATATCACGGTGCTGGTGTCAGTGCACTCTATCATGGTGCTGGTGTCAGTGCTCTATGTCACGGTGCTGGTGTCAGTGCACTCTATCACGGTGCTGGTGTCAGTGCTCTATATCACGGTGCTGGTGCCAATGCACTCTATCACGGTGCTGGTGTCAGTGCTCTATATCACAGTGCTGATGTCAGTGCACTCTATCAAGGTGCTGGTGTCAGTGCTCTATATCACGGTGCTGGTGTCAGTGCACTCTATCACGATGTTGGTGTCAGTGCTCTATATCATGGTGCTAGTGTCAGTGCACTCTATCATGGTGCTGGTGTCAGTGCTCTATATCACGGTGCTGGTGTCAGTGCTCTATATCACGGTGCTGGTGTCAGTGCACTCTATCATGGTGCTGGTGTCAGTGCTCTATATCACGGTGCTGGTGTCAGTGCTCTATATCACAGTGCTGGTGTCAGTGCACTCTATCACGGTACTGGTGTCAGTGCTCTATATCACAGTGCTGGTGTCAGTGCACTCGATCATGGTGTTGTTATCAGTGCTCTATATCACGGTGCTATTGTCAGTGCACTCGATCACGGTGCTGGTGTGAGTGCTTTCTATCATGGTGCCAGTGCTCTATATCATGGTACTGGTGTCAGTGCACTCTATCACGGTGCTGGTGTCAGTGTTCTATATCACGGTGCTGGTGTGAGTGCACTCTATCATGGTGCTGGTGTCAGTGCTCTATATCACGGTGCTGGTGTCAGTGCTCTATATCACGGTGTTGGTGTCAGTGCTCTATATCACGGTGCTGGTGTCAGTGCACTCTATCACGGTGCTGGTGTCAGTGCTCTATATCACGATGCTGGTGTCAGTGCTCTATATCACGGTGCTGGTGTCAATGCACTCTATCACGGTGCTGGTGTCAGTGCTCTATATCACAGTGCTGGTGTCAGTGCACTCTATCATGGTGCTGGTGTCAGTGCTCTATATCACGGTGCTGGTGTCAGTACACTCTAACACGGTGCTGGTGTCAGTGCTCTCTATCACGGGGCTGGTGTCAGTGCACTCTATCACGGGGCTGGTGTCAGTGCACTCTATCACGGTGCTGGTTTAAGTGCTCTATATCACGGTGCTGTTGTCAGTGCACTCTATCACGATGCTGGTTTAAGTGCTCTATATCACGGTGCTGGTGTCAGTGCTCTATATCACGGTGCTGGTGTCAGTGCACTCTATCACAGTGCTGGTGTCAGTGCTCTATATCACGGTGCTGGTGTCAGTGCACTCTATCACAGTGCTGGTGTCAGTGCTCTATATCACGGTGCTGGTGTCAGTGCTCTATATCATGGTGCTGGTGTCAGTGCTCTATGTCACCGTGCTGGTGTCAGTGCACTCTAACACGGTGCTGGTGTCAGTGCTCTCTATCACGGTGCTGGTGTCAGTGCACTCTATCATGGTGCTGGTGTCAGTGCTCTATATCAATGTGCTGGTGTCAGTGCACTCTATCACGGTGCTGATGTCAGTGCTATATATTACGGTGCTGGTGTCAGTGCACTATATCACGGTGCTGGTGTCACTGCACTCTATCACGGTGCTGGCGTCATTGCTCAATATCACGGTGCTGGTGTCAGTACACTCTATCACAGTGTTGGTGTCAGTGCTCTATATCACGGTGCTAGTGTCAGTGCACTCTATCATGGTGCTGGTGTCAGTGCTCTATATCAATGTGCTGGTGTCAGTGCACTCTATCACGGTGCTGATGTCAGTGCTATATATTACGGTGCTGGTGTCAGTGCACTATATCACGGTGCTGGTGTCACTGCACTCTATCACGGTGCTGGCGTCATTGCTCAATATCACGGTGCTGGTGTCAGTACACTCTATCACAGTGTTGGTGTCAGTGCTCTATATCACGGTGCTGGTGTCAGTGCACTCTATCACGGTGCTGGTGTGAGTGCTCTATATCACGATGCTGGTGTCAGTGCTCTATATCACGGTGCTGGTGTCAGTGCACTCTATCACAGTGCTGGTGTCAGTGCTCTATATCACGGTGCTGGTGTCAGTGCACTCTATCACGGTGCTGGTGTGAGTGCTCTATATCACGGTGCTGGTGTCAGTTCACTATATCACGGTGATGGTGTCAGTGCTCTATATCACGGTGCTAGTGTCAGTGCACTCTGTGACGGTGCTGGTATCAGTGCTCTCTATCACGGTGCTGGTGTCAGTGCTCTATATCACGGTGCTGGTGTCAGTGCACTCTATCATGGTGCTGGTGTCAGTGCTCTATATCAATGTGCTGCTGTCAGTGCACTCTATCACGGTGCTGATGTCAGTGTTCTATATTAGGGTGCTGGTGTCAGTGCTCTATATCACGGTGCTGGTGTCAGTGCACTCTATCACGGTGCTGGTTTCAGTGCTCTATATCATGGTGCTGGTGTCAATGCACTCTATCACGGTGCTGGTGTCAGTGCACTCTATCACGGTGCTGGTGTCAGTGCTCTATATCACGGTGCTGTTGTCAGTGTACTCTATCACGGTGCTGGTGTCAGTGCTCTATATCACGGTGCTGGTGTCAGTGCACCCTATCACGGTGCTGGTGTCAGTGCTCTATGTCAATGTGCTGGTGTCAGTGCACTATATCACGGTGCTGATGTCAGTGCTCTATATTACGGTGCTGGTGTCAGTGCTCTATATTACGGTGCTGGTGTCAGTGCACTCTATCACGGTGCTGCTTTCAGTGCTCTATATCACGGTGCTGGTGTCAGTGCACTATATCACGGTGCTGGTGTCAGTGCACTCTATCACGGTGCTGGTGTCAGTGCTCTATATCACGGTGCTGGTGTCAGTGCACTCTAGCACGGTGCTGGTGTCAGTGCTCTATATCATGGTGCTGGTGTCAGTGCACTCTATCACAGTGCTGTTGTCAGTGCTCTATATTACGGTGCTGGTGTCAGTGCTCTATTTCACTGTGCTGGTGTCAGTGCACTCTATCACGGTGCTGGTTTCAGTGCTCTATATCATGGTGCTGTTGTCAGTGCACTCTATTACGGTGCTGGTGTCAGTGCACTCTATCACGGTGCTGGTGTCAGTGCTCTATATCACGGTGCTGGTGTCAGTGCTCTATATCACGGTGCTGGTGTCAGTGCACTCTATCACGGTGCTGGTGTCAGTGTTCTATATCACGGTGCTGGTGTCAGTGCACTCTATCATGGTGCTGGTGTCAGTGCTCTATATCACGGTGCTGGTGTCAGTGCACTCTATCACTGTGCTGGTGTAAGTGCTCTATATCACGGTGCTGGTGTCAGTGCTCTATATCACGGTGCTGGTGTCAGTGCACTCTATCATGGTGCTGGTGTCAGTGCTCTATATCACGGTGCTGGTGTCAGTGCTCTATATCATGGTGCTGGTGTCGGTGCTGTATACCACGGTGCTGGTGTCAGTGCTCTATATCACATTGCTGGTGTCAGTGCACTCTATTACAGTGCTGGTGTCAGTGCTCTATATCACGGTGCTGGTGTCAGTGCTCTATATCACGGTGCTGGTGCCGGTGCTGTATACCACGGTGCTGGTGTCAGTGCTCTATATCACAGTGCTGGTGTCAGTGCACTCTATCATGGTGCTGGTGTCAATGCACTCTATCACGGTGCTGGTGTCAGTGCTCTATATCACGGTGCTGGTGTCAGTGCAGTTTATCACACTGCTGGTGTCAGTGCATTCTATCACGGTGCTGGTGTCAGTGCATTCTATCATGGTGCTGGTGTCAGTGCACTCTATAACGGTGCTGGTGTCAGTGCAGTCTATCACGGTGCTGGTGTCAGTGCAGTCTATCACGGTGCTGGTGTCAGTGCTCTATATCACGGTGCTGGTGTCAGTGCTCTATATCACGGTGCTGGTGATCATCTCCTTACCCTATTCATAGCCTACCCTGACCTTTCCTCTCCTCCATTACCTTCATGCGCTCCTGAGTCCTGAATTGTCGAAATTTCACAGAACTTTGCCTCCACAAAGCGTCCCGTTTGGAAGTCGTTCATCTCTACTGAGGTGCAGTCAGGCATGCATGCTGAAGCCCATCTCCAGGTTGGGGTACATCCCCCTCCCACAGATCCCCTCCCCCTTACAGTCGTTTGTATTTAAATTATCAACATACACACCTTTTTGGTATCTTCCTTGTGTCTTCTAACCAGTCATGGTGAAGGGGTCTTGTTCCGCTTCCTCTTTCATCCTACAATGGTCAATCCAGAATACTGCAAATAATAGGAGACTAAGTATTGATTTGAGCCCCTTTCTCCTGTGAACTCAGGTCAGATATATTCCCAAGAGGTGTCCATGACACCCTAGCTTTACAGGAAACAGGTTGTATGATGCTGGCCATTAACCTAACAATGGAGCAGAGGGCTGTGCTGAAGCATAGAGAAGGTGAGAATTAATTTGACTTTTTTTTTTGAGTAAGAAAACAGAAGGCAAAAATTTAAAACAAACTCAAATATACTTTAAAGGTATAGGTTTCTACAGTATTTGCTTCTCAGGGAGGCTGTGGAACATTTACTGGCTGTGTATTTCCTACATGTTTAACCATTTCCCTATCTACTATCATGCTGTACATATTACAATTTCAGCTAATTAGTATATTGATTCAGCCTATCTCTTAATAAAACTAGCAGTTTAAAAAAAAAAAAAGGAACTTTGATTCATTGACATAGAGATGGACTTTATTACTACTACTATTACTTCTGTTTCTAGCAAGGTCTCTATATACTCCCTATATATTATACTCATTACAGGATATAAATCACAGGTTAAGAACTATGGGGTTGATTTACTAAAACTGGAGCATGCAAACTCTGGTGTAGCTGTGCTTGTCAGCTTCTAACTTCAGCTTGTTCAACTGAGCTTTGACAATAAAACCTGAAAGCTGATTGGTTTCCATTCAGAGCTGTACCAGATTTTGCACTCTTCAGTTTTAGTAAATCAACCCCTATGTGCCTAGCTTATTAAATTGCATAGGTCGCAATGAACACATTGGGGTTGTTTTACTTTTTACTAAAGGTAAATAGGCAGTTTTTTTTTTTTTTTTTTTTGCAAGAGACATTTGATTTTGCAAGGGAATGTTGTAAAATTCACTTGTAAAAAATACCCAATGTGCAAAGAAAGTTAAAAAAAAACAGCATGTTTGCTTGCACATGATTGGATGATGGAAGTCAGTAGAGCTTCACTTCATTCACTAAGCTAAAGGAAAAGTGCCTTGCAAATTGACCTGCCTATTTTCCTTTAGTGAATCACCTCCATTCTAATCATGGTGCAGAGTAAGGCTGTGAGGTTAACGTAGCAAAGGCAAAACACTGTTTACTTAGCACAGTCCAAGAAAATTCTCACTTTGCAAATAATACCTAATTGCATACAAGAAAAATAAAAGAGACAGAATTGTGCTTGCACATGACTGGATGGTGGTCACCTCATTCACTAAGCTCTGGGGAAAATCCCCATACAAAGTGTTCAGTCTATTTGCCCTTAGTAAACCAAACCATATATACCTCCATCCCCAATCAGAGTTAGCCACATGGACTAGCCATGGGTGCAAACTGGAAAAGGAGGTGATTCAACAACAAAACAACTCATACCACATTGTGGTGGGTGCCAGCTCACCCAGAGGACCATAGTCAAAAATGCTTTAAAGATGGTTACTTTACTAAAGGCAAACAGACTGTGCACTCTGCAAGACAGTTGCACTTTGCAAGGGAATTTGACCCAAGGCTTACTGAATCAGGTGCAATGTTATTTGTAAAGAATACCCAATCACATGCAAGGAAAAAAAATAAATTTTTGCTCCCACATGATTGGATGATGTTAGTCAACAGAGCTTCACCTCATTGATTTAGCTCTGGGGAAAATTCCTTTTTTAAGTGCAACTTCCCTTGCAGTGTGACTAGCCTATTTGCCTTTAGTAAATCAACATCAAAGTATGGGCCCCAATTTTTTCCCTGCTTATGATCTACAACAGACGCTCTGTAATGCATCAACACAGAAGTTTTTCAATATGCTCATACTTTTACCAGTATGTCAGAGCTGTTATTGTTTCCTGAACCTGCCATAGACAAAAACACGAATGCTTGGAAGGTCTTAGATTGTGTGCACTTGTCCAAACACTTCAAATGCCTATGTCCAGATTTTGCTGTTTTATATAATTAGGCTTTGGTGTGTCACAAGGCTTCTTTCAGTAAGAATTTATACAAATCTAAGAATGTTTGGTTTAATTTAAAACTCTCAGTAAAGCAGAGAAAGATTTTAGAATGGCTAATGTTATCTGCAAACCCTTTTATGTCCAACATCTACATGAAATGGAATGTGTTTACCACTTATATAGTAACTAGAGTCCTTTTATGCAGCGCGTGGCTTTCTGCCAGCTTACTATTAGACACTACTACTATTAGACAGGCATGGAAACAGCTTGGAAAAGTGGAAGGGTGGTGCTTACTTTAGTGTGGATAACTCTTTCAGGCACTTTGCACAGTCACAACTAGAGGTTATTTAAGGACAGCTAATGTAATCAGAATACAGCATGCCATTACATGCACTGGAAACTTACTAATGTGTGTGTGTATATACATATACATATATATGACTTGTGTTTGAAAGGTTCAGGATCCAGGGCACTCTTTCAGATTTCGCCATCACTACCTAATGACAGCTGTGACTGCATGCTTGTTCCTACCCAATGAGGCTGATTTACTAAAACTCAAGAGTGCAAAATCTGTTGCAGCTCTGCATAGAAACCAATCAGCTTCCAGGTACTTTTTGTCAAAGCTTTACCGAGCAAGCTAAAGATAGAAGCTGATGATATGATATACAACTGCACCAGATTGTGCACTCAAGTTTTAGTAAAGCAACCTCAAATAAAAATCTGATGTAAATATCCAGTGGCAGACATAGGGGGTTATTTACGAAAGGCAAATTCACTTTGCACTGCAAGTGCACTTGAAAGTGCAGTCGCTCTAAATTTAAGGGGTAGATCTGAAATGAGTGGAATCTCTGCTGATTTTATCATCCAATCATGTGCAAGCTAAAATGCTGTTTTTTTTTTATCTTCCTTGCATGTCCCCCTCGGATCTACAGCGACTTTACTTCCAAGTGCACTTGCAGTGCAAAGTGGATTTTCCTTTAGTAAATGACCCCCATAGTCAGCAAAGGGATCTTTGGGTAGAACAATTTTAGGGCCTCCCTAATTAAACATTGAATTAATCATAACAATAATAAGAATAATAATAATGATCATCATAATAATAATAATAATAAACTACAATAATTTTAATTTAGATGACTTGGAGTAAGGCTCTAGGGCACGTTACAAGGGGACGACGTGGGACAGGTTGATGAAGAGTGTTGGAAAAAGTTTCTGTCTGTTTTGCAGAATACTTAATCACCATTTTTCTTTTTTTTTCTTTTTTTTTTTAGGGAATGTATAATATTTTGTCTTTTTTGTTATAATTCACATAGATAAATGTGATATTTTTGATATTTTTCTTCTAGCCTATCAAAAGCAAGGCTGCAGTTCTTTATGGATTCAATCAACCACTGAAAATTGAAGAAATAGAGGTTGCTCCACCCAAAGCATTTGAAATTCGAATTAAGGTAACATGATGATGATGATGATGATTATATGAATACATAAATAAATATATAAATACTCTCCATGCACTTATTCTTTCAGTCAAACTTCCACAAGATGTTATGAAACTGTCATGGCAACATGGATAGATAAAAAAGAAGTAAAATGTTGAAAGTTTCTCAAAAAAATGCCAAGGAGGGTGACATATAAATCATTATAAAAATGAGCCTACTGATGTGTGTTTACTGGGGATGATTGCAGTTTGTTGGTCATCAGTTCCTGTGAGAATTCAAAGAAAAAAGAAATGGCACCACTCCAAGTCCCAGATTTGCTTCTCTTGTCCTCTGCTGCTCCGGGTGTTAACAAAGCTCATTCAGCTCAGCAAATATAGCAAGATCAAAATGCAAAACCACACTCTATGAAAGTCATCCTGTTAGGTTAAATGAATGTAGCCGACTTCAAACAAAATCACCACCCTAAGCCATGTCCCCCTTGACACGTTTCACCCAGACTGGGCTTATTCGTAGAGGTCTAGAAAAAAGCCCAATCAGGGTCAAAAGGGTCAGTTGGAAGTGTTGGAAAAATAGGTGGGGAAGTGTAAGCTGGAGCAAGTGTCAGCTAGATTTTAGTAAGGAGTTGTTTCTGAAGGCTGGCAGACAGCAGCCTCCAGAAAGAGATGAAGCAAAGATGATGGAGCTCTTTGAATCCAGTCTTCTGTAATTTAAAGCAGTGCAGAAGAGGAGAAGATCTCAAGCGGTCCCTTTAACCCCCCTGGCGGTATTCCTGAGTCTGGCTCGGGGTGGAGATTTTGTACCAAAATCGGTAACCCCGAGCCAGACTCGGGACCACATCGCTGAATGCAGCGAGGGTTTACTTACCTTCTCCCCTGGATCCAGCGATGTCCCCCCCCCCCCCCGCGCTGTACGAGCGAGCCGTGTTCCGCTCGATCTATCACGGAGCCGATCTCCATTCCCTGCGAGCGTTGCGATGCACGAGGATGGAGAACGGCGCCAAATTCAAAAAATGAAACACACACATTACATACAGTATAATGTAAGATTACATTGCTGTATGTAATAATTTCACATCCCCTTTGTCCCTAGTGTTCTGCCCAGTGTCCTGCATGCATCTCTTTCGGGATGTCTGTTCTTTATACCTGGAAACTGGAGATTGTCCATAGCAACCGAAGCTGTCCCTTTACATCAAAAATGGTTTTAGACCATCTAGAAAACAGCGATAATAAATTGTAATCACTCGCAGAATTGAGAGATATCGATTTGTGGGGAGACCCGTCATTAAATACTGAAAAGTAATGACAGTGACAATTCTGGAACTGAGCAATTTCAGTGTTTTTGATTTGATTACATTATTGAATAATTTTTATTATTTTTATATTATTATTTGGTATAATTATTTATAGTTATTTATTATATTATAATTTATGATTTAGTTTTTCAAACTTTATCATACCCGGGATGTCTATTAGACTCTGGTTTGGATCTGGTTTGGACAGATTTAAGTGAGTTATTCCTAAGAATTACAGGACTACAATATAAAACACCAAATTTTCATGCAAAATAATGGTACCGCTTTCAGCACCTAAAATATGAAATAATCATACCACCAGGGAGGTTAAAGGAAAGAGTGCACACTGCTGGATCAGTTGACTGATACTGATACCCTGAAGATGTTCAGCGTATCCAAGCAGTTCATGTTATCCTAGCCACTTATCATGGAACTTTATACACAACTTATAGGGTATCTTGAGCCCTCAACACAGAGAAGCCACACCATAATAGCCATGACTAAATTACACTTTTTGGAAAAGCATCCTTATCAAATAGATGCTTGCTATAACTTACCGCATGATTTCATACTGTATTTAAGGCTTACTTTGGAAAGATATATACACATGCAAGATTTTTAAGGAGGGGTTCTTTGTGAATTTTATTTGTAAACGTTGTGCGTATGTGCGTATTTTACTGCATACGCAGATGCAGTAAAATATTGCTTAGTGTATTGTGCCCATTGATGTGTTTAGCAGTTAAAGATTCTTACCTTGGGATATATTTTGTAATTACCAAATGAACATAAATACTTTCCTTATAAATAATTATATATATATATATATATATATATATATATATATATATATATTTATGGTTTAGAGCCCTATGGCTGATACGGATAAGGATGACATACAGGGTTAACATAAACTTACCACTTGAAATGGACCTGAAATTGTGCCTTGGTCTAACGTACGGTATACCAAAATAAGGGGGCATACCCTAGATAAGAAATGAGAAATTAAATTAAATGAATATGAAATGAAGTGAAATGAGTACTCTTGTGAGGAGTATGAATACCTTGAGATATGCCCTAAAAAGGGTGGGTATCGCGCACAGGAACCGACAAGGAACTTAGCCGAACGGGCTGGTTAAATACCCCTCCGGGCTCCTCCCATAAATTCAGGCCACCATACTGGCCTTCTTATTTAGAGCCCTATGGCCAATACGGATAAGGATGACATACAGGGTTAACATAAACTTACCACTTGAAATGGACCTGAAAGTGTGCCTTGGTCTAATGTACGGTATACCAAAATAAGGGGGCAAAAACATTCAGGTAGGGATAGCTCTTTATTGGCTTAAGTTTAGTCACTGTGTAAGTTTGGCAAAGACCTGGGCCATCTCCACTTGCGGATTGGGAATGTAGCGGGCCAAGCAGGCGGACTAACACCTGCCTAGCTTTTTGATAACATGGTCCGGGACCCCTTGGCTAGATGCTGTTAAACCTGCCCTGATACGGAATGAGTGTCCGGAGTACTGAGTAGGGTTGAGATTAATGTTACGAAGAAGTATTCTCATGTGTTCTATGGACCGAGCGGTGTTCAGGGGCTTGGTATGAAATGGTAGAAGTGGACTAGAGTCCGGTTGCTCAGGCAGTAATGACAATAGCCGACTGAGTGTAGTGACTGGACACCAGTTGTTATTGGTTTTATAGAAATGGATATCTGTACCTGAGCCTACTTGCTGTGTTTTAGAGACCGCTAAATGTAGAATGAAATGGTCTTCGCAGCGGACCAAGTGGCATTTGCATACCATGCGGTCTGCGGGGCTGTTACAGGTCAACTCTCCAGGTCGTAAGATCCCGTAGAAGGCCAGATACATGGCCGCTTGCAAGACCATACTAGGGAGAAGACCGAACGGTGATGCAGCCAGGATATCTGACATACTCCTAAAGATATCTCCCATAATTGGAGCTTCTGAACACCACGTAGGATGGCCCGTACAGCATGGAACGTAAATAATGAGGGTTTCGTGGGGTCCTGGAGTGACAAGAAATGTTGGACACAGGCTAGGTACAGCCGGATGGTATTGTGGGACAGCGCAAGCTCAGTATGGCAGTACGAGATAAAGGCAAGGACCTGTTTGACGCAGGATGTCTCTCTGCCATGACGTGAAACGAATTTATTGAAGGCCCTCCAGGCCGTCTGGTAGGCCTTGAGGGTGTTGAGTGAGAGAGAGGAATTGATGAGCTGGGTTGCTGATTGAAGATGTGGAGCTAGTCCAGGGTCAGCTGAGACCAGGCCGGGATAGTGGCTGACATCGACTCGGCTCCGGGCATCTGTTCAAAAAATTAAACGAAATTAAAACGGGAGAGGGCATCTGCTGCAAGATTGCCCTTGCCTGGGACAAACAAACAAAAGATGTTGAATTGGAACTGTAACGACAGCTGAACCAGCCTACGCAGGAAGGACATAACTGCAAGGGACTTGGACCTGCCTTTGTTTATGATCTCTGCTGTGGCAAGGTTATCTGTGGTGAAGGCCACAGTTTGACCAGTCCAGCTGTGGCCCCAGAGGTGTGCTGCTGCTACTATAGGGTACAGCTCAAAAAGGGAAGATGTGTTGGTGAAGCCGGCAGTGGCGGCTGGTGAAGTTTTTGGATGGGGGGGGGGGGGCGCCAGGCCCCGCCCATCATTTTGGCCCCTCCCACTTCTCATAAACCACGCCCCTTATGTAATCTGAAAAAAAAATTGGCGTGGGTTCCCCCCTCCGAGAGCATACCAGGCCCTTAGGTCTGGTATGGATTCCAAGGGGAACCCCCTACGCCGAAAAAACGGCGTGGGGGTCCCCCCCAGATCCATACCAGACCCTTATCCGAGCACGCTACCCAGCCGGCCAGGAAAGGGGGTGGGGACGAGCGGGCGCCCCCCCCCCCTCCTGAGCCCCCCACCCCAAAGCACCTTGTCCCCATGTTGATGAGGACAAGGGCCTCTTCCCGACAACCCTGGCCGTTGGTTGTCGGGGTCTGCGGGCGGGGGGCTTATCGGAATCCGGGAGCCCCCTTTAATAAGGGGGCCCCGGATACCGGCCCCCCACCCTATGTGAATGAGTATGGGGTACAATGTACCCCTACCCATTCACCTGTGAAAAAAAGTACAAAAAAAACACAACACAGGGTTAAAATATTTTATTGCACAGCTCCGGGGGTCTTCCGTCTTCGGGGGTCTTCTCGCCGGACTCCTCCGCTATCTTCTTGTAGCTCTTTTGCTAGCGGAGGAGCCCGGCTTTCTTCCTGGCCGCCGGCCTCTTCTTCCGACTTCGGGGGTCTTGTCCCCCTCTTCGGTTCTTCTGCCGGGCCACCGCGCCTTCTTATAGCTCTTTTACAGGCGGTGGCCCGGTCTTCTGTCGCCGCCGCCGCCACTCGACGATCTCTCCAGCCGGAATGCCAGGGACGCGCTGCGCTGCCACTTATATAGGGACAATGGGGCGGTGTCACATGGGTTGATGTCACATGGGTTGGTCACATGGGTTGATGTCACATGGTGACCCCGCCCCCTTACAATGTCACAGTCCCGGAGGATGCTGGGACTGTCGCCATGTGACATCAACCCATGTGACCAACCCATGTGACATCAACCCATGTGACACCGCCCCATTGTCCCTATATAAGTGGCAGCGCAGCGCGTCCCTGGCATTCCGGCCGGAGAGATCGTCGAGTCAACATCTCCTGGAGAAGAAGAAGAAGAAGAAGAAGAATGGGCGGCGGCGGCGACAGAAGACCGGGCCACCGCCTGTAAAAGAGCTATAAGAAGGCGCGGTGGCCCGGCAGAAGAACCGAAGAGGGGGACAAGACCCCCGAAGTCGAAAGAAGAGGCCGGCGGCGAGGAAGAAAGCCGGGCTCCTCCGCTAGCAAAAGAGCTACGTGTTTTTTTTGTACTTTTTTTCACAGGTGAATGGGTAGGGGTACATTGTACCCCATACTCATTCACATAGGGTGGGGGGCCGGTATCCGGGGCCCCCTTATTAAAGGGGGCTCCCGGATTCCGATAAGCCCCCCGCCCGCAGACCCCGACAACCAACGGCCAGGGTTGACGGGAAGAGGCCCTTGTCCTCATCAACATGGGGACAAGGTGCTTTGGGGTGGGCCGCACGCCCCCCTCCCCCAAGGCACACCCCCATGTTGAGGGCACGCGGCCTGGTACGGCTCAGGAGGGGGGGCCGCCCGCTCGTCCCCACCCCCGTTCCTGGCCGGCCGGGTAGCGTGCTCGGATAAGGGTCTGGTGTGGATCTGGGGGGGACCCCCACGCCGTTTTTTCGGCGTAGGGGGTTCCCCTTGGAATCCATACCAGACCTAAGGGCCTGGTATGCTCTCGGAGGGGGAACCCACGTCAAATTTTTTTTCAGAAATTTGGCGTGGAGTTCCCCCTTCAGAGCTCATTCTCTGATTGGCCACGGCAAAAGTCGCCTGGCCTGGGGAAACCTTTCTGACTGTGAAAGCTTTTTTCCATTCATTCAGCTAAATGCATGAACATTCTCAAAAAAGTAGAAACTAGAAAGCCTTTATGCGGTGACTCACCTCCTGCCTCACTTTCTTGCAGCTCCACTCCGGCTGAGGAACGGAGCTGCCGACGTCACTTCCGGGTTTCGTGAAGCAGCCGAAAGCCGGAAGTGACCTGCCTGTCTAAGAATGACAATGCTCCCGCCCGTAGAATCACAGTGATTTTACGGGCGGAAGCTAGTCGGCGTTCTGCAGTGCGCCGCAAGGCGGCTTTTTAACCCGCAAATGAAGCGCCATGGATGCAATCTTGTGATTGCATCGACGTGGCGCTTCTCATAGTGCACTGTGACCGGCGCCACAGTACACTATGTTAAATTGTTAAATGACATTTTTTTTTTTTTTATGTCTTAAAGGGCCCGTTTTTTTTTTTTTTTTTACTTTTTTTTTTTTTACACCTAGGGGGAGGGGGGGCGGCGCCCGGGCGCCCCCTATGGGCGGGCCGCCACTGGAAGCCGGGTATAGCTAGTATCTGAGGTGGCCAGGGAGCTGCGAACCAAAGACGGCCAAAAATTGCCGCGAAGCCTGTGAAAGCAGCTGCGTCTGTCACTACCTGGGGTGACAGGGAAGACACGGTGGGAATGAACAATGATATACCATTCCAGGATGAAAGGAACTCCTCCCACATAGAGAGGTCCGCTATCGCTGCAGAGTCGAGGCTGAGGACCTGCTCGGGATCCTGCGTATGGGATAGGAACACCAGTAGGCGGGACACGGAGGAACGACCCTGGGGGATGATACACATAGCAAAGTTGAGCATCCCGAGAAGGGATTGCAACTGTTTCTTGGTGCATCCTCTGGAGTGGGCGAAGTTTTGCAGAACTGCCCTGATGCGGGCCAGTTTATCTGGGGAGAGGCTGGCCTGCATGGCGCAGGTGTCCAGGTTAACCCTAAGGAAGGTGATGGACTGAGCTGGACCGTTGACTTTGTGTTCCGCAATAGGGACATTAAGATTCCTGAACACCACCCTCAACTTATCGAGGTCCCCGGGGGGTGAGCAAGAGGAAGTTGTCCAGGTAACGGATGACCTCTTGGCACTAGGCTTTGTGTAGGAGGATCCAAGTAAGCGATTGCGCGAATGTGTCGAAGAGCCAGGGGCTGCTTTTAGACCCGAAGGTCAGCTTGGTGGCAAAATAATACGCCTCCCTCCATTTGATGCCATGGATGGGAAGGAGCTTAAAGGCATCTGAGATATCAGCCTTGGAGAGCCAGGTGCCAGCGCCCATTTTGAGTATAGCCTGGATGTCCACGGAGGCGTACTTGAGAGAAAACTCTTCTGAGGGGATAAGTGAATTCAGACTGGGGATGGTAGAATGAGGCGCTGACAAATTGTACACCAGACGTAATTTATTGGAGAAGTTGCCCTTTACAAGCCCAATAGGGCTGACTCTCCATGTGTTGAAGGGGAGCTGGGTGAACGGGCCTATCCTGAAGTCCCGATCTAACTCCACTTGCAGGAGCTGGTCTATGGCCTGTTCGTCTGTGGCCACCGACTGAAGGTTCCGGCACTCATGGGTCATGTGAGGCAGTGAAATGAGACCAGCGTGGAAGCCCTCCGTAAAACCTTGAATGAGATAGGTGGCCAGGGAGGGAGTGGGGTGTGTGGAAAGGTAGAAGCCAAGCCATGTGATGTTGACCCAGCTTAGTCATGCCTTCTTTAGCTGCTTGACCTCACACAGGAGCCTGGGGTGAGCCCTTTGGCAAAGGGTACAGATGTGCAGCAGACGACATTGGCTAAAGTTGCAGGAACCATAATTAAAATTATTGAAGATTGCTGCTCCTCCTACGGTCCGGACTGGGCGCCCAAATTTGTCTGAGGCAGGCGTGTAGGGGCCTACTGGCCCTGAACTGCACCGGAGGTAGAGGGACTTTCAGAGGGACGAGCAGATGTCGTGTTGGCGCACCAAGTGGCAGTGTGGGTGGCTGACTGGCAGATTGTGCAGAGGGGTGAATGAAGGCCCGCAAAGTGGCAACAAAAAAACTCCGTATCCATGGCGCTCCAGTCAGTGGAACTGTAGGAATCTGGCAGCTGCTTTGGCGGAGAAGGAGCGCTGGTAGTCGTAGAAGCCGAAACCCCCATATTTATAGCCCAGATCTACCCTGGTATGGAGATACCGATCCAGCTCTTCTCTCCTGTTGGGGGAGGCTGAGCATATCACATCCCTCATCATGCCAAAGGCCAATGTGAACTCCGTCACTGACAGCTTCCTATCCAACCTGGGATCTTTAGCCTTAAGGACTACAGACACGTCCCACCCCACGTGTATGCCTTATTCTCCACCAGGTCATGGACGGAGATGAGCAGGGAGGCGAGGTTGACGTCCTTGCCCTCCAGGATGTCCTTCCTGACATTGGCTGGGACCAAGTGGGAAGGGTACACCACGGAACTCCACCCTGTGGTACCTGCAGAAGGAGTAGGCACTGCCTTGGCTACCGCAGGGTCAGGGGGAGAAACGAGCCGGCGGGTCTCCAAGAGTGCCACTCTATTCTGGACCTCGGAAACTGAGGTGGTCAGGGATGATACCAAGGTGTGGAGCTGTGTTATGGCAGAAGAAATGGAATCCAGGGAAGCTTGCTGGGTGCTGGATCCTGCCATGGCTGGAGGAGGGAAGAGAAGCTTGAAGAGCTCTGCTTTCCTGGCTGTAGCGGGAAAGGGCACACCTCTACGCCTCAACTCAGAAGTCAATTTTGGGATTGTCCATCCCCTAAGGGACTGCACGCTGCCACTTTCTGAGACTGGAGAGGGGGACAACGGGGCCGTGAGATCTTCACTGCCGGCCTGGGACATGGTAGTGTTGTCCTAAACCTAGGTGTGCCGACTGGTCCTCGGGGTTGAAGATCACTGAGCGGAACCTAGTGAGGGTGACATAGATTACAAGACTAGCTAGTGTTCCCTAATGGTATACATACCTAAACGCAGTGAACACTCCTGCTCATGTGCCTTTTTTTTTTCTTACCTAGTGAAGCACCGTCCAAGCGGGTGCAGGGTGGACCTACTGAAACTCGACTGACCTATAAATATAAAGGCAAAACTTTGTTGAAAGTTCCAAATACCTGTCACAGATAATTGACTATAAGGTGACTTTGATGGGCGGCAGTGAGTTGAAATGAAATGAGATGAAATGAAATAAACAAACAATGAAATGTTGCCTTGAATGAAATGAACATCTGCCATGACAGAAGCACGACTCGGTCGTGTCGCAGCTGCAACTGACAACGAACCGGACTCTGGAGCATGTACTGAAATGAGGCAATTAGTGAAATGAGGCCAATAACCAAGGCTCCCCAGGACGAATCGGAACATTGCAAGGCACAACTGGATTCGAACCGGGGCGCAGTACCTGACAATGAAATGAATAATTCTGCCATGACAGAGGCCCAGATCGCCATGCCGTAGCTTTCGACTGAGCACAAAACAGACTCTGGAGCATGTACTGAAATGTGGCTTGTCCTGGGGAACGCTGAGACTAATTTAGTGCTTAGACGTGACTATATTTATATCGGAGCATGATAGGTGACAAAGAAATGATACCCATGACAAAGACAAGACTCAGAGAGTGAGCCTACGATTGACAAATGAATCCTGTCTCTGGAGCATGTACTGAAATGAGGCCAAACAACTGGGCACACCGGAGAGAATCTGTGCATTCCTGAAATGTGACTGGATTCGTACCAGAGCGTAATACGTGACAAGAAATGATGTGCCATGATAAAGACAAGAATCAGTGACTGAACCTGAACCTGCGAGTGAATCTGTCTCTGAAGCATGTACTGAAATGAGGCCGAAAACTGGGGCATCGGAGTGAATCGGTGCATCGGAGATGCGACTGAATTCGAATCGGAGCGTGGTACGTGACAGAAATGAATGAAATGATTAGAAATTATTTGAAAGCTTTCTGGAAATGATTACAAATGATTCAAAATTATTACAAACATTTTGACACGATGAGCAACGACTCGCGACTTTAGAAACGGTGCGAACAATTTGAAACGATTAGAAATGATTAGAAACTATTCGAATTAAATGAAATGTTTGCAAAATGAGTGCCCGATGCGGCATCGACCGATGTGTCACGACAGACGAGCGACTACGAAACATCTGTGAAGCATAGGAGCAACCGATGTTTGGTAACGAACACATGCGAAATGAGAGGTATACGTTTTATGAAATGTTTGTGAGTAATTCATGAGCTCTGGACATTGCAGTTTAGTGACACAATAAAATACATGAAATGAGAAATGGGAGCCAAAGCCCTACCCGCGACAGCCGAACCAGATGCGTTGTACGACAACTACGACTCGAGTGTTGCGAATCTCGAAGAACGACAACTCACGAACTCTTAACTCACAGACACGGATTTGACGAAGACGGACTCATAACACAAACTCACGAAGACGGGACTGACGAATACGGGAACTCACGAACACAGAACTCACAATGTATAATCTCGAATAGTCAGCCCTAGATCTCTGACGTAACAGATATCGTGCACAGGAACCGACAAGGAACACAGCCAAACGGGCTGGTTAAATACCCCCCTGGGCTCCTCCCATAAATTCAGGCCACCATACTGGCCTTCTTATATATATATATATATATATATATATATATATATATATATATATATATATATATATATATATATATATATATATGGAAAGGCCAGTATGGTGGCCTGGAATTATGGGTGGAGCCCGGTGGAGTATATAACCAGCCCGTTCGCCTGGCTCCCTCGTCGGTTCCGGTGCGCGATATCTGATACGTCAGAAATCAAGGGCCGACTATCCACGAGACTTTACAGTGAGCCGGGTTCGTGAGTTCCTACGTTTT
Source organism: Lithobates pipiens (assembly GCF_037356315.1). NCBI lineage: Eukaryota > Metazoa > Chordata > Amphibia > Anura > Ranidae > Lithobates > Lithobates pipiens. The sequence goes on along the minus strand of NW_027507718.1, from coordinate 268,862,053 downwards.
CGTCCGCCTCGTGTCGACAAAACCTTGTCGTTCATCAGCGTCCGTCCGGTCGCCGTCTGAGTCGCTATACTCTAATCGAAAGTTTCGTTGTCGTACAACACGTCTGGGCCGGCTGTCGCAGGTAGGGCTTCGGCACCCTTTTCGTTTCATGTGTTATTAAAGTCACGAAAATTAGATTCCTGAACTCACGAACCACTCACTCTAGGTCACACGAACGGCTTAACCGCGACACTTGTATTCGGTACCTCACTGTCACTACCCCTTCTTCGTAGAAGTCGTTGTCACCTTTTCGATACATGTCGTTCGTGCCAACTGGCACTTCGTTTCGTAGCACGTCGTTGCTAAACCGAATGACTCTTGTTGTGTTCGAACCGATCGAACCATCTCGAAATCACAGCCGTCTGCTTGTCGCGCTAAATTGAGCAGTCCGGGCAATGTCAATCTCAGGTTGTTCAAAAACCAAAAAAAAAAAAAAAAAAAAATCATACCGTTTGTACTATGTCCGTCATGTCATTTCCTTTCATGTCAATCATTGCAGTCACTTCAATCATGTCAGTCGGTGATGTCGGATCATTTAATTTTCTTTGTCATGGCATATCATTTCTGTCACTTATTACGCTCCAATTCGAATCTCATCGCATTCCTCATGCATCGATTCGTTCTGGTGCGCCCAGCTGCACGCCTCATTTCAGTACCCCCCCCCCCTTTTGCCTGAGCTCCACGTGGCAGGGTCCCCCCCCCTGCCTGATCTCCACGCGGCAAAGTCCCCTCCCCCCCCCCTGCCTGAGCTCCACGTGGCGGGGTTCACCCCTCGCCTGAGCTCCACGTGGCAGGGTCCCCCCTCCCCCCCCCCTGCCTGAGCTCCACGTGGCGGGCTCCACCTCCGCCTGAGCTCCACGCGGCAGATCCCCCCCCCCCCTCTCCCCTGCCTGAGCTCCACGTGGCAGGGTTCACCCCTCGCCTGAGCTCCACGCGGCAGGCCCCCCCTCCCCCCCCTGCCTGAGCTCCACGTGGCGGGCTCCACCTCCGCCTGAGCTCCACGCGGCAGATCCCCCCCCCTTCCCCTCCCCTGCCTGAGCTCCACGTGGCGGGCTCCACCTCCGCCTGAGCTCCACGCGGCAGATCCCCCCCCCCCTCTCCCCTGCCTGAGCTCCACGTGGCAGGGTTCACCCCTCGCCTGAGCTCCACGCGGCAGGCCCCCCCTCCCCCCCCTGCCTGAGCTCCACGTGGCGGGCTCCACCTCCGCCTGAGCTCCACGCGGCAGATCCCCCCCCCTTCCCCTCCCCTGCCTGAGCTCCACGTGGCAGGCTCCACCTCCGCCTGAGCTCCACGTGGCGGGTCCACCTCCGCTTAAACCCCACGTTCTATGCGCATCTGCGTGGAAAAAAAAAAAACGGGGAAGGGAAAAGGAAATTTTGCATCTACGACGCAACCAAGTCACGTCTCTGTCGCCATACGCACATTATTCTAAATTCGGTTGTCTGCTCGTTTCATTTATGCAGCTCGTTTCAGTTATGTCTTTCTTCACATTTTCCAGTCTTACCTCCACGATTTAGCTAGACATCTCTCTGCAGGCATAGGAGTCTCATACAAACTTACCTTCATCTCCTCAGATCAGTCGAGTTTTCAGTAGGTCCAACCTGCACCGGGTCGGACGGTGCCTCCTTAGGTAAGAGAATCTTCGGGAAGGGAAACGCCCACAAGCGGTAGTACCCTTCTCAAAAAAAAAAAAAAAAAAAAAAAAAAAAAAAAAAAAAAAAGTTTGCTTAGGAGTCTCCTACGAGTCTTGTAATCCATGTCACCCTCTTAGGTTTCGTATAGGAGAAAAACCCGGTCCCAGGGATTAATAAAGCTTACCAAGCCCGGATTTTGCCACCATGTCCCAGGCTGGCAGCGAGGACTACACGGCTCCGTTGTCTCCGTCTCTTTTCTCAGAGAGCGGCAGCCAAAGGTCCTTCAGAACATGGACCATCCCCAGGCTGACGGCCGAGTTGAGGCGTAGGGGTGTACCCTTCCCAGCTACAGCCAGAAAGGCCGAGCTCTTCAGGCTCCTTTTTCCTCCCCCAGCCGCGGTTGAGGATAGTGCCCAGCAGGCCTCCCTGGGCTCCATCGCGGCCTCCATCACGCAGCTTCACACGCTGGTGTCATCCCTGACGACCTCAATGTCAGAAGTTCAGAGTCGGGTGGCCCTCCTCGAGACCCGCCCAGTCGTTTCTCCTCCTATACCAGCTTCACAAGCAGTGGAGAACACCAGCGCAGGTACCCCCGGGTGTACACCAGTAGTGTACCCTTCCCATTTAATATCAGCCAACATCAGGAAGGACATCCTAGAGGGAAAGGACGTCAATCTGGCCTCGCTACTGATATCCATTCACGAGCTGGCAGAAAATAAAGCTTATACTTGGGGGGACGTGTCGGTGGTCCTCAAAGCCAAAGACCCCAGGCTGGACAGAAAGCTGTCAGTCACCGAGTTCACCCTGGCCTTCGGCATGCTGAGGGATGTCATCTGCTCGGCCTCCCCCGGCAGAAGGGAGGAACTGGATCGTTACCTCCACGTAGTAGTCGACCTGGGGTACAAATACGGCGGTTTCGCTTTTTATGACTATCACCGCTCCTTCTCCGCTAAGGCGGCCGCCAGGCTCTCTCAATTTCAGTTACCTACGGATTGGAGTGCCTTGGACACCGAGTTGTTCTGCCGACACTTCGCAGGGCTGCGGTCTCCTCTTTGTGCCATCTGCCAGTCAGCTACTCACACCGCGACTTGGTGTGCCAGCTCGGTGGCAACCCCGCCTGTAGACGGTCCATCGACCTCAGGTTCTGCCCAGGCCCTACCAGCACCGGCACGCCTGCCTCAGACAGATAAACTGGGGCGCCCGGTCAAGACCTTGGGTGGCGCAGCCATCTGTAACAACTTTAACAGTGGGTCGTGCAATTTCAGCCAGTGCAGGCTGCTCCATGTATGCTCACGGTGTAATAGAGCTCATCCCAGGCTCATGTGCGAGCTTAAGCAGGCTAGGAAATCATGACTGAGCCGGGTCAACGTGTCGTGGCTCGGTGTCTACCTCGCCAATCACCCCACCCCCTCACTTGCCACCTACCTAGTCCAGGGCTTTACTCAGGGCTTTCATACAGGACTTATTTCCCTCCCTCACCTCACACACGAGTGCCAGAACCTGCGGTCAGCAGCCACCGACGTACAGGCCATCGACCAGCTGTTACAGGCAGAACTAGACCGGAATTTCATCATAGGCCCTTTCACGAAGCCCCCATTTAACACCTGGCGAGTCAGCCCTATTGGGCTTGTCAAGGGCAAGTTCTCAAATAAACTTAGGTTGGTCTACGACTTGTCAGCGCCTTATTCTTCCTCTGTCCCCAGTCTTAATTCTCTTATCCCCTCCGAGGAGTTCTCCCTCAAATACGCGTCCGTAGACATGGCCATCCAGGCCATTCTCAAGTCAGGCACAGGTACATGGCTCTCCAAGGCCGATATCTCGGACGCCTTCAAGCTCCTTCCTATCCATCCATCTCTCTGGTGCTGGCATGGCATCAAATGGAGGGAGCTCTACTATTTTGCCACTAAGCTGACCTTCGGGTCCAAGAGTAGCCCCTGGCTCTTCGACTCGTTTGCGCAGGCTCTCGAATGGATCTTGCTGCACGTAGCCCAGTGCCAGGGAGTCATACACTACTTGGATGACTTCCTGCTGGTCGAGTCACCTGGCTCCCTTCCAGGGGATTTGGATAAACTAAGGGTGGTCTTCAATAATCTTGACGTCCCGATTGCTGAGCACAAGGTAGAGGGCCCTGCGCAGGCAATCACCTTCCTCGGGGTCAGCTTAAATACCAGCACTATGCAGGCCAGCCTTCCCCCGGATAAACTAAGCCGCATCAGGTCGGTCATGAGGGACTTCACCCGCACCAGAACTTGTACCAAGAGGCAGTTACAGTCCCTTCTCGGTATGCTTAATTTTGCCATGCGCATCATCCCTCAAGGTCGCGCTTTCATATCACGCCTGTTAGTCCTACTGTCTCATTCACAAGACCCGGAGCATATCCTCAGCCTGGACCCCGCAGCTGTAGCAGACCTTGCCATGTGGGAAGAATTCCTGACGTCCTGGAATGGCGTGTCCCTCTTCATTCCCTCCGTGTCCTCCTCATCGCCGCAGGTCGTGACCGACGCAGCGGCCTCCACGGGTTTTGCGGCAATTTTTGGCCACCTCTGGCTTGCAGCCCCTTGGCCTCCTCAGATACTGGCTATTCCGGGCTTCACCGAGACGTCCTCCCTATTTGAGTTGTACCCCATCGTAGCCGCTGCCCATACGTGGGGCCGCAGTTGGTCCGGTCAAACAGTGACCTTTTCAACGGACAATCTCGCCACTGCGGAAATCATTAACAAAGGCAGGTCCAAGTCTCTGGAGATTATGTCCTTCCTGCGGCGACTGGTCCAGCTCTCGTTATTGTTTCAATTTAATGTCCATTGTGCCTTTATCCCCGGTAAATGTAACCGGGCAGCGGACGCCCTTTCCCGCTTTAACTTAGTTTCCTTTTTTGATCAGGTGCCCGGAGCCGGACCAACGTCAGCAGTTATCCCGGACTGGTCTCAACTGACCCTGGATTAACCCCTCACCTAGTAGCCGCGACTCAACTCATCAATCACTCCCTCGCAGACAATACCCGCAAGGCCTACCAAACAGCCTGGAGGGCCTTTAACCGCTTCTTAACGTCTCACTCCACAGAGACCTCCCGGGTCAAGCAAGTTCTGGCCTTCGTTGCCCATTGCCACTCGGACTTGGCGCTATCCGTCAACACGATCCGACTATACCTGGCCGGGGTACAACATTTTACGTCCCTCCAGGACCCCGCTGAACCCTCCTTGTTCACTTTCCACGCCATTCGGGCCGTCATGCGTGGCATCCAGAAACGCCAGCCTGCGGCCTCCCTCAAACGCTTGCCTATCACAGGAGACATTTTCAGAAACATGTCCGATATTTTGGCCACTGCACCTTTCGGACTCCACACTAGTACCATTATACAAGCAGCCATACACCTGGCCTTCTACGGCTTCCTGCGGCCAGGCGAGTTTACCTCCAGTAGCCCCTCAGCTCGCACGCTATGCAAGCACCACCTGGTCAGGCACGGAGACCATTTCATCCTGCATATAGCAGTGTCCAAGACGCAACAACTTGGCCCGGGGACGGACATACATTTTTATAAAACTAACAACCGCTGGTGCCCGGTCGCCACGCTCACCCGCTTGTTGACCCTTCTGGCCGATCAACCAGGAACTGGCCCGCTTCTACCATTCCACGGTAAGCCACTGAACGCAGCCCAGTTCATGGAGCATGTCAGGATACTCCTGAGCATCCTTCACCTCGATCCGGCTCACTACTCCGGACATTCGTTTCGGATCGGAGCAGCTTCAACTGCCTCTCGCCAAGGGGTCCCGGTCCACATCATCAAAAAGTTGGGTAGGTGGAAATCCGCCTGCTTCGCCCGTTACATACCCAATCCGCAAGTAGAGATGGCCCAGGCCTTCATCAAGCTCACCCAGTAACAAACTCGAATCAATAAAGGCATTCCCTACCTGTATGTTTTTGCCCCCTTATTTTGGTATACCCTACGTTAGGCCAGGGCACACTTTCAGGTCCGGTTCAAGTAAGCGAGTTTTGTGTTATCCTTGTTTGTCATCCTTATCCGTATCGGTCAGAGGGCTCTGGGCCATAAATGGAAAGGCCAGTATGGTGGCCTGGAATTATGGGTGGAGCCCGGTGGAGTATATAACCAGCCCGTTCGCCTGGCTCCCTCGTCGGTTCCGGTGCGCGATACCCACCCACCCATCCCCTGTCAGGGCATTTCTCAAGCATTATACTCCCGGGCGAGTACTCATTTCACTCCATTTCATTTTCATTTCATTCATTACTCATTTCTCTATCAAGGGTATGCCCCCTTATTTTGGTATACCCTACGTTAGGCCAGGGCACACTTTCAGGTCCGGTTCAAGTAAGCGAGTTTTGTGTTATCCTTGTTTGTCATCCTTATCCGTATCGGTCAGAGGGCTCTGGGCCATAAATATATATATATATATATAGTATAAACTAGGCAAAGCAACGTGTGCTGCATAGCACCATAAACCACCTGCTCTCATTTTTCTTGCCCTGGGTGTGCAAGGAAGAAAGTGCCAATACCGGAACATGTAGAGTTCAGATTAAATTGTATGTTATTAAAGCCAGTGGGTTTTGGGGTTCAAATGATCCCACTTCAGGAAGGGAAATGCCTTTGAAGCCTAAAAATGCAAAACAATTGGCTGGAGATGGACTTTAACCTGGAAATGATACAATGTTTTATAACAGATTCTGCATATTTTTAATAATACTAATGGGTGGTAGTGCAACCTCCTGTCACATGATTCCTTGTTGTGCATTCTTCCTGTCTAAGCCGTTGTACACACGGTCGGATATTCCAATGGCTATAAAACTTTCCGACAACATGATCCAATCGGACATCCGATCGTTTGCAGAGAGTTCCGATCAGACCAAGTGCCACGCATGCTCAGATCAACTTCCTAGACCAAGGCCATTGGCTACTAGCCTGAACGTAGTCCCGTTGTAATGAAATAGCATCATCAAGTTCTGAACAATGACATTTTCCGACAACTTTGTCCGACTGTGTTTATGCAACACAAGTTTCGGACAAAATCCGTCGGACAAAATCTGACTGATTTTGTTGTCGGAATGTCCGACCGTGTGTACAAGGGCTAAGAATCCGATTCAGGGTCAGTCATAAAACAGGTACAACTGTAGGGATTTGTGCAACAGGGCTGGCTGCTATGAGACATGTCACCCACACAGACGGTAGGATATTTTCCCCAATGAGATTGAAAGTTTTAAAATTCTCAATTTTCTTTTATTACTGTTAATTGAATTTTTATGAATTTTCAATTGGCTTGGATTTACATAAGCCTAAAACCTAAACTGTAAAGCATGCACAGGGAAGTGTGAAACATTAGAGTTTCCTCTACATGCCATTAGATATTTGCATTCACATTAAGTCGCATTTAGTAAATCAGGCCCAGACGTACATGCTTGTTAGGTACATTGTATATAATGTATGTAATATATGAACAATTTTTATGATGGATGTGTTTGATTTCTTAGATCTTTGCCAGTGGAATCGCTGAAACTGATGACCTTGCCCTCTCAGACGATATGGCCAGCCTAAATTTTCCTGTTATTTTGGGCAGTGAAGGAGCTGGAATTGTTGAGAGTATCGGAGAAGGAGTAACAAAGGTTAAACCAGGTATCTGCAATTACCTTTAAAATAACTCACAGATACTATAATGTATTTTATTAGATTGAAAGAGAGAACACGCAACAGGTGCAATAAGAGCTGCCCCCTTGGACTTTTAAGGCAGAAATGGGAGTAATGAAGTATATAAAAGGCAACCAAGTGCCACTTTTATTAAGTACAAAAGATTAATTTTATCATCAAAAAACAGTCACTTTAAAATATACAGGATACAGTCCACTGACAATGATAGGAAGTAATAGGCATTAAAAAATGTAGGTAAAAAGTGAAATTTTCTATGCTCCTCTGTTGGCAGTAGTAACAGTATGCATTTTTGCAATGTGGACAATACTCTCCTTGTCTCCCATCTCCCATCTGACTCACAACTGTCCCTTTTTTAATAAAATTAAGTTTTGGGGGGATGTGGCTGCTGATGTCACTTTGTGCCAAGCCTTAAACCCTTAGTGACCGAGGGTAAAACAAATGTTAATGTTGGAACACAATTTTGCAACTTTGACATTTGTACAGTAAAACTGTACATATCATCACAACTACATTGTGTATCCTGGTGAATTATACCTTGTTTTTTTCAGGACAAATTGGTCTTTCTTTTGGTGGTAAATAGTAATGGATGTCTCCTCATTTTTAGTTTATTATCAATGGAAAACTGGTCCAAAATAGGAAAGAAAATGTAGCTGTATACAGTATTTCTTGCTATTATAATAATTTAACACCAAAGAACAACACAAACCACATGTGTTTATGTCAGTTGTTGTTTGTACCCATAGTAGGGCTCAGAAACAGTGGTGCGCATTTCGTTTTTTTAATCTAAAACACACTGACAGTAATTTAAAAATAAAAAAATCCTACCTAAAATATACATACCCTGCTTTATGACCCTGACATTTGACCCTGATCTAAACCTTTGACCCTAACACTAACCCTGGCACTGACCCAGATCAAATTTTGATCTACCTATTTTGTTTCTTTATTTTTTAATTCATTTCTTTTTTTTTTTTTACACTTTTATTTACATCTTTATCTTCTACAAGGAGAGAAAGATACAATGTATCTTTCTCTACATTCAGAAGAACAATGAAACACATGGATGGGCTACACAGTGACTGATCACTGCAATAGCCAATCAGAGGCTATCAAAGCAACGCGGTGACCCTGGACCAGGAGTCCTGGGTCCCAAAAATTAGTACAAGACCTGGCGCTCACAGTGGGAGCCCGATCCTGGTGCTGGAAGCGCACTATCCAGAGGTATGCAGATATGAGGTAAAGGCCCACTTCAGTGAGGTCACATACCTGTATATGGTCGACAAGAAGGGGTCCAAGTAGTATAATTAATTATACATAGATATATATATAAAACCCAAAGGCTAATAATCTAGCCACTGCCAGAGTCAAGCTGAGGTCAGTCCATGAAGATTTGTAGCGTGCTTCCCGACATGTTTTGGAAATTTTTATTGGTACATATTTTCCTTCATCAGGGTATATTTATTTTGAGTGACTTTATCTTTATATACAGGGTTCATTGGAATAGCATGGAAAAGTAATAAAAACAATAACAGTAGCAGTACAGACATCAGCGTGGCAGTCCTAATGAAGGAAAATATGTACAAATGTACCACCCAGCGAACCCGCCTGAATGGGCCCTTAGTTTTTTTTTTATCATTCTTTACATTTTTAATTATATATTTTTTTAATTTGTTGCAATTTTTATTTTTTTCATAATACTTCTGGGGGAAGGGGGGAGGGCTTTGGTGAAATTTTAGGGGTCTAAATAGGTCCCTGAAGTCTCACTGTTAAGACAGAGAAAGGGACTAAGGAAACACATTCCCCAGTTACTTTCTGCAGTCTCAGCTGCACAGCATGAATGAACATGAAGAGCTCTGCACAGCTTTCCTGTTCATTTATAAGTGAAAGCATAGTAAACAGAGGGGAGGGGGAAGCAGGCAGAGCTGTGAGAGGGGGGTGGGAGCACACAGGGGCCCAGTCAACAGACACAGACATGCAATCAGTGTAGAGAGCACAGACAGGGTGATTGGTGTGGCAGGGGGCAAGGAACTGATCTCCTGTATGCAGCTGAAAGTAGTGGAAGGAAGAGTAGGAGAAGCTGGCATTCAGCTGCTGTAGGCTGAGCTATACAGGGGATCAGATCCTATAATTGCCCCCGCCCCAGCAAAATCAAATGTGACAGGGTGGCTATACTGGCCCCCCTGGAGCATGGGCCAGGTCTCAATTTCGACCTTTGCAACCCCTGACAGTAAGCCACTGATCCACAAATTTCACCACACATGAGATAGCTCAAATGCTATTTATCAAACTAAAACAATTGTGGGAAAGCAGCATGGAAGACTTGTGGGCCTCCTAAGAACAAATTGTAGACACTATTTAAAAACCTCAACTCTCAATAGCTTTGTGCGATCAATTACACAAACATACGGCTCTCGTATGACCCCTTCGCCCCCTAACACATATGTTCCACAATCCCTCTTTTCCCCCGGGAATGAACATTCTAGCATTTAGTTGGTGGCTCAACAAAGGCCTACTTAGGATTGGGAACTACTTCATATCCACGGGCCCCATTTCAGAGGCGTACTGTACAAGTAAACTTCAAATGCCGTCCTCTGAGCGGTTCAGTTTCTCACAATTATTACACTTCCTTCGCTCACTTTGGCCTAACAGGTCGGCTCCCCCTAAAGCTACACTCTACGAATCTTGGTGTGCGGAGGCCATGGATCAGAGGGGTGGGATCTCCATCATATATGCCTCTTTAGCCTCGGTGATCTCTAAGCCCTCTTACGTAGTCTCCTGGGAGAGAGATCTAGACATTTCTTGGGACCAAGATAAATGGTTTTCATGCTTCCAACGATCATTCAAAAGTATCTGAAACATCTCAATAATTGAAGCAAACATTAAAGTACTTACCCGGTGGTATAGGGTTCCCTTCCTCTTAGCCAAGTTCTATCCAAATGCATCACCACTGTGCTTCCGGAACTGTAACCATACAAGTTCCATGCTACACATTTGGTGGTCCTGCCCGAGAATACGATGTTTGTGGAATAAGGTTTTCCACTTGATACGTAAGGTGACATCGGTCCAGGTACCCCAAACACCAGAGATAGCCCTTCTCAACCTCAAAATAAATAAGATAGACTAATACTCCCAGGCTTTAATTTTATTTATCTGGCTGGGGGCCAAAACCACTATTGCGGCCCATTGGAAGAAATCCTCAGTCCTGATCGCAGCAGTGAAGCGTAAAATCTCCTGGATCATGACACAAGAAAAATTAGTCAACTTTACCCTGGACAAAACCCACATATTCTAATGCATCCGGGAACCATGGGCAAAATATTGCCACATCTCTCTTGTCCCTGGCATGGCCCCCCCTTGACTACACACTCTGGATGACCCGGTTGGAACTACTCCCCCCTCTCCCTTGTCTTCACTCCTTTCGCACCCCATTCCCTCCCTTCCTCTCCCTCCTTCTTTCCTTTTCCTCTCTTGTCTTTCCTTTTCTTGTGCAAAAGCCACGCACCGGAGTTTGTCCTTCTCTGCTTTTGTACCCCTTTCCCTTGCTCTTTTGTCCAATACCTCCTCTTTACGCTTGTCAGGGGGTGAAGGATTGTTCCTCGGTGCTAGGAATTCCTGTATCCCTTATATGCTTGGCACCCTGAATTCACTGGTTCTATGTTCATTCTACTGTAGTGCTAGTGGAACTACACTTGTGTCAAGGTCAACAGTACATGGGGGATGATGGGGGGCTGGGACTCTCCCTTCCACAGCTAGATCCCCTTGGGGGCGGTGGGGGGGTCTCATCCCTCTGTTCTCCCCTGTACTTAGTTCATGGGAATTTGGACTGTTGTCCCCTGCCCATCTATATTTTGGTCAATTGTTTGATATAAGGCTTGGTCCAAGCTCTGACTGTCATCTTTAAGATGTCGTTACTCCCCGGAGCTGGCACTACAGTGCACATTTCATACTGTTTCCTCAAGTTTATGCATCTACCTACTCCACGGATTGTCTTGCCAGACACAACATTACCCGGACTCTCCATTTAATATTGTACTAAATGTTACCTACTGTAACTTGATCTTTGTATGTTTCCTACGCGTGTTGTGATTTTCAAAACTCTAATAAAAACTATTGAAAGTAAAACCTCAACTCTCTGGGAATCTTTTAAATCTTTTTTTTTTCTCAAAAAGATGGTCCCGTTATTGCAAGATACTTATTTTTTTTTTTTTTTTTTTACAGGAGATCATGTTATTGCATTGTGCGGTCCAATGTGTATGAAGTGTAAAAGCTGCTTGCATGAGGACAGCAACTTCTGTGTAAACAATGAGTAAATTCTTTTTTTAATTATTTATATTTTTCTTCATTCTGGAGATACACAACTAGACGCAACAACAACTGATATAGTATACTCTTCACCTTGACAGGACATTTTACTATGATCTTTGAGTCTGTGTACTTTTTAATTACTTGTTTGTCAAAATATGGAAAACCTGTAATTATGTTCTTGACACTCATCTAAACTGAAGGAGAAACTTGGCTCGATTAAAAAATCCGTTTACAGAACAAGTTCAGTTGAATGCGACTAATTAATATCTATGTAATGATCTTGATAAAAGAGAACCTTCATGGGCAAAATACTATTGTTTATAACTTGCATCTTCCGTGAACCATGGTTAGCCCCAATAGGGCAATAAGTTTTGTTTTGTTTTGTTTTGGGGGTGGGGCATTCCTAGACCGTCACAGTTGCGTCCATCTACGAACTTTTTGCCCAATGGTTTTTCTTTTAAATAAGTGAGGGGCACAAAAAATATATCAGGCAGTGGAAGTGTCGTATTCCCTATACAAATGTGGTGGATGCAGTGATGGCCATATTACTAGGTGAAGTGGTGTAGGTCCCATAAGTTACCAAACAAGATTTGGGTTGTCTGCTAGTGCAGAATTGCATAGAATTGCCCTTATCTCCAGTGGAAGTCATGCTCCTACCAGGCCAGTGCATGTTTTCCCATGATCTTTGCCTAAAAGGTATCCCCTGAAGACACAAGTAATGATCCAGTTACAGGCTAGTCCTAACAAAATGGAAGGCAGCTGCTTAGCTAACTTTATCTTTTCAGTCTATCAAAGTATAAGATGCAAATAAGCTGAACAAAAATTGTGATAAACCATTATTAAATGTTTTCATTACAGTGTTGGCAAAAACAAAGGGCTCATGCTTGACAAAACCACCCGATTTTCCATCAATGGAAAACAGATTCACAACTTCATGTCCTGCAGTACATTTACAGAATACACTTGTGTGGATGAATTTGCATGTGTTAAGATTGATCCAAAAGCAAATTTGGATGAAGTGTCCCTTATTGGTTATGGATTCTCCAGTGGCTACGGAACAGTACTTAACACTGCCAAAGTAAGTTTGAGTAAATATATTCCATATTGCAAATTACAGATTGACGTGTTATGAAATATTCAACAAAGATGAACACTTTAGACAGCTTCAGGAGGTCAAAAGAAAGTATTCGTACAGTACAAGACACAAGCATAATATTCATATACCCTGGGTTATAGGCTTGTGTTTTCAGGTCATTGGATACTGGCAAAGCTCTTGAAGACTTCACACCCTGGGGCACCTTCTTATATTCCTCATTCCATGAGTCTTTAGTTTATTACAAATGTCCATAGATAACACTAGTAACACTTCAGATGACACTTCTTCCTTATGAAGAAATCCCTCATAACTTATTATTTTAACTTCAGAAACTTCAGTCAACTAATTATTGTTTTCTAGTGATTAACAATAGAAACATTGCATCCGTACATTGCAATCTTTGTAAAACCTTGGGGGCTGTACCCAGACCCCTTGCTGTTGGGACGGCATTTCATATTGCTTTGGACACTGGATCCTGTGTGGGACCTTGGCATTTGGTGCAACATGTTGAGTTAGCAGCAGGGTGCTAAAAAAACTCCAGGGTCGTAGTCCAACCATATGGCACCCAGAACTTAAATACCCTTCTGGTGTATGCCCACCTTTACAGGGACCAGCAGGGTAGACATGTAAAATAGGTGTAAGTTGTATTTATGACCTTTACTGTTTTAACAGAGATGATGTTTGCAATGTATTTCATGGTTCTGTAAACCTTTCCAAACTCATGCATGTTTCTTGATGCAGATAGAATTCTCTACCCATAAAAAGGAAAAAAGAGGTCTTGGGTATCATATGACAGTAAGTTTACTCATCTATAAAAGCCCTTAGTTAGGTACTACCTCCCAGGGTCTCTGTTAAACCCAGCCCTGTTTATCCTTGCTCACAGACCAAAAAACTTTAAGCAATCAAGGTTCCTATACATTCCCAATTCCGAATTACCAAGGAATGTTATATATCTTTCTAACCCTCATGCTTTATGGGTCGTGGATATTAACCATTTCTAGGCATAGGTTATCTTCCCTGAGATTCTTTAACTCGCCAAGCACACCAAGCCCTAATTAGAATGTAAACATAAATTCTTGATCACCTACAATGATGGTATGTTTTCATGATATGCATTTCCTTTCAACTAGACCCTTTTCAGTTTGTCCCAGATCTGTACCTTACACCCTTGTTATAGGACCTGGGCTACCCCTATCCTTTTTCTCTAGGTGTACAAAAAATAGGTTTCAAAACTGAGATTGTTCAGAGTAGATCCTTTAGCTACAATTCAAATCCAATCTCCTTTCACCATTTTGTACACTCCGAGGGTCTGTACATCAAAAGAGCTCAGCCATGGAATGTATCAATTAATACCCATGGTAGATTCTTCTTTTTGACTAACTTCCTTTTTTTTTTTTTAATTCTTTATTTCTTTGCAAAAAATACAGTACATGGGTTATTAATAATAATTATATATAAGAAACACTTTCTAATAACCATATCTTGCCATTTTTATAAACAAAACAATATCCGTACGATATCAATACAGTATCAATTCCCCACAACGGTTCCCTTCCTTCTCCCTTCCAAGCAGCCTCCAAGCCTCTGATATTCTTGACATCTCTGGCACCACCATAAAGGGAATTCCTTCCTTTCCTCTTGAAAATAGTGTAGCACTATTACAAACTTCCTTATTACAGGGCAGTACACCTTTTATGTCATCAAATAGGCAAAAGCCTTTTTATCAGGGGTTCTTCTAAAGTGCCAAACCATAAAAAACGTCTCCTTCCCAGATTCTCCCTAGTGACATTCTGTATTCCTCCCATCAGCACCAGCTGAACAGATCATCTATGTCAAATGCCTACCCCTCTTTCAATCATGTAATGCCACCTCTAAGGAGGTCCTCATTCTACAGCCATTCTGGTGCAATCTGTCATCTTGTTGGGTTAGTCAATTCTTTTTGTGTGGACCTGTTGCACATTTCTGTTGCCTGTGTTTTACCCACCCCATCTAATTCATTGCTTGGGGATGTCCCAGGGTCTATGAATACAATGCCTGCATCCTGATATACATTTACATATCTGTAAACTTCATATGTTGGCAACCAGGACAGGACACACCCTCTGTTCCTTGGTTACTCTTCACGGCTTGCTACAAAAATGAAGACTAATAGAGTGAGGCATGGGGCAGGTCCTCAACAGCTTTGCCATTGTCCGTCATCTGAAGGTACAAGCCTATTACCCAGGGTTTATAAATACTTTGCCTGTGTCTTGTACTGTTCTCCAAGAAATGTAATTTACAGGTATGTCAAAATAATTTTTTTCACAAATTGCAATGGCTTCCTAGGATTATAGTCAGTACAATGTGCTGGGTTTAAGATGCTTAGATGCTTAGAATTTCTGTCAGAAGATTGTATTGAAAATGATCACAGATTTAACATCCACATTCTGCAAAGTGGTAACTGCAGAGATGCATTAAGAAAGAATGAGGCCTAAGGCAAGGAAACGTTGCCCTTTCCCCCACAACTTCTTTAGTTAGCATTGATAAGGACTGCAGTATGCACATATCAACCCCATTTGGATTGTCTGCACTGTCATGGCCCCACCAAACATCAGCTTTCTATAAGTGTATCCCCCTTTATGAAGAAACAGGCATGTGCAGAGCTTTGATCAATTGTTCTATCCCCTTGGTTTACTACAGGAGCATACACATTGTAGCTAGTCACCCTGGACATCCACCAAGCCCTAAGCAAATCTATTGGCTCATGGATGATTCAGTTCTACTTAATTGTTTATGGCTGGTAAAATTGAAACTCTAAAATCTACAGATCTTGTGACGTTACAAGAAAGAAATCGAAATTTTCAAGCTGTAGGATTTATTGAATAGTCCTCTCAACAGGTAAAATAGCCATAGCTATTATAATTAAGGTTCATATTTCAGAGTATAATCCTCATACAGTACCCTAATACAAATTGAATGACTGTGTTCTTTCCTAGGTGAAACCAGGGACCACATGTGTTGTGTTTGGTTTGGGTGCAATTGGAATGTCTGCTGTCATGGGTTGCAAAGTTGCTGGTGCTTCCAGGATAATTGGTGTAGACATCAATCCAACCAAATTTAGCAGAGCTAAAGAATTGGGATGTACTGATTGCCTCAATCCAAATGACAGTGACAAACCAATCCATGAAGTTATTGTGGAAATGACTGAAGGAGGAGCAGACTATGGATTTGAATGCATTGGCAAAGTTGATGTCATGGTAAGAGATAAATATATAGGAAATTTTTTAGCTTGTCATTCCTTTATCCGTATAAAACGTAATCAAAGCACAAAAAAGAGCCTACGGACTTTACTGGTACCAGGGAGGACAACATTTATAAAACCTTCATTCCGTTTATTACATGGTTAAAATATAGAAAGAGCTGACTGTAAGGCCTCATGCACACTGGATGTTTTTACAGCTGCTGTTTTTTTGGCTTCAGACATTTTTTCCTGCAGTCAATAACGTCTCCATCATGTTATCCTATGTGTCCATGCACACATAGGCTGTTATCAGCAATATTTGGCAGGCATGTTTTCTAGGTGGAAAAAACAGAACTAGTGGGTTTTAAGAGTAGTTTTTCAGCTTTAACTCTGAAAAAAGATGAAAACAGCTTAAGCACGCTGAACAACGTGGCTATTTAGCATTGATCATCATTTTTATAGTTATAGTTTTTCTAAAAGAAAAAAAGAAAAAAAAATTACAACTAAAAAATGCCTAAAGATGCTAAAAACTCACTCTACAAATACAGCTTTCTACAGCTAACATTACTGGCTTTTTTAATAAAGTCCAGTGTGCATGACCTGCGTAGCCCAACAGTCCCCCTCTCAATAATGTCCCATACCAGCCCTTATATATCTATAATAATGAGACCACACCTTTTCTTTGGAGTAAAATGGCCACAACAGCCTTTTATTAAACATAACCAAAATATTTTACTCCCTCCAAAATATGTATATAAATATATAAATATATAAATATATATCTACAACTGTAAACCAAAACCTTGAACAACTTTTATCAACTCCAGTCTGGTGATCTCTGACGGTGACCCACTTTAATTCCAAAAACACCAACCTCACTGCTTTACCTTTTTACCATACCAGGCCTCACGCTGTGACCGCTCAGAGACAAACAATTCCTGCAGTGAAAAACCTCCCAGTATTCCGTCCACCGTTCGGGAATACAACTGAGGGGCCCATAATACCAATGAGCCCCCCCCACCCTTTTATATCACCTCTGTTTTACCGCCACCGTCAAAGACCACCAGAAATCTCACGCAGCAGCCCCCCAAAGGGCCGACTTCACTGTTGTGACGAACAGCCCACTGCACCTGAAAGACAGAAAACAAACACAACGAAAACACCAGCAATCAAACCAACAACTCATACCCAAACATGCTATCCAGTAGGGAGGGAGGGTGGGAAAACTGCCTCCTCTGATGTCTTCCCCTCGAGACTGGTCCCGTTCCGGCTCCGCCCCCCTTTTATATGGCTCCTCCCCCTTGCGTGTTTCTCTTCCTCCACCTATCCTCTGTCTTGGTGTCTCTAGGCACCCGGTCATGCCCGCCCCTCCATTACCCCTCCCCTTCAGTACGTGTCATTCCGGGGCTCCCTTGACCTGCGTAGCCCAACAGTCCCCCTCTCAATAATGTCCCATACCAGCCCTTATATATCTATAATAATGAGACCACACCTTTTCTTTGGAGTAAAATGGCCACAACAGCCTTTTATTAAACATAACCAAAATATTTTACTCCCTCCAAAATATGTATATAAATATATAAATATATAAATATATATCTACAACTGTAAACCAAAACCTTGAACAACTTTTATCAACTCCAGTCTGGTGATCTCTGACGGTGACCCACTTTAATTCCAAAAACACCAACCTCACTGCTTTACCTTTTTACCATACCAGGCCTCACGCTGTGACCGCTCAGAGACAAACAATTCCTGCAGTGAAAAACCTCCCAGTATTCCGTCCACCGTTCGGGAATACAACTGAGGGGCCCATAATACCAATGAGCCCCCCCCACCCTTTTATATCACCTCTGTTTTACCGCCACCGTCAAAGACCACCAGAAATCTCACGCCACAGCCTGAAAAGGGTGACCACCTTACCCTTGAGGGCAACCCCACACCCTCAAAGCTTGTTGGATCCCCCCCCTGTAAACCCAAAGACCACAGGTCAATCCCGACATCCGTGAGATGAACCCCATCCCCCCTTAGGTACAGACCCACATTGGACTCCAGTTCCCTGTGCCTGATCACCAGTAGTGATGGCCGAACGGTTCGCCCGGCGGTCGTTTCGCGGCGAATTTCCGACTTTCGCCGTCCGCGGGTTCGAACGCCTTTTTCCGTCGTTCGCCCCGGCGGACTTACGTGTTTAATGTATACAAGAACTTTAACCTTTCGTGACACGTTTATCATGTGTTACAGGACAACCAATTGAGACATGACAGCTCATGGACACTTGGACATTCCCCCTAACCTATAAATACACCCGATCCGGTGGCCATTTTACATTCTTTCTTCTGTCACTGTAGGGAAAGGATCCTGTGTGGAGTAGGGACAGAGAAAACGCTAGCTATTTGGTACACAAAAGTTCTTTTCAGGACTGGTATAGGTGTTAGGTCAGCAGCCTGAGTTTCTTTTGTCAGTTTAGATAAAGGGACAGAGCGCTGTATGCTGCTATTTTAGGGACAGCTCAGCCAGATTAGTCTTTCTTCATCATCATCATCATCATCATCATTAGCTGTTACTATCAGGTCCACAAAAGAGCTGTTCCAGCTAATCGTTCCAGCCTACTCTTTTTTGCCAATTTGTATAGGGACAGGCAGGAAGCAGTGTGTCAGGCAGTGAGGATAATTTTAAAGACTTGCTGTTACTATTAGTTCCACAAAGGTTCTTTTCAGGACTGGTATCAGTGGTACGGTAATAGGCTTGTACACGTATAATATTCTTTCTTCCAAATATAGAAAGAATATTATACTTGACTGCTGCCCTTCTGCTGCAGTCTGCTAATCATTCACAACTCACTTGTTCCACAAAGCTCTTTATCAGGACTGGTAACTTGGTCTGTCTAGGGTGCTACGGTACATAGGCTTGGGTGCGGTACAGTCTGCTGTTCTGTAAGGACCGCTATCGGTCCACAATACATAGGGTTGCCGTGCACTACTGCTGACCGCTGCCCTATACTGCAGCAGTCCTTCATTGGTATAGGGACTGACGTACAGTCTGCTAATCACTAACACACAACCTGCTTGGTCCACAAAAGTTCTTATAAGGACTGGTAACTTGGTATAGGGTGCTACGGTACATAGGCCTGAGTGCGTTACAGTCTGCTGTTCTGTAAGGACCGCTATCGGTCCACAATACATAGGGTTGCCGTGCACTACTGCTGACCGCTGCCCTATACTGCAGCAGTCCTTCAGCGGTATAGGGACTGACGCACAGTCTGCTAAACACTAACACACAACCTGCTTGGTCCACAAAAGTTTTTATAAGGACTGGTAACTTGGTATAGGGTGCTACGGTACATAGGCCTGAGTGCAGTACAGTCTGCTGTTCTGTAAGGACCGCTATCGGTCCACAATACATAGGGTTGCCGTGCACTACTGCTGACCGCTGCCCTATACTGCAGCAGTCCTTCATTGGTATAGGGACTGACGTACAGTCTGCTAATCACTAACACACAACCTGCTTGGTCCACAAAAGTTCTTATAAGGACTGGTAACTTGGTATAGGGTGCTACGGTACATAGGCCTGAGTGCGTTACAGTCTGCTGTTCTGTAAGGACCGCTATCGGTCCACAATACATAGGGTTGCCGTGCACTACTGCTGACCGCTGCCCTATACTGCAGCAGTCCTTCATTGGTATAGGGACTGACGTACAGTCTGCTAATCACTAACACACAACCTGCTTGTTCCACAAAAGTTCTTATAAGGACTGGTAACTTGGTATAGGGTGCTACGGTACATAGGCTTGAGTGCGGTACAGTCTGCTGTTCTGTAAGGACCGCTATCGGTCCACAATAGATAGGGTTGACGTGCACCACTGCTGACCGCTGCCCTATACTGCAGCAGTCCTTCAGCGGTATAGGGACTGACGTACAGTCTGCTAAACACTAATACACAACCTGCTTGGTCCACAAAAGTTCTTATAAGGACTGGTAACTTGGTATAGGGTGCTACGGTACATAGGCTTGAGTGCGGTACAGTCTGCTGTTCTGTAAGGACCGCTATCGGTCCACAATAGATAGGGTTGACGTGCACCACTGCTGACCGCTGCCCTATACTGCAGCAGTCCTTCAGCGGTATAGGGACTGACGCACAGTCTGCTAAACACTAACACACAACCTGCTTGGTCCACAAAAGTTTTTATAAGGACTGGTAACTTGGTATAGGGTGCTACGGTACATAGGCCTGAGTGCGTTACAGTCTGCTGTTCTGTAAGGACCGCTATCGGTCCACAATACATAGGGTTGCCGTGCACTACTGCTGACCGCTGCCCTATACTGCAGCAGTCCTTCATTGGTATAGGGACTGACGTACAGTCTGCTAATCACTAACACACAACCTGCTTGGTCCACAAAAGTTCTTATAAGGACTGGTAACTTGGTATAGGGTGCTACGGTACATAGGCCTGAGTGCGTTACAGTCTGCTGTTCTGTAAGGACCGCTATCGGTCCACAATACATAGGGTTGCCGTGCACTACTGCTGACCGCTGCCCTATACTGCAGCAGTCCTTCAGCGGTATAGGGACTGACGCACAGTCTGCTAAACACTAACACACAACCTGCTTGGTCCACAAAAGTTCTTATAAGGACTGGTAACTTGGTATAGGGTGCTACGGTACATAGGCCTGAGTGCAGTACAGTCTGCTGTTCTGTAAGGACCGCTATCGGTCCACAATACATAGGGTTGCCGTGCACTACTGCTGACCGCTGCCCTATACTGCAGCAGTCCTTCATTGGTATAGGGACTGACGTACAGTCTGCTAATCACTAACACACAACCTGCTTGTTCCACAAAAGTTCTTATAAGGACTGGTAACTTGGTATAGGGTGCTACGGTACATAGGCTTGAGTGCGGTACAGTCTGCTGTTCTGTAAGGACCGCTATCGGTCCACAATAGATAGGGTTGACGTGCACCACTGCTGACCGCTGCCCTATACTGCAGCAGTCCTTCAGCGGTATAGGGACTGACGTACAGTCTGCTAAACACTAATACACAACCTGCTTGGTCCACAAAAGTTCTTATAAGGACTGGTAACTTGGTATAGGGTGCTACGGTACATAGGCTTGAGTGCGGTACAGTCTGCTGTTCTGTAAGGACCGCTATCGGTCCACAATAGATAGGGTTGACGTGCACCACTGCTGACCGCTGCCCTATACTGCAGCAGTCCTTCAGCGGTATAGGGACTGACGTACAGTCTGCTAAACACTAATACACAACCTGCTTGGTCCACAAAAGTTCTTATAAGGACTGGTAACTTGGTATAGGGTGCTACGGTACATAGGCTTGAGTGCGGTACAGTCTGCTGTTCTGTAAGGACCGCTATAGGTCCACAATAGATAGGGTTGACGTGCACCACTGCTGACCGCTCACCTATACTGCAGCAGTCCTTCAGCGGTATAGGGACTAAGAGTTTTGTCACAGGGTCATTTAAAAAATGACATGCAGAGGAAGAGGCAGGCCCTTCCGCAGGGGTGGTAGGGGTAGGGCAGGAGCAACAGGCTTGAGCCAAAGTGGGAAGTTGCAGAAGGTGCGTTCAATTACTTTAAAGGATGCACCAGACTTGGTTGAGTGGCTCGCTCAGCCTTACTCTTCTGCACCCTCCTCATCCTCTCGATCTGCACCCTCTTCTTCACTCTCTGCTATGTGCACCCCCAAAGACACTACCACCAACAACACGACCACCACCACCACCACCACATACCTTCCGCTTGAGTCACTGGAATTATTTTCCGATCCATATCAAGAGGACATTTCTGATGCGCAGCCACTCTTGGTATTGGATCAGGAAGAGGAGGTAGCAACAAGCGCTACTCAGCAGTCTGACGCCAGTACCCAGATCAGCCCAAGGAGGAGGTTGGTCCCCGGTGTTGCTGCCTACTCTACTTATAGCGGTGGGGAAGGTGACGTTGATGATGACGTGTCTAGTGATGTCACGTGGGTGCCCACAAGAGAGGAAGAGGAGGGGAGTTCAGAGGGAGATATGGACCAGCAGATAGGGAGGAGAAGCAGCAATGACTTACATTGCACAGCAGGGACAAAGCAGACTGCAAATGTATCAGGAGCGAGTCATCGACCATGTACGGTCACATCTGGCGCTCCCAGGACACCGGCACATGGCTCCGCAGTGTGGGCTTTTTTTAACGTGTCCGCTGCTGACAATAGCGTTGCCATCTGCAATCTTTGCAGTCAACGCGTTAGTCGCGGTAAGCCCAATACTCACCTAGGGACGACCGCCTTAAGAAGGCACATGAGCAGCCATCACCGAGCCCAGTGGGAGCAACGGAACACACAAAGCCACACTGCAGGCTCTCACCGTCCAGCCTCGTCTTCTACTTCTCCTTCTCCTCTCTCCTCACAATTGTCCTCCACTCCACCTTCCATCACGCCAAGCTCACATTTTTCTGCAAAAAGGCAGGCTTCCGTGGGCCTAATGTTTGAGCGTAAAAAAATGATGACGCCGGATAACCCTCTTGCCCAACGGTTGGCGGCTGGCTTGTCAGAACTCATAGCCCGCCAACTACTGCCATATAAACTGGTGGACTCGGAGGCCTTTCGCAAATTTGTGGCCATTGGAACACCACAATGGAAGGTCCCAGGAAGGAAGTATTTCTCAGAGAAGGGCATCCCAGAGCTATATGGCCATGTTCAGCGGCAAGTGAATGTATCTCTGGCACACAGTGTCGGTGCCAAGATACATCTGACCACAGACACGTGGTCTAGCAAACACGGGCAGGGAAGGTATATCAGTTTTACTGCCCACTGGGTGAACCTTCTGACGGCCGTCAAGCATGTAACCCGTGGCACCCGTGTAGATTTGGTTTTACCGCCACGGATTGCATGCAGGCCTGACTCTTCTTCTCCTCCTCCTACTCCATCCTCCTCCCTCTCCTCCTCAGCTGCCTCCTCCTTTTCCGCTGCTAGCGTCTCTTCCACTGCACCGCCCAAGCTCCCCAGAACCTATTCCACATGCCAGGTGAGACGTTGCCATGCCGTGCTGCGTCTGTTGTGCCTGGAAGCAAAGAGCCACACTGGCCCGGCACTCCTTTCAGCTTTGCGTTCACAGGCAGATGAGTGGCTAACACCGCTCAATTTGACAGTTGGTAAAGTGGTGTGTGACAACGGTGCCAATCTGCTTAGCGCATTGAAACAGGGCAAAATCACGCACGTGCCGTGCATGGCACACGTCTTAAACTTGGTCGTGCAGCGATTCCTTGTCAAATACCCTGGGGTCCAGGACATCTTGCGGCAGGCAAGGAAAATCTCGGCCCATTTCAGAAGATCTTACACGGCCATGGCTCGCCTTGCTGACATTCAGCGGCGACACCATCTGCCGGTCAGACGTCTTATTTGCGATTGCCCGACGCGATGGAACTCAACCTTCTATATGCTTGATAGGCTGCTCCAGCAGAAACGTGCAGTTAACGTCTACCTGTATGAACTCTGCGAAAGAAACGGTTCTGGGGAGCTGGGTTTTTTTTCACCGCGCCAGTGGCTGCTCATGCGCGACACATGCAGACTTCTGCGGCCATTTGAGGAGATCACCAAACTGGTCAGTCGCAGCCATGGCGCCATCAGTGACATGGTACCTTATGCCTTCTTTCTGGAGCGTGCATTGCGTCGTGTCATTGATCAGGCTGTGGAGGAGCAGGAGCGGGAAGATGAGGAAGTCGCAATGCTGGATGAATTCCCAGGGGGGGCTACTCTATCTGAGACAAGTCAACAACAGGAGTCTGATGAGGAGTCAGAGGAGGATGGTGCCGGGGCGGATGAGCAGGAGCAAGAAGAGCATGCTTTAAACCTTTCTGGGATCCCTGTTGTGCGAGGATGGGGAGAGGAGAATGAAGAGGACGACATTATCCTGGATGATGAGCAGGAGCCAGGCCACCACACCGCTTCCACTTTAGTGCAAATGGGGGCCTTCATGCTCCAGTGTTTTAATAGGGACCCCCGTATAAAAAGCATGAGGGTCAAGGACCAGTACTGGGTGGCAACGTACTTAGACCCCCGGTACAAACACAAAATGGCGGAAATGTTACCGCCGTCGCAGAGGGCTGTCAGAATGCAGCACTTCCAGGCCTTGCTTCGAGAAATGCTGCATTCTGCTTTTGCGTGCGCTGGCAGAGGAGCAATTCCCACTCCCAGAGAAGGATTTGCGGGTACCAATCCAACAGCGCCTGCAAGAAGAGGCCGGTTTGAAGATGTGTTGGTGACTTCGGATATGAGGTCATTCTTTCAGCCGACCCATCGACAGGTGTCATCCGGATCCAGCATCAGGGAACGCCTAGACCGTCAGGTGTCCGACTACATTGGGTTAACGGCCGATGTGGACGCTCTGAGGAGTGATGAACCCCTAGACTACTGGGTGGGCAGGCTTGACCTCTGGCCAGAGCTTGCCCAATTTGCAATCGAACTGTTGGCTTGCCCCTCATCCAGTGTCCTGTCCGAAAGGACGTTCAGCGCAGCAGGGGGGATTGTGACCGATAAGCGTACTCGCCTAGCTCACCACAGTGTTAACTACCTCACATTTCTAAAAATGAATGAGGCATGGATCTCGGAGGAATTCAACACATGTGATCAGTAGACCATGTATATGTCTATAAACAATTTTTGGAATCAAGCACACAGACCTTCTTAATTCATTTGGCTCACTTCCCTGACCCAAAAAAGCACACCGTACTATATGCCCCTACCCTCCTCTTTGAAGAGGTTGAGCGGTGTCATATTTCTACTGGGGCTGCTTATTATGAGGGGTTCCCACCATCCCTGTGCTGTGCTGACTTCCTCCTGGGTGTTCTTATTATGAGGGGCTCCCACCATCCCTGTGCTGTGCTGACTTCCTCCTGGGGGTTCTTATTATGAGGGGATCACACCATCCCTGTGCTGTGCTGACTTCCTCCTGGGGCTGCTTACGGTGCTGCTGTCAGCGCTGTATGTCACGGAGCTGCTGTCAGCGCTGTATGTCACGGAGCTGCTGTCAGCGCTGTATGTCACGGAGCTGCTGTCAGCGCTGTATGTCACGGAGCTGCTGTCAGCGCTGTATGTCACGGAGCTGCTGTCAGCGCTGTATGTCACGGAGCTGCTGTCAGCGCTGTATGTCACGGAGCTGCTGTCAGCGCTGTATGTCACGGAGCTGCTGTCAGCGCTGTATGTCACGGAGCTGCTGTCAGCGCTGTATGTCACAGAGCTGCTGTCAGCGCTGTATGTCACGGTGCTGCTGTCAGCGCTGTATGTCACGGAGCTGCTGTCAGCGCTGTATGTCACGGAGCTGCTGTCAGCGCTGTATGTCACGGAGCTGCTGTCAGCGCTGTATGTCACGGAGCTGCTGTCAGCGCTGTATGTCACGGAGCTGCTGTCAGCGCTGTATGTCACGGTGCTGATGTCAGTGCTCTGTATTACGGTGCTGCTGTCAGTGCTCTGTATCTCCTGCACCCTCTTGTTTGCCTACCCTGGTCCCTGACCTTCCCTCTCCTCCATTGCCTTCATTAGCTCCATAGTCCTGAATTGTCAGAACAATTTCCCAAATAAAAAAAAAATGCTTGTAGTTATCGATCCCAAATTCACCTCATACATGTATTATGCTATTGTCCAGGTGGTGGGACTACGTGCTACCCCCTAATAATTACCCCGTGGCCGCAAATTCGACCTAAAGGTTTGCGAAATTCGCCTCCCATTGAAGTCAATGGAGCCCGCGGCGAACGGTCGTTTTCGCGAACGTTTGTGTCCGTTCGCGTTTCGCGTTCGCGAAACGTCCCGTCGGAAGTTCGTCCATCACTAATCACCAGCCCTCCATTCTGAATCACGAATCTCCCCACCACCTTATTCACCCGGATCCTCGTCTTCTGAATGCTGGCCACTGACCTTGCCCATCTCCACTGCGTCCGGGCGACAATATCCGACCACAGCAGGATCGTACTGGGAAACCTAGCACGCAGCTTCAGAAAATCCGCCTTAATGTCATTCAGTAAATCCCGGACTTTCCGGGCTCCCAAGTCATTCCCCCCAGCATGCAGAACCAACACATCCGGGGGCCCATGCAGCCACACGAACCTTTCAACCACACTCACCACCCTCTCCCACCGCATTCCTGGTATCCCCAACCATCGCAATTCCGCTTCTGCCCTGGAAATCCCCAGTTGCCTCCCCGCAGGTCTCATGTCTCCTCTCCTGGCCCCCCAACACACGTAGGAGTGGCCCACGATCCAAACGAGGCGCGGTGAACCTCCATCTGAAACGAGAAACCAAAACCTGCTGATCCCCGAAAAACAATAACCCCACAGCAAAACCACTAACCACTGCCCTTACCACCCCACGGAGATCCCAACCCTACCCCCGTGGAAAAAACTCCATCAGTCCCAGGAACGGTTCCTGTATCGCATTCCGTATTACCAACCAACCAGGAATACAACTAAGGGCCATCCCACTCCCTGGACCGCCCAACCGCTAACTGAGGTCGAACGTATGACCTAAACCTACGCGACTCCCAACGACCAATCCTTCGTACCGCCGCCTCATCCAACCCGCACCGGGCCGCCTCTGTGGCCGCCCCGATGCGGAAGGAGTGTGAAGCATATTCCGACTCCTCCCAACCATTAAGCGCCAAACTTCGCCGGAAAACCGCCACGAACTGGAATCTGGACAGGAAAGACCCGTCCGCGTGGACAAGGAATGGACCCGGACTCCCCGGCCTAACCGCTCGGTAACTCCGAACCGCTTCTACCGGGCAAACCTGTGACCCTGCCAAACTGAATAAGCAAATGTTCACACCCCTACCCCGTTGGTCCGTCTTCGAACGCCTAAGAGTTATCTCCACCACTGATCCTGCCACCCGAACATCATGATCCCCCAGCCCCCCAGGAACTTTCCGGGACGGGCTGACCAACTCCCCAATCCGAAAAGCCCCGTAAAAGGCCAATGAAAAGGCCGCCGTGAACAACCGCACCTCGAACGGAGACGTGCAAACCGAAACCAATGTACCACAAATGGCCACCAAGACCCCAAACGTCACCGGACGTCTCGTGTCCCCCCTCTTCGACTGCTTCCGAAAACCCTTCAGCATCTGCCGTATCCAAAAACCCTTTGACCAATCCTCCGACCCCAACAACTTAAAAAGGAATGACAAGCCCGCCAGTTTCCGATCGATCACTGCCGCCGAGCGCCCACTCTCCACGTTCCGGACCACAAAATAAAGTGCCAGCAAGCGCCCATCCCCGGCTCCCCCAGTTCCGTCCACCTCTCGCACCAACTCCTGCCATTCCCGCCATACCTTCACGTATGCCGTCCAGGTAGCCCCACTTACAGACCTGCGTATCCAGCCCGCGGCGACTCCAAGGGCAGCGCCCAAATCCACCCCGGGCACGGAATCCCGACTGCCTCCGCTCCAGGTGCCAGTTCCCGGAACTTGTCCCACTGGAAACGAGACAGGGAGTCAGCTAAGGCATTCTCCACCCCAGGTATATGCACAGCATACAAAAACACATTCAAACGCAGGCACCTAAGGACCAATTGGCGCAACAGTCTGATAACAGGAGGGGAGGAGGCAGACATGCGATTCACCACCTGCACCACACCCATGTTGTCACAGTTGATGCGCAGCTTCAAATTCCTGCAACTCTCCCCCCACAGCTCCAGAGCCAACACAATCGGAAAGAGTTCCAGCAACACCAGGTTACCCAGGAAACCCGCTTCCTTCCACGAGCGCGGCCAAGGTTCCGCACTCCACCTGCCCTGGAAAAACGCACCATAGCCCGTAGACCCTGCTGCGTCGGTGACCAATGCGACATCGAAGTTGCTCACCGGCCCCGACATCCACACCGCCCTGCCGTTATAGGAGGACAAGAAATCATGCCACACCCCCAAGTCATCCCGGTGCTCCTCCGTCAACCGAATGTAGTGCGTGGGCGCCCGCACCCCCGCCGTCGCCGCCGACAGCCGCCGGCAGAACACCCGGCCCATCGGGATGATGCGGCACGCAAAGTTCAGTTTGCCCAGCAAGGACTGCAAGGTCGTCAGCTGAACCTTCCGACGGCCCTGAATCTCCCGAATCGCCCGCTGCAAATCCGCCAACTTGTCATCCGGCAACCTGCACTCCATAGCCGCCGAATCTATCACTATACCCAAGAAACTCAACACCCCCACTGGGCCCTCCGTCTTTTCGGCCGCCAATGGCACCCCAAAAACGCCTGCGATGTGCTGCAACGTGGACAAGAGAATCGCACACACAGCGGAGGCATGGGGGCCGATGCAGAGAAAATCGTCCAAGTAGTGAATGATTGACTCAATGCCGGAAACATCCCGCACCACCCACTCCAGGAACGAACTAAACTGCTCGAACACGGAGCAAGAAACGGAGCAGCCCATAGGCAAACACTTGTCCACGTAGAACTGCTCCCGCCAGTGACAACCCAACCATCGAAAACTGTCCGGGTGCACCGGCAGCAACCGGAAAGCCGACTCAATGTCCGCCTTGGCCATGAGCGCTCCCCGGCCGTAGCGCCGCACCCACCGAACAGCCGCGTCAAATGACGTATACGACACCGCACAGACGTCCGGGTCAATGAAATCATTGACCGAACCCCCCTTTGGAAACGACAAGTGGTGTATGAGCCGAAACTTGCCCGGCTCCTTCTTGGGGACAACCCCCAAGGGGGACACCACCAGCGAGTCCCACGGCTTAACCGTAAACGGCCCCCCCATCCGACCCAGCGCCACTTCCTTCCCCAACTTTTCGTCCACCACCGTAGGGTGCTGCAAGGCCGACCTGAGGTTTCGCGCCACCGGCGGCACCACCTTCAAGTCACAGGGAATCCGGAAACCCTCCCGGAACCCCTCGGCCAGCAGCCGCGCAGCCACCCTGTCCGGGTACCTACTTAGGAAAGGAAGCATCCTTTCCACCCTCACCGGCGTCTTCCCTCTTGTTAGCAGCGTCGCCGGGACGCTTTCCCCTTTTAAAGCAGCGAGACAGGGCGTGAGCCCCCCCGCAGCCGGAACACTCGTGCTTGAACCGGCACGCACTTCCAAACTTGCAGGCACCCTCGTTAAAAGACCAGCACACCCCCCACTTCTTTCCGGCCGACAGTCCTGAGGAGGGTGTACCCCCGGCCCCCCCCTGAAAAAACTGAGGCGGGGCCCGGGCGGAGGACATCAGCCTCATCCAGAGGCTGATGTCCTTGTGATCCCACCGCAACTCCTGACGCACCGCCTTCCGCTGCCGGAACTGTTCGTCGTACCGGAGCCATGCCACCCCCCCGTACACCCGGTGTGCCTCCCCAATGGCGTCCATATAGCAAAACAACGCCGAGCAGTGCTCGGGGTTCTTTTCGCCGATGACGCTCGCCAAAATCGCGAACGCCTGCAACCAATTCGCAAACGTACGCGGTATCAGCCTATAACGCCTCTTTTCCTCATCGTCTTTTTTCGTGTCATTGGGCTTGACCCGATCCAAATTGAATTTTTCCAGTGGGAGCAGCGAGAATATCTCCACATACTCACCTTTTGCAATTTTCTCCCGCACCTCCGGCTTCAGGTGCGCCCCGAGCGGTCCCTCGAAGCAGACGTACACCTCACAACGCGCCGCATCCCCAATCCGAACCACATCAGTACGGCTGGGTGTCGCGGCCGCCTCCTCCCCACCGGACCCCCCGCCCACCACCGGCACCGCCGTTGCGGACGCCGCGGGTTCCCCACCCGCAGCCGGCGGGACCCCCGCCGCCCCCGCTACCTTACCAGCCCCCCAAGGCGCCGTCAGGGCAGGAGATCCCCCATCCCCCCCAAACCTGTCCACCAAAACCCGCAATCCCTCCAACAAACCCTGCATGGGCGGCGCGGGCCCCGGGTCCACCTGACCCGACCCCGCCACCGACACCCCACCCAGCGGCGCCGGAGGCGCCGCTGAACCAGCCGCCCCTTGCACCACCCCCAGCAACCCCTGCAAAACATCAGAGAAAACAGTAGGTACTGACTTACCGGGCCGACCAGGAACACGTCCCGCAGCCCTTTGCCGCTCTCCACCGCCGGGGGAACCACGTCGTCTTCAGCGGACAGTTCTCCCTCCGACCGGTCCTCCTCTTCCCTCTCCGCAGGCGCCAGAAGCCCCCTGGGCGATCCGCTCCCAGAGGCCGCAGTAAGCAGGTGGCTGGGAAGATCCTTCACCACAGGGGCCTTGCTCCCAGACTGGCGTAGTGAACCAGACCTAGGGCGCCCCCCCGCACCACCCCTGGGCGTCAGTCCTCCAGTCTGTCCATCAAGTAAGCCCGCATCCGCCCGGCGCCCCCCACCCACCGCCCGTGCCCCCCTGTAGGCCGACTCTGTCCGTCTTGCAGAACCCTCCGCACCGCTGGCTGTCCCCCTGCTCGTGCAGGGCCCCCCACAGGGGTCCCCCACGCGAACGGTCGCCGGGCTGGACGGCGGGGAGCCGGCGCCATCTTGGCCCGTGGCCCCGCCCCCCGGGGTAGGCCGGCGGCGTGCAGACCGCCCCAGGCCCCGATCGTCCTGCTGTCTCCGTTTTGCGGGGGGGACCGACCTGTCCGCCCCCGGGCTCCGCCGATCACGAGGTGGCCGAGGGGCGGGTCCCGGCGAAAAGCGCGCCGGAGGCCGAGACCTCCGGGCCCGCAGCACCGGCTCCCCGCTACTCGTGCCTGCCTCCGTCTCACCCATCCAGCGCTCCACCTGCTCGGTTAGCCACTCCGAACCCCGCACCTCCGCTTGAGCCCGCAGCCGCTCCAACACGTGCTCGATCGCCGCCATTTTGCCCAGAGAGGAGCAGCGCTGGAAAACTGCCTCCTCTGATGTCTTCCCCTCGAGACTGGTCCCGTTCCGGCTCCGCCCCCCTTTTATATGGCTCCTCCCCCTTGCGTGTTTCTCTTCCTCCACCTATCCTCTGTCTTGGTGTCTCTAGGCACCCGGTCATGCCCGTCCCTCCATTACCCCTCCCCTTCAGTACGTGTCATTCCGGGGCTCCCTTGAGGCCTAATGGGTGAGGCAAACATTAAGTGATAATGCTTCTTATTTTTCTGTTCGTTGTATCTTACTATTTTGACCTTAGGCTTATTATGCTCCCTAGCGGATTGTTTGTTAAGCTAGTTAACATGTTGCAGACATGCTCTTTCTGAATTCATTTGGAAGCTTTATGTGTCTTCTATTGTAAGCTGCCTTAACTACTATTTGCAGCCTAATGTTTTGTAATTTGTACAATTTGTCTTTTTCAATAAAACATCTATGGAACAAAAACATATATATATTCAAAGATTAAAATCAGAACGGGAAATTAATCCCAAACATATACAGTAGTTACATCTCTTATAATAGCGTGTACCAAAATATAGCGTTCAGACAACTTATTTGTCTGAAACAAGAGGACCTCTTGGATTGTTTTAGACAAAAGAACAGTGGCGGCTGGTGCTGAAAATGTTTTGGGGGTTCCACAGAAACTGAAAAACTGTTAGTAATGCAGGACTGTAAATAGCCATTTATCAGGTGATTATATATCATTATTGCTAGATAAAACGGTGTCCATCAATTGCAGCTTCACTGTGCCCATCAAATGCAGCCTGTGCCCATCAATTTCAGCCTCACTGTGCCCGTCATATGCAGCCTCACAGTGCACGTCATATGCAGCCTCATTGTGGCAATCATATGCAGCCTTACTGTGCTCATCAATTGCAGTCTCACTGTGCCCGTCATATGCAGCCTTACTGTGCCCATCAATTGCAGACTCACTGTGCTTATCATATGCAGCCTCACTGTGACCATCAATTGCAGTCTCACTGTTCCCATCATATGCGGCCTCTCTGTGCCTGTTGCAGTAGGCCAATCACATCCACATTTCAAGTAAAAGAAAAAAAACACCAAATATAAGTTGTCCTCAG
Organism: Lithobates pipiens; assembly: GCF_037356315.1. NCBI lineage: Eukaryota > Metazoa > Chordata > Amphibia > Anura > Ranidae > Lithobates > Lithobates pipiens. Next base: position 268,830,199 of record NW_027507718.1, on the reverse strand, counting down.
CAGAGCCCCCTTTACATCAAATGCCTCAATCAGAGTCCCCCTTTACCAGTGGCGTAACTAGAACCTTCAGGGCCCCGATGCAAGAAACCATGAAACCATGAAGGGCCCCCCTGAACCCCAGCCAGGGCCCTTCCCTTCGAGTCCGGCGGTGGAACTCCAGGGCGTGGTCACAGGTATGACCTTTGTGAGCCCTGTAGTTCCACCACTGGTATCAGTCATTTATTTTATTTATTTTTTTTACATTTTTAGGTGCCCCATTGGGGGACTGTCCCTAGGCAGGATGGGGTCCCCGTCCCCAGAAGAGATGAGGACCTTTTCTCCAGGGCAGATGAAGTTACTGCCCCCAGGTGAGAAAGGGTCCCTGTCCCCAGGGGAGGTGGGGGTCCCTGTCCCCAGGGGGAGATGGAGGGGGTATGTAATAGTGTGTGGGGGATGGGGTCCTCTCACTCACCATGACCAAGCTGTAGGCCGCGCACTCATCCATGTTGGCCTTAGCTCCATCCAGTGTGTTGGACGGGCGATCAGCATATCTCCCAGAAAGACCTTTCATCATCTGTGTATGAAGGGGGAGGAGGGGGGCTGGCAGACAAGCCTGCAGTGTCCCCCGGGGGGCTCTCATAGGGCTGTACTGCATCTGTGTGCTTAAAGTTTGTTTGCTCAGGAGAAGTATGTAGTGCAGTGTAGACCGGACTCGGGGGGGGGGGGGGGCGTGACTCTGGCTGGGGAGAACAGACATCGGACTGAGGGGCAATGCATGGAGCAGGAGAGGGGTACTCTGAGGAGCCGGCCGGGGACACAGGTCATGCAGGGAATGCACAACTAAAGAGCAGCCAGTGCGATAGTCAAGCATGGAGCTCTGCTAGTCACCCTCCACCTCCAGCCACCTGTGTGCATGGTGCATGGTGCACTGGTACCCCTAGCTGCCTATGCTGCTGCCGGCCATATGTAGAGGGGGCTGCATGGGCCCCCTACATCACAGGGCCCGGTTGCGGTCGCGACTGCTGCACCCTCTATAGTTACGCCCCTGCCCTTTACAGCAGGTGCCCCCCTTTACATCAGATGTTCCTTTATAACAGATGCCCCATCAGCATCCCCCTATACATCAGGTGTCTTCATCAGAGTCCCCTTTTACATCAGGTATCTCAATCAGAGTCCTCCTTTACAGCAGGTACCCCCCTTTACATCAGATGTCCCAATCCGAGTCCTCCTTTACAACAGGTGTACCCATCAGCATCCCCCTATACATCAGGTGTCCTCATCAGAGTTCCCCTTTACATCAGGTGTCCCAATCAGAATCCCCCTTTATAGCAGGTACTCCCCTTTACATCAGATGTCATCATCAGAGTCCCCCTTTACAGCAGGTGTCCCCATCAGAGTTCCCATTTACACCACGTGTCCCAATAGGAGTCTCCCTTTACAGCAAGTATGCCCCTTTACAGCAGATGTCTCCAGCAGAGTTCCCCATTACAGCTGATGTCCCCATCAGAGTCAACTTTTACAGCAGATATCCCCATTAGAGTCCCCCTTTACAGCAGGTGTCCCCCTTTACAGCAGGTGTCCCCCATCAGAGTCCTCCTTTACAGCAGGTGTCCCCATCAGAGTCCCCCTTTACAGCAGATGTCCCCATAAGAGTCCTCTTTTCCAGAAAGTGTCACCATCAGAGTCCCCCTTTGCAGCAGGTGTCCCCATCAATGCCCCCCTTTATATCAGATGTCACATCAGAGCCCCCCTTTACAGCAGATGTCCCCATCAGAGCCCCCCCTTTACATCAGATGTCACCATCAGAGTCCCCCTTTACATCAGATGTCACCATCAGAGCCCCTTTACAGCAGATGTCATCAGAGTCCCCTTTACAGCAGATGTCATCAGAGCACCCCTTTACATCAGATGTCATCATCAGAGCCCCCTTTACAGCAGATGTCATCAGTGCACCCCTTTACATCAGATGTCACCATCAAAGCCCCCCTTTACAGCAGATGTTACCATCAGAGCACCCCATTACAGCAGATGCCCCCATCAGAGCCCCCCTTTACAACAGATATCACCATCAGGGCCCCTTTTACATCAGATGTTACCATCAGACCCCAATTTACAGCAGATGTCATCAGAGCACCCCTTTACATCAGATGTCAACATCAGAGTCCTCCTTTACAGCAGGTGTTCCCATCAGAGTTCCCATTTACATCAGGTGTCCCAATCAGAGTCTCTCTTTACAGCAGGTATGCCCCTTTACAGCAGATGTCCCCATCAGAGTTCCCCTTTACAGCTGATGTCCCCATCAGTGTCAACCTTTACAGCAGATGTCCCTATTAGAGTCCCCCTTTACAGCAGGTGTCCCCATCAGAGCCCCCCTTTACAGCAGATGTCCCCATAAGAGTCCTCTTTTACAGAAAGTGTCACCATCAGAGTCCCCCTTTACAGCAGGTGTCCCCATTAATGCCACTCTTTATATCAGATGTCACATCAGAGCCCCCCCTTTGCAGCAAATGTCTCCATCAGAGTCCCTCTTTACATCAGATCTCACCATCAGAGCCCCCTTTACAGCAGATGTCATCAGAGCCCCCTTTACAGCAGATGCCATCAGAGCACCCCTTTACAGCAGATGTCCCCATCAGAGCCCCCCTTTACATCAGATGTCACCATGAGAGCCCCCTTTACAGCAGATGTCATCAAAGCCCCCCTTTACAGCAGATGTCATCAGAGCATCCCTTTACAGCAGATGTCACCAACAGAGCACCCCTTTACAGCAGATGTCATCAGAGCACCCCTTTACAGCAGATGTCACCATCAAAGCCCCCCTTTACAGCAGATGTTGCCATCAGAGCCCCCCCCTTTACAGCAAATATCACCATCAGAGCCCCTTTTACACCAGATGTCACTATCAGACCCCCGTTTACAGCAGATGTCATCAGAGCACCCCTTTACATCAGATGTCACCATCAAAGCCCCCCTTAAAACAGATGTTACCATCAGAGCACCCCATTACAGCAGATGTCCCCATCAGAGCCCCCCTTTACAGCAGATGTTACCATCAGAGCCCCTTTTACATCAGATGTCACCATCAGAACTCCCCTTTACAGCAAATGTCCCCATCAGAGCCCCCTTTTACAGCAGATGTCACCATCAGAGTCCCCTTTAGATTAGATGTCACCATCAGAGCCCCCTTTACAGCAGATGCTATCAGAGCCCCCTTTACAGCAGATGTCATCAGAGCCCCCTTTACAGCAGATGTCATCAGAGCCCCCTTTACAGCAGATGCCATCAGAGCCCCCTTTACAGCAGATGTCATCAGAGCCCCCTTTAAAGCAGATGTCATCAGAGCACCCCTTTACATCAGATGTCACCATCAGAGCCCCCTTTACAGCAGATGCCACCATCAGAGCCCCCCTTTACAGCAGATGTTACCATCAGAGCACCCCATTACAGCAGATGCCCCCATCAGAGCCCCCCTTTACAACAGATATCACCATCAGAGCCCCTTTTACATCAGATGTCACCATCAGACCACCCTTTACAGCAGATGTCATCAGAGCACCCCTTTACATCAGATGTCGCCATCAGAGTCCTCCTTTACAGCAGGTGTCCCCATCAGAGTCCCCCTTTACAGCAGATGTCCCCATAAGAGTCCTCTTTACAGCAGGTATGCCCCTTTACAGCAGATGTCCCCATCAGAGTTCCCTTTTACAGCTGATGTCCCCATCAGAGCCCCCTTTACAGCAGATGCCATCAGAGCCCCCTTTACAGCAGATGTCATCAGAGCCCCCTTTACAGCAGATGTCATCAGAGCACCCCTTTACATCAGATGTCACCATCAGAGCCCCCTTTACAGCAGATGCCACCATCAAAGCCCCCCTTTACAGCAGATGTTACCATCAGAGCACCCCATTACAGCAGATGCCCCCATCAGAGCCCCCCTTTACAACAGATATCACCATCAGAGCCCCTTTTACATCAGATGTCACCATCAGACCACCCTTTACAGCAGATGTCATCAGAGCACCCCTTTACATCAGATGTCGCCATCAGAGTCCTCCTTTACAGCAGGTGTCCCCATCAGAGTCCCCCTTTACAGCAGATGTCCCCATAAGAGTCCTCTTTACAGCAGGTATGCCCCTTTACAGCAGATGTCCCCATCAGAGTTCCCTTTTACAGCTGATGTCCCCATCAGAGTCAACCTTTACAGCAGATGCCCTCATCAGAGCCCCCCTTTACAGCAGATATCACCATCAGAGCCCCTTTTACATCAGATGTCACCATCAGAACCCCCATTTACAGCAAATGCCCCCATCAGAGTCCCCCTTTACAGCAGATGTCCCCATCAGAGTGTCCCTTTACATCAGATGTCACAATCAGAGCCCCCTTTACAGCAGATGTCATCAGAGCCCTCTTTACAGCAGATGTCATCAGAGCACACTTTACATCAGATGTCACCATCAGACCCCCTCTTTACAGCAGATGTTGCCATCAGAGCACCCCATTACAGCAGATGCCCCCATCAGAGCCCCCTTTACAGCAGATGTCATGAGAGCCCTCTTTACAGCAGATGTCATCAGAGCACCCCTTTGCATCAGATGTCACCATCAGAGCCCCCCTTTACAGCAAATGTCCCCATCAGAGTCCCCCTTTACAGCAGATGTCCCCATCAGGGTCCTCCTTTACAACAGATGTCCCCCTTCTCCCCCCTTCTTATATTCACAGCTCTCACAGCAAGTCGCCTGTCATCCATATTCAGACAGCCGGGATGAGTCAGAAAAACCGAATGCAAAGGCACAAAACCCACCAGTCACTAACCACTGCGGAGAACAATGCTATAGGAGTGTTCTGGGTGCAGATCTCAGCGCTCCGAGGACTTTCTAAAGGAAGCCAATAAAGCCTCTTGTTTGCAATCACGTGATTGGAAACACGTCATGTTTCCCATAGCAGTGGTGTGTCCAGCTCCCTGCATACACATTATTTATTTATTTTTGTATTTTTTTGTGATTGCAGCATGTCATGCACACTTAAAGTACCATTATTTATTTTATTTTTTTTATTTATTATTTTTTATTTTTTTATGACGAGTAGTTTTTTTTGGGGGGGGGGGCTGCGCCCCTCTGCCCCCTATGGGCAGGTTGTCACTGCAAAAGACGTCTTGGATTGTTGAAGACAAAGAAGTTGTCTAAATGTTCGATTTTGATAAATGCTACTGCAGTAGTTATTATATGACTATAGTATAATTACTGTAGAGGAAGAACACAATACAATAATACTTATTTATCTTAACTATGAAAAGCTATTTAAACCCTTTTCTAGAAATTTGCACAAATTATTTTTTGCTGTAGCTATGTACTTAGACCCACTTGATATTTAAAAATAAAAGTTGCAGAATGAGTGAAATCTATTACAAAGGATTTTCACAAGGACAAAGATTACACTGGGAATTACTATACAGGGTCTATATTGCAGGCATATATTTAAATTGCTTCCATATTTGTTTATATTAAAGGATTGGCTAACTTAAAAGTATAAAGACTGAGTGCAGTGTGCTGAGTCACTGTATGTGGCTTGAGAGCTCCTAAAGCCATAGGATTGATTTACTAAAAGCAAAAAGGCTGTTCACTTTGCTAAGGAAATTGTACTTTGCAAGGAAAACTCTCTCAAAGCTTAGTAAACATAGTGAAATTTCACTTCGCAAGGAAGACCCAATCACCTTTGCAAAGTGAACAGTCTATTTTCCTTTAGTAAATCAACCCTATGGCTCCTTCCAATACTTTCAGGATCTATCCATATACCTTGGAGTTTTGGAAGTTCTGGTTCTATCAAGTAAGGTAGTACCTCACATAATGGCTGTGGCATGAGTACAGACCTCAGAATTGTAAAGCACAGCCCGTATACGAACGAAGTGTAGGAGCAGGGCTGGCATGAGAAGAGCAGACTGGCATCGATTGGCTGACACAGCTGGGGGGCGGAGTCAGCGCGAGGATGCGTGCGCGCTCTACGCCCCAGCGTTCAGTTGGTGAAAGGAAGTTCACCAGGCAGGGTGGCGTCGTCTCTAGGGGAGCTTGTCCATCAGCTGCGGGCCGCGGCGGCGGCGAACGGGGAGCGGTGGCTCCACGAACAGGTGGCGGCGGCTCTCGGGGAGGTCCGGGACGGAACGAGGATGGAGGGGGATGGATCAGCCTGGGCGCAGCGTTTCCGACCGCCGGCCCGATTCTCCCCTGATTCCCCCAGGGCTCCACCCATTCGCCATGCGGGGAACACTGGCCCCGCCCCCCACGAGCCGCCCGCAAAACGGCCAGCCCGGAGGGCAGAGGAGGCCTCTGGGCGCAGATGGGAGGGTGGGCGCAGCTCAGTTAGGCCGGTGGCCGGTCTGGCGATGGCCTCCACCAGCGCGGCGGTCCGCTGCGAAGATGCTCTGGGCCCTTCTCGTAGCGCAGCTGTGGGGATGGGGCCACTCCGTCGGAGGCAGTACACAGCGGCTTCGAGGAATGCGCACGTGGTGGATGACATGATTCCTGTGGGGCGGCGGCCGCCGCACCACAGTCTGCCAGCAGCTGCGGAAGTGGGACCAAGAGGCTGGGGGAAAGCGGTGCAGAAGTCGGTGGCGGGGCAGAGCAGAGGACGGCCCAAGCGCACCTCGTCAGCAGCCCAGGCGGGGCCCTGTGGACGGATGTCGCCAAGGGATGGAGCGGCTAACCAGGACCGGTCGGAAGGCGAACTGTCGTCGTCAGCGGAGGAGGGACCGAGTGGCGTTCCGTCAGCGGTCGGTGAAGGTTCGGCGGCTGGAGGCGATTCTTCCAGGCGGCCCGGTAAGTCAGATTTTATTCAGGGGTCATTGGGGCGGGTTGGTTGGGGGGGTCGGGTAGTGAGGGGGAGGAGGGTGCACTGGGGATTGCCCGCGGCGGGGGGATGCTGCCCCGTTTGCCCCGCATCTGGCACAGTGAGAGAGAGACAGCATTCCGGCGGATGGGGGGCTAGCGGGCCTCCTGGCGGGACTTAAGGAACTAGTCGGCAGACTGGAGGCTGGGGGGGGGGGCCATCCGGGGACGGCGTGGACCGCTCCGGGGGACCGTGCCCGGGGTACGGCGGGGCCTGCGGGCGGGTCAGGGGCTGCGGGTGCGGCACCGCCAGTGGATGGGGGGTGGCAGCTGGGACGACCCCACCGGCTGCGGCCGGGGTGGTCACGGCTCCAGGCATGGGGCACCAGCTGGCGCCACGGGGGAAAAAGCAGGGGACGCGGGCAAAAAACAGGACCTAGTCAGGTTAGCGGATGCAGCGAGATGCGAGGTGTATGTGTGTTTTGAGGGGCCGCTGGGTGCGCATTTGAAACAGGAGGTCAGGGAAAAAATATGGAAAGGGGAATACGTGGAGATATTTTCTCTGCTGCCCCTGGAAAAGTTCAACCTCGATAGGGTCAAGCCGGAGGACAACAAGAAGGAGGACGAGGAGAACAGACGGTACCGGTTGATCCCTCAGACCTTCCCGAATTGGCTGCAGGCATTTGCGATTCTCGCCAGCGTGATAGGAGAGAAGAATCCGGAGCATTGTTCAGCTCTGTTTTGCTACTTGGGTGCGATAGGGGAGGCACACAGAGTCTACGGGGGATTGGCTTGGCTGCGGTATGATGAGCAGTTTCAGCAAAGGAGGGCGATTCGACCTGCTCTTCGCTGGGATCATAAGGATATCAGTTTGTGGATGCGCCTTATGTCGTCGGCGAGGACTACGAGTCAGTTTTTACAGGGAGGGGCCGGTGGACCAGGGGCTTCCAGTCAATCGGCCGATAGAAAGATGCCATGCTACATCCTGAAGTGGTTTCGGAGAAACTGCGGAAGGAGGTGTCATTGGGGAGGATCGCGAGCCCTTTCTCGGATGTACCCATGCCGGACCTTGTGGTATCGCCCTTGGGGGTGGTTCCTAAGAAGGAACCGGGTAAGTATCGCTTAATCCACCATCTATCCTACCCGAAAGGGGGTTCGGTGAATGATGCCATCGACCCCCGGCTGAGCGCGGTTTCCTACATGTCTTTTGATGCGGCTGTGTTTTGGGTGAGGCGTTATGGCCGGGGGGCGTTGATGGCTAAAACGGATATTGAGGCGGCTTTTCGATTGCTTCCGGTGCACCCCGAGAGTTTTTGGCTTTTGGGCTTCCGGTGGCGGGAGGAATACTATGTGGACCGGTGCCTGCCCATGGGATGCTCCATCTCGTGTGCGCTGTTTGAAAAATTCAGTTCCTTTGTGGAATGGGTGGTCAGAGACATCGCGGGAGTGAATTCGGTCATCCACTATCTGATTTCCTGTGCGTGGGTCCGGCCTTGTCGGCACTTTGCGCAGTACTTTTGACAACGCTGGAACAGGTGGCACGGAGTTTCGGTATCCCTCTGGCCCCAGAGAAGACCGAAAGGCCGACGACGGTGATCAGTTTTTTAGGCATTGTATTGGACTCAGAGGGAATGGAGTGTCGCTTGCCGGCAGACAAGTTGGAAGCGCTGAAGGCGGAGATTAGGGGGTTGGTGGGCTTGCGGAAGGTGCAGCTCAGGACTCTTCAGTCTGTGCTGGGAAAATTGAATTTCGCATGCAGAATAATACCCATGGGTAGGGTCTTCAGTAGGAGGCTAGCGGCCAGTACGGGGGGGGGGTGGATTCTCCGAGACACTTTGTGAGTCTGTCGAAGGATCATCGGGAGGATCTATGGATTTGGCATGTGTTTTCCGTGTTCCTGGAACGTTTTAACGGTCGGGCACTATGGATGGCCGGGCCGGTGAGTAACTTTGATTTGGAGCTTTACACGGATGTGGCGGAGTCCACGGGTTTCGGGGCCTATTTCCAAGGAAAATGGAGCGCGGGCCCATGGCCCACTGCATGGAAAGATGGGGGGTTGCTGCGGAACATGGTGCTGTTGGAGCTCTTTCCAGTGAAACTGGCAGTGGAACTTTGGGGGGAATCCTTCCGGGATCGGAAGGTTCGCTTCCATGTGGACAATTTGGGTGTGGTGCAGGTCCTCAACCGGGTGTCGGCGGCGCCGCCGCCGGTGGTTAGACTGCTGAGACATTTGGTACTGCGATGCATGCAATTGAACATCTTTATACATGTGGTGCACTTACCTGGGGTGGAGAATGTTGTGGCTGACGCACTGTCTCGCTTTCAGTGGGACAGATTCCGGGAGCTAGCGCCGTCGGCGGACGTTCATGGGTCACCCTGCCCAGAGGAGTTGTGGAAGATTGCATTGGACGAACCTCCGACTGGATCAGACGGTCGGTGAGTGGGGGCACTTGGTCGGCGTATGAGAAAACATGGGCGGAATGGGAGGCGTTGGGGTTACAGCTGGGAGCGAACGTGCGGGACAGGCGGCTGATGGTGATCTATTTTGTATCCCGGAACATGGAGCAGGGGGTTTCAGTTTCCCGAATGGGGCAGAAATTGGCCGGTTTGGCTTTTTGGTTCAAGCTGAGAGGGGAGCAGGACTTCACCAAAGACTTTTGGGTAAGGCAGGCTCTGAAGGGCTATCGGAAGGGGAGACAGGTGAAGGATGACAGGAGACCGGTGTCCTTTGAGTTGTTGGGTAGACTTTGTAGTCGGTTGGGGGTGGTGTGTTTTTCGGTTTATGAGAGAGTGTTATTCAGGGCCGCGTTTGTGTTGGCGTTTTTTGGTGCTTTTCATATAGGGGAATTGGTCAGCCCTTCTAAGAAGGGGCTGGGGGGTTTGTTTTTTGATGAGGTGTACTGCGGGGATGACCGGGTGCGCATGCGGATACGGAGATCAAAGACGGATCAGGAGGGCAAAGGAAAGGAGGTCATGGTGTTCGCGATTCCTGAGTGCAAGCTTTGCCCGGTCTTGGTTTTGAGGGAATTTTTGAACGCTCGGCCGGATTGTCCGGGCCCATTGTTGACACATGGGAATGGGGAGTTTTTATCGAGATACCAGTTCATAGGGGTCTTTCGGAAATGCCATTGGGTTTGGAAGGGGAAAAGTTTTCCTCACACTCTTTCCAGATTGGGGCTGCGACGGAGGCTGTAAGGTGGGGTTTGGACGAGGAGGCAGTTAAGAGGATTGGCTGCTGGGAGTCTCGGAGGTTTAAATCTTATGTGCGGCCTGAGTTGGTGAATGTTTAGCCGGGGGAGCTAGGGGACGTGTTGGCATGGGTCTGTGTTACACATGTGCAGTTACTGTGATTTGGGTATGTGTTTTTACTTTCTTTCAGATGCAGCGCCAGGATTGGTCTAGATTTTGGGCCATTCATACGTCTGCTGGGGAGCCAGGAGGGGTGATGTTAGGCCAGAGGGCAGACAGTTGGGGATATCCAGACTTGAGGCATGTGTAAAATGGTTTGGGTTTCCAGGCATGCTATGGAGCAAAATGTTGCACGAAGTGTGCCTTTTGCGGGGTTTGACAGGGCCCCGGAAGTTTTAGTGTTACATGCAGGGGGCAATGATTTGGGCCTCCGCACCAAGTTGAATGTTACGCGGGACATCAAATATGATTTCTTGCGACTTAGGGCGGCCTTCCCCAACATGATTATAGTGTGATCTGACATTATAGCCAGAACCAAGTGGCGGTTTGCCAGGTCTGTGGACAAAATTAACAAGGCCCGCAGAAAGATTAATCAGGAGGTCAGTCGTTTTGTGGTACGCAATGGGGGGTTGGCATTTGGAGTTGGAGGTGGAGACGTGGCGGTACCTAAAAGAGGATGGTGTGCACCTCACTGATGTGGGCACTGATTTTTGGGCTTTGGGCATACAGGATGGGGTGGAGCATGCCTTGAAGATGTGGCGGTACTCACAAGGATAAGGTGTTATCCTTGCTTGCGGTGGTCGATGCAGGTACAGGAAGATAACCCCTCCCCACAGAGAAGTTGATGCGGGACCCATTGGAGATATGGGCTCGTTGATGATATGCCATATAGTGAGGGTTGATATGGCAGATGGTGAATGGGTGCACTGTGGTAAAAGAGTTGGGTGTCTTTGAGCTAGCATGTCAGCTTGAGACCTAGTTAAATGAATATTACCGCAGAGCTTGTTTTGGATCGATATACTAATGGGTTGGGGAGGGGGAATTTCCTGCAGATGACCAACGTGCTCTGGGTTTTGAAGTTAAATTATGTGTTGTTAATATTTTTGTTACATGTTAAATTATTATTTTGATTAATAAAGAGGCTGCTACGGCCACTAAATACTCCAAAAAGGAAGGTGTGGTCTCATTTAATGGGAAGGGGCAAGGTATGGAGTTGGGTGGTTGGTACAGCAGCTGAGGTACATCAGTCATACTATAGTCAATCACAGCCCGTATACGAACGAAGTGTAGGAGCAGGGCTGGCATGAGAAGAGTGGACTGGCATCGATTGGCTGACACAGCTGGGGGGCGGAGTCAGTGCGAGGATGCGTGCGCGCTCTACGCCCCAGCGTTCAGTTGGTGAAAGGAAGTTCCCACCCTCCCTCCCTTACATTGGACGGAGTGGTTATAGTGGAGACTTTAGGGGGGGAGGACAGGCTAACTCATTTTCTTTTTCAGGTTTACGGTGTTGGATGTCGTATCGGTTGGCGGGTGTTGGTCGATGCAGGTACAGGAAGATAACCCCTCCCCACAGAGAAGTTGATGCGGGACCCATTGGAGATATGGGCTCGTTGATGATATGCCATATAGTGAGGGTTGATATGGCAGATGGTGAATGGGTGCACTGCGGTAAGAGTTGGGTGTCTTTGAGCTAGCATGTCAGCTTGAGGCCTAGTTAAAGGAATATTACTGCAGTGCTTGTTTTGGATCGATATGCTAATGGGGTGGGGAGGGGGAATTTCCTGCAGATGACCAACGCGCTCGGGGTTTTGAAGTTAAATTATGTTTTGTTGATATTTTTGTTACATGTTAAATTATTATTTTGATTAATAAAGAGGCTGCTACGGCCACTAAATACTCCAAAAAGGAAGGTGTGGTCTCATTTAATGGGAAGGGGCAAGGTATGGAGTTGGGTGGTTGGTACAGCAGCTGAGGTACATCAGTCATACTATAGTCATGATCTGAACACCATAGAAGTGTAAAAAAGAAAACTATTAGGTGACTTTTCTCTGAAATATCAGGTTCAGATGATTGACCATTTAAGGTGAACCTATGTTTTGCCTGTGTAGGGCGTAACATGGGCTCACCTTGATGACCCTCTTCCCAGCGGCACACACTTATGCCCTGTACACATGGTCGGACATTCCGATGCCAAAATTCGTTGGAGTTTTGCCGACAAATTTTGGCCCAAAATTGTCTTGCATACACACGGTCGCACAAAGTTGTCGAAAAATCCGATGGTTCAGAACGAGGTGACGTAAACCATGTACGACGCGACTATAAAGAGGCCAGTGCAGAATGCGTGTGAGTCACATGCTCCTCCCTACCTGGATGTACCTGGTATCTTCTTCAGTCCTGATACAGTAGCTAATGGAGTGATGGGAGAGGAAAGGGGATGGTATTTTGGCTGTTTGGGAGAGAGCAATTAACCACTTAACAACCGCCCATAGCCGATTAATGGCTTCAGGGAGGTTGTTTAACTCTGAGAGGCCGTTAATTAACAGCCTCCCAGAATTCTGCTCTCGCGCGCACCCTGGGGTGCGCACACGAGGGCATCCGTGACCGCAGGGTCCAGTGGACCCGGCACATCAAGGATCACGGTAAACGGCCACTCATCGCGGCCGTTTGACAGGTATTCCCTCCATCAAATGACGGAGTGATCACTTGTAAACAAACCGTCATGTTACGGAGGGGAAAGAGATCGGTGTCAGCAGCGCTGTGGGCTGCATCTGCAGTGCCCACATCACTGCTCACCGAATTTAACCCCTCCATACCCTGGCAATACTCTGCAATACCAGCCAATACTCTGCAATACCCACTAATACTCTGCAATGCCCACCAATACTCTGCAATACTAGCCAATACTCTGCAATACTAGTCAATACTCTGCAATACCCGCAAATACTCTGCAATACCCGCCAATACTCTGCAATACCAGCCAATACCCGCCAATACTCTGCAATACCAGCCAGTACCCGCCAATACTCGGCAATACCAGCCAATACCCGCCAATACTCTGCAATACCCTGCCAATACTCTTCAATACCCCGCCAATACTCTGCAATACCCTGCCATAAATTGCCATACCCAGCCATACTTGGAGATACCCTGCAATACCCAGCCATACTCGGAGATACCCAGCCATACTCGGTGATACCCTGCAATATGATCAAAGCCATAATCTTTTTATTTTTTTTTTATTTTTATTTCAGGCTTCCCAGCCCAGAGGTGAGATGTGGGGTCTCACTGTAAAGAGGACCTGTCATGCCATATTCCTATTACAAGGGATGTTTACGTTCCTTGTAATAGGAATAAAAGTGATCAAAAATGTATTTTTGGGGAAAAAAAATTCAAACTAAAATAAATAAAGTAAAATGAACAATAAAAATTAAAAATAAAAATGTAAAGTGCCCCTGTCCCCATGTGCTCGCACGCAGAAGCAAACGCATATGTAAGCCCCCACCCACATATGAAACGGTGTTCAAACCACACATGTGAGGTATCGCCGTGAACGTTAGAGTGAAATGATTGTTGTGGGCTGCTGGCGCTACCTCAGACTGGTATTAAATCCGAACCTGCCTTAACCATTTATTATACCTAAGGGCTATATATATATTGCACCCGTGTTTAATATTATATCCCTATTATTGTGATTAAACCAAAAAAAGGTTTTTTTTTGTGACTATACACTACTTATGTTAATTACCATAGATAAATTCACTAGGTTCATCACTTATTTCAATAAAGAGCTAAACACAAAAACCATAACCAAAACACAAAAAATCAAAAAGACCAAAATAATATTCAAACTATTCTGTGATGGTGAAACAAATCCCCATATATGGGAAGTATAACATCTATACCTCCACCGCACAGGAACTACCGGCGGACAAAAGGATTTTTTCTCCCATCTCCTCTAAAAAACCTGGAGAGGACCTGTTGAAGACAGAGCCAAGCAGTGGGATCCTCAATTAAGTGGAATACAGATTACAGGCGTGTAACCCCCTAGGGGGTGAGTGGATTCGGTGAGTGGGGACCCTTGAGGGGGAAAGAGCACGGAAGTCACCAATAAGCAGGCATAATCACAAAAGTTACCTTTCTGTTTCCTGAAGTGAAATAATTGTACATCTGGGAATACCTGAAAAAAGACTATCTTTGGACTATATATATGATTTTTTATATATTTTTATATGTTTTTACTCACATTTATTTTTACACATTTTCTGTTTTTTATTTATAACCTTTGTCGTTTTGAATAAGGTTGCATTTTTTATGATTTCTTTTGGTGGTACACCTAAATCTAGTTATTAAGGTTTGGGGGTCTCTACAGTATAAATAATAATTAGCACAAGGATTGTGCACGTCTTTACTCACATTTATTTTTACACATTTTCTGTTTTTTATTTATAACCTTTGTCGTTTTGAATAAGGTTGCATTTTTTATGATTTCTTTTGGTGGTACACCTAAATCTAGTTATTAAGGTTTGGGGGTCTCTACAGTATAAATAATAATTAGCACAAGGATTGTGCACGTGCGGTGGAGGTATAGATGTTATACTTCCCATATATGGGGATTTGTTTCACCATCACAGAATAGTTTGAATATTATTTTGGTCTTTTTGATTTTTTGTGTTTTGGTTATGGTTTTTGTGTTTAGCTCTTTATTGAAATAAGTGATGAACCTAGTGAATTTATCTATGGTAATTAACATAAGTAGTGTATAGTCACATTTGGTTGGATCAAGGATATAGGAAAAAAAAAACCTTTTTTTGGTTTAATCACAATAATAGGGATATAATATTAAACACGGGTGCAATATATATATAGCCCTTAGGTATAATAAATGGTTAAGGCAGGTTCGGATTTAATACCAGTCTGAGGTAGCGCCAGCAGCCCACAACAATCATTTAACTTTCAAACCCAGGTTGGTCAATGCAGCCTGTGGTCTTCAGGGAGGCAGCAACCTCATAAAAATAATTACATTTCTATATTTTGCGTAATTAATAACAAATTATTAAGAGAAAAAGGTTTTGGGGGTATATAAATATTCATATATATCACTGTTCGATTGTGGCCTATCCCATAAGCGCGGCTTTTTTTGCATAATTGTGAACGTTAGAGTGAGAGCAATAATTCTAGCCCTAGACCTCCTCTGTAACTCAAAACATGTAACCAGTAAAAAAAAAGGAATGCATCGCCTATGGGGATTTTTAAGTAGCGACATTTGGCGCCATTCCACGGGCATGTGCAATTTTGAAGAGTGACATGTTAGGTATCTATTTACTCAGCATAACTTCATCTTTCACTTTATGCAAAAATTGGGCTAACTTTACTGTTTTGTTTTTTTTAAAGCACAAAACTGTTTTTTCCCCAAAAAAACGCGTTTGAAAAATTGCTGCGCAAATACCGTGTGAGATAAAAATTTGCAACGACCACCATTGTATTCTCTAGAGTCTTTGCTAAAAAAAATAAATATATATATATATATATATATATATATATATATATATATATATATATATATATATAATGTTTTGGGGTTCTATGTAATTTTCTAGCAAATAAATGATGATTTTTACATGTAGGAGAGAAATGTCAGAATTAGCCTGGGTGCTCCAGAACGCCTGATGGCGCTCCCTGCATTTTGGGCCTCTGTATGTGGTCACGCTGTGTAAAAATCTCATACATGTGGTATCGCCATACTCGGGAGTAATAGCAGAATGTGTTTTGGGGTGTAATTTGTGGTATGCATATGCTGTGTGTGAGAAATAAACTGATAATATGACAATTTTGTGGAATAAAAAAAAGGAAAAAAAATCTTGATTTTGCAAAGAATTGTGGGAAAAAATGACAACTTCAAAAAACTCATCATGCCTCTTACTAAATACCTTGGAATGTCTTCTTTCCAAAAAGGGGTCATTTGGGGGGTATTTGTAATTTTATGGCATGTTAGGGTCTCAAAAATTGAAATAGGCCCTCAGTACTTCAGGTGTGATCAATTTTCAGATATTGGCACCATAGCTTGTGGACTTTATAACTTTCACAAATAATATCCACCAATTTGTACTTATTTTTACCAAAGATATGTAGTGGTATAAATTTTGGACAAAATTTATGAAGAAAAATTACTAATCTGCAAAATTTTATAACAGAAACGAAGAAAAATTCATTTTTTTACAGAATTTTTGTTCTTTTATAGCACCAAAAATAAAAAAAACGAGCAGTGATTAAATACCATCAAAAGAAAGCTCTATTTGTGTGAAAAAAAGGACAAAAAATTCATATGGGTACAGTGTTGCATGACTGAGTAATTGTCATTCAAAATGTGAGAGCACCAAAAGCTGAAAATTGGTCTGGTTATTAAGGGTGTTTAAGTGCCCAGTGGTCAAGTGGTTAAAATGCAATTACAGAATTACAGACAAACTATTATATATGCAGTTTTAGTTGGTAAAGATGTTTAAAAGTGCATATAATAGGGTCAGTGTGTGTCTGTATGTATTGCAGTCTGCCTAGGAACACTCACTTCTCACTGAACACTCACTGACATCCACCCATCAAGGAATTTTACCTTTGTCTAACTCCATTGCCAACCCAATGCATGCATCTGAGTTGAGGCACTTGAGAGAGAAGTACTGACACATGGTGCTGTGATCTTTTCAGGAAGCTAGCTATAGCACCCTGTTGACCCCTCCCACCAACCATGATCTACCTGCATAGCATAGAAAAGCAAAGAGACCAAGTGATCATATCAATGGGTTCAAAATAAGGTATGTCATGAAAGCAAAGGTTTATTTAAAAAAATGTACTAGCAGGAAAGGCAAAATATAAGTAGAAAAAATGTTCAGGTTCAAATAATAAATGATCTAATAATTAGCCAATTATTAATACATTTAAATAATGAACTAATAATAAGCTAATAAAGAGTGTAACTAACTGGGGCACTTTTTTTTAGGAATCTATGATTCTGTCCACTCAATGTTCTTATGGATCTGCGAATATCATTGGAGTTCCCAAATCCACAGATAGGCTTGTTGTAGATGTAATGTGGCTGCTAACTGGACGTTCACTACAAGGAGCCTTCTTGGGAGGTAAAACACTTACCCTTTACAACATTCTGAATACAGTTTACTGTGTGTTAAAATATATACAGTGGTACCTCGATTCGCAAACTTAATTTGTGAAACGACTCACCATCGGTCGTGGATCAAATTGGTTGTGAACCAAGGCAAATTTTTCCATAGGGTTCAATGCAAATCAGTTTACTCCAGTCTGAACTTTTTTTTTCTATATATACAGTAAAATTACGAAATGAATGTACAAAAAAAAGGATTTTAAGCATATATTACATAGTCTTTTACATTAAGCTGACCTCTTTCATGTGTACATTTAAAAAGAAAGAAAAAAAAAAAGATATAGCCCCTCTTTAATCCTTGTTTGAAACAATCCCAAACCCCAATTTAACCACTTTCAGACTGGACCATTTTGCTGGTCAAAGACCAGACCACTTTTTGCGATTCGGCACTGCGTCGCTTTAACTGACAATTTCGCGGTCGTGCAACGTGGCTCCCAAACAAAATTGACGTCCTTTTTTCCCCACAAATAGAGCTCTCTTTTGGTGGTATTTGATCACCCCTGCGGTTTTTATTTTTTGCGCTATAAACAAAAATAGAGCGACAATTTTGAAAAAAACGCATTATTTTTTACTTTTTGTTATAATAAATATCCCCCAAAAATATCTAAAAAAACAAATTTTTTTCCCTCAGTTTAGGCCGATACGTATTCTTCTACATATTTTTGGTAAAAAAAACGCAATAAGCGATTATTGATTGCTTTGCGCAAAAGTTATAGCGTTTACAAAATAGGGATAGTTTTATAGCATTTTTATTAATAATTTTTTATTATTTAATTTTTTACTAGTAATGGCGGCGATCAGCAATTTTTATTGTGACTGCGACATTGTGGGGGACCCATCGGACATTTTTGACACATTTTTGGGACCATTGTCATTTATACAGCAATCACTGCTATATAATTGCAGTGATTCCTGTGTAAATGACACTGGCAGTGAAGGGGTTAACCAGTGGGTGGCAGTGTAGGGGTTAAGTGTTCCTAGGGGCGTGTTACTAACTGTGGGGGGTTGGGCTTTCATTTAGTGAACACTGATCTCTGCTCCAATCACATGGAGCAGAGATCAGCGTCACTAGTTGCTAGGCAGAATGGAGAAATGTTGTTTACAACGGCACTTCTCCATTCGGCCGCTCCGTGAGACGATCGTGGGGATGCCCTCGGCGATCGAGTCCGCAGGTCCCGCGACCGGACTCACGGGGGTCCCAACCAGCGCGGGAGCGCGCCGCCGGCGGCGCGCTCCCGATGGCAGGGCGGCAAATTTAAAGGGACGTACATGTACACCCATTTGCCTGCCTGTGCCATTCTGTCGACGTACATCGTCGTGCGCTGGTCGGCAAGTGGTTAATCCTTGTTTGAAACAATCCCAAACCCCAATTTAAACGACTAATCTAGGTGCCAGAAAACAGCACTGTGAATCCAAGAAAAGATAATCTGAGGGTGTGATAAAGTTGTAGAATTCATATTAACTGTTTTTACGTGATTCCCAATCAAGTGAGCCAACCCTCATGGTAGTCAGGGGGCAGAAACCCCTATCTGAGTGGACAGGTTCTCCTAAGACTCTCATCCTGTACTGCTCTTCTCAATATGAATGTGTTAGAGCAGGGCAGGTAGCCGTACCCATGTTCGTGAACCGAAGAACATTTTTGTGAACTCTTCTGTTCGTGAACCCAGTTGTTCCTGAACAGGAGCGTTTGTTAACCGAGGAATCACTGTATGCACACTGAAGACCTTGGACTTGAATTCTAGCAATTTCTTTTTCTTCTTTCATTTACAGATTTTAAGGCCCCCTTGCAATTCCCAGGCTTAGTACAAGATGCCATACATGCCAAGAAATTTGACCTCTCCAAGCTGGTGACATGCAAGTTGCCCTTTGAAAAGATCAATGAGGGTTTTGACCTCATGAGACAGGGGAAATGGTAAGCAGTTTGTTAATATGGAGTTTTTCTTGTTAGAAATCATGACAATCATATGTACAAATAATAATTAACATTAAACTAATCCCTTTGTGGCTCTTAAATTCAGTTGTCTCAGCTTAGGAGGTAACAAAAAGAACTTTATTTAGCTCTGTAAGCTAGTGATTTTTTACGACTATTCATGCAAATATAGTACTGTCTTGTTTTAGTTGCCATTGTCAAAGAACTAAAGTGGTATTAAACCCAAAAATAAAAATATTATATGTCAACATACTAATGCTTAGAAGTTGGGACTGCATTTGTTTTCTTTTTTAGATTTCTTTCCTTTATTTTCACCTGTTGATCCTGCCAGTAAATCAGTTATTTTGCAATAGACCAGCAAAAGTGGCAGTTAAAGCATTACAGAAATAATTTATTTATGTAAAAACTTTAACTCAAAAGGCACAAAACTGAAAGTATAATCTTCCACTTAAGTTGGAGACACGAAAAAAAGAAAGTGTGTTACAGTCAGGCAAAAAATAAAGTAAAAAGCTTAAAAAACAATATGAAGGCAGCCAACATTTTTAAGGTTTGGCAAACTGCAATATATTATTTTTGAGTGTTTGGGTTTAATGCCACTTTAATGTAAAAAAATCATTGGAATTTTATTTTTGCATTGATTGTATCTTAAAATGACAATAGACTCAAGTTTATATTTTTTAAAAAAAGAGGAAATGAGAGATATAGAGAGGTAAAGTAAAACCTTGGATTGTGAACATAATTTGTTTCAGAAACATGCGTGTAATCCAAAGCACTTGTATATCAAAGCTAATTTTCCTATAAGAAATGATGGAAACTCAAATGATTTGTTCCACAACCATTTATTAATAAGTCCTTCAGTTTATAGTCCATATAAAAAGATTATAGCAATGTGACCAGGTTGTGTAACCATAAAATGGCCACCCACAAATGGAAGCCCCCACAAGGGTTATTAGAGGCAATATCCAGCATGAGCTACAGAGTATAAAAAAGAAAGAGCAGTGCCTCTAAGTGTAGCAATATGTTGCTAAATGTTGTACCTTCATTAAATGTAACCGTATTGCTACACTTAGAGGCACCTCTCTTCTCTTTTATACTCAGTTGTGACATGACACTAATTGTATCAAGACATCACTCTTTTATCAAGTCAAAATGTATTAAAAAATTTAGCTTGTCTTGCAAAACGCTCTCAAACCAAGTTACTCTCAAACCAAGGTTTTACTGTATAGTAAGTCTGATGCACTGTGGTTATAGTCTAGCATGTTTTAAACAATTATTCTTTCAGTCTATTGAGTTAACCACTTGCCGATTGCCAACCGTCGTTATATGTTGGCTGGTTGAAGAGGAAAATCGCTGTTATGGCAGCAGCTTGCTGCCATAAACCCAGATTCGGCGCAAGATCACTTTTATCGGTGGCGGGAGAGGGCCCCCCCTCCCACCGCGCTCCGGTGCCCTCCGCCACTTGCTTAAGCCGTCGGTAGGGGTGGAGGTGATCAGATCCTTCTCGGTCTGTGGTATGCAGCTGACTGAGGGGAAGATGGCCCCCGCTCGGCTCCATACCATTGCAATATCAGATCTGAGGTCTTTTTAACCCCAGATCTCATATTTAAGAGGTCCTGTCATGCTTTTTTTCTATTACAAGGGATGTTAAAAAGAACAGTGTAAAAGTAAAAAATAAAATAAATAAGAGAAATACATTTTTTAATGCTCCCCTTCCCACCGAGCTTGTGTGCAGAAGCGAACGCATAAATGAGCAGCTCCCGCATATGAAAGTGAGGTTCTAACCACGCATTTGAGGTATCGCCGCGGTTGTTAGATCGAGAGCAACAATTCTAGCCCTAGACCTCCTCTGTTAGAAAAAAAATATATAATGTTTGGAGGTTCTAGTCATTTTGTAGAAAAAAAATGATTTTAAAGCGGCGTTCCACCCACTTTTGAAAGGTGGTCTTAAATGAATGACCACTTCTCCACTGCTCATTAAACGGCTAGTTAAAAATCATTTTTTTTCTTCTAACTTACCTTTTTATTAAGCACAGCCTGTATTTATGATCCATCTGGTCTACGGCTCAGGACGCCATATCCTCTTCTTCAGCGAGCCCCCATGTGAGTGTCCCAAAAGACAGCCGGCCATTTACAAAGCGCTGCGCAACTCCTGCATGCACAGTAGGAAACGGGCAGTGAAGCCGCAAGGACGGATCAGCCTCAGGGGGCCGACATCAAGGGGGTCCCTGGACAGGTAAGTGTCCTTATTAACCCCCCTGACGGTATTCCCGAGTGTGGCTTGGGGTGGATTTTCAGCACCAAAAGCGGTAACCCCGAGCCACACTCGGGATTGCATCGCAGGATCCAGGTACAGCAAACTTACCTTGTCCCCAGGATCCTGCGATGTCTCCCTGCACGAGCCATCCTCCGCTCGATCTATCATGGAGCTGAGCTCCGTTCTCTCCGAGCGTTGCGATGCATGGGGACGGAGAAGGGCGCCACATTCAAAAAGTAAAACACACAATACATATATAGTACACTGTAATCTTACAGGTTACATTACTGTATCAATTTATTTCACATATCTTTTGTCCCTAATGGTCTGTCCAATGCCTTGCATGCAGTTTTATATTATAAATACTGTTCTTTCTGCCTGGAAACTGGAGATTATCCATAGCAACCAAAACCGTTGCTTTACATCAAAAGTGGTTTTAGACCAGCTAGAAAATAGCAATAATAAATTAGAATCACTTGCAGAATTGAGCGATAGTGATTTGTGGGGATATCCGTCATCAAACACTTAACGTAATGACAGTGACAATTCTGCAACTAAGCAAATTTCATTGTTTTTGATTTGATTACATTATTGAATATTTATTATTATTATTATTATCATATTGTTATTTGTTATAATTATTTATATTTATTATATTATAATTTATGATTTTGTTTTTAAAACTTTATCATACCTGGGACGTCTACTAGACTCTTGTTTGGACAGATTTAAGTGAATTATTCCTAAGAATTACAGGCCTACAATATAAAACGCCTTATTTCCATGCAAAATAATTGTACCGCTTTCAGCATCAAAAATCTGAAATAATCATACCGCCAGGGAGGTTAAAAGTCAGCAGCTACAATGTTTGTAGCTGCTGACTTTTAAAAAAAAATTGCGGTTGGAACACTGTTTTAACTTTTAAACACCAAATCTCAAAACGAGGCTCTGTCCTTAAGTGGTTAATCAATAAATAATATCAATTCAAATTAATTTATTTTAATAAACCTTGTGTTAAAATGAACCTACCTGTAACAAAGGTAAGCTTTTGGGTTGTTTGAAGGAACACAACATTTACTAAATATTTAAAGGCAAAATGAAGTATGCTAATATAATATTAAAATACTATCTTACAGCATCCGTACAGTCCTTATAATGGATAAGTAGAGGAAGAACTATAACACCTGCTGTCCTGTGGATATTCTTCACAACTACAATGTCATCTACTCATCATTTAAATTTAATTGAAGCACCAAAATTTTATTTTTATCTTTGGGTTCATACTACTTTTCTAGGGTATTTGGTGAATATTCTGTACTAATCAAGATGAAATCATTTTATTCTTTGATATAAAGCTATCTTTTGACAATAAATAAGGCTTATGAATTTGAACTAAACTTAATTGTGTCTGTTTTTATGCTACCAAGTATGCCTTTTAGAACAATAGATTATAAATAAGCAAATTTGAAAATAAAATGAAAGATGAATTCCACACACTCATTAAATGTATATAAGTTCATTTATTTGCCACCCTGCCCCACATTCAGCTGCCAGGAGCAAAGAGAAACACACAAACACGCTGTACTTCCACAATGGGAAACATGTTTACCAATCACTCCTATTGCAGAATTTTAGGGAAATATGCACTTGTTCACCTCAAGCAGTCAAATTCGACTTGATATCAGCCACCTGGAACCCCTCACATCAGAACCTAGGCTGGGAAGGGGGGATAGTACTCTGAGCCCTTGCTTGCAAAGAACACACACTATTCTCACAGTATCTCTTCAGCTGCCATAAGATGTCTTCAGATGTCCATTATCAATCAACTCCGAAGAGCACGGATCCTTGAACTCACAGTGTATTGATGTAGAGAATGGTGCCAATGTTATTAGGCGCTGCTCTTTGCATCAGCCGAGGGTCACCTGCTGCAAAGAGAATACCAAAGAGGAAGAAAAAAATCTGGGAGGTGTAAAAGGTGGTCCTCTCTGGGGGCACCTGGAGTTGGGATTCAAAGAAAGGGAGAAAATACGAATGGCCTTATGTGTGGTGTTGTGCTGCTTTTTCAGTCATAGTCTGGAGAGGATCCTGGACCAACGCTGACTCCTTAACCACTTCAGCACCAGACCAGTTGGCTGGCCAAAGACCAGAGCCCTTTTTACAATTTGGCACTGCGTCGCTTTAACTGACAATTGCGCGGTCGTGCCATGTGGCTCCCAAATAAAACTGACATCCTTTTTTCCCTACAAATAGAGCTTTTGTTTGGTGGTATTTGATAACCTCTGCGGTTTTTCTTTTTTGTGCTATAAACAAAAAAGGTGTCAATTTTGAAAAAACACATTCTTTTTTTACTTTTTACTATAATAAATATCCCCCAAAAATATATAAAAAAGATTCTTTTTTTCCTCAGTTTAGGCTGATACATACTCTTCTACATATTTTTGGTAAAAAAAAATGGCAATAACCGTTTATATTATTGATTGGTGTGCACAAAAGTTATAGCGTCTACAAAATAGGGGATAGTTTTATGGCATTTTTATTAATATTTTTTTTTTACTAGTAATGGCAGCGATCAGCGATTTTTATTGGGACTGTGACATTATGGCAGACAAATAGGAAAATTTTGACACATTTTTGGGACCATTGTCATTTATACAGCAATCAGTGCTATATAAATGCACTGATTCCTGGCAGTGAGGGTTTAACACTAGGTGGCGTTGCAGGGGTTAAGTGTGTCCTAAGGAGTGATTCTAACTGGGGGGAGGGGCTATGTGTGGAACATGACTGATCACCGCTCACGATTACAGGTAGCGGTGATCAGTGACAGTGTCACTAGGCAGAACGGGGAAATGCTTGTTTACATTAGCATCTCCCCGTTCTTCCTCTCCATGAGACGATCACAGGTATCCACATGGACATCGAGTTCGTGGGACCCACGACCCTACTCACGGAGCTCGTGGCGGCGTGCGCACATGATGGCACAGCAGCAATTTAAAAGGGACGTACAGGTACATCAATTTGCGCATCCATGCCATTCTGTCGACGTACATCGTCGTGCGCTGGTCAGGAACCGGTTAAGAGGCTGCTAGATTGTTAGATTCTTCCTGCTTTTCCCATTGGTGGCCTGTCTTTAACTGGACTGGACAACTCACAGACACACCAGTAGTGATTAAATGGGAATCATTCAAGCAGGAATAAGCCCTTTAAGGGAAGTGAATAAGTAAATAGTGATGAGCGCAACCTCAGAATGATGTGATGATCACTAACAACAATACCAGTAAATGATAATAAATATTAATATATATAAGAGTGATGAATAAATCACATGGTGATTGATGATCCAAGTAAATGTAAAAAAGTTCAAAATATTGAAATAAAGCGTGGTCAATCAAAAAGGGAAAGATGCTGTATATAATTCAAACCAAAAAAATCCTATATGTACAATAAAGCTTGCAGTTCATATGTCAAGTAAAAAGCTTATTATAAAGTGCTTCTTGTAAAGTGGTTCTTGCAAAGTGCTTCTCATGAAATCATCCTTAAATAATGAGCTCACAGAGCGCTTACCTCATCGGCAGCTAAAAACAGCATGAAACAAACTCCCAGGCATTCAGATCTCCAGATACGATCGTCCGGTCAGGCCTCCATCCGATCGGTGGCTCATCGGCAGCTGAAGAAAGCATAAAACGAACTCCTGGACATTCAGATATCCTGATAACAACCACCCAGTCATCCTTTCATCCGATTGGTGGCTCGAATAATGATCCGCGGGGTAAGCAGCAATGGTAATGATGATCAGTCAAAATATCGGTGGCACATATAATAAGCAGAAAAGGAAAGGCAATTGGTTTGGTGACTTCTTTTTATATTGCCATCTGTTCTTATTGGTCCAAAAGTCCATCAGCAAGATACAGTGCTTTGCGAAAGTATTCGGCCCCCTTGAACTTTTCAACCTTTTGCCACATTTCAGGTTTCAAACATAAAGATATAACATTTTTATTTTTTGTGAAGAATCACCAACAAGTGGGACACAATTGTGAAGTGGAACAAAATCTATTGGATTTTTGAAACTTTTTTAACTAATAAAAAAATGAAAAGTGGGGCGTGCAAAATTATTCGGCCACTTGGGTTAATACTTTTTAGAGCCACCTTTTGCTGCGATTACAGCTGCAAGTCGCTTGGGGCATGTCTCTATCAGTTTTGCACATTGAGAGACTGAAATTCTTGCCCATTCTTCCTTGAAAAACAGCTTAAGCTCAGTGAGGTTGGATGGAGAGCGTTTGTGAACAGCAGTTTTCAGCTCTTTCCACAGATTCTCGATTGGATTCAGGTCTGGACTTTGACTTGGCCATTCTAACACCTGGATACGTTTATTTGTGAACCATTTCTTTGTAGATTTTGCTGTATGTTTGGGATCATTGTCTTGTTGGAAGATAAATCTCCGTCCCAGTTTCAGGTCTTTTGCAGACTCCAACAGGTTTTCATCCAGAATGGTCCTGTATTTGGCTGCATCCATCTTCCCCTCAATTTTAACCATCTTCCCTGTCCCTGCTGAAGAAAATCAGGCCCAAACCATGATGCTGCCACCACCATGTTTGACAGTGGGGATGGTGTGTTGAGGGTGATGAGCTCTGTTGCTTTTACGCCAAACATATCGTTTTGCATTGTGGGCAAAAAGTTCGATTTTGGTTTCATCTGACCAGAGCACCTTCTTCCACATGTTTGGTGTGTCTCCCAGGTGGCTTGTGGCAAACTTTAGACGAGACTTTTTATGGATATTTTTGAGAAATGGCTTTCTTCTTGCCACTCTTCCATAAAGGCCAGATTTGTACAGTGTACGACTGATTGTTGTCCTATGGACAGACTCTCCCACCTCAGGTGTAGTTCTCTGCAGTTCAGCCAGAGTGATCATGGACCTCTTGGCTGCATCTCTGATCAGTCTTCTCCTTGTCTGAGCTGAAAGTTTAGAGGGACGGCCAGGTCTTGGTAGATTTGCAGTGGTCTGATACTCCTTCCATTTCAAAATGATCGCTTGCACAGTGCTCCTTGGGATGTTTAAAGCTTGGGAAATCTTTTTGTATCCAAATCCGGCTTTAAACTTCTCCACAACAGTATTACTGGCCTGCCTGGTGTGTTCCTTGGTCTTCATGATGCTCTCTGCACTTTCAACAGAACCCTGAGACTATCACAGAGTAGGTGCATTTATACAGAGACTTGATTACACACAGGTGGATTCTATTTATCACCATCAGTCATTTAGGACAACATTGGATCATTCAGAGATCCTCACTGAACTTCTGGAGTGAGTTTGCTGCACTGAAAGTAAAGGGGCCGAATAATTTTGCACGCACCACTTTTCAGTTTTTTATTTGCTAAAAAAGTTTAAAATATCAAATAGATTTTATTCCACTTCACAATTGTGTCGCACTTGTTGGTGATTCTTCACAAAAAATAAAAATTTTATATCTTTATGTTTGAAGCCTGAAATGTGGCAAAAGGTTGAAAAGTTCAAGGGGGCCGAATACTTTCGCAAGGCACTGTAAGTCTTTATCTCCAACGCACCAGACCTGTCTGCTCCCCAGGATGCAGAGCTCTGCAAAAGGCACTTTATAAGAAGCTTTTTACTTGACATATGAACTGCAAGCTTTAGGCCGCGTACACACGCGCGGACTGTTCGCCCAACCTTGTCCGCTGAACAGTGTTTGGGCGGACAGTCCGCTCGTGTGTGGGGCTTCAGCGGACAGTTTCAGCGGACAGTTGGCCGAACAAGGTCTTACGGAAATTCCGAAAAACTGTCCGCTGAAACCTTGTTTCAGCGGACTGTTCGCTCGTGTGTAGGCTTGTTCGGCCAACTAAGTCTCGCGCATGCTCAGAAAGGATTTCCACGTCGGAAGGTTGCATTGCAGTGTATAGGACGTCGTATTTTTCGTCCCGTCGTACGTGCCGTTCACGTCATCGCGCACGGTTTCAGCAAACTGTTCGTCCGTCGTGTGTGGCCATGTCCGTCCATGCTAAGTTTGAGCGGACTGTTCGCTCAAACTGTTGGACGGACAAAGTTGGGCCAACAGTCCGCGCGTGTGTACGCGGCCTTAGTGTACATTTAGGATTTTTTGGTTTGAATTATACACAGCATCTTTCCCTTTTTGATTGACCACGTTTTATTTCAATATTTTGAACTTTTCATCAATTACCCTGTGATTTATTCATCACTTATATATATTAATGTTTATTATCATTTACTGGTATTGTTGTTAGTGACCATCACATCATTTTGAGGTTGCGCTCATCACTATTTACTATTCAATTTCAGTACACTTTAGATTGAGCTGCTATCTCAGCCTTTATTTATTTACATTTAGAATATTTATTTATTTTAGATTTTAGCTTCACTTTAGTCAGTAACACTAGGTAAGCGCTAGAGATTCACTACTGCCCCTGTAAGGGAAGTGCTGATAAAACAGTTTAAAAAATGACAAGGTGAATCCATTAGCAACACAGAAGCAAAGTTATAACAAGGTATTTAACATTCATTCCCTTTTAAATGCTCTTGTATGGTCTTGCACAGGGCAGATGAGGGGGGGGGGGGGATCCTGTTTAATGAAACAACCACAGCAGTAAAGCATTGCAGGATACAAAAAAATGCATTTATCAGTGGCATATTTTCTACCCACTGGTCAGTGGGATTGTAGATACAAAAGCATTCCAGAGGTGGGAACCCAAAATTTGTAGTGCTCATCCTCCAAGTGAAGGTATTTGTAATCCAAGAATAAAGGAAGAGCAATGCAGTTCCCTTTAGGCAGAACTCTACTTGTGGCAGCAAATCCTCAGGACAGCAACAAGTTCAATACTTATAAAGGTGGTCAAATGTCTCTCACCACAACAATGCTTGGCAGATGTCCTAAAACGCAATCTGTCTCCTGATGATGGTCCCTGCAGGCTGGCTGAGGCTGGAGACAGAGGAGGAGTAGTACACAATGCCTATGGTTGAATGATGGCAAATGAGAGATGTGGGCCACATGGTGGCCTCTGCACTGCTGGCAGATCAGGTGAGAGGTAAATGCTCTGGGTATCCCCTCTTTAGCTTGGGATGCTTCCAGCTCTCTGTCATTTCAGCCACAATACTGTCAGGGCTGGGCTCAGCACTTCCTTCTCTGAGCTGGCCACTCAGCTGTCAATTACTAATTGCCAGCTCCTATCGCTCCACAGTGATTCATCTGTTGATGACTACTTAAGCCGTCCAGCCCAAATGATCTCTGCCTTCAACTTGAAGTTGAACTTGGACAAAAATGGGCGATCGAATGTCCCAGAGAGTGTTAAAGCTGCCCTGTTGGCAGTGTGCGAAGTTTGCAGCACAGGAAGGTTTACAGTTTTGAAATGCCTTTCTTTTATCAGTTAGGCCGCGTACACACGGGCAGACTGTTCGCCCAACTTTGTCCGCTGAACAGTGTTTCAGCGGACAGTCCGCTCGTGTGTGGGCTTCAGCGGACAGTTTCAGCGGACAGTCTGACGAACAAAGTTTTTCGGAAATCCCGTAAAACTGTCCGCTGAAACTTGGTTTGAGCGGACAGTCCGCTCGTGTGTAGGCTTGTTCGTCAAACTAAGTCTCGCGCATGCTCAGAAAGAATTTACACGCCGAAGGTTGCATTGCAGTGTATAGGACGTCGTTTTTCTAGTCCCGTCGTACGTGCCGTTCACGTCATCGCGCACGGTTTCAGCGGACTGTTCGTTCATCGTGTGTAGTCAAGTCCGCTCATGCAAATTTTGAGCGGACTGTTTATCAAACTGTTTGACGAACAAAGTTGGGCGAACAGTCCGCCCATGTGTACGCGGCCTTACAGTTCACCAACAATGGAACACAGCAGAAGAAACAAGTTTGTGCATACCCAGTTACCCTTACTGAACCCAACCATGCAGGAGTCAATATTGCACTGGCACATGGGAACCCTTGCACACTTACATCCATACTTACCCTGCCACCTGAATTTTTTAATTTGAGTATATGGCGGGGGTACCAATAATTTCTTGGAAAAATAGAGGACTGCACTCCCCCTTGAAGCACACTCTGATTCTCATGTGCCTGAAGAAATATATTTCTGGGGTACTTTGCTTCCAGCAAACTCACTTGACAGCAGAGACTGTGAGCTTCTTTAAGGTACCTGTAGGTAGGGAAGGCCTACCATTCCATGCATACCTCCTACTCCAGGGGGGTGAACGTGTTGATCCATGATGCCCTGAACTACCAGGAATTTGACAGTGTCATAGACACAGAAGGACATGTATTTATATCCCTCCGCCATTCACGGCAGCGGTACTCAGACTCCTGCTTGCATTTTTGGACGGCAGGCCTGATGTGCCATTGCTAGTGACAGGAGATTTCAATTGCTGTCTGAAACCCAGTCGAGGATAGACACCCGAGCCCTAGACCCTCTGCCCTCTCCAGGGGAACTCCCCTGGCACAGTTGTTGCAAGAGGTGGTCTGGGTGGATATCTGGAGGCACCGCAATCCGAGTTCAGACAGTTTACCTGTTTTTCCAAATCACACAGCTGTTTATCTAGAATAGACCCAGGGGTTGGTAACTTGAGCATTCTCAATTTGTGACTGACATAATACACAGGCCCCGTAGTGTATCTGACCACTTTCCATTGGTAAGACGGATCCTAGTAGCTCCAATGACTACGTTACTTAAAGCCCCCTGGAAATGTAATGCCTTTTGGCTGAAACTGTTCCTCTCACATGAGGGGATAGTGGGGAGCATGCATGAGTTCTCTGACACCCAGAATCCTAATGATTCAATTGCAATGGAATGGTATGCCTTCAAGTCATACTTGAGGTGAATTCTGGTGGCTGAAATTAATAGAGTTAAACGCACCTCCTCTAAAGCAGAGATGGAATCCAGGGTTCAGGAAATGGAGCAAATGTTTAATGCGGACCCCTCAGATTCGGCAAGGGAGGCTTGGCAGGTGGATCTTTCCTCCTATCAGCATTTGCTTTCCTCCTGGGCCAAAAAGAAGAGGTTTTTTGCAAAACAGGCTTTCTTTGAGGAGGATGAGAAAACCGGCCGCTTTTTGCCACGGATTGCGAACTCTCATCAAAGGTCGCCCGCCATAGGAGCTATTAGGGCCAGGGCGGGCAACATACTACGCCAACCTGAGATGATCATGCAGGAACTTGCTAGTTTTTACAAGAATCTATACAGCCCTGGCACAGCATACACCCCAGAGGACCTAGATCAGTACCTGAGACAGGTTGATTTCCCTAAATTGACTGAAGGTCAGCGAGCGGAGCTGGAGGCCCCACTTACAGTAGAGGAGTTACAGGTGCCAGTCTAGACCTTTTCTAATTGTAAAGCTCCAGGGGAGGATGGGATCCCCATGGAGGTGTATAAACATTATTCTGAAGAGCTATTGCCACATTTACTAAAAGTCCTTAATGAATCATGGGTGGAAGGGATTCCTCCACCTTCAATGTCCAAGGCGAACATAGTTTTACTGCTTAAGCCGGCTAAGAACTCAGTGGATCCAGGGGCATACCGCCCTGATCTCGTTGCTACAGAGCATCGTCAAGATATTAGCTAAGGTGTGATCAGGCTGAATGGTGTGATCACATCTATTGTGCCTGATGACCAGGCAGGTTTCATGCCCATTAAATCCACGGCCGTTAATCTAAGAAGGCTGTTTCTAAATATTCAGTCAAAGACAGATAACATGGGCAGTAGAGCGCTATTATCGTTGGACTCCACCAAAGTGCTTGACAGTACAGACTGGGAATATCTATGGTCGATAGTACTGAAATTTGGGTTTTGGCCAAATTACATTTCATGGGTAAAACTTCTCTACAGCCAGCCCCAGGCCGCTGTTCAGGCTCTTTGTTCCCTGTCTAGGGGCTTTGCATTGAGGAGGAGTACTAGGTAAGGCTGTCCGTTGTCCCCCCTCCTCTTTGCGCTAGCTATTGAACCACTGGCAATTGAGATTAGGGCCAATCAGCGCATCACAGGTTTCTGCAATGACAACATGCAAGAAAAAGTCATGTTATATGCTGATGACACCTTGCTTCTGCTAGGAGACATTGAACTTTTCCTTCGGGAGGTCACGTCGACCATATCCAAATTCGGTGGATTTTCTGGTTAGCTGGTCAAAATCCTCTCTGCTCCTACTGGATGGGGATGACACACAGACAGGGAATACCTGGAGATTCAGATCACATCTAGGCCAAGTGACTATATTCACTTAAATATCTCCCCCCTCCTCCAGCAGTTTAGATAAAGAGTTAAAACTTGGAACTCCCTCCTCCTGTCAGTTGCGGGTAGAGTGAATCTAATAAATATGATACTCATGCCACAACTACTGTATTTCCTCCATAATACCCCCATGGTTATCCCCTTGAAGATATTCCGTATAGTAAACACCATTTTTCACAGCCTCACTTGGAAAAATAGACCCCCTAGGATCAAACTGGAACATTTGCAGAGACCCAAAGTGAATACTGTTTATTCAGTGTTAAAAGTTACTCTTCCACAGGACCCGAGAGCTTGCCTTTTGGGTACTCTGGAAGAATACAAATTGGAGGGGCACGGCAGAGAGGCTTTACATAGAGTTCTATTTCAAGACAGAAAATTGATTATGACACACTGGAAGTCTGTGACCCCCCCCCCCCCAACCATAAAAGAATAAACTGACAATATTGGTACAGTATTAAGAATGGGAAAGCTGATATACCAGCACAGGGGCAGTGCGCATACATTTGAGAAATTGTGAGCACTGTGGCTGGATTTCCTGGGACTTTCCCTGGTGGAACTAGTGGCTGACAGATTACTAGGAACAAATGCAGGGTGAACAATGGGTTAAGAGAAGCAATAAAGGGAGTAATATGAAAATGTTGAGGTGCTTATGCTGTTGGTTATCATTATGAATAAGATGTATGGAAATGAACCATATTGCAATGAATCTGCAAACGAAATAAAAAATTTTTAGATTAAAAAGAAAAAAAAAAAGGAATGCCTATCCGATTCCATTGATTACGGAGTTATTTGAGCGCCTCAAGGGAGCAACGGTTTTCAGGAAGCTTGATATGAGAGGGGCATACAATCTTGTGAGGATAAAGGAGGTTGACCAGTGGAAAACTGCATTTAATACCATTATGAGTACCTCGTAATGCCTTTTGGCCTTTGTAACGCTCTGGCAGTTTTCCAGAAATGTGTTAACAGTGTTCTCCAAGATTTGTTGCAGTTATGTGTGGTTGTGTGGTAGTTTATCTCAATGATATCCTCATATTTTCTAAGTCCCTGGAGAGCCACAACTTAGATGTCTGTCGTGTGCTTCAGAAACTGAGAACAATCTCTACTGTAAATTGGAGAAGTGCGAATTCCATTGTGAACAGGTTAAATTCCTGGGTTATGTCATTTCCGCTGCTGGTTTTTCGATGGACCCAGAGAAACTTTCAGCAGTCCTACAGTGGCCCCAACCTGTGGTTTTAAGTCCTCTGTAGCATTTTCTTGGCTTTGCCAATTGTTTTCGGAAGTTTATTCGTAACTTCTCGTCCGTGATCAAGCCCCTGACTGATATGACCAGAAAGAACGGTAACCCACAGAGTTGGTCTCCGGAGTCCATTAAGGCCTTTGAGTGTCTCAAGGCTGCCTTTGTTCCTGCTCTTGTGTTGTCACATGCTGATCCTACTTTACCTTTTATTAGGGATGAGCTTCGAGTTGGTGTCGAACTCATGTTCGACTCGAACATTGCCTGTTCGCCTGTTCAGCGAACAGTGAATAATTTGGGGTGCTCGCGGCAAATTCGAAAAGCCGCGGAACAATCTGTACAAGTCTATGGGAGAAATCTAAAGTGCTAATTTTAAAGGCTAATATGCAAGTTACTGTCCTAAAAAAGTGTTTGGGGACCTGGGTCCTGCCCCAGGGGACATGGATCAATGCAAAAAAAAGTTTTAAAAACTGCAGTTTTTTCGGGAGCAGTGATTTTAATAATGATTAATAGTGAAACAATAAAAGTGTAATATTCCTTTAAATTTCGTACCTGGGGGGTGTCTATAGTATGCCTGTGAAGGGGCGCATGTTTCCCGTGCTTAGAACTGTCCCTGCACAAAGTGTCATTTCTGCAGAAAAAAAGGCCTTTAAAATCACTTACGGCTATAATGAATTGTCGACTCCCTTAATACAGAGAACACTCATTGAAAGTCATTGAAAGTCACAGGTTTCCGTTACATCAGAGGGGGGCAGGGTCACCCATATGTCGTTGGGGAAGCCCAGCTTTCCCCACTAGCATCAGAGTGGGGCGGGGTCAGGTGACGGGTGGCACTGCCCTCCTCATATACTGTAAGAAACATCAGGCCGCCGGCATCCCGCAGTGTCTCCGACAGTGGAGACAGAGGATGCACAGATGGCCTGCGCTGCGCTGGACTGAAGGGAGAGATCACCCATCGCTCGATCAGATCAGCCATCGCTGGACCCCGGAGAGATGATCATCCATCTCTGGATAGCAAGAGTGGATTACCACCGCTGGAATCTTTTTTTTATTTTTTTTATTTTTAATAAAGGAATTTTTCAAAAGTGTGTTTGTCTTATTTAATTCTTTTTTACACTTTCTTTGTGAAATGGTAGGCCCTAACCATTTCAAACGGGGGGCAGGATCTGGGGGTCCCCTTGTTAAAGGGGGCTTCCAGATTCTGATAAGCCCCCCACCCGCAGACCCCCACAACCATTGACCAGGGTTGTGGGGATGAGGACCTTGTGCCCATCAACATGGGGACATGGTGCTTTGAGGGGTCACAGACCCCCAAAGCATCCTCCCAATGTTGAGGGCATGTGGCCTGGTACGGTTGAGGAGGGGGGGCGCTCTCTCATCCTCCCCTTTTTTCCTGTGACCTGCCAGGTTGCGTGCTCGGATAAAGGGTCTGGTATGGATATTTAGGGGGAACCCCACGTCAATTTTTTTTTAAATTTGACGTGGGGTTCCCCTTAATATCCAAACCAGACCTGAAGGGCCTGGTAATTGAATTTGGGGGAGCCCCACGCTTTTTTTTATTTTTTTATCAATGACTTTCAATGAGTGTTAGCCCTGGAAGAATGGAGACATCTCCTCGAAGGTACCATTGTGTGGGTTCTCATTCTTACTGACCATAAGAATCTCACATTCTTGTCTGAGGCTAAATGCCCCTCTCTCAGTAGGGCGCAGTGGGCTCTTTTCTTGTCAAGTTTCAATTACAATGTCTCATTCTTACCTGGTACTAATAATGTAAGGGCTGACGCTTTGTCACAACAATTTTCCCCCACTTCCAAGATTGAGTCGGTTCCGGTTCCTGTGATTCCTCCTGATTGTATTCAGGCTATGGTTCTCACCAGTCTCGCTTCTCCTTTTGGTGACAAAATTCTTGCTGCTCAGGTCCATGCTCCTACTGAGAAACCTTGTGATCGCTCTTTTGTCCCAGAGATTTTCCATACTGTCATGCTCCAGACATTCTCCCAAGGCTGCTGGCCACCCTGGGAAGAATCAACTGTTTTGGGCCATTTCCCAACAATTCTGGTGGCCTTGTCTACGTGCTGATGTAACTGCCTTTGTAGCTGCCTGTTCCGTGTGTGCTCTAAGTAAGGCCCCGCAACATTTTCCAGTGGGCCTCCTACAACCCATACCCAACGGAGAGAGGCCCTGGACCCACCTGTCTATAGATTGCATTGTGTAGTTACCCAACTTCCAGTGCAACACACTTATCCTTATGGTGGTTGACAAGTTCTCGAAAATGTACCATTGTTTAAGAAGTTGCCCACTTCTAAAGAACTGGCTTAAATTTTTGCTCAGGAGATCTTTTGCTTACATGGGCTACCCAAGGTGATTGTCTCCGACAGGGGTAGTCAGTTTGTATCCCGGTTCTGGCAGGCCTTTTGTGCATGGTTGGGAATTTAGCTTGCTTTTTCTTTTGCGCAACACTCACAGTCTAATGGGGCCATAGAACGAGCCAATCGGTCCTTGGAGCAATTCCTACATTGCAGTGACGTAACTAGAACCCTCAGGGCCCCGATGCAAGAAACCATGGATGCCCCCGACCTCCGGACAAAGCGCTTTTCTCCAAGCCCAATGGTGGAACAGCAGGGCCCAGTCACAAGTGGGTGGCTGCATATAAAGGAACAGATTTCTTCTCTTCACCCCCCCCCCCTCCCCCCGCTTCTCCTCCTCTCCCTCCCACAGGCATTCAGCGGCTGCAGGAGGAAAATGGAGAGATCGGTTCCTCTATGTCTGTGTTTCTTTTTCCAGTCTGGGCACCCTTGAAGTATATGCCTAGGTGAATGGGGCTGCACTGCAACCCCCCTGCAACTGTGTGCATTGCATGCAGTTGCAGCATAGTGATGATGCATTTAAGGGGTTAATACAGGTGGTCAGTAGGCAACATATTGCCTCTCTACCAGCTGCCAAATGCCTCTGAAAAGCAATCTGAGCATGGATCGCTTTTCGGAGGAACAGCATTTTACATAAAATGTGCATACATACATGTAAACACACACACATATATATAAACACACACATAATACGCACACATATACTATATATACATACATACACACACATATAGGGATGAGCTTCGTGTTCGAGTCGAACATACGTTCGACTCGAACATTGGCTGTTCGTCCGTTCAGCGAAGTCCGAACATTTTGGTCCGTTCGCGCCAAATTCGCGTGGCGCTCACAGCCCACAATGCACTACGATGGCGCAGTGCATTGCTGGCTCATTATTGGCCAAGCATGCACTGTGATCCCGCATGCTTGGCCAATCGCAGCGCCAGCAACGAGGAGAGCCATGATTGGCCACAGGCAGGATGCCTGTGGCCAATCATAGCTCAGGCTGTAGTGCACGCCCCACACTATATAAGGCCGCCAGCGCGGCGGCCTTGTGTAGTGTGTTGGCGTCTGAAGCAGTGGGTGTTCTGTGTACCTTCAACACAGTACACACCGATCGTTTTCGGCTGATTTTCGATCTTGCTGTTGTGTAGTGGTTATTGTCTGCATGCCCTGACCGCAGTATACACCGCTATATTCACCTCACCTATATAGCTAGTGATCTATCTTTTATAATAGAGCTTGCAGTCAGTAGTGTTAGTACATACCGCTATATCCACCTACATAGCTCTTCTCTATTTGAGCCCACTTGCCATCTGCAGGAGTTATTGGAAGTTGTGTGTGCCTCCAGCACAGCACAGTATACATCTGTATATACCCCTTTATCTCTGGTGTTCTATAATAAAGGCATCTGCAGGAGTTAGTGGGTGTTGTGTGCCTCTAGCACAATATACACTACCCAACTGCTTTTTTACCCAACTCCCTTCAGGCCATTACCATGTCTGGAAGGCCAGCAAGGAGAGGCAGACAGGCGCGAGCCGATAAAAGAGGGCAAGCAGGCTCTGTGTCTAGAGACAACAGTGCTGGTCGT
This sequence comes from Lithobates pipiens, assembly GCF_037356315.1. Taxonomy (NCBI): domain Eukaryota; kingdom Metazoa; phylum Chordata; class Amphibia; order Anura; family Ranidae; genus Lithobates; species Lithobates pipiens. The sequence continues at coordinate 268,793,438 of NW_027507718.1, read as the reverse complement.
GGACGTGGTGCATTGTCATCAGCACGTGGCCATGGGACACGCTTGTCCTTCTTTTCGGCAGCTGGACATGTTGAACCGCAACATGCCAACGACTTGGTAGAGTGGATGACCAAGCCCTCTTCATCCTCCTCATCCTCTTTCACCCAGTCTCAGGGTACTAGCAAAGCAGCTGCCAACGCATCGTCTTCCCTCCTCTCAATGTCATCATCAGTGACTCCTTCCCTAGACCCACCACGTCCTCCTGAGGAGTCTCCTGAACTCTTTGAGCACAGTGTTGGGTACATGCTCCAGGAGGATGCCCAGTGTTTTATGGGCTCTGATGATGACACTCAGCTAGAGGAAGGCAGTAGCGTGAGCGCAGAGAGAGGGGATGCTCAAGAAGGACAGCAATCTGGCAGTCATGTTCCACAAGCTGCAGCATACTGCCAGGTTTGCTACAGCGATGAAGAGGGAGGGGATGATGAGGGCACTGACTCCACGTGGGTGCCTGGAAGGAGAGAGGAGGAGGAGGAGGCACATGTCCAACGAGGCAGGATGCCCTCCGGGGGCCAGCTTAGGGGCAGCACACCGACTGAATCACACCGCAGAGCTCCGCCTGTGCAGAGCGCTGCCTCTGCGCGTTATTCTAAAAGTTCTTTGGTGTGGGCCTTTTTTGAGACGAGTGCATCAGATCGCACCGCTGCTATTTGCAACATATGTCTCAAGCGTATCTCATGTGGCCAAAACATCAGCCGCTTGGGCACCACATGCTTGACCAGACATATGTTGACCTGCCATGCAGCTCGTTGGCAAGGGTACCTCAAAGACCCACACCAAAGAACAAAGCGGACCTCTCCTTGCTCCTCATCAGCTGGCATCTCCAACTCCACTAGACCTTCAGTCCTCTCTGAAACCTGCTCTGAGAGGAATGAAGGTGTAGAATTAGGTGTGTCACAGCCAAGTGCTTCCGGGAACTCTGCTAGCGGTACACCCACGTCCGATTATAGCAGGCAAATGTCCCTGCCCCAGCTGCTGGACCGGTGAAAGAAGTTCACTCCCAGCCATCCACATGCCCAGCGGTTGAATACTAGCTTGGCTAAATTGCTAGCACTTCAACTGCTGCTTTTTCAGTTGGTAGACTCGGCCCCCTTCCGTGAGTTTGTACAATGTGCGGTTCCTCAGTGGCAGGTCCCCAAACGCCACTTTTTCTCACGGAAGGCGATTCCGGCTCTCTACCGGCATGTGGAAGGCAATGTCCTTGCCTCGCTGGACAGGGCGGTCAGCGGTAAGGTGCATATTACCGCTGACTCATGGTCCAGCAGGCATGGACAGGAACGTTACCTGTCTTTCACGGCCCATTGGGTCACTCTTCTGGCAGCTGGGAAGGATGCAGGACAAGGTGCAGTAGTGTTGGAGGTTGTTCCGCCACCACGCCTCCAAAATGCTACTATTGGTTGTGACACACCTCTCTCCTCCACCCCCTCCTCTTCTTCTTCCTCCATGGCCTCTTCCAGTGCTCTGTCCTCAGAACCAGCGGTGCTTCGTAGGCGTTCCAGGGGCTACGCAAGTACGCAGGCAAAACAATGCCATTTGTTTGTTTGGGGGACAGGAGCCACACTGGGGCGAATGTTTTGTCAGCTCTGCAGGGGCAGGCCGAGAGGTGGTTGACGCCATGCCAGCTCAAGCCAGGAATGGTGGTTTGTGACAATGGCACCAACCTCCTCTCCGCCCTCCGACAGGGACAACTGACCCATGTGCCCTGTGTAGCTCACGTCCTTAACCTGGTGATGCAGCGGTTCTTGGGCAGGTACCCCGGCTTACAGGATGTCCTGAAGCAGGCCAGGAAAGTCTGTGTGCATTTCCGCCGATCATTTAATGCCTGTGCTCCGCTGGCTGAGCTCCAAAAGGAGTTGAACCTGCCCAAGAACCGCCTTATATGGGACATGCCCACCAGATGGAACTCAACATTGGCCATGCTGCAGCGGCTGCACACGCAGCAGAGGGCCATCAATGAGTACCTGTGCGACTACGGCACCAGGACAGGGTCAGGGGAGCTTGGTTTTTTCTCACCACGCCAGTGGGGCATGATCAGGGATGCATGCACTGTCCTGTCACCGTTTGAGGAGGCCACAAGGATGGTGAGCAGTGACAGTGCATGCATCAGTGACACTGTACCTCTTGTCCACCTCTTGGAGCATACGCTGCGTGGAATAATGGACAGGGCACTTGAGGCAGAACAGAGGCAGGAAGAGGAGGACTTCCTTGCCTCTCAAGGCCCCCTTTATCCAGACAGTGTTCCTGCTGTGCCACCCATCACACAGGAAGAGGATGAGGAGGAGGAAGAGGAGGAGGAGGATGATTGTGTCAGCATGGAGGTGGAGGCTGGCACTCAGCATCAGCAGCAGCAGCAGTCTTGAAGGGATGATTTACAGTCCCAAGAAACATGTGGACTTGTACGTGGCTGGGAGGAGGTAGCTGCGGATCATGTTGTCCTTAGTGACCCAGAGGACTCCGGACCAAATGCCTCAGCTAACCTACGCTGCATGGCCTCCCTGATCCTGCAAAGCCTGCGGAAGGATCCTCCGCAGCCCCAAGGTATGATCCGCAGGTAGTCCGCAGCCCCAAGGTATGATCGGTTCCAGCACCCATCGCCAGCGTCTGATTTACATGGTGCAGGAATACCTAGGGGCAAGGTCAGACTTGGACACCTTTCCCACCGAAAATCCTCTGGCTTACTGGGTCTTGAGGATGGATCACTGGCCAGAGCTTGCACAGTATGCAATTGAGCTACTGGCCTGTCCTGCATCCAGTGTTCTTTCGGAACGCACCTTCAGTGCTGCTGGTGGCTTTGTTACAGATTACAGGGTGCGCCTGTCCACCGAATCAGTTGATCGACTGACCTTCATCAAGATGAATCAGTCTTGGATCACCCACAGCTACCAAGCACCTGAAGCTGATGTAACAGAATAATTTTTTTTGAAATATCACATCCCTTCAAGACTGCCTATGCTGATGCTGGGTGACTGTCCTGTTATGTTGATTATCTATCCTCTTCCTCCTCCGCTGTTATGTTGGAAGAACATTTCTGGTTCTGGTTGATGCCATCAGCCCAATTTTTCTGCCCCTGTTTAACAGGGGCGTTTAAGTACAATTTTTGATGCAATGCTTTGCAGCAGGGCTAATTCCTGCAATCAAACAAGAGTATATGGGAGAGGTTGCAGTGTGGTGGCACCAGCACCAGTGCCTAAGGCCCAATTTTTCTGCCCCTGTTTAACAGGGGCGTTTAATTACAATTTTTGATGCAATGCTTTGCAGCAGGGCTAATTCCTGCAATAAAACTAGAGTATATGGCAGAGGTTGCAGTGTGGTGGCACCAGCACCAGTGCCTAAGGCCCAATTTTTCTGCCCCTGTTTAACAGGGGCGTTTAATTACAATTTTTGATGCAATGCTTTGCAGCAGGGCTAATTCCTGCAATAAAACTAGAGTATATGGCAGAGGTTGCAGTGTGGTGGCACCAGCACCAGTGCCTAAGGCCCAGTTTTTCTGCCCCTGTTTAACAGGGGCCTTTAATTACAATTTTTGATGCAATGCTTTGCAGCAGGGCTAATTCCTGCAATAAAACTAGAGTATATGGCAGAGGTTGCAGTGTGGTGGCACCAGCAGCAGTGCCTAAGGCCACATTTTTCTGCCCCTGTTTAACAGGGACATTTAATTACAATTCTTGATATAATATTTCATAGGAGGGCCCCTTCCTGTGCCCACCCAGAGTAACGGTGAGGACTTATAGTGTTGTGGCACCAGCACCACAACAACCAAAGGTCAATTTTTCTACCACTGTTCAACAATGGCATGTAATTACAATTCTTGATATAATCGTTCACAGCAGGGCGCTCCAGCGCGCAACAAGAGTCACTTTGAGGGCTTACAATGTTGTGGCAAAACCAACACCTTGTTCCGCCATTTCTGCAGAGCATATAGGGCAGGCCCCTACTTTCAAACATCCAATTTACAAACATCTCCTACTTGCAAACGGAAGGAGACAACAGCAAGTGATATGAAAAAAGATGTACGACAAAACAAATTATACAGGGGTGATAACCCTTCCCTATGTTTTCCAAAAAGTTTAAAAATAGTTTTTTTGACTGGAGCTACACTTTAAAAATGTACCAGTTGAAAATTACAAACAGATTCAACTTAACACAACAAACCTACACAGTCCCTGTCTTGTTTGCACCGCCTGTATACTGCTGTTCTGAGTATATAGGGCCTGGGGGCCACACGCATTTCCTTTTTTTATTATGGGTACGGGGTTCCCCTTAATATGCGTACAAGACCTAAAGGGGCTGGTAATGGGCAGGGAGGGCTACCCATGCCATTTTTCTCAATGATTTTCAACCATATTGCAGGAACCAGATATAACATTAAAACCGCAAGCAGTTTTAAATGGTGTTATTTCCGTTTAATGTCATTTTGTGCAGGGACTGTTATAAACACGGGAAACACGTGACACTTCACAGGCATACTACAGACACCCCCCAGGCACCATATTTAAAGGAATATTTCACTTTTTTTTTCACTTTAATCGTCATTAAAATCAGTGCTCCCGCCAAAACGGCCATTTTTAAAAACATTTTAGGCATTGACCCATGTCCCCTGGGGCAGGAGCCAGGTCCCCAAACCCTTTTTAGGACAGTATCTTGCATATTAGCCGTTAAAATTAGCACTTTTCATTTCGAACGTTCGAGTCCCATAGACTTCAATGGGGTTCTAAAGTTCGTTCGAATTTGGGGTCCGTTCGAAAGTTCTGGTGCGAACCGAACCGGGGGGTGTTCGGCTCATCCCTACACACATATATAAAAACACATATATACATAGATAGATAAATGTACATATGTACGCACATATACACATATAAAGCAGTGGCAGCTGGTGCTCAAAATTTTTAGGGGGTGCAAGCAAACTGAAAAATTCGGGAAAAAAAACATCAATTGCAGCCACTGTGCCCATCAATTGCAGCCACTGTACCATCAAACGTCACTACTGTGCATCAAATGTTGCCACTGTGCCCATCAAATGCTACCATTGTGCCCATCAATTGCATCCACTGTACCATTAAATGCCACCACTGTACCATCAAATGCTGCCACTGTGCCCATCAAATGGCGCCAATGTGCTCATTAAATGCTGCCGGTGTGCCCATTAAATGCTGCCAGTGTGCTATCAAATGCTGCCAGTGTGCCATCAAATGCTGCCACTGTGAATTCCCCCCACCCACTCATCGTCTGCTCGAAACTTACCCTGTCTTGGTGGGGCAGCAGGTGATGGCCACGAGCGGGGTCCTCCATGCGTCTCCTGCCATCCTCATCTCCCGTCTCCTCCTGATAGGTGTCCAGTAGCTGTGCCTATCATTTCAGCCAATCAGGTGATGGGTAACAGACCTGCACACCTGATTGGTGGAGAGGCGGTTCAGTGTTAGGAAAGTGAATATTAATTAACACACCTGGGTGGACTGTGAGCGTCAAACATGTCACTCACAGTTCATCTATTTTGAAGCCTATTAGAGCCTATGGCTCTAATCCGGTGCTTCAAAATACCCCCCACCGCTGTAATTCAGGCACCCGGCACCCGAAAAGGGACCGGACACCTAAATATGGGGGTGGCAGCGGTGGCCATGGATAGATTCATGCTATGTTATGCATGAATCTATCCATTGGTCATAGAGGGAGTGGCTGGAGAGAGGGGGCGGCGCCTCTACTCCTTTTTGGACACACCGCCACTGATAAACACATGCACATTCACATACATACATATGCATACATGCACACTCACATACTTGCACACACATGCATACATACATATATGAACACACACACACACACACACATACATGCATCATGCACATACACAGACATACATGCATGCACACACATACATGCATGCACACCCACACACACACACACGCATGCACACCCTCACACACACATGCACGCACACACATGCATGCACACACACACACACAGACATACATGCACACACACAAACATACATGCATGCACACACACACACACACACATACATGCACACCCACACACACATGCATGCGCACCCTCGCACGCACACACACATGCATGCACACACACACACACATGCATGCACACCCACACACACACACACACACATGCATGCACACACATAAAAAACACACATACAGTAGATAGTCTTTAAAGAAAAAACGGCTGTCCTTTACCTTAGTTCTTCCTGACGGGTACTGCACTGTAGGGGGAGACAAAGAGCACACACTGTGCTTTCACTTTAGGTTAATGTAAGGAGCTCCCTGCACAGTGCTGATTACAGTTCAGAATTGACTGACGATCTGGGAGCCCCTCTCAGCCGCCCCTCATGTCGAAGAGTACAGTGGGCCCTCAAGGGCTCCCTGCAGCAAGGGGCCCGGTCGCCATGATGATCTTGGCGACCCCTATAATTCCACCACTGCTACGTTGCTATATTTCTGACCATCATAACAACTGGTCATCCCTCTTGACGTGGGCAGAGTTAGCTCAGAATAGTGCCTTGAATTCTGCTTCCTGATTGTCCCCATTTATGGTGAACTATGGTTTCCAACCTTCCATGTTGCCTGACTCATTTGTTCCGCATAGTATTCCTGCGTTAGAGGAGCATCTCTGTGGTCTTTGTACCACTTGCGCACAAGTCCAGGAGGCTTTGCGACATGCTAATGATAGGTACAGACTCCATGCTGACCACAGATGCCTGGCTGCGCCTTTCTACCATGTTGGGGACAGGGTCTGGCTGTCATCTCGCAGCCTCCGACTTCGTGTTCCCTCTCTGACGTTCGCACCTCGGTTTATTGGGCCTTTCTGTATTCTTCACAGGATTAACCCAGTGGCTTATGCGTTAGACCTTCCTTCTAATATGTGTATCTCAAATGTATTTCATGTCTCCTTATTAAAACCTTTGGTCTGCAACCGCTTTACCACCTCTGTGTCATGTCCTCATCCTATACAGGTTGAGTACCATGAGGAATATGAAATGCAGTCCATTGCTGACTCCCGTAGGTTTTGTGGGCATGTACAGTACCTGGTACATTGGAAAGGGTACGGTCCGGAGGAACGCTCTTGGGTCTCATACTCGGACATACATTCCCCTGTCCTCGCCGTGATTTCCATAGATATTTTCCCCTCAAGCCTGGTGGTCCTCTGAGGGGAAAGGTTCGTTGTGGAGGGGATACTGTCAGGGCTGGGCTCAGCCCTTTTTTCTCTGAGCTGGCCGCTCAGCTGTCAGCTAATTGCCACCTGTTGATGATATCCTGCTTGTCAGTCCTGCCTACTTAAGCCGTACAGCCCAGATGATCTCTGCCTTCGCCTTGGTCAACATCACAGAGACTATCTCCTGCATTCCTGTTAAAGACTTGCTTGGCTGACATTCCTTCTGACTCCAGATCCTGCTTGCTGTTCCACTACACTGATCCCTGGCTTCTACACATGCAGTCATAGGCCACCTTCCTTAAGAACATATGTGCTCTATGTGTGGTTCGCTTGAGCTGCCAAAATTCATTTTATAAAATTATTTGAAATACCAGTCCAAAGTAAAAACTTTTACAGATTATGGCTGGCAAAATGTTGCTTTCCAAGATACATTTTTTAAAAGAAAATATTTTTGTATTATTATATATTTTCTATTATTTTATTATTATTTACTTTTTATATATATTTTTGACTTGTTTTAGATTATTTTTGTATAGAAGGGGGGCCCTTCTGTCTGGGGGGCTCAGGACAGTTGCCCCTTTTGCCCCTTATAAATCTCACACTGTCAGATCACAAGACTTGCTCAAAAAGTGCCTACATACCTTTGGATTAAAAAAGTATTTTACCAGTGCATTTTGATGTTAAAGTTTAGCTTTAATTTTTCCTCAAGTCACACTGTAATACATACCGCTGATTCTGGCAAACAGAAGAATACACTGCCCGACCTGCCAACAACCAACAGATCAGGGGTATCATTTCTGACAGTAAAATAATATCAAAGAGAATGAGGATGGTCATTATACTGGAGCACGTATTCAGTTGCAAGTGTGAACCGAGAGCTCTGCAGGATGAAAAACTATGACAAGTGTGGTACTCAGGCAATGTCCAACATCTAATTGCCAGATAACAGGGCTTTGTGGTTGCCTTTAAAGCTGAACTCCAAGCAGATAAAAAAGACACAATTTAATGCAGATCTGCAATTATATTTTTTTTAATACAAACAGTGCAAGTAGCAGTGTTTGACTTTTGACTCTTTTGACAATGACTGCTGCAGTCACTATAGGGCAGAGTTTAGAGAGGGGGAGGGAGTAGCAGCACAAGGACACAATCAGGAGTGCTGCAGTGCAAAAAAAAACATGTTGATAGGTGGACAGCTCAGAGTGACACAGAGATCAGGGCCGTCTTTAATATAGATTGGACCCTGGGCAAAAATTTTCTTGGTTGCCAGCAGGTACAGAATATCATTACTGCTTACTAACTAGTTGCTAGAGGTTACAGCACACATTACGGCTCACTGATTAGTTGCTAGAGGTTACAGCACATCACCTCCTCACAGCAGGGGAGCATGATATACATAGGAATGCCGCCTTTATTTACATATCAATGCCGCCGGCTGCAGCTATTTCCTTAGTATCGTCGCCGCTATTTACATATGAATTCCAGTTATTTACATGTAAACACAGGGTCTGCAGGTGAGTCATCTGCACACAACAATAGGGCAGAGCTGAGCAGCATTAGTACCAGCACTTCACACTGAGATATTGGGACACATCACTGGAATAAAACTTCAAGGGACAAGGGAATTTAAACCTGGATAGTTGGCAAGTATGAGGCAGCTGTTTTGGGCCCCCCAACAATGGCAGGGCCCAGGGCAGCTGCCCCTTTTGCCCTGCCTTAAATACGGCCCTGACCGAGATTAGCTTATCAATGTGCTGCTTCACTGTGCAGTCACAGGGTAGGGATGGGGAAGAGACCTGTAAATAAAAGTGAAGCTGCACCAGAGAAAGATCAGGTCCCCCACCATGCCAAACAGGGCCATGCTGGCATAGCTGCATACATTTCAGGACTGGATGGACTGAAATACAAATGCTTTGGCATGTAAAACAGCTGTCATACTGTCTGTCATGTATTTCACCTGTTTATTTAGCTGTTTGCCTGGAGTTCAGATTTAGGAATTAGCTGCTGAGAATAGGGATTTGAAGTTTTGGTGGTTATGCTTTCATGTATATTAGTGCATTCATTTTTTATTGAACTTGTTTTGTCTTTACAAAACAGCATGGGTTCAAGCAAATCTCATCATCAAGTAGTCCATACGGGGACGTTTTTTTTTAAATTTCCCTATATCATATTGTAGTCTCCTCCACCATCCTGTATAGATGTTCTGTATTGTAATTGTTAAAAACTCTGTATATAGCCCTATAGAACAGACCGTCCACATGTTTTATCTGCTGCTTAAAGAGGAACTGCAGTCTGCTCACGCAATTTGTAATAAAAAAAATCTTTGCCATTTTGAAGCTTCCCTCCAACCACTTTGCATATTATTTTATATATACTGTGATTCTGTACTTGCCAAATATGCTGTATAAATCTCTCTCCACTGAGTCTGGCTGCAACCTTTTTAACTGTGGGCACCTGAAGCTGCTACCTGTTTACTTCCTGGATTTACACAGACACACACACACAGACAGACACACCTCCAGCTCTGCAGCCCTGCAGCTCTCATTGGCCCTCTTATGACTCACCCCCCTCCCTTCCTGGAGAGTGAGAGAGAGAGAGCTGTGCATGATGTCATAAGCCTAGGCTGATGACCTGATAAGAAAGAGGAAGTGGGCTGTATAAGGCATTTACTGGCATACAAATAATATTTTACTACCCAAAGTTAAAACAACAAGTGCAGAAGATTTAATAGAATGAAAGTTTAAAAAACTACTCAAGGTCCACTTTAACTGCAAACAAGAACTGTATTATGCAGAGAAAAGTCATAGACAGTTTACCCATAGATGCAGCTACAAATTTATAAACACTGCCATCTACTGGCTGAAGACTATATCTGTAGTTGTGGCACAAAAATACATGAACAATGTATTCCAACACCCCCTGCTCAACAACTACTCCTTATATTAGTCCCACCTCGGATCTTAGGTCTATATATCGGTTTCTTGTAAGCGTATTCATCAAAGCATCTAAGCCACTTTTGTTTCTCATGAGGTGGATGTCTTTGCGTCTCATCCCATGAATCTGGCTCTGGTTTTAATGGTACACGAGCAACATGCTGGATGACAGGCGGATTTGCCTTTTTTGCCTCTGGTGGGTTTTCTGATTGTGGTCCTCTTGTGGTCTGGTCTCTTCTTTTACAGTATTTGGATTGTCTGCATTGATTTGTATTTCTTTGTCACTTTGTTACATGTCTTCATGTGACACTATTGTGGAATTTCCCTCAGTTTGAAGTGTTTGTGTTAGTTCATGAAATTGTGACCACACTGAAGTTCCATCAACAATTACTGTTCTACTGATGGTTAAATTGTTCGTGTCTTGGTGTAGAATTCTGTGTCCTTTTTGAGATTCACTGTACCCCACAAGTACACCTACCTTTGTGCAAGCATCCTATTTTATACGTTTTTCTTTTGGGATGTGCACATAGGCCTTGCTTCCAAATTTTTTTAGATCATTAGTTTATTCCACAGTCCATATGAAGTCTTCTCGGTTTTACAGAGTACACAGTGTACAGGGATCAGGGCACAGCACATATAGTAGTTCTAATAAGGGCTTTAGGGATAAATAATAAACTGTGAACATGGGTTGGGGACAGAAAACTCCACAACTGAAATTCACAGAAGTAAAGCAGAGTTTGCTAACAGACCCTATTTTCTACCTATGCAGATCTGAAGGTCCCTTTATTTGCCCTTTTATGTCCACTGGCCATGATGCAAAAGCCATGCAGCGCATTCTGGTTTTAAAAAAATTCAGCCCAGGAAATTTAAACAAAAATCAATCTGGGCCACAAATTGCGAACAGAACAGATTCCAAGTATAGCCCAGGGACATTTACAGACAAGGGTGCAGGAGAATCTGTGTTCACAGAACACAGAGCAGCTAATGTTAATCCATACTCCATCCCAAGAGGGCGAGCTGAAGACATGGACTGCTGAAGAGTCTGAGGAGAAATGTAAAGGACTGTGGGAAATGTAGTGTTATGTATTGTAGTGTGAGAAATGCAGTGTAGTAAATTACTAATTGATTCAAAACAACGAATATATACTTTGAATCATTCTAACATAATGATTATGACGCAACAAAAGGATTTACTTAACAAATGAAAATGGAAGTAAATTCATTTTTCTGTCATACACATCTCTAGTACCTAAACAACTTACGCCATCTGGGTGTATATTTAGCCATCTGCAATAAATATTCCTCAACCGCTGGGTGTGTCAGGTGAGTGTGGTGCTATTTATGGAGTTGTGGGCGCAGGAACAAGAGATCCAACGCATTGTAATTCTCTTCTGCTAAACAATAAACTATATTACCTTTTTTCCAGCAATATTTTTTTAAACTTACACTGAGTACGACGCATGCACAGTGCACTCTTGGCATCTGCAACATACCAACAGTTCAGCAATCTGACAGGGTGCTATACGCCCATATTCTTGTATCTACAACTGTGTGTGTGAACCCATATGGGTTTATGAGGTATACCTCTGTCCTTTGTATGCCAGACTGATCTTTACAGAGAAAGTCAATGATATGTTTGTCAGTTCTCAGTGTATAAAAAATAGCTTATTCTAGAGATTTCTGTCTGCATGCTTCATAAAGAAAATTATCCTTTTGCATTTTTCAGTTTAAAAATTGGCCTTAAAGAGAATCGCATAGTAGTCCATTATGTGTCACTTACCTGACACAGGAGCCAGTGAAGTCGCCGCTGTCCCCTGTAGTCCGCCGCATCCATCTTCTTGGTGGGGTCTCGCAGCTCCGCCGCTGTCATTCGGCGAAGCCGCGATGACGTCACTCCCGCACATGCGCACGGGAGCCGACACGCGCAGCAGCTCCGTCGTTGAGAATGCCACGCTCAGTGCGCCTGCGCGCCGCTGTCTACGGCGCATGCCTGTTTTCGGGCAAATATCTCCTAAACCATATAGGTTTAGGAGATATTTCTTGGACCTACAGGTAAGCCTTAATCTAGGCTTACCTGTAGGTCAAAGAGGTTTGTAAGGGTTTACAACCACTTTAACTGACTGGTCTAGAGCCAGAAGAGAACCAATCATTCATCACATGATATATCTCCCTACTAGCCATTCCTCTCCTTGATCATGTTGGTCTACCTGTTTGTACAGACTCTGTTCCTGTTTTCAAGGCTCTGATATAGAGATTATCCTCGAAACGCCCAGTCTATTTTTAAGCATTTGCCCTTGTATGGGTATGTCCAACTTTTAACCTTTTAGTGCATATTCTGTAACCCAACTTTTAGGATACGTAGTATATATATATATATATATATATATATATATTTTTTTTTTTTTTATGTATGTATTTTATTGTACAAGAATAAACCGTATGACTTTGATGCAAGTGTTTGATCACACGCCTTACATCCACCCTTCCCACACAGTCTTCTTCAGACCACCCCTGGTCAGTTTAGGCAGCTGGACATGCATTATCATCTTCTTCAGTTTTGTTGTTTTAACCACCTTCAGACCGGACCATTTTGCTGGTAAATGACCAGAGGTCTTTTTACACTTTGGCACTGCGCTGCTTTAACTGGTAATTGCGCGGTCATGCAATGTTGTACCCAAACAAAATTTGCGTCCTTTTCTTCCCACAAATAGAGCTTTCTTTTGATGGTATTTGATTGCCTCTGCGATTTTTATTTTTTGCGATATAAACGTAAAAAGACCGCACATTTTGAAAAAAAATGATATTTTCTACTTTTTGTTATTAGAAAAATCCAATAAACTCAATTTTAGTCATACATTTAGGCCAAAATGTATTCAGCCACATGTCTTTGGTAAAAAAAAAGTCAATAATTGTATATTTATTGGTTTGCGCAAAAGTTGTCACATCTACAAACTAAGGTACGTTTTCTGGAATTTACGCAGCTTTTAGTTTACGACTGCCTATCTCATTTCTTGAGGTGCTAAATTGGCAGGGCAGTACAAAACCCCCCCAAATGACCCCATTTTGGAAAGTAGACCCCCTAAGGAAATTGATAAGAGGCATGTTGAGCCCATTGAATATTTTATTTTTTTGCCTCAAGCGATTGAATAATGACAAAAAAAAAAATATTTTTTTTTTTTACACAAAGTGGTCACTAAATGATATATTGCTCACACATGCTATGGTCATATGTAAAATGACACCCCAAAATAAATTCTGCTGCTTCTCCTGAGTACGGGGATACCACATATGTGGGACTTTTTGGGAGCCTAGCCGCGTACGGGGCCCCGAAAACCAAGCACCGCCTTCAGGCTTTCTAAGGGCGTAAATTTTTGAGTTCACTTCTCACTACCTATTACAGTTTTGAAGGCCATAAAATGCCAAGATGGCACAAAACCCCCACAAATGACCCCATTTTAGAAAGTAGACACCCCAAGCTATTTGCTGAGAGGCATGTTGAGTTCATGGAATATTTTATATTTTGCCACAAGTTGCGGGAAAATTACAAACTTTTTTTTTTTTTTTTTTTTTCACAAAGTTGTCACTAAATGATATATTGCTCATGCATGCCATGGGCATATGTGAAATGACACCCCAAAATAAATTCTGCTGCTTCTCCTGAGTACGGGGATACCACATATGTGGGACTTTTTGGGAGCCTAGCCGCGTACGGGGCCCCGAAAACCAAGCACCGCCTTCAGGCTTTCTAAGGGCGTAAATTTTTGAGTTCACTTCTCACTACCTATTACAGTTTTGAAGGCCATAAAATGCCAAGATGGCACAAAACCCCCACAAATTACCCCATTTTAGAAAGTAGACACCCCAAGCTATTTGCTGAGAGGCATGTTGAGTCCATGGAATATTTTATATTTTGCCACAAGTTGCGGGAAAATTACAAACTTTTTTTTTTTTTTCACAAAGTTGTCACTAAATGATATATTGCTCACGCATGCCATGGGCATATGTGAAATAACACCCCAAAATAAATTCTGCTGCTTCTCCTGAGTACGGGGATACCACATATGTGGGACTTTTTGGGAGCCTAGCCGCGTACGGGGCCCCGAAAACCAAGCACCGCCTTCAGGCTTTCTAAGGGCGTTACAGTTTTGAAGGCCATAAAATGCCAAGATGGCACAAACCCCCCCCCCAAATGACCCCATTTTGGAAAGTAGACACCCCTAAATTTAGGGGTACACTAGTGAGACTAGGTAATAAATGGCGGGTGCCCTGAAACTATAAAAAAATAACTAACCAACCAGCGTCACCTGTAACAGTTATATGGTGATCACTGGTGAAAGGGTTAACTAGGGGGCAATCAGGGGGCTTTATGCGGTAGTATATGGGGGTCCCTGGCGCTATAAAAAGCTGCGGCGAACCTAAATACCTACCTGCCTAACTAGCGTCACCTGTGACACTAATACAGCGATCAGAAAAACGATCGCTTATTAGGCTGGGTTCACACTGGAGCGATGCGGGAACGCCACGAATGCGCGACGGGTTCCCGCATCGCATGCCTCCCGGCGGCAGTTCACACTGCCCTATGCGAACTGCTGGGAGTGTCAGTGAAATATTAATGACACCCCCAGATCAGTTCGCATATCGCAGTGCGATCTGCAAACTTGGATCGCATGGTGTGAACACCCATGCGATCCAATTCTGCTGCGGACCAAAAAAAGGGTCCCGTGCGAGTTTGCGTCGGGTGTGGCGGGTGCGACACGAATTCCGCCATACTATCTGTATAGCTGAACTCGAATCGCACAGAGATCGGATGTGATTTGCACTGCAGTGCGGTGCGAATCACATCCGTTCTCATAAACCGCTGCAATGTGAACCCAGCCTTAGTGACACTGGCGACGGGGGGTGATCACGGGGTTAAACCTTTATTGGGGGGGTTAGGGGGTACCTTAGAACTAAAGGGGGCTAACCCTAACTGCCCTAACAGTTATTAGTCACAAATGACACCCGCCGGGTGATCAGGGGGTTAAACCTTTATTAGGTAATAAATGGCGGGTGCCCTGAAACTATAAAAAAATAACTAACCAACCAGCGTCACCTGTAACAGTTATATGGTGATCACTGGTGAAAGGGTTAACTAGGGGGCAATCAGGGGGCTTTATGCGGTAGTATATGGGGGTCCCTGGCGCTATAAAAAGCTGCGGCGAACCTAAATACCTACCTGCCTAACTAGCGTCACCTGTGACACTAATACGGCGATCAGAAAAATGATCGCTTATTAGGCTGGGTTCACACTGGAGCGATGCGGAAACGCCACGAATCCGCGGCGGGTTCCCGCATCGCATGCCTCCCGGCGGCAGTTCACACTGCCCTATGCGAACTGCTGGGAGTGTCAGTGAAATGTTACTGACACCCCCAGATCAGTTCGCATATCGCAGTGCGATCTGCAAACTCGGATCGCATGGTGTGAACACCCATGCGATCCGATTCTGCTGCGGGCCAAAAAAAGGGTCCCGTGCGAATTTGCGGCGGGTGCGTCGGGTGTGGCGGGTGCGGCGAATGGCTGAACTCGAATCGCACAGAGATCGGATGTGATTTGCACTGCAGTGCGGTGCGAATCACATTCGTTCTCATAAACCGCTGCAATGTGAACCCAGCCTTAGTGACACTGGCGACGGGGGGTGATCACGGGGTTAAACCTTTATTGGGGGGGTTAGGGGGGTACATTAGAACTAAAGGGGGCTAACCCTAACTGCCCTAACAGTTATTACAGTCACAAATGACACCAATGCAAAAAAAAAAAAAAAATGACATTGGTGTCACTGTGACTGGGGGGCAGGGGTAATTGGGGGGGTGATCGGGGGGGTGTGAGTGTGCCTGGCATGTTCTACTGTGTGTGCAACTCACCGATCCGCTCTCCTCCGTGTCGGAACGAAAAATACCGACACGGAGGAGAGAATACATCACTTCCTCTCCTGTGTTTACATTACAGGAGAGGAAGTGATGTCACGGGGGATTTCTATTCGTCGGGAGCGATCGCGAGGGGGTGGCCATGAATGAATGGCCGCCCCCTCGTCCCGGATCGCTCCCGGACGAAAACCGACCGCCGCAGGCACCGGGCGGGGGCCCGACCGGGCCCCCGACCCGCGGGAAGGCAGGGACGTACAGCCCATATGCCTGCCCGTGCCATGCTGTCGACGTACATCGTCGTGCGGCGGTCGGCAACTGGTTAAATAGTACTACAATTGTTTACACTATTAATGCCCTCACGAGAGTAGGAGTAATTCTTCTTTTTCTGTCTATATTTTGCATCCTGAATCCTGGCCCTGAGACCTGTCCCCTGATACCTGCTTCCTGCCCCCAGTGCTTGGCTTCCTGTTCCCCTTTTCTCTTGTCCCTGTGTGTTTGCTTATGTGTATTTCCTTCAGTTGCTCATAGATAGATGGTTTTCTGGTGTTGATTGCACATGTGTCATTATCTTTAATAAAATATACATTTTCACTTACTCATTTGTTCCTGATTCCAAGTGCAGCCCACTGATCTAATCACCCCTGCTGGATGCCTGTATAAGCCATCCATAACAGAATATTGAAGTCATATAATAAGATCGGCTGCACTTGTGAATAAGGGTTGAGCACTTGCTCAATTGCTGCAAAATGTAGTCTGAGCAGGTTTTGCATTTTGTATTACTTGCAACCAGTGATGTAAGCAACTCAGTTAAAATAAACAGAGTTACTTAACGCAGTTACTTTAGAGGGCAACGAGTAATCTAACTGATTACTCTTCCCCTCATGGTAACGCCGTTCCCATTACTTGGGCGGCGTTACCGCAATTACATCCTGTCTGGACAGCCCCATCCCGCCCCATCTATCCAGAGAGAATGTAGGGAGGCAGGGTGGACACTGAAAAATGAAGTCAGCTGACCAGCTGACTTCGAGTGAAGGGGAGGGTCTCTCTCTCTCCCCATGAGGAAAGGCATCCCTGGAGGCATTCAAGTAAGTGACTGTCTGACGATTCGAATTGCAGTGCAATCGATCCATCCCAAGTCCTCCGCCACCTCTGCTTCTAATGCCATGTACACACGATCAGACTATCCAGCGAACCAGAGTCCTCCGGATAGTCCGATAGTGTGTGGGCTCCGGCTGACTTTTTGTTCCCAAAAGTCTGGCGGACTTAGAAAGAAAAATAAGAAGGCGGCGGCGACAGCGACAAGACTGGGCCAACGCTAGTAAAAGAGCTGTAAGAAGATAGCAGAGGCCTGGCAGAAGAAGCGAAGAGCGGGACAAGACCCCTGAAGTCGGAAGAAGACCCCCGGATGGCGGCGGCGACAAAGGAGAAAGCCGGGCTCCTCCGCTAGTAAAAGAGCTAGCAGCAAAAGAGCAGAAAATAGCGGAGGAGATTGGCGAGAAGACCCCCCGAAGTCGGAAGAAGACCCCCGGAGCTGTCTAGAAAAGTACTTTAAAAACCTGTGTTGTGTTTTTTTTATTAACACTTTTTTCCCCAGGTGAATGGGTAGGGGCACATCGTACCCCATACTCATTCACATAGGGTAGGGGGGCGGAATCTGGGGGCCCCTTTATTAAAGGGGGCTCCCAGATTCTGATAAGCCCCCCGCCCGCCCCGTAACTTAACTAATTACCTTTTTAAAGTAAGATGACCAAACACTGCTTGCAACAAAAGACAGGGATTATTGCAACCAAACTTTAAAAGGGCAGACTAGGGAGCAATTATTGGAATGCATCCGTCTGGCTCATGCTTTTGTTGATCAAGGCAACTTTCTGTTCGAGGAGATCCAGCCACTAATTCAAATCTGTGCAGAGTTTGCTTTGTCTAGTGTCCCTAGTGCTGCAATGGCGATGATTATTCTACTTTTAGTGTGGCTCAGGTGGAATCCTTGGTCTGGTTATTAGAGGATAACTTTGAACACTTCTCAGCATGTTCCCGACAGATGATAGTAGAATGTGCTTATGCAGTGCAATCTCTGGTCAGACAGGTGGTATGTAAATTCAATTTCGTGCAACCCCTACTACAGGCATGGTCTGGTATTTTGTACCCAGCCTCTGTTTGCTTGCAACCACCCATTCCTGTGTCTAGATACCTGCCCGCTAAAACGTCTTGCTTTCCTTCACCTACAGCAACCACAGTAGTAGCTCAATATCCCCTGCTACCAACTAAGTATCAGTACCATGTTTCCCCCTGGTGCACCTACCCTGCCTTTTAATCCTTCTACCTCTTCTCCGCTGATTGCTACAATCCCACAAAAATTTCCCTCAGTGACTGTTTCCTCTTTTTTACCTTCTCCCCGCTCTTCGCTTCCATCAGCTGCACTCACTACTTACAGCCACATAGAAAATTCCAGTGGCTAAACCTAAAAAGAAACTGAAGTTTTTCCCATCCCGCACAATCTTGCCACTATCCAATCCTGCTTCCACAACAGCCGACCTGCTCCAACCTGTCTCCGCCACACCTGCCACCTTGATTCAGCCTATGATGAGGGGAATTTCTGCTACTGGTCCTCTGCCCACAATCCAGTTTGGCCTTATGAACTCTTTGCCAGATAATCAAATTGACCTAACTGACTCTGGTTCTGATGCCCGGTCTGGTCCCATTCCTGATGCCCTGTTTGATGGTTTCATTCCTGTTGCCCAGTTTGATGTGCCTCTGTCCGCAATGCAGCTTGATTTGCCTCTGCCCGCTGCCCAGCT
This sequence comes from Lithobates pipiens, assembly GCF_037356315.1. Taxonomy (NCBI): domain Eukaryota; kingdom Metazoa; phylum Chordata; class Amphibia; order Anura; family Ranidae; genus Lithobates; species Lithobates pipiens. Next base: position 268,774,606 of record NW_027507718.1, on the reverse strand, counting down.
TAATATGCCTCTGCCCGCTGCCCAGCTTGTACCTCTGCCCACTGCCCAGCCTCATAACCCAATGCCCGTTGCCCAGCCTGATGACCCGGTGCCCGCTGCCCAGCATGATGACCCAGTGCCCACTGCCCAACCCAATGACCTAATGCCCACTGCCCAACCTAATGACCAGTGCCAGCTGCCCAGCCTGACGACCCGGTGCCCGATGCTCAACTGGCCACTGATACCTTCCTGCCTAAAGCCCAGCTTGCCGCTGATGCCTTCCTGCCTGATACCCAGCTTGCCGCTGATACCTTTATGCCTGATGCCCAGCTTGCCACTGGTGCCTTCCTGCCTAATCCCCAGCTTGCTAAAGGTGCTCTCCTGCCTGATGCCCAGCTTGCTGCTGGTGCCTTCCTGCCTGATGCCCAGCTTGCCATTGGTGCCTTCCTGCCTGATGTTCAGCTTTCCCCTGGTGCCTTCCTGCCTGTTGTCCAGCTTGCCGCTGATGCTTCCCAGCCAGATGCCCAGCTTGCCGCTGATTCCCCCCTGCTTGATGTCCAGCCTGACTGTGATGCCCTTGTGTTGTCTGCCTTCATTGGGTTTATGCCTGTTGCCCTGCTAGTTTTCATTTCCAGATCCAAACTTCCAGACCCTGGTGGTGGGGCGCATGTTCCATTACGGGACTCGGGTCCCAGTGGGTTAATGGAGTCTGGCTGGAAGCGTGCAAAAAAGTCCGCAGACAGGGAGGGGAGACTTTTCAGGACTTTTCTACACCCACATGAACTGCCAGGTCAAGGACAGAATGTAGCATCCAGAGGCCACTCCTTAAGGGGGGGGGGGGCTGTCAGGGTGTGTGTTATTGCTTGGGTCATCTGGTGGCACTGTTACTTTTAGGACCAAAGCATGGCCACCAGCAGGTGTCTCCCAGCTAGGGATGAGCTTCGTGTTCGAGTCGAACATACGTTCGACTCGAACATCGGCTGTTCGCCCGTTCGGCGAATTCCGAACGTTATGGACCGTTCGCGCCAAATTCGTGTGGCGCTCACAGCCCACAATGCACTGCGTCATCGCAGTGCATTGCTGGCTCATGATTGGTCAAGCATGCACTGTGACCTCGCATGCTTGGCCAATCATAGCTCAGGCTGTGTAGTACACGCCCCACACTATATAAGGCCGCCAGCGCGGCGGACTTGTGTAGTGTGTTGGCGTCTGAAGCAGTTAGTGGGTGTTCTGTGTACCTTCAACACAGTATACACCGATCGTTATCGGAGGATTTTCGATCTTGCTCTTCTGTAGTGGTTGTTGTCTGCGTGCCCTGACCGCAGTATACACTATACGCTATATTCACCTCACCTATATAGCTAGTGATCTATCTTTTATAATAGAGCTTGCAGTCAGTAGTGTAAGGCCGCGTACACACGCGGGGACTGTTCGCCCAACTTTGTCCGTCAAACAGTTTCGGCAAACAGTCCGCTCAAAATTAGCATGGACGGACATGGCCACACACGACGAACGAACAGTTTGCTGAAACCGTGCGCGATGACGTGAACGGCACGTACGACGGGACGAAAAATACGACGTCCTATACACTGCATTATAACTTTCGGCGTGTAAATCCTTTCTGAGCATGCGCGGAACTTAGTTTGACGAACAAGCCTACACACGAGGGGACTGTTCGCTGAAACAAAGTTTCAGCGGACAGTTTTTCGGAATTTCCGAAAAACCTTGTTCAGCGGACTGTTCGCTGAAACTGTCCACTGAAAGCCCACACACGAGCGGACTGTTTGCCGAAACACTGTTCAGCGGACAAAGTTGGGCGAACAGTCCCCGCGTGTGTACGCGGCCTTAGGAGCTTGTGCATGCTGTCTGCATGCTCTGTACCCAGTACACACCGCTATATCCACCTACATAGCTCTTCTCTATTTGAGCCCACTTGCCATCTGCAGGAGTTATTGGAGGTTGTGTGTGCCTCCAGCACAGCACAGTATACATCTGTATATACCCCTTTATCTCTGGTGTTCTATAATAAAGGCATCTGCAGGAGTTAGTGGGTGTTGTGTGCCTCCATTACAGTATACCCCTTTATCTCTGGTGTTCTATACTAAAGGTATCTGCAGGAGTTAGTGGGTGTTGTGTGCCTCTAGCACAATATACACTACCCAACTGCTGTTTTACCCAACTCCCTTCAGACCATTACCATGTCTGGAAGGCCAGCAAGGAGAGGCAGACAGATGCGAGCAGATAAATAAGGGCAAGCAGGCTCTGTGTCTAGAGACAACAGTGCTGGTCGTGGACGCGATGCGTTGTCATCAGCACGTGGCCATGGGACACGCTTGTCCTTCTTTTCGGCAGCTGGACATGTTGAACCGCAACATGCCAACGACTTGGTAGAGTGGATGACTAAGCCCTCTTCATCCTCCTCATCCTCTCTCACCCAGTCTCAGGGTACTAGCAAAGCAGCTGCCAACGCATCGTCTTCCCTCGTCTCAATGTCCTGATCAGTGACTCCTTCCCTAGACCCACCACGTCCTCCTGAGGAGTCTCCAGAACTCTTTGAGCACAGTGTTGGGTATTTGCTCCAGGAGGATGCCCAGTGTTTTGTAGGCTCTGATGATGACACTCAGCTAGAGGAAGGCAGTAGTGTGAGCGCAGAGAGAGGGGATGCTCAAGAAGGACAGCAATCTGGCAGTCATGTTCCACAAGCTGCAGCATATTGCCAGGTTTGCTACAGCGAAGAAGGGGGAGGGGATGATGAGGGCACTGACTCCACGTGGGTGCCTGGAAGGAGAGAGGAGGAGGAGGAGGAGGAGGAGGCACATGTCCAACGAGGCAGGATGCCCTCCGGGGGCCAGCTTAGGGGCAGCACACCGACTGAATCACACCGCAGAGCTCCGCCTGTGCAGAGCGCTGCCTCTGCGCGTTATTCTAAAAGTTCTTTGGTGTGGGCCTTTTTTGAGACGAGTGCATCAGATCGCACCGCTGCTATTTGCAACATATGTCTCAAGCGTATCTCGCGTGGCCAAAACATCAGCCACTTGGGCACCACATGCTTGACCAGACATATGTTGACCTGCCATGCAGCTCGTTGGCAAGCGTACCTCAAAGACCCACACCAAAGAACAAAGCGGACCTCTCCTTGCTCCTCATCAGCTGGGTTCTCCGACCCCCCACTAGACCTTCAGTCCTCTCTGAAACCTGCTCTGAGAGGAATGAAGGTGTAGAATTAGGTGTGTCACAGCCAAGTGCTTCCGGGCACTCTGCTAGCAGTACACTCACGTCCGATTATAGCAGGCAAATGTCCCTGCCCCAGCTGCTGGACCGGCGAAAGAAGTTCACTCCCAGCCATCCACATGCCCAGCGGTTGAATGCTAGCTTGGCTAAATTGCTAGCACTTCAACTGCTACCTTTTCAGTTGGTAGACTCGGCCCCCTTCCGTGAGTTTGTACAATGTGCGGTTCCTCAGTGGCAGGTCCCCAAACGCCACTTTTTCTCACGAAAGGCGATTCCGGCTCTCTACCGGTATGTGGAAGGCAATGTCCTTGCCTCGCTGGACAGGGCGGTCAGCGGTAAAGTGCATATTACCGCTGACTCATGGTCCAGCAGGCATGGACAGGAACGTTACCTGTCTTTCACGGCCCATTGGGACACTCTTCTGGCAGCTGGGAAGGATGCAGGACAAGGTGCAGTAGTGTTGGAGGTTGTTCCGCCACCACGCCTCCAAAATGCTACTATTGGTTGTGACACACCTCTCTCCTCCACCCCCTCATTTTCTGCTTCCTCCATGGCCTCTTCCAGTGCTCTGTCCTCAGAACCAGCGGTGCTCCGTAGGCGTTCCAGGGGCTACGCAAGTACGCAGGCAAAACGATGCCATGCCGTGCTTGCGCTGGTTTGATTGGGGGACAGGAGCCACACTAGGGCGGATGTTTTGTCAGCTCTGCAGGGGCAGGCCGAGAGGTGGTTGACGCCACGCCAGCTTGGTGGTTTGCGACAATGGGACCAACCTCCTCTCCACCCTCCGACAGGGACAACTGACCCATGTGCCCTGTGTAGCTCACGTCCTTAACCTGGTGGTGCAGCCGTTCTTGGGTAGGTACCCCGGCTTACAGGATGTCCTGAAGCAGGCCAGGAAAGTCTGTGTGCATTTCTGCCGATCATTTAATGCCTGTGCTTGGCTGGCTGAGCTCCAAAAGGAGTTGAACCTGCCCAAGAACCATCTTATATGTGACATGCCCACCAGGTGGAACTCAACGTTGGCCATGCTGCAGCGGCTGCACACGCAGCAGAGGGCCATCAATGAGTACCTGTGCGACTACGGCACCAGGACAGGGTCAGGGGAGCTCGGTTTTTTCTCACCATGCCAGTGGGGCATGATCAGGGATGCATGCACTGTCCTGTCACCGTTTGAGGAGGCCACAAGGACGGTGAGCAGTGACAGTGCATGCATCAGTGACACTGTACCTCTTGTCCACCTCTTGGAGCATACGCTGCGTGGAATAATGGACAGGGCACTTGAGGCAGAACAGAGGCAGGAAGAGGAGGACTTCCTTGCCTCTCAAGGCCCCCTTTATCCAGACAGTGTTCCTGCTGTGCCACCCATCACACAGGAAGAGGATGAGGAGGAGGAAGAGGAGGAGGAGGATGATTGTGTCAGCATGGAGGTGGAGGCTGGCACTCAGCATCAGCAACAGCAGTCTTGTAGGGATGATTTACAGTCCCAAGAAACACGTGGACTTGTACGTGGCTGGGAGGAGGTAGCTGCGGATCATGTTGCCCTTAGTGACCCAGAGGACTCCGGACGAATGCCTCAGCTAACCTACGCTGCATGGCCTCCCTGATCCTGCAAAGCCTGCGGAAGGATCCTCGTATTCTTCGGATCAAGGAGAGGGACCATTACTGGCTGGCCACTCTCCTTGATCCACGGTACAAGGGTAAGGTTGCCGACCTTATCTTGTCATCGCAGAGGGAGCAGAGGATGAGACATCTCCGGGAGGCCTTGCAGAAAGGTCTGTGCAACGCGTTCCCAGAGACTGGGAGGTTACAAACTCCTGGTCCTGGACAACGTGTTGCTGAGGCATCGGTCAGAAGGAGCGGTGGAGAAGGTGGCCGTCTGACTGATGCTTTCAGACAATTTTTTAGTCCGCAGCCCAGAGGTATGATCGGTTCCAGCAACCATCTCCAGCGTCTGATTTACATGGTGCAGGAATACCTAGAGGCAAGGTCAGACTTGGACACCTTTCCCACCGAAAATCCTCTGGCTTACTAGGTCTTGAGGATGGATCACTGGCCAGAGCTTGCACAGTATGCAATTGAGCTACTGGCCTGTCCTGCATCCAGCGTTCTTTCGGAACGCACCTTCAGTGCTGCTGGTGGCTTTGTTACCGATCACAGGGTGCGCCTGTCCACCGAATCAGTTGATCGACTGACCTTCATCAAGATGAATCAGTCTTGGATCACCCACAGCTACCAAGCACCTGAAGCTGATGTAACCGAATAATTTTTTTTGAAATATTACATCCCTTCAAGACTGCCTATGCTGGTGCTGAGTGACTGTCCTGTTATGTTGATTGTCTATACTCTTCCTCCTCCGCTGATATGTTGGAAGAACATTTCTGGTTCTGGGTGATGCCATCAGCCCAATTTTTCTGTCTCTGTTTAACAGGGGCGTTTAAGTACAATTTTTGATGCAATGCTTTGCAGCAGGGCTAATTCCTGCAATAAAACTAGAGTTTATGGGAGAGGTTACAGTGTGGTGGCACCAGCACCAGTGTCTAAGGCCCAATTTTTCTGCCCCTGTTTAACAGGGGCGTTTAATTACAATTTTTGATGCAATGCTTTGCAGCAGGGCTAATTCCTGCAATAAAACTAGAGTATATGGGAGAGGTTGCAGTGTGGTGGCACCAGCACCAGTGCCTAAGGCCCAATTTTTCTGCCCCTGTTTAACAGGGACATGTAATTACAATTCTTGATATAATATTTCACAGGAGGGCCCGTTCCTGTGCCCACCCAGAGTAACTGTGAGGACTTATAGTGTTGTGGCACCAGCACCACAACCACCAAAGGTACATTTTTCTACCACTGTTCAACAATGGCATGTAATTACAATTCTTGATATAATCATTCAAAGCAGAGTGCTCCAGCGCCCACCAAGAGTCACTTTGAGGGCTTACAATGTTGTGGCAAAACCAACACCTTGTTCCGCCATTTCTGCAGAGCATATAGGGCAGGCCCCTACTTTCAAACATCCAACTTACAAACATCTCCTACTTGCAAACGGAAGAAGACAACAGCAAGTGAGATGAAAAAAGATGTACGACAAAACAAATTATACAGGGGTGATAACCCTTCCCTATGTTTTCCAAAAAGCTTAAAAATAGTTTTTTTGACTGGAGCTACACTTTAAAAATGTACCAGTTGAAAATTACAAACAGATTCAACTTAACACAACAAACCTACACAGTCCCTGTCTTGTTTGCACCGCCTGTATACTGCTGTTCTGAGTATATAGGGCCTGGGGGCCACACACATTTCCTTTTTTAATATGGGTACGGGGTTCCCCTTCAATATGCGTACAAGACCCAAAGGGGCTGGTAATGGGCAGGGAGGGCTACTCATGCCATTTTTCTCAATGATTTTCAACCATATTGCAGGAACCAGATATAACATTAAAACCGCAAGCAGTTTTAAATTATGTTATTTCTGTTTAATGTCATTTTGTGCAGGGACTGTTCTAAACACGGGAAACACGTGGCACTTCACAGGCATACTACAGACACCCCCCAGGCACCATATTTAAAGGAATATTTCACTTTTTTTTCACTTTAATCGTCATTAAAATCAAAAGCCAAAACGGCCATTTTTAAAAACATTTTAGGCATTGACCCATGTCCCCTGGGGCAGGAGCCAGGTCCGCAAACCCTTTTTAGGACAGTATCTTGCATATTAGCCGTTAAAATTAGCACTTTTAATTTCGAACGTTCGAGTCCCATAGACTTCAATGGGGTTCTAAAGTTCGTATGAATTTGGGGTCCGTTCGAAAGTTCTGGTGCGAACCGAACCGGGGGGGTGTTCGGCTCATCCCTACTCCCAGCAGATGTACAAACTGATAATCAAGCTGCACATGATGTGGACCTGCTGGAAGTATATAAGCCCACCCTTTACTGAGGTTCAGGGCTTCAGTATTCCCCCTGCAAGCCTTATCCCTGCTGAGCCTGACCTGTTCCTGTTCTTTGTCCTGGAATTACTCCTTTGTTCCTGATTCCTTAAGTGCAGCCCACTGATCTGATCACCCCTGCTGGATGCCTGTATATGGCATCCATGACAGTAGTAATAAAGTGCAGAGCTCCTCTGAAAACTACATGCTATAACTTGTATGTTGCATTAGGAGGGACATGTTGAGCTTGCGCCCACTCCACCAGTCCAGCGTACCTCTATTACCTCACTCCCAGAAACAGAATGGGACACCTGGCATGGATTTAATGCTTGCTCTCACGTAACTCTGTCCTTCCCATACCACATGATCATACCATAGATTTCCATAACGCTAGTCGTCTCCGAGTTACCATGGGAGACAGACTGCTAGGGAGGAACCAGAACACCAACACCTTCCCTACTGGAGGACCTGACACCTTACCATGTACCACACCTATTGACAGGCTGCTTGTAGCTTGTTGCTTACTTGGTTACTCATAGCAACTACACTCCTCTCCCTTGTCTTGCCAAGTTACTCTTTTGTAGTAGTAGTGTTACTCATACCTCATAGAGCTTTACAGACCCAGCTTCGTTGGAGAATGTCAGAACCATCATTCACCCCTTTGAATAACTTCAGACCAGGCTCATAATGATTACGATCAGGGCTTTTTTTCTCAGGGAATAGGTACAGGAACTGCATCCTTCTGAGTCACTTCTTATCTCCGCCCCCACCCACCTCTGAGCACCATTGCTTGGTCTCATCACCTACCCACCTCTCATTACTACCCCTTTTAGAGAGTACAGAGCCAAGTATAACTTTGTGGTGCTAAGTAATTTGTATGAAATGTGTTAATGAAAGCAAGAAAAGTAGTAAATTAGATTCCCCACAGCCAGTAGCAATAGATCCCCCCTACCACCAATAGATTCACTCATAAACAATAGACACCCCTAGCAACAATGGACCCCCACAACAAAATACCACCCAGCAGCAACAACAGATCTCCCAGCAGCCAGCAACAATAGACTCACTCCATCAATAGTAGATCTCTTACAGCAATAATTGACCCACCAGCAACAATAGGCCGCCACTCGAAAATAGATCCGCTCCAGCAACAATAGACCCTCCAGCCCATCCCATTACCCCTTGCCATTACATACATTCATTACTGGAGGTGCCGGAACTGCATTCCCCCGCGTTCCTGTTGGAAAAATGCCCTAGTTACGATAACTATTACTGTATAAATGCTACGCGATAACGATGTCCTTTCCCTAGTCCTAACTACCATGATGTAGTGGCCCAGGTATATCTCCGTGAGGTTGAAATTCCATATAGACATTATCCGTGACTTGGATACTAAAGTTAAAAATAGAAGGCCTTCTGTTTTTTACTTTCGTTTCCTCCAGAGTTACTTCCTCTACCTGAAGTGCTGCTGCAAGTGCTTCTCCAGTCTTTCCTCCTCCCCTTAGCTTTGATGATGAAGCTGATGTTGATTTGACAATAATCTAGTACAATTCACTGGAGGACATTTCCTGACAGAAGCGCAATATTCCTTTTCCTAATCCATGACTTGGATGCTGTCCGTGACTCCTGGTATCTTCAGCACTGTCCTTGTGCTCACAGGTAGGTCTCCATACCCCTTGCACTGCGCTCTTCACTCCAGCTCTTGGTTCAGCCCCTAGTCTTAGCGGTCCCACTCTTTATATCGAAGGTGTGTATTTAGTTCCTAGGTCAGCTGCAGAAACTAACTACATACATTTCTACCTGCCTACACACATGCTCAGACTTTATTTACCATGCTCCTTAAAAAAACTTTACATGCCACTGATGTATAGCATAGGTTGTTTGCAGTGTAACATTTTACACACACTCCTGGCTGTGGCTACAGCAGCCGGGAGTGTGTGTATATATCGTAAGCTAACTGTCAGCTTTCAGATGAAAGCAGTCAGGTGGCTCTAAAGTCACTTAATCTCACAAACCCCAAAAAATTGAGTCCTCCCTGCTTGACAGGTGTCTCTAAGTAAAGTGGAGAGAAGTCAGAGAACTTCTGTTCCCCTACATAGTAGGATCCTGAAATTGACATGTAAAGCATCACCTCCAATTTCTGCTTTCACTTTCCCCATCCACTGTGGCTGGGGAAATAGACTAATAAAGTGCCATCCATTTCAATGGAGGGCAGAAGAGACATGTCTCATGAAGTCTCAGCAATAGGGATGAGCCGAACACCCCCCCCCCCCCCCCCCCCCCGGTTCGGTTCACAGCAGAACTTTCGAACGGACCGCAAATTCTTACGAACGTTAGAACCCCATTGAAGTCTATGGGACTTGAAAGTTCAAAATAAAAAGTGCTAATTTTAATGGCTAATATGCAAGATACTGTCCTAAAAAGGGTTTGGGGACCTGGCTCCTGCCCCAGGGGACATGGGTCAATGCCTAAAATGTTTTTAAAAATGGTCATTTTGGAGGGAGCACTGATTTTAATGACGATTAAAGTGATAAAAAAAGTGAAATATTCCTTTAAATATCGTGCCTGGGGGGTGCCTATAGTATGCCTGTGAAGTGCCATGTGTTTTCCGTGTTTAGAACAGTCCCTGCAAAAAATGACATTTAACTGAAAAAAAGTCATTTCAAAATGCTTGCGTTTTTAATGTAATATCTGGTTCCGACAATATGGATGAAAATCATTGAGAAAAATTGCATGGGTAGCCCCCCCTGCCCATTACCAGCCCCTTTGGGTCTTGTACGGATATTAAGGGGAACCCCGTACCCATATTAAAAAAAGGAAATACGTGTGGCCCCCAGGCCCTATATACTCAGAACAGCAGTATACAGGCGGTGCAAACAAGACAGGGACTGTGTAGATTTGTTGTGTTAAGTAGAATCTATGTGTAATTTTGAACTGGTACATTTTTGAAGTGTAGCTCCAGTCAAAAAATCTATGTCACAACACTGCAACCTCTCCCATATACTCTAGTTGTAGTGCAGGAATGAGCCCTGATGCAAAGCATTGCATAAAAAATTGTAATTAAACGCCCCTGTTAAACAGGGGCAGAAAAATTGGGCCTTAGGCACTGGTGCTGGTGCCACCACACTGCAATCTCTCCCATATACTCTAGTTGTAGTGCAGGAATGAGCCCTGCTGCAAAGCATTGCATCAAAAATTGTAATTAAATGCCCCTGTTAAACAGGGGCAGAAAAATTGGGCTGGTGGCATCACCCAGAACCAAAAATGTTGTTCCAACATATCAGCGGAGGAGGAAGAGGATAGACAATAAACATAACAGGACAGTCACTCAGCATCAGCATAGGCAGTCTTGAAGGGATGTGATATTTCAAAAAAATATATATTCGGTTACATCAGCTTCAGGTGCTTGGTAGCTGTGGGTGATCCAAGACTGATTCATCTTGATGAAGGTCAGTCGATCAACTGATTCGGTGGACAGGCGCACCCTGTGATCAGTAACAAAGCCACCAGCAGCACTGAAGGTGCGTTCTGAAAGAACGCTGGATGCAGGACAGGCCAGTAGCTCAATTGCATACTGTGCAAGCTCTGGCCAGTGATCCATCCTCAAGACCCAGTAAGCCAGAGGATTTTTGGTGGGAAAGGTGTCCAAGTCTGACCTTGCCCCTAGGTATTCCTGCACCATGTAAATCAGATGCTGGCGATGGTTGCTGGAACCGATCATACCTTGGGGCTGCGGACTAAAAAATTGTCTGAACGCATCGGTCAGGCGGCCACCTTCTCCACTGCTCCTTCTGACCGATGCCTCAGCAACACGTTGTCCAGGACCAGGAGTTTGTAACCTCCCAGTCTCTGGGAACGCGTTGCACAGACCTTTCTGCAAGGCCTCCCGGAGATGTCTCATCCTCTGCTCCCTCTGCGACAGCAAGATAAGGTCGGTAACCTTACCCTTGTACCGTGGATCAAGGAGAGTGGCCAGCCAGTAATGGTCCCTCTCCTTGATCCAAAGAATACGAGGATCCTTCCGCAGGCTTTGCAGGATCAGGGAGGCCATGCAGTGTAGGTTAGCTGAGGCATTCGGTCCAGAGTCCTCTGGGTCACTAAGGACAACATGAACCGCAGCTACCTCCTCCCAGCCACGTACAAGTTCACGGGTTTCTTGGGACTGTAAATCATCCCTACAAGACTGCTGCTGCTGCTGCTGCTGCTGCTGCTGATGCTGAGTGCCAGCCTCCACCTCCATGCTGACACAATCATCATCCTCCTTCTCGTCCTCTTCCGGTGTGATGGGTGGGACAGCAGGAACACTTTCTGGATAAAGGGGGCCTTGAGAGGCAAGGAAGTCCTCCTCTTCCTGCCTCTGTTCTGTCTCAAGTGCCCTGTCCATTATTCCACGCAGCGTATGCTCCAAGAGGTGGACAAGAGGTACAGTGTCACTGATGCATGCACTGTCACTGCTCACCATCCTTGTGGCCTCCTCAAACGGTGACGGGACAGTGCATGCATCCCTGATCATGCCCCACTGGCGTGGTGAGAAAAAACCGAGCTCCCCTGACCCTGTCCTGGTGCCATAGTCGCACATGTACTCATTGATGGCCCTCTGCTGCATGTGCAGCCGCTGCAGCATGGCAAACGTTGAGTTCCACCTGGTGGGCATGTCCCATATAAGGCGGTTCTTGGGCAGGTTCAACTCCTTTTGGAGCTCAGCCAGCCGAGCACAGGCATTAAATGATCGGCGGAAATGCACACAGACTTTCCTGCCCTGCTTCAGGACATCCTGTAAGCCCGGGTACCTGCCCAAGAACCGCTGCACTACCAGGTTAAGGACGTGAGCCACACAGGGCACATGGGTCAGTTGTCCCTGTCGGAGGGCGGAGAGGAGGTTGGTGCCATTGTCGGAAACCAACATTGCTGGCTTAAGCTGGCATGGCGTCAACCACCTCTCGGCCTGCCCCTGCAGAGCTGACAAAATATCTGCCCTAGTGTGGCTCCTGTCCCCCAAACAAACCAGCGCAAGCATGGCATGGTATCGTTTTGCCTGCGTACTTGCGTAGCCCCTGGAACGCCTACGGAGCACTGCTGGTTCTGAGGACAGAGCACTGGAAGAGGCCATGGAGGAAGAAGAAGAGGAGGAGGTGGAGGAGAGAGGTGTGTCACAACCAATAGTAGCATTTTGGAGGCGTGATGGCGGAACAACCTCCAACACTACTGCACCTTGTCCTGCATCCTTCCCAGCTGCCAGTAGAGTGACCCAATGGGCCGTGAAAGACAGGTAACGTCCCTGTCCATGCCTGCTGGACCATGAGTCAGTGGTAATATGCACCTTACCGCTGACCGCCCTGTCCAGCGAGGCAAGGACATTGCCTTCCACATGCCGGTAGAGAGCCGGAATCGCCTTCCATGATAAAAAGTGGCGTTTGGGGACCTGCCACTGAGGAACCGCACATTGTACAAACTCATGGAAGGGGGCCGAGTCTACCAACTGAAAAGGCAGCAGTTGAAGTGCTAGCAATTTAGCCAAGCTAGCATTCAACCGCTGGGCATGTGGATGGCTGGGAGTGAAATTCTTTTGACGGTCCAGCTTCTGGGGCAGGGAAATTTGCCTGCTATAATCGGACGTGGGTGTACTGCTAGCAGAGTGGCCGGAAGCACTTGGCTGTGACACACCTAATTCTACACCTTCATTCCTCTCAGAGCAGGTTTCAGAGAGGACTGAAGGTCTAGTGGGGGGTCGGAGAACCCAGCTGATGAGGAGCAAGGAGAGGTCCGCTTTGTTCTTTGGTGTGGGTCTTTGAGGTACGCTTGCCAACGAGCTGCATGGCAGGTCAACATATGTCTGGTCAAGCATGTGGTGCCCAAGCGGCTGATGTTTTGGCCACGCGAGATACGCTTGAGACATATGTTGCAAATAGCAGCGGTGCGATCTGATGCACTCATCTCAAAAAAGGCCCACACCAAAGAACTTTTAGAATAACGCGCAGAGGCAGTGCTCTGCACAGGCGGAGCTCTGCGGTGTGATTCAGTCGGTGTGCTGCCCCTAAGCTGGCCCCCGGAGGGCATCCTGCCTCGTTGGACATGTGCCTCCTCCTCCTCCTCCTCCTCCTCTCTCCTTCCAGGCACCCACGTGGAGTCAGTGCCCTCATCATCCCCTCCCTCTTCATCGCTGGAGCAAACCTGGCAGTATGCTGCAGCTTGTGGAACATGACTGCCAGATTGCTGTCCTTCTTGAGCATCCCCTCTCTCTGCGCTCACGCTACTGCCTTCCTCTAGCTGAGTATCATCATCAGAGCCTACAAAACACTGGGCATCCTCCTGGAGCATGTACCCAACACTGTGCTCAAGGAGTTCAGGAGACTCCTCAGGAAGACGTGGTGGGTCTAGGGAAGGAGTCACTGATGATGACATTGAGAATACTTTGCTAGTACCCTGAGCCTGGGTGAAAGAGAATGAGGAGGATGAAGAGAGCTTGGTCATCCACTCTACCAAATCTTCGGCATGACCAGCTGCTGAAAAGGACAAGTGTGTTCCATGGCCACGTGCTGATGATGACGATGCACCGCGCCCATGACCAGCACTGTTGTCTCTAGAGCCTGCTTGCCCTCTTTTATCGGCTTGCGCCTGTCTGCCTCTACTTGTTGGCCTTCCAGACATGGTAATGGCCTGAAGGGAGATGGGAAACCAGCAATTGGGTAGTGTATATTGTGCTGGAGGCACACAATACCCACTAACTCCTGTAGATGGCAGATGGCTCAATTAGAGAAGAGCTATATAGGTGGATATAACAGTGTATACTGTGGTCCGGGCACGCAGACAGCACGCACAATCTCCTACAACTGACTGCAAGCTCTATTACAAAAGAGCAATATAGCTAGCTATATAGGTGGATCTAACATTGTATACTGTGGTCAGGGCACGCAGACAGCACACACAATCTCCTACAACTGACTGCAAGCTCTATTAAAAAAGAGCAATATAGCTAGCTATGTAGGTGGATATAATGGTGTATACTGCGGTCAGGGCATGCAGACAACATGCACAATCTCCTACTACTGACTGCAAGCTCTATTACAAAAGAGCAATATAGCTAGCTATGTAGGTGGATATAACGGTGTATACTGCAGTCAGGGCACGCAGACAACAGGCACAAACTCCTACAGATTGCTAACAGCTCAAATACACAAGAGAAGAAGGCAAGAACGCAAAATCGGCCGATAATGAACGGTGTATACTGTGTTGAAGGTACACAGAGAACACCCACTAACTCCTACAGACGCCAACACACTACACAAGGCTGCCGCGCTGGCGGCCTTATATAGTGTGGGGCGTGTACTACACAGCCTGAGCTATGATTGGCCGCAGGCATCCTGCCTGTGGCCAATCATGGCTCTCCTCGCTGCCGGCGCTGTAATTGGCCAAGCATGCGGGGTCACAGTGCATGCTTGGCCAATCATGAGCCAGCAATGCACTGCGATGGCGCAGTGCATTGTGGGTCGTGAGCGCCACACGAATTTGGCGCGAACGGTCTATAACGTTCGGTATTCGCCGAATGGGCGAACAGTCGATGTTCGAGTCGAACGTATGTTCGACACAAACAGCCGATGTTCAAGTCGAACGTATCTTCGACTTGAACACGAAGCTCATCAATACTCAGCAAAAAGAACCCATCTCAGCAACATTATATCAGATCGGGGACTTAAAGTGATATAAAGTTTTAAATATGTAAAAAAAAACTAAGTTTAACCAAAGTACTTAAACCCCTCCCCCCCATAAAAAAAGCAAAGGTGGTTCTGGCAGTGAAAAGGATAAAACATTGCTCCATGCACTACGATTAGCCACTGATCTTGCCTATTCCCTTACCAACTCCAGTCTTATTCCCTGCCTGTACACAGTCGGACATTCCGACCACAAAATCCGTCAGATTTTTTCTGACAGATTTTGGCCAAAACTTGTGTTGCATACACACAGTCGCACAAAGTTGTCGGAAAATCCGATCATTCGGAACGAGGTGACGTTATACACATACGCCAGGATTGCGTAGAGGCCAGTAGCCAATAGCTTTCGTCTTCAAATTTTTTCTGAGCATTCGTGCCACTTTGTGCATCGGAATTCTCTACACATGATCGAAAAAAGTCAGATCGGATTTTGTTGTCGGAAAATTTTAGATCCAGCTCTCAATTTTTTTTTTTCCGTCAGAAATTCCGACAGAAAAAGTCTGATAGAGCCCACACATGATCAACTTTTCCAACAACATAATCCGATCTGACTTTTTCCATCGGAATTTCAGACCGTGTGTATGGGGCATTAGAGTCACCAACTTTGGAAATTTCGCAGGTATGCCTGTTTCAGGTACATAACTTTTTTTTAGGTTTATCTGAATGCAGAATTACATGTATAAACCACCAGAGGGAACTATTTCTCTCTATTAGTGACTGCCTGTGCTAGGATCAGAAAATTGAAGACACAAAATATGGAGAAAGGGTCAGAGAAACAGTCCACATACAAAACAAAGTTTGCCACGCTAGCCTTTCTAGTGCCCACCAAACCCCCACACTGTCCACACAGTTGCTTTATTAAATATGTGACCAATATAGATTGAAATTATACAAGTCCCCGCCCCCCCCCCCCTCCCAAAACTGTGTAACCTATAAATATAACACCATCCTATACTTGTAATAAATACACGGCAATAACAAAATCAATAAAACATAAAACAGTTAGAAATGTTGTACATAAAGTGTCCTGCTGATGTTCATTATCTTTAATGGTTACAATCTACTTATAATAGGTGTCACTGTCAAACACATATAAGTAAAAGTGACCACAGGCCAAAAAAGTATTGATTGCAAATTCACAGAAAGGAGTCTATATGTGTTAAGTCCAGCTCCACCCATAACCCCAAAATATTTGTATTTCAGTACACTTTAAGAAAATACGATTCACACATGCAGTGAAAATAAAATTTCAATTCATGAACCACTCATAGCATGCTGTGGGACCCAATGTTAATTTTGTCTACGAAAATATTTCCATCAACAAAATTAACAAGATTTTAGATGACAAAAATATGACTAAAACAAAATCGCAATTTGACGTCAAAATGCACACTGCACCACAACATAAAAATAAGTGGGGGGCATCTACTAAGCTGCTGGGAAAAAAAAGAAAAAAATAGGAAAAATACTTTTCTTTTTTTTTTTCTTAATATTTTTCTTAATATTTAGGCTGGGTTCACATATGAGCACGCAGCGGCTCACAGCAGGAGTCGGGTGAGTCCTCGTTAAGTTTCAGGTCTGATTTCAGCCCAAATTTTTGGATGGCAGATGACATTTCATACTGATTGGCGAGGTTTGTTTTTTCAACAAAATACCTGTTACAATTTATGTTGTGTAAGTGTGTTTTTTTAAGGGGGTGGTCGTCTTCAATTAACTTTTAAAACGGTATCACGTGGAGCTTTTTTTTTACATGACTAAACCACCCTGGGCGATGAGCTGTTTGAGATAACTGGACCAAACAGGAGACACCTGGTACATTCAGGGCTTTTGAATTACATTCCTGGTGAGTGTAAACCCCTAGGGGAGTGCGTTTCACGTGGTGTGGACTCTGGTGGATGGTATATGCCTATCAATCATTAAGTAGAATCCTTCACCATTGAACTGTCTCATCACTTATCAATATACTACTGATTTCTCATATGACTTTACATGTGAATGCAGGTCATACTTTATTTGATTGGAGCGCTGTTTTGAGTATTGGAGCTTTGTCTATAAGGACTAAGGACTTTTTTAAACTTACGTGTAGTGATGGCCGAACGGTTCGCCTGGCGGTCATTTCGCGGCGAATTTCGGCTGTTCGCGATCCACCCGATCGGCGGACTATTGCCGCCGTTCGCCCGGCGCACTTCCGTGTTTACTGTGTAAAAGAACTTTGACCTATGATGACACATCCATCATGGGGTACAGGACAGCCAATTGAGACATTACAGCACATGGACACTTGGACATTCCCCCTAACTTATAAATAGACCCGATCCAGTGGGCATTTTACATTCTTTCTTCTGTCACTATAGGGAGAGGTTGCTGTGTGGAGCAGGGAGAGATTGCAGTGACCCAAATCGCTAGCTATTTGGTACACAAAAGTTATTTTCAGGACTGGTATAGGTGTTATGTGTAGTTCAGGATATAGGTTTGCTGTGCTACTGATAGTTGCAGCAGCCTGAGTGTCTTTTGTCAGTTTAGAGAAAGGTACAGGACGGTGTGTGCTGCAGGGACAGTCAGTTTAGTCATTAGCTGTTACTATAAGGTCCACAAAAGTGCTATTCCAGTTATTGTTCCAGTAGCCTCTGTTTTGTCAGTTTATATAGGGACAGGCAGGAAGCTGTGTGTGAGGCAGTTAGGGTCAGTTTAATCAGTAGCTGTTACTATATTAGGTCCACAAAGGTTCTTTTCAGGACTGGTATCAGTGGTATGGTAATAGGCTTGTACACGCATAATATTCTTTCTTCCAAATATAGAAAGAATATTATACTTGACTGCTGCCCTTCTGCTGCAGTCTGCTAATCAGTCACACACAACCTACTTGTTCCACAAAGGTCCTTATAAGGACTGGTAACCTGGTGTAGGGTGCTATAGTACATAGGGTTGAGTGAGGTACAGTCTGCTATTCTATAAGGACTGGTATAGGTCCACAATACATAGGGTTGAGGTGCACTATTGCTGACCGCTGCCCTATACTGCAGCAGTCCTTCATCGGTATAGGGACTGACGTACAGTCTGCTAATCAGTCACACACAACCTACTTGTTCTACAAAGGTCCTTATAAGGACTGGTAACCTGGTGTAGGGTGCTATAGTACATATTGTTGAGTGAGGTACCATCTGCTATTCTATAAGGACTGGTATAGGTCCACAATACATAGGGTTGAGGTACACTACTGCTGACCGCTGCCATATACTGCAGCAGTCCTTCATCGGTATAGGGACTGAGAGTTTTGTCACAGGGTCATTTAAAAAATGACAGGCAGAGGGAGAGGCAGGCCCTTCCGCAGGGGTGGTAGGGGTAGGGCAGGAGCAACAGGCTTGAGCCAAAGTGGGAAGTTGCAGAAGGTGCGTTCAATTCATTTAAAGGACACACCAGACTTGGTTGAGTGGCTCACTCAGCCTTACTCTTCTGCACCCTCCTCATCCTCTCGATCTGCACCCACTTCTTCACTCTCTGCTATGTGCACCCCCAAAGACACTACCACCAACAACACCACCACCACCACCACCACCACATACCTTCCGATAGAGTCACAGGAATTATTTTCCGATCCATATCAAGACATTTCTGATGCGCAGCCACTCTTGGTATTGGATCAGGAAGAGGAGGTAGCAACAACCGCTACTCAGCAGTCTGACGACAGTACCCAGATCAGCCCAAGGAGGAGGTTGGTCCCCGGTGTTGCTACCTACTCCGAGATCTCTACTTATAGCGGTGGGGAAGGTGACATCGATGATGACGTGTCTAGTGATGTCACGTGGGTGCCTACAAGAGAGGAAGAGGAGGGGAGTTCAGAGGGAGATATGGACCAGCAGATAGGGAGGAGAAGCAGGAATAACTTACATTGCACAGGAGGGCCAAAGCAGACTGCAAATGTATCAGGAGCGAGTCATCGCCCATGTACAGTCACATCTGGCGCTCCCAGGACACGGCACATGGCTCCGCAGTGTGGGCTTTTTTTTAACGTGTCCGCTACTGACAATAGCGTTGCCATCTGCAATCTTTGCAGTCAACGCATTAGTCGCGGTAAGACCAACACTCACCTAGGGACGACCGCCTTAAGAAGGCACATGAGCAGCCATCACTGAGCCCAGTGGGAGCAACGGAAGACACAAAGCCACACTCCAGGCCCTCACCGTCCAGCCTCGTCTTCTTCTTCTCCTTCTCCTCTCTCCTCACTATTGTCCTCCACTCCACCTTCCATCACGCCAAGCTCACGTTTTTCTGTAAAAAGGCAGGCTTCCGTGGGCCTAATGTTCGAGCGTAAAAAAAATGATGACGCCAGATAACCCTCTTGCCCAGCGGTTGACAGCTGGCTTGTCAGAACTGATAGCCCGCCAACTACTACCATATAAACTGGTGGACTCGGAGGCCTTTCGCTAATTTGTGGCCATTGGAACACCACAATGGAAGGTCCCAGGAAGGAAGTATTTCTCACAGAAGGGCATCCCAGAGCTATATGGTCATGTTTTGCATGCAGGCCTGGCCCTTCTTCTCCTCCTCCTCCTACTCCATCCTCCTCCCTCTCCTCCTCGGCTGACTCCTCCTTTTCTGCTGCTAGCGTCTCTTCCTCTGCGAGGCTCAAGCTCCCCAGAACCTATTCGACATGCCAGGTGAGACGTTGCCATGCCGTGCTGCGTCTGTTGTGCCTGGAAGCCAAGAGCCACACTGGCCCGGCACTCCTTTCAGCTTTGCGTTCACAGGCAGATCAGTGGCTAACACCGCTCAATTTTACAGTTGGTAAAGTGGTGTGTGACAACGGTGCCAATCTGCTTAGCGCATTGAAACGGGCCAAAATCACGCAAGTGCCGTGCATGGCGCACGTCTTAAACTTGGTCGTGCAGCGATTCGTTGTCAAATACCCTGGGGTCCAGGACATCTTGCAGCAGGCAAGGAAAATCTCGGCCCATTTCAGAAGATCTTACACGGCCATGGCTCGCCTTGCTGACATTCAGCGGCGACACAATCTGCCGGTCAGACGTCTTATTTGCGATTGCCCGACGCGATGGAACTCAACCTTCTATATGCTTGATAGGCTGCTCCAGCAGAAATGTGCAGTTAACGTCTACCTGTATAAACTCTGCGGCAGAACAGGTTCTGGGGAGCTGGGTTTTTTTTCACCGCGCCAGTGGCTGCTCATGCGCGACGCATGCGCGACGCATGCAGACTTCTGCGCCCATTTGAGGTCAGTCACAGCCATGGCACCATCAGTGACATGGTACCTTATGCCTTCTTTATGGAGCGTGCATTGCGTTGTGTCATTGATCAAGCTGTGGATGAGCAGGAGCGGGAAGATGAGGAAGTCGCAATGCTGGATGAATTCCCAGGGGGGCTACTCTATCTGAGACAAGTGAACAACAGGAGTCTGAAGAGGAGTCAGAGGAGGATGGTGCCGGGGCGGATGAGGAGGAGCAAGAAGAGCATGCTTTAAACCTTTCTGGGATCCCTGTTGTGCATGGATGGGGAGAGGAGAATGAAGAGGACGACATTATCCTGGATGATGAGCAGGAGCCAGGCCACCACACCGCTTCCAGTTTAGTGCAAATGGGGGGCCTTCATGCTCCAGTGTTTTAATAGGGACCCCCGTATAAAAAGCATAAGGGTCAAGGACCAGTACTGGGTGGCAACGTACTTAGACTCCCGGTACAAATACAAAATGGCGGAAATGTTACCGCCGTCACAGAGGGCTGGCAGAATAGAGCACGTCCAGGCCTTGCTTCGAGAAATGCTGCATTCTGCTTTCGCGTGCGCTGGCAGAGGAGCAATTCCCACTCCCAGAGAAGGAGTTGCGGGTACCAATCCAACAGCGCCTGCAAGAAGAGGCCGGTTTGAAGATGTGTTGGTGACTTCGGATTTGAGGTCATTCTTTCAGCCGACCCATCGTCAGGTGTCATCCAGATCCAGCATCAGGGAACGCCTAGACCATCAGGTGTCCGACTACATCGGGTTAACGGCCAATGTGGATGCTCTGAGGAGTGATGAACCCCTGGACTACTGGGTGGGCAGGCTTGACCTCTAGCCAGAGCTTGCCCAATTTGCAATCGAACTGTTGGCTTGCCCCTCGTCCAGTGTCCTGTCCGAAAGGCCGTTCAGCGCAGCAGGGGGGATCATGACCGATAAGCATACTCGCCTAGCTCACAACAGTGTTAACTACCTCACATTTCTAAAAATGAATGAGGCATGGATCTCGGAGGAATTCAACACATGTGACCAGTAGACCATGTTTATGTCGATAAACAATTTTTTTTAATCAAGCACACAGACCTTCTTTCTTCATTTGGCTCACTTCCTTGTCCAAAAAAAGCACACCGTACTATATGCCCGTACCCTCCTCTTTGAAGAGGTTGAGCTGTGTCATATTTCTACTGGGGCTGCTTATTATGAGGGGCTCCCAACATCCCTGTGCTGTGCTGACTTCCTCCTGGGCCTGCTTATTATGAGGGGCTCCCACCATCCCTGTGCTGTGCTGACTTCCTCCTGGGGCTGTACCTCTGCTGTGCATATTATGAGGGGCTCCCACCATCCCTGTGCTATGCTTATTATGAGGGGCTCCCACCATCCCTGTGCTGTGCTGACTTCCTCCTGGGGCTGTACCTCTGCTGTGCATATTATGAGGGTCTCCCACCATCCCTGTGCTATGCTTATTTATGAGGGGCTCCCACCATCCCTGTGCTGTGCTGACTTCCTGCTGGGTCTGCTTATTATGAGGGGCTCCCACCATCCCTGTGCTATGCTGACATCCTCCTGGGGCTGCTTATTATGAGGGGCTCCCACCATCCCTGTGCTATGCTCATTATGAGGGGCTCCCACCATCCCTGTGCTATGCTCATTATGAGGGGCTCCCACCATCCCTGTGCTATGCTCATTATGAGGGGCTCCCTTCATCCCTGTGCTATGCTGACTTCCTCCTGGGCCTGCTTATGGTGCAGGTGTCAGTGCTCTCTATCACGGTGCTGGTGTTAGTGCTTTATGTCACGCTGCTGATGTCAGTGCTCTCTATCACGGTGCTGTTGTCAGATGACTCTATCACGGTGCAGGTGTCATTGCTGTATGTCACGCTGCTGATGTCAGTGCTCTCTATCACGGTGCTGCTGTCAGTGCTGTATATCACGGTGCTGGTGTTAGTGCTTTATGTCACGCTGCTGATGTCAGTGCTCTCTATCACGGTGCTGTTGTCAGATGACTCTATCACGGTGCAGGTGTCATTGCTGTATGTCACGCTGCTGGTGATCATCTCCTGCACCCTCTTCTTTGCCTACCCTGACCTTCCCTCTCCTCCATTGCCTTCATGCGCTCCACAGTCCTGAATTGTCACAATTTCCCATAAAAAAAAAAAAGAATGCTTGTAGTTCACATTCACCTCATACATGTGTTATGTCATTGGTCATGTGGTGGGACTATGTTTGCACAGCTATTAATTATTTTGTGGCTGCAAATTTGACCTGTAGGTTTGCAAAGTTCGCCTCCCATTGAAGTCAATGGGGCCCGCCGCGAACGCTCCAGTTCGCGAACTATCGGCCGCGTTCGCGGTCCACGTTCGCGAAACATCCCGTCGGAAGTTTGTCCATCACTACTTATGTGTATATTCCTCTATTCACGCTGACAGAGTGTGAGTAGAGGAGATCTCATAATGACAGGGGAGATCTCTCCTGACAGGGGAGATCTGCACTAATAATCAGTGCAGTGATTATCAGTGAAGCCCAATCAGAAATGCCTACCAGTGGCCACCAGTGCTGCCTTACAGTGCCTTCCAGTAATGCCAATTAGTGCTCATCAGTGATGCCAATCAGTGCCCATCAGTAATGACTTTCAGTGCCGCCTATCTGTGCTGCCTATCAGTGCCCATCAGTGTCACACATTAGTGCCACCTATTAGTGACCATGATTGCAACCTATCAGTGCCCATAAAGGCTGCCCATCTGTGCCCATCAGTACCACCTACCATGCCCAATAGTGCTGCCTATCAGTGCCCATCAGTGCTGCATATCAGTGCTCATTAGTGCCACCTATCAGTGCCACCTCATCAATGCACATCAGTAAAGGAGAAACCGTACTTATTTACAAAATGTTATAACAGAAACAAAGAAACTTTTTTTCTCCAACATTTTTATCTGTTTAGCAAAAAATAAAAAACACAGTTATGTTTAAATACCACCAAAAGAAAGTGCTATCTGTCTAAGAAAAATGATAAAACGATTGTTTGGGTACAGCATTGCATGACCGTGCAATTGTCATTCAAAGTGCAACAGCGCTGAAAATTGTCCTGGCCAGGAGCTCATTCACATTGCCCGAGACTCCCCACAAAAATACGCGCGGACCTGGGATAGGTGGACGCATTTCCGAGATTATGGCTGCCTTTTCTCCTCAGATAGCTCACACAATTAAATACTCCCCACGTAACCTCCCGTCTGAATTGGAATACGACCTGGTCTTGGCCCAGGCGGTGCACTCTTTTCTAGATCAAGGGAATTTGAGCGGATTGCCATACGCACCCACACAACGGTGCATCCCTGGTGGGGGGAACCCGGAGAGACGACACCCCTCCTTTCCTATGCCCCTATCCTATCCCCTCCCCCCTCATACCTGCCCCCACCCCATTTCCTAGTACCCCGTTAACCTCCCCCTTGCGGGGAGATACTCCAGACACAGACGACCTAGACTTCAGCTCGGCTGATTGGTCCTGGTCAGCCGTGTACCCACTTTTTCTGCCCCACATACCATACTCTCACCCGATGTTTCTCCCTTATTTTAGCTCTAATTCGCAATCCCTAACAGATTAGACGACGCCCACAACCAATGACATCCTCCGGCAACTCCAATTTTGGGTTGTGTGCAACACACTCTCCGACTATCTGCAATGGGAACCTATCGGGCCAATTTACGCGATCCTTCCACTTATAGTTGATACTGTCTTAGGTTTAGATTGAAATGAGAAGCAAGATGGGTTCGTGTTCGCCTCTAAGTTTATACTGTTGTCTGTGACCACAACATGTACTGTACTTTTTTTTTTTTTTTAGTACATCCTGTATTGCTTGTTATTGTATTGTTTGAAAATTCAATAAATTCTTTATGGAAAATTGTCCTGGCCAGGAAGGGGGTGAGAGTGTCCTGTATTGAAGTGGTTAATATACTGTAAGTAATGTTAGATTTCCTTCTTTTCTTGCTCTTCATCTTCCTCCTAAATCAGAGTAACGCCCCCCCCCCCCCCCCAGCAAAAAATGTAAAGTCAACAGCTACACATACTGTAGCTGCTGACTTTTAATATTAGGACACTTACCTGTCCTGAAATCCAGCGATGTTGGCACCCCAGCCGTTGATTCCATCGGGTCTCAGGTGCTGCCACCACCATTGCTGTAAGGGAAACTGGCAGAGAAGCCTTGAGGCTTCACGACCATTTCCCAACTGTGCATGCACAAACTTTCTGAATGGCCTAGCGGCAGGGAAAGGAGGGGGGGGGGCAAAATTTCAAGTGACCTCATTGCAGCAAGATCTCTCAGAAGTGGGAACCTGACAAAAACAGGTACCCGCTCCCCCCCCCCGAAAGGTGCCAAATGAGGCACCGGGGGGGGGGGGAGCAGATAAGCGGAACTTCCACTTTTGGGCAGAACTCCACTTTAAAGCGGTAGTAAACCCGCAAATTATAATTTTTTTTTTTAAACCTGCAAAGCAAAAGGCATAATGAGCTAGTATGCACCGCATACTAGCTCATTATGAAATACCTTAGAACGAGGCCCCGACATCTGGCCCGATCCACGCCGAGGGAGCTGACATGCTCCCTCTGCGTTTCTTCTGGGTCACTCCCGCGCATGCGTGCGGGAGATTTCATTTCGGCCGGTCGGCCACTGCCGGATTTTCAGGCCGAGAATCCCCTTGTGCGCATGCGCCGCTGCAGTCAGCGGCGCATACTGAGGGGAATATCTCCTAAACCGTACAGGTTTAGGAGATATTTTTTTTTACCTACAGGTAAGCCTTATTATAGGCTTTCCTGTAGGTAAAAGTTAAAAATTTAAGTATACAACCACTTTAAGGTTCTTTGCACACAGAAGGCTGAGTTTGTTCAGTGGAATTTCTAGCATATTCTCTCCTTGCAGGTAGCCTAAGTGCAGTGTAGAGCCTCTCATCGACATGAACGGCTATGCACAAATTCAGATGTGCTATCTTTAACAGTATAGCATTTAGAAATATGCAAAAGATAGAAAACTTAAGCCCCAGCCCTGAACCCCAATTCTTGATTAGGGTCTCTAATTCTCTATTAGAGTCTCAAATGCTCTATACAGTTATGGGTACTTTCTTTTGAAAGAAACCTTATGAAGCCCCTTTGGACAGGCAACCTGAAGACTGTACCAATATGCAATACAAACTAGTCACACATATCCTCACAGCGGCAAAGAAGGTCATAGGGAAAGCCTATGACCATTCCCTTGGTTTAAATCAAGTAGAGTATCACAAGTTGTGTTTTTTTTTTTTTTAAAAGGACTGCTAGACAAAATGGTTAAGATTTGTAAAATATGTGAGCCATGGATTGAATACCATACGAAAAAGCAAATCACTGCACTACTTAGATCAAACTAGCAGCTAACACTCAAACATACATAGTTATAATAAATGTGAAAATAAAAAATGTAGCGCTAAACAAAAATTAAACTTCAAAACCTGAAAAATAATTTTGAGTCAGTATAAGTTACCTATACTCAAAAAAGGGAAAGCTATTGCACTAATTATAAGACAGGTGCAAACAACAATATGTGCAGAGTATAATCCCTAGTGCTATATAGATACAACATTGCATAAACAAATGTAGTAACAGTGGGGTCACATGATGTGAATCCTGAGAAGTAAACTATTAACAGTTCATCAACCTGTACAAAAGTCCACTTATATGGAGAGAGAGTGACCAATCTTCTCAAATAGACTTTGAATCAAGGTACCAAGAAGACACACCATGACAATCTGTTAGTCTGTAGAAATATCTGTAGATGCAACAATCTGAAGGTATAAGATGGATACGCTTACCAAAACAGTTGGACCCGCATGCCGTACGACAATGGGTCTAAAGAGCTGTAATCCCAAAGGATTGTACTCCAGCCTCTGGAAAGGAAGGGTCACGATATGGAATCCTCTTAAGGGCGTCCACGATCCCAAATGAAGATAGGTGGGCCAGATGATTACCAGCCAGTGATTCCCATACTCGAGGGTGATGGTACCTCAGGAAACCAATATATCCCACTTCCAATTCAACGGTTCATGCAGGTAGCATATAACAGAAAAAAGAAAAAAAGGAGGGTTCCGGATGGTGTAGGTCCAAAAAAACGATAGGTTTTAATAAAAAATAAAAATTATACAAATATAAAAAGTGATCACAAAAGAACAAATAAACTAAGAAAAAAGCAATATGGGGTGCAAGTAATGCTGCCCGGCGCATTTCGACACAAGTGGTCATCAACAGGGGCTTAAAAACTGCTCTATGGAGATTCCGTCCATCTCTCCTTCTTCCCAAATCAGATGGTGAGACTGGGGTGGCATTAACATTTAAGATGCTTACAAGGATCTTCCCACGACTCCGTTGCAGAGCCTTAATTGATATGACTTCTGGGATTACCTCCACTCCCGTGTCCTCTCCCTGGCGGTCAGCTTCAAGGACAACAAAGGGGCCCGGTTGTTCCCAATTGAGCTTGACTGAAGCTTGTAGACACACCACCTCTCCAGGTTATAGTATCTTCTAACTTCTGTCCAATCGCCAAATCTTCCCCACTCCTTCAGCAGGGGCTCTCTATTCTTCGACTAGGTGCTGATACACTTGTCTCAGCATAGGGTGTATGCCCTTGGTTGGGGTGTCAGACTCCAATACAAGAGGAGTGAAAAGTCTTCTAACAAGGTCAGTGTTCGTTCCTATTATCAGAGAATTCTTTTTGGCTCCTGATGGGTGATGGCATACAACGGCTAGGTTATCAAAGATTCTGTTTGTCACAGAGGGGTCAAAAGTCAACTCGACTGGTAAGTATCCATCGTGTGGGAAATTCTGGGTTCCAATACACCATATCCCAGTTCTTCCAATCTCTGCAGGGGTAAGTGTTTGAGGTGCCAGTCATAATAGTCTCTATATAGATGGGTAACTGTATAGATGGGGAAGGTCCCACTAGTTTGTCAGGGAATCTACCAAGAGTAGGGTAGTTATTTTGTCCTGTCATCTGTATTCGTGCCCCCTTCTTGATGGGCCTCGGGTTTTGCTTGCATCTCTGTTGGGCCCCAGAGAGCTGATGTGCATCTACTCTTGGCAACTGGCCCCTGAGGTTGAGGAGAGGCGGTTGTATGGTCGCTCAGAAACAGCAGTGGGGGCCGTTTGTAAAGATTTTGGCTTCCACTGTGGTTTCATTGCATCTTTGATTATGGAGCTAATGGTTATAATTGAGCACCCAGTTGGCTCCTTCACTGGGGGCCTTCTGAAGTTTCCCGCTGCCTTTGGATGCTGGGTTTCAAACTTCGGTGGGCTTGGACAAACACATTGGTAGTGCCCTCCTACACATTTGAAGCACACCCCTTGATTCCCTGGTTTCTTGACCTGGACAACCATAGGGTTTTCAGACTGCTTGGACTCCGAGACTTTGTCAACAGGTGAAACAGTGGTTCCAGCTGTCATTAGATTCATTATCTCCATCAATTGTGACATCTTGGTTTTCAAAAGCTCTATTTCTGTGTTGCCATCAGTTGCACTAGCTACTCTAACCCTGGCAACAGGGGGTTGCTAAATTATGGGTCTTCTTTTTGCTTTTCAGCATGGCCTCCTCTTCTGGTACAACCCAGGTCAAGCCCCCCTCAAAACCTGTTGTGCTCAGATCTCATCTACCGACCTGGGATCCAAGCCCTTTTTTAGTAATACCTGGTGCATTATCTTGTTTAGATGCCTCATATAGTCAGATAGCTTCCCCCCTTCATTTTGATAGATATGTTTTGAACTGATACATAAGGTCAGAGATCTTTTTGATTCACCCAAACACATCTTTCAGAATACTCAAGAAACCCTGAGCAGTACAATCCTGTTTGCTGAGTTTTAAATTGTGAATGGCTTCTGAGGCAGGCTCCCTTAAGCTCTCAGTAATTCTCTGTTTTTTCAGAGCCGTGGGAATGTCCCATTCATCTACAGCTTGGGTGGCTTGCTCCAGCCACTCCTCAAAGTTGTCCTGCCTGGCTGTCACTAGTTTCTTTCCTGAAAGAGCCCTCAGTTTTTCAATATCCAGACCTAGTGTATGTTGAGTTACTCTTTTGGCACCCGTGCCTTCTGATCTGGGACTAGTGTCTTCACAGCTTGACTGATCCATTTCTTAGTCCACATCACCCCAGGGATGTCGATTAAAACACTTGACTCCCGTTCGCCATTTTTCTCCTCACACCACTGGGTTGTAGCAGCAGGGTCCATCTTGACACACTCTAGGATGTTTTCTTGGAGGTTTGCTAGTAGAAAAGAGGATCCCGGATGAGCCCCACTTGTAGCGCCACCCCCGAAGAAGATGCTTGGTGAATTTGGATTCTCTGATCTCCTCCTCAACTCCAAGAATTAACCCATCCCCTCTGACACACCTGGTTAAATAAAATTACTGTAAACACATTTAAGGACACATGTGGAAAATACTGTTATCCTGGCTTTGTATTATCACCAAAAAAACAGCCACACACCTGGTATTGATAAACAAATTGAA
The DNA here is from genome assembly GCF_037356315.1 of Lithobates pipiens. NCBI lineage: Eukaryota > Metazoa > Chordata > Amphibia > Anura > Ranidae > Lithobates > Lithobates pipiens. The sequence goes on along the minus strand of NW_027507718.1, from coordinate 268,746,030 downwards.
TATATTATCACGGTTTAAAGCATATGGAAGCTTACAACACTGTTAAACCTTTCTGCAAAGAATTAATACATTAGAAAAGACAACCTTCAATACTTAGTAACTGTAAATTTAGAAAAGGGCAGTAATCTATAGGCCCATAACACAAACGTTGAGAGGGAGGAGAGAAGATTTGAAACCTTCTTAGCTCCTTCTGGGGCACAAGCACCATTGAAAGTAACAACACAAAAAGAAGAAATGGGTTAACAGGTACAGTAAGCACAAATCTGTAAGAGGGGTCCTGGGTTAAAGACTAATATCTTCTGATAGCAAACATTGGGGCCCTTTGAAAAGAAAGTCGGTTCAATCAAGCAAAGAGAGACAGTAATGCTCTAGGAAATTCGTTAGGAAGTGGTTGGTAAGAACAGAATGGCTAAAAGTGGTAGCTCCAAACAAGCATTCTCTGACACTAGAAAAGGGAACAGGTGTCTATAGGGATGGCCTTGCGGTTCACCCGGCGGTCGGTTCACTGCGAATTTTGTGCATTCTGGATTCGCCAGATCGGCGGATTATTGTCGCTGTTCGCCCAGTGGACATTTGTGTTTACAGTGTGAAAGAACTTTGACCCATGCTGACACATCCATCATGGGGTACAGGACAGCCAATTGAGACATTTCAGCACATGGACAATTGGACATTCCCCCTACCTTATAAATAGACCTGATCTGGCGGCCATTTTACATTCTGTCTTATGTCAGTGTAGGGAGAGGTTGCTGTGTGGAGCAGGAACAGACTGTAGTGAAACAAATTGCTTGCTATTAGGTCCACAAAAGTCCTTTTAAGAACTGGTATAGGTGTAGTAAGTATATAGGGTTCAGCGCACTGCTGTGCTAGTGATTGCAGCTGTCTTTTGTCAGTGTAGGGACAGGACGCTGTGTGGAGCAGGGACAGTCAGTTTAATCACTAGCTAGCTATTACTATTAGGTCCACAAAGGTAATTTTAAGGACTGGTATAGGTGTACAGTATATAGGGTTGCGGTGCACTGCTGCTGACTTCTGTCCTATTCTGCAGCAGTCTTTTATCAGTGTAGGGACTGAGGGACAGTCTGCAAATCACTAGCTACTAGGTCCACAAAGGTCGTTTTAAGGACTGGTATAGGTGTACAATATATAGGGTTGTGCTGCACTGCTGCTAGGTGTACAATATATAGGGTTGTGGACGGTGCACTGTTGCTGACTGCTGCCCTATTCTGCAGCAGTCTTTTATCAGTGTAAGGACTGAGGGACAGTCTGCAAATCACTAGCTACTAGGTCCACAAAGGTCCTTTTAAGGACTGGTATAGGTGTACTATTTGGTGTGCAGTATAATTGGATTTTTATATACAGCTTACCTGTAAAATCCTTTTCTTGAGAGTACATCACGGGACACAGGAGCTTCATTACATAGTGGGTTATATAGGCACCTCTGGTGATTGGACACTGGTTGACCCCAATTAAGGAGAATTCCTACCCTATATAACCCCTCCCATATGGGAGGCACCTCAGTTTTGTAGCAAAGCAATAAGAAACCATGTAAAACCCAAGAGGGGCGGGATCACTGTGTCCCGTGATGTACTCTCAAGAAAGGGATTTTACAGGTAAGCTGTATATAAAAATCCAATTTTCTTGATCATACATCACGGGACACAGGAGCTTCATTACATAGTGGTATGTCCCAAAGCAATGCTCAGATTGAGGGGAGGGAGACACAGATCATAATTATAGACCGCCAGGGACCGGAGGACCTAAACTGCAGCCTGCAGTACACTGCGCCCGAAGGCGATATCCTCTTGCCCTCTGACATCCACCTGATAGAATCTGGTGAATGTGTGGACTGATGACCAAGTTGCAGCCTTACTGAGCCAGGGAGGCCCGGTGATGCACTGCCCAAGAAGCACTTACAGCTCTCGTTGAGTGCGCTTTCACTTGAAAAGGCGGAATCTTCCCTTTTGCACTATAGGCCTGAGAAATAACCTGTCTAATCCATCTTGAGAGAGTGGATTTTGACGCCGCCTGGCCCTTCCTAGGGCCTTATGGCAAAACAAACAAGCAATCAGTTTTCCTTATCTGAGCAGTTGCTTGAAGATATATACTGATTGCTCTAACCACATCCAAAGTGTGCAAAGATTCTTCTTCTGTGGACTGTGGGTCCGGAAAAAAGGACGGTAGGATTACGTCTTGATTCAAATGGAATCCCAAAACCACCTTAGGTAGAAAGGACCTGTTGGGGCGCATGACCACCCGGTCCTTATGAATAATTAGATACGGCTCCTTGCTGGAGAGAGCTGCTAGCTCTGATACTCTTCTAGCCATGGATATGGCTACCAAGAAGACCAATTTTTTAGTCAGGAGAACTAATGAAGCCAGATGCAAAGGTTCAAATGGTTGCCCCTGCAAAGCCGAGAGAACCAAATTCAGATCCCATGGGCATACCGTTTGACTGGCGGCCTTAACCACATGGCCCCCTGGATGAAAGCCTGAACCAGGGAATGCGATGCAAGTGGCTTCTGAAAAAACACCGACAGGGCCGAAATCTGCACCTTGATAGTGCTTATGGCCAAATTCATTTCTAGGCCTGACTGGAGAAAGGCCAAGATCCTGCTAATGACATACCTTCTAGGATGCCATTTCCTGAGATCACACCAGGAAACATATGCCCTCCAGATTTTGTAATAAATAAGCCTGGAGGCCGGCTTTCTGGCATTGACCAGTGTAGAAAGGACTGGCCCCGAAAGGCCACGGTCTCTCAGAATGTGGGTCTCAGCAGCCAGACCATCAAATTCAGACTGCGTAAAGCAGGATGGTAAATTGGACCCTGTGAGAGCAGATCTGGCCAGAGAGGGAGGATCCATGGCCTGCCTACTGCTAACTTCATGATTTCTGCGTACCATGGTCGCCTGGGCCAAGCCGGGGCCACCAAAAGGACCGATTTTGTCTCCCTCTTGACTCTTCCCAGGAACCGCGACAGAAGTGGGCTCGGGGGGAAGGCATAGATCAGGTTGTACTGATCCCAGTGAACTGTCAAAGCATCTGACCCCTGAGCAAGTGCATCTCTTGTCCTTGACACAAAATTGTCCAGTTTCCTGTTGAACCTGGATGCAAACAGATCTACGTCTGGAGTACCCCACCTGCTACATATGTTCCGAAACACGTCGGGGTGTAGAGCCCATTCTCCTGGGCACAACTGCTGGCGGCTCAGAAAATCCAATATTTGAAGGGGAAAACACTGCGCTATAACAAACAAATACTGAAAACTTCAAAACAGCTGCCAACACTTCAAACAAAGTTCAGTGAATATAAAGTAGCAAATAGTGTAGCGCTGGATATATGTAACAAAACCATACATAAATGAATTATGTGGTTACAAAAAACAAAATGTGAATATACTGAAAATGCAACATAAAAACTGTGAATACTAAAAAGTGTTAATAACTAAATAGTGAGTCCCAGTGAGAAAAGTCCACATATATTAAGTGGTGCACAAATGTTGTGGTAGATATTCCTCACAAGAAAATCAGGGAGTCCACAGATCAGGTGAAACCAAGGATAACGACTTGTCTGAAGTAATTTCAAAGAATAGGTAAAATACTCTTACCAGAGAAGATATGCCCCTGTTGAAGACATATGTTGTCGAAACGCGTCGGGCTTGCATTTGGCACCCCACATTGCTTTTTCTTCCTTTTAATATTTATGTTCTGTGATCACATGTCATAATTTTGTTTATTTTTATGACCTTTTAAATAAAACCCAATGGTTACCCTCTGACCTGCACCATTTGGAGCTTTCTTTTTCCTTTATATTTTTTGTGGACCACCTTCCACATTTGGGGTCGGTACCCCAAATGCGACCCATCCGATCCTGACACTTTGAGAGACGCTTTAAGAGATGTTCACCATAGTCTTATAACATTGGAAGCCTCCCCAGTATCCTTTTTGACTAACATCAATCTACCATTTGGTTCCATATTTGGACCCCAAGCGCTGTTGACTCAACCGTCGTATGACAGATGAGTCCATCTTCTCTGGTAAGAGTATTTTACCTATTCTTTGAAATTACTTCAGACAAGTCGTTATCCTTGGTTTCACCTGATCTGTGGACTCCCTGATTTCCTTGTGAGGAATATCTACCACAACATTTGTGCACCACTTAAAATATGTGGACTTTTCTCACTGAGACTCACTATTTAGTTATTAACACTTTTTAGTATTCACAGTTTTTATGTTGCATTTTCAGTATATTCACATTTTGTTTTTTGTAACCACATAATTCATTTATGTATGGTTTTGTTACATATATCCAGCGCTACACTATTTGCTACTTTATAGGCTCAATGCCAATTTTCCACTCCTAGAATGAAGACTGCAGAAAGACACGGAACATGCTTTTCTGCCCAGACAAGTATGCGATTCACCTCTTTTTGGGCCACCAGACTCCTGGTACCACCCTGGTCATTGATATAAGCCACTGCTGTGGCATTGTCGGACTGAACCCGAACAGGGAGACCTTGTAGCCTATAAGACCACCTCATGAGAGCCATATAAACTGCCCGGATCTCCAAGACATTTATGGGCAATAGCCTCTCGATCGCAGACCATTTCCCCTGCGAGCATGTCTCCTCCAACACTGCTCCCCAGCCCGTCAGGCTGGCATCTGTCGTGATAATCTTTCATGGAAGAGGAAGAAAGTTTTGCCCTTCAGCAAATTCTTGGTTTGTAACCACCATACGAGACTCTTGCGTGTCCCTGGGGATAGACGCATAGGAAGATCCAAGGATTGGGGCTTCCTGTTCCAAGCCGCAAGGATGCATCTTTGCAGAGGCCTTGAGTGGAACTGGGCGAATGGGATGGCCTCGAAGGAGGCGACCATTTTCCCTAACAGTCTCATGCATAATCGAATGGGGGATGATCTCCTGCCCAGAATTAGGCGCACCAGATCCCCAATGGCAAAGGCTTTTGGCCTTGGAAGAAACACCCTGCCCTGAGCGGTGTCGATGACCATACCCAGGTATTCCAACCTGGTGGCAGGCTGTAGGGACGAGTTTTCTAGGTTTATAATCCAACCTAGGCGTTCCAGGTGTTCTAGCGTTCTGGTAACGCTGCGGTTCAGGAACGCTACTGTTTTCTCCATGAGAAGTAAATCGTCTAGATAAGCCATGACGGCTATACCCTGAGCTCTTAGGTTTGCCAAGAGAGGGTCCAGAATCTTCGTGAAGACTCGTGGGGCCGTAGCAAGTCAGAACGGCAAGGCCACAAATTGAAAATGGCGATTCTCTACCGCGAACCTTAGAAATCTTTGGTGTGCGGGAAAAATTGGCACATGGAGATATGCATCTTTGATGTCTATTGATGCCAAAAATTCTCCCCCTTGCAGGGAGGAAACTACAGTGTGGATTGACTGCAACCGGTTCAGATCCTTCAGATCTAGGATAGGTCTGACACTTCCATTTGGCTTCGGCACGGTGAAGAGATTTGAGTAAAATCCTGAACCCTGTTCTTTTGGGTCCACTTCTACTATAACCCCTTGGGATAGTAAGTGATCCAAGGCCAGAAATAGCGGTTTTTGCTTTACTGGATCCCTGGGGATCCTTGACCTTAGGAAACGAGAAGGTGGAATCTCCTGAAACTCTAGCCTGTAGCCCAGAGATACCGAAGAGATCACCCACTTGTCCCAGATCTCTTCCCGCCAGGCTCCTGCAAACTGCAGGAGCCTTCCCCCTCACTCAGCCGAGCGGGGGCGCCCCTTCACAAGGAAGCTTTTGGGCTCTGCTTGGCAGGCTTTCACCCCCAAGTCTTTTTCTGCCCCTGGGCTCGGCCCTGAACCTTTCCTGTAGAGGAGGGCTGAGAAGGCCGTCACCACTGCTTAGAGCTTGATGCTCTGGGAGAGAGAGCACGCCTGAATGAAGGACGCTTGCTCCTGTTGACTGGAAAGAGAGTAGATTTACCTCCTGAGATTTTTTGGACGAATTTATCTAATTCTTCTCCAAACAAACGTTCCCCTTTGAACGGGAATCCAATCAAATGCTTCTTGCATGACAGCTCAGCTGCCCAATTCTTTAGCCATAGGGCCCTTTGCATGTGAACCAACATGTATATAAGTACCTGAAATAAATAAATAAATAAATAAATAAATAAATAAATGAGAGACAAACGTGATGCTTGTTGGACAGAATCCAAAATCGCATCAATCAGGAAACACAGAATGTGAGGCAATTCTGCATAATTTTCTACTTCCTCACTGGGAAGGAGCCCAAGCATCTGCTTAACCTGTTCCTTGAGGAACTGACACAACCCCACGGCTGCGACTGTAGGTTGCACCACAGTGCTAGTCATGGAAAAGGAGGCTTTTAATAAGGTTTCCAGCTTTTTATCAGTTGGATCTTTAAATACCTGTGCATTATCCAAGGGACAAGTCAGGCTTTTATTCAAGCAAGAAACAGCCGCATCGACAGATGGGACCCCCACTTCTTGGTGAAACTTTCCTCCAGAAGATAATGCACAGAAAACCTTTTAGGAGGAGCAAACAGTTTATCGGGATGTCCCCAATCCTCATACATCAATTTATCCATTAAGGGATGAATTGGGAAGGAATAGGCAGTCTGTGGGGCTTTCCTGACTCCCAGGGAAGAAACAGAGGATGTAGCGACTTCAGCAGCAGGCATTCTGAATGTGGTACGCACCAATTCAGTATAATACTGCACCTGTTTTCTGAGCGCCTGGGAGGAGGGGACTCTCTCCTCTTCCTCTGACTCATCCGACTGCTCATGATCCCTATCCCAAGATAGGGATCTCTCCTCATTTTCAGAAGAATCACCTGAGGGAGGGGATCTACCCCTTTTCCTGCTATCTTTCAGGGAAGCAGAAATAAAATTTATGATTCTCCCTTCAAAACCCTCCAATGTAGCCTTAAGGGAGTCCTCAGTGACATAAACCGGGGCTGAGACATTAGGAGAGGCTGCAAAACCTGACAGGGGCACTGACTCGTCTTGAGAGGCTGGCTCCAGTCTTGCAGGGGGGGATGGTAACTTACAGGCACTTTTAGAGCCCCTGGACCTAGGTGGTGATTTACCAGTGCCTTTGAAACCTCCCCCTGAGACCCTCTTACGAGGAGACATAGTCCTAAGCTACAAAGCAGAGGTACTAGTACAAGTGCAATCACTGTTGTGCTTAAAGTCTCACAATAAATATAAATGCTTAAACTGCACAACCTGATGCTGAGTAGGTGTCCAAGGTTTGCCTGGATCCAATCCCCACGGATGCTTACTGCCCACAGCTCCTGTGTCTCCAATTGTAGCCCCCTGACGCTCTGGGCTTTTTAAATCTGCCGCCTGGCGCCTGCGCAGTACAGCGCCGTGCACACAGACGTGCACGGCTCACAACCACACTCCCCCTTCCTCCATAAGGCCGGGAACGCGCCCGGTGCGCGCGCATGCACGGGGACCGCGGGATCCAGGGGGGGAAAGGAGAACCCCACCAGAGCTGCGTGGGACCCCCAGACTACGTGGGACCCCTGTGTTTACCTTGATGTGGCAGGGACTGCAATGGAGACGTGAGACAGCTAGAGAACCAGGCTTCACTGAGCGTGTGTACTGAAAGGCATGTAAGTATGCATCAGGCTGCTCTTACTCCCTCTAGTGGTGGAAACCAGGTAAGACATACAACTAATCACAATGAAGAAATCTATCAAATAATTATATATAATGATTAACTTCCCTTACCTGTCCTCGCCGCAGGAATTGCTGAAACAGACAAATTCCAGCCTTCACCCATCACGGGGGGTAGTGTTAGCCAACCTTCAGGTTTATCTGGGGCTCTTTCTCGGAAGAGCCTCCTACCTGGACCGTGTAAAAAGCTCTGCCAGAAACTTTCGTGCGCTCTGTATAAACAGTACACCAAGTCTGGTTTAACCAGAGCCCAGTCTTCCAATAGGAGAGGACTTACAGGCCAAACCTCGTTTCTTCAGCTGACGAGGCCCGGGTACCATACCATCTTGGGAGTCAAATATCGGCCCGAGGTATGGATCCGGTTTTGTTGTAGCCCTTAGGCCCCCACAGGGACCTGCATAGAGCTAACATTTTACATGACCTACCACCATAGACACTGGCGAAAAAACTGAGGTGCCTCCCATATGGGAGGGGTTATATAGGGGAGGAATTCTCCTTAATTGGGGTCAACCAGTGTCCAATCACCAGAGGTGCCTATATAGCCCACTATGTATTGAAGCTCCTGTGTCCCGTGATGTATGATCAAGAAATAGGTAATACACGTATAAAATACTTGCACATAGAAAGCATAGTATAGTGAAATTCCACTGTGCAGCATTGTGACTGCTGAGCGCTTCTGCAGCGATACTACAAAGAGTGACAAACGCAATAAAAAAATAAGTTTTATAACTGGTGTGATAGACCAGTGGCCCCCAAAAACAACAGATTGAAGCAGGGTGTTATATACCTTCTTCCACATACATACTGCACTGCTCTAGAGACTTTTGTCACAGGGTCATTTAAAAAATGACAGGCAGAGGAAGAGGCAGGCCTTTTCACAGGGGTGGTAGGGGTAGGGCAGGAGCAACAGGCTTGAGCTAAAGTGGGAAATTGCAGAAGGTGCGTGCGATTACGTCAAAGGACGCACCAGACTTGGTTGAGTGGCTCACTCAGCCTTACTCTTCTGCACCCTCCTCATCCTCTTGATCTGCACCCTCTTCTTCACTCTCTGCTATGTACACCCCCAAAGACACTACCACCACCACCATATACCTTCCGCTTGAGTCACAGGAATTATTTTCCGATCCATATCAAGACATTTCCGATGCGCAGCCACTCTTGGCATTGGATCAGGAAGAGGAGGTAGCAACAACCGCCACTCAGCAGTCTGACGACAGTACCCAGATCATCCCAAGGAGGAGGTTGGTCCCCGCTGTTGCTGCCTACTCCGAGATCTCTAATTATAGCGGTGGGGAAGGTGACGTCGATCATGACGTGTCTAGTGATGTCACGTGGGTGCCCACAAGAGAGGAAGAGTAGGGGAGTTCAATGGGAGATATGGACCAGCAGATAGGGAGGAGAAGCAGGAAGAACTTAGATTGCACAGGAGGGACAAAGCAGGCTAATGTATCAGGAGCGAGGCAACAACCATGTACAGTCACATCTGGCGCTCCCAGGACGCCGGCACATGGCTCCGCAGTGTGGGCTTTTTTTAACATGTCCGCTGCTGACAATAGTGTTGCCATCTGCAATCTTTGCAGTCAACGCATAAGTCACGGTAAGCCCAACACTCACCTAGGGATGACATGAGCTGCCATCACCGAGCCCAGTGGGAGCAACAGAACACACAAAGCCACACTCCAGGCTCTCACCATCCAGCCTTGTCTTCTACTTCTCCTTCATCTCTCTCCTCACAATTGTCCTCCACTCCACCTTCCATCACATCATCCTCACGTTTTTCTGGAAAAAGGCAGGCTTCCGTGGGCCAAATGTTTGAGCGTAAAAAAATGATGACGTCGGATAACCCTCTTGCTCAACGGTTGACGGCTGGCTTGTCAGAACTGATCGCTCGCCAACTACTGCCATATAAACTGGTGGACTTGGAGGCCTTTTGAAAATTTGTGGCCATTGGAACACGTCTACCTGTACGAACTCTGCGGCAGAACAGGTTCTGGGGAGCTTGTTTTTTTTTCACTGCGCCAGTGGCTGCTCATGCGTGACGCATGCAGACTTTTTTGCAGCCATTTGATGAGATCACCAAACTGGTCAGTCGCAGCCATGGCGCCATCAGTGACATGAGTTGCGGGTACCAATCCAACAGCGCCTGCAAGAAGAGGGCGGTTTGAAGATGTGTTGGTGACTTCTGATATGAGGTCATTCCTTCAGCCGACCCATCGACAGGTCCCATCCGGATCAAGCATCAGGGGACGCCTAGACCGACAGGTGTCCGACTACATCTGGTTAGCGGCCGATGTGGACGCTCTGAGGAGTGATGAACCGCTGGACTACTGGGTGAGCAGGCTTGACCTCTGGCCAGAGCTTGCCAAATTTGCAATGGAACTGTTGGCTTCCCCCTCGTCCAGTGTCCTGTCCAAAAGGACGTTCAGCGCAACAGGGGGGACCGTGACCGATAAGCGCACTCGCCTAGCTCACGACAGTTACATAGTTACATAGTTAGTCAGGTTGAAAAAAGACACATATCCATCAAGTTCAACCACAAAAAAAATAGTGTTGACTACCTGACATTTCTAAAAATGAATGAGGCATGGATATCGGAGGAATTCAACACATGTGACCAGTAGACCATGTATATCTCTATAAACAATTTATTTAATCGAGCACACAGACCTTTTTTCTACCTTTGGCTCACTTCCTTGTACAAAAAAAGCACACCGTACTATATGCCCGTACCCTCCTGTTTGAAGAGGTTGAGCGGTGTCATATTTTTGGGGCCCGGCAGCGAGTTGCTGGTATCAGTGCTGCTGTCAGTGCTCTCTATCACGGTGCTGGTGTCAGTGCTCTATATCACAGTGCTGGTGTCAGTGCTCTATATCACAGTGCTGGTGTCAGTGCATTCTATCACAGTGCTGGTGTCAGTGCTCTCTATCACGGTGCTGGTGTCAGCGCTCTCTATCTCGGTTCTGGTGTCAGTTCTCTCTATCATGGTGCTGGTGTCAGTGCTCTCTATCACAGTGCTGGTGTCAGTGCTCTCTATCACAGTGCTGGTGTCAGTGCACTCTATCACAGTGCTGGTGTCAGTGCTCTCTATCTCGGTGCTGGTGTCAGTGCTCTCACGGTGCTGGTTTCAGTGCGCTCTATCTTGTTGCTGGTGTCAGTGCTCTATATTGCGGTGCTGGTGTCAGTGCTCTATTACACGGTGCTGGTGTCAGTGCACTCTATCTCGGTGCTGGTGCCAGTGCTCTCTATCTCGGTGCTGGTGCCAGTGCTCTCTATCACGGTGCTGGTGTCAGTGCTCTCTATCTCGGTGCTGGTGTCAGTGCTCTCTATCATGGTGCTGGTGTCAGTGCTAGTACCCATGCGTGCACGCCGGGATCTTACATGGAAAGCCCATCTTCCCTGACATTGCCCCCTCCCTACGGGCAACCTCCGGGTGCCCAACTGGTTCCTCTTTTGCGGAAGAAGGCACGGATCAAGTCTGTGGCATGTACATTTCGTGCAGGTTCCCAGGAATTCTCCTCTGGACCATAACCCTTCCACTTGATTAAATATTGTGTCTGACCCCTTCTTTTCCTGCAGTGTAAAACAGCCTCAACCTCAAATTCTTCATCTCCATCAATAATAATAGGTGCGGGAGGACCTGGTCTATGACCCGGAAATGGATCTGGCACAACAGGCTTCAGCAAGGATACATGAAACACTGGGTGGATTTTAAAAAGACTCAGGTAAAGTTAATTCAAAAGAAACATCATTAATTTTTCTCCTTACCGGAAATGGTCCTACGAACCTTGGTGCCAGCTTCCTTGAAGGACATAGCATCTTCAAATTCGTTGTTGAAAGCCATACTTGATCTCCTGGTTGCAAGGTCAGTTCCCCCCTTCTTTTCTTGTCAAATGATTTCTTGCTGTCTTCCTGTGCTTTTGCGATGGTTTCCTGTAACAACATATTATTACGACAGAAAAAGTCCAGAGTATCCTGGACAGCTGGAACGGAAGATTCTGCAACAAGATTAGGTAAGAAGGTGGGATGGAATCCATAATTAGCAAAGAACGGAGATTGCTTGGTGGCAGAATGGTTGGCATTATTATAGGCAAATTCCGCCAGTGGTAATAACGATACCCAATCATCCTGGACAAAAGAAGTAAAACAACGGATGTATTGTTCTAGGGTTTGATTAGTCCTCTCTGTCTGCCCATTAGTTTGTGGGTGGTAAGCAGAAGAGAATGAGAGTTCAATCTGTAGGATCTCGCACAAGGCCCTCCAAAATCTGGATGTGAACTGGACACCGCGATCAGACACAATATTTGCAGGAACTCCATGGAGTCTGTCAATTTCTTTTATAAACACCCGAGCAGTTTCTGAAGCCGATGGTGTACCCTTTAGAGGAATGAAATGAGCCATCTTTGATAAGCGATCTACTACCACAAAGATAGCAGTACATTCTTCAGATGGTGGAAGTTCAACTATAAAATCCATAGCAATCATCTGCCACTGTCTGTCAGGTATAGGCAGAGGTCTGAGTAATCCCCAAGCTTTGTTACGGGAACTTTTACTCCGGATGCAGGTGGTGCATGCATTTACATAAGCTCCGCAGTCTTTCTCCAATCCTGGCCACCAAAATGAGCGTTGTACAAGTTGGACAGTCTTAGGAACCCCAAAATGGCCTGCCAAAGGGTGGTCATGACAAACCCCCAAGATCATTGCTCGAACCTCTTTAGGTACAAAAATCTGCTTACCCCTCCATAATAGTCCATTCTTTGCTTGTAGTGTGACCCCTGGAGGACTGGGTGTTACTGCAGAAGCTTGCTGTAACTGAGACAAAAGGTCAGTGTGTAATAGTAGGAAGTTTCCAGCTGGTAAAATGGTGTCTGGTATGTGCGACAATGCATCAGGCTTAGTGTTCTTTGATCCAGGCCTGTACGTAATATGGAATGAGAATCTTGAATAAAACATGCCCTCGGTGCACCTCTAGTGATACGGAGAATATCAAAATGTCATCAAGGTAGACAACCACGAAAATATCTAGAAAGTCTTTGAAAATATTGTTAATAAAGTACTGAAAGGTGCCTGACATGCAGAGGAAGGCCTCTCGTACAACTACGGCTCACGGACCACTCGTATTGATACAGTAGCCACAGGAGCACGGTGGGGTATGAGTGCCTGTAAAACAGTTCAATAGTCCCTGTAGTAGTGGTGATCAGCAGGCAGGTAGTGGATGAACTCACACGAGCATGACCAGATGCTGGTTTGCAGGGCTGGGAGCTGAAGCAGGCTGGATGAACAAGATTCAGGGTCAGACAGGCCGGGTCGGTATTAATCAGGCAGATCGGGCATAGACGGTAGGCAGAAGAGAGGTCAGGTCACAAGCCAAGTAGTACCAGAAGATCAGCAGACAGAATCAGCAGGCAGGATCAGAATCAAGGGAAGCCGGGATCAGAACAGGCAGCAGGCAATCACAGGTAACAACAAGCTGGACAAGATTCAGAGGTCACACAGGAAACAGGCAACAACACAGAAGCTGCAGACCAAACAGCAATGAACCTCTGTAGGAGCCCTGTTTAAATAGCCCGCCTGACTTCAGTATTAGTGACAGGTGTGTGTCTTAAAGTGCTAGTACCCATGCGTGCACGCCGGGATCTTACATGGAAAGCCCGTCTGCCCTGACAACGGTGCTGGTGTCAGTGCTCTCTATCACGGTGCTGGTGTCAGTGCTCTCTATCACGGTGCTGGTGTCAGTGCTCTCTATCACGGTGCTGGTGTCAGTGCTCTCTATCACGGTGCTGGTGTCAGTGCACTCTATCACGGTGCTGGTGTCAGTGCACTCTATCACAGCGATGGTGAAAGTGCACTCTATCACAGTGATGGTGTCAGTGCTCTCTATCACAGTGATGGTGTCAGTGCTCTCTATCTCGGTGCTGGTGCCAGTGCTCTAACGGTGCTGGTTTCAGTGCTCTCTATCTCGGTGCTGGTGTCAGTGCACTCTATCGCGGTGCTGGTGTCAGTGCTTTCTATCACGGTGCTGGTGTCAGTGCTCTCTATCTCGGTGCTGGTACCAGTGCTCTCACGGTGCTGGTTTCAGTGCGCTCTATCTCGTTGCTGGTGTCAGTGCTCTATATTGCCATGCTGGTGCCAGTGCTCTCTATCTCGGTGCTGGTGTCAGTGCTCTCTATCTCAGCGCTGGTGTCAGAGAGCACTGACACCAGCACCGCGATAGAGAGCACTGACACCAGAACCATGATAGAGAAAACTGACACCAGAACCGACATAAGAGAGCACTGACACCAGCACCGTGATAGAGAGCACTGACACCAGCACCGTGATAGAGAGCACTGGCACCAGCACCGTGATAGAGAGCACTGACACCAGCACCGTGATAGAGAGCACTGACACCAGCACCGTGATAGAGAGCACTGACACCAGCACCGTGATATAGAGCACTGACACCAGCACCGTGATAGAAAGCACTGACACCAGAACCGCGATAGAGTGCACTGACACCAGCACAGAGATAGAGAGCACTGAAACCAACACCGTTAGAGCACTGGCACCAGCACCGAGATAGAGAGCACTGACACCAGCACTGTGATAGAGTGCACTTTCACCAGCACTGTGATAGAGTGCACTGACACCAGCACTGTGATAGAGTGCACTGACACCAGCACCGTGATAGAGAGCACTATCACGGTGCTGGTGTCAGTGCTCTCACGGTGCTGGTGTCAGTGCTCTCACGGTGCTGGTGTCAGTGCTCTCTATCACGTTGCTGGTGCCAGTGCTCTCTATCACGGTGCTGGTGCCAGTGCTCTCTATCACGGTGCTGGTGCCAGTAATCTATATCACGGTGCTGCTGCCAGTAATCTATATCACGGTGCTGGTGTCAGTGCTCTATATCACGGTGCTGGTGCCAGTGCTCTATATCACGGTGCTGGTGCCAGTGCTCTGTATCTCGGTGCTGATGCCAGTGCTCTGTATCTCGGTGCTGGTGTCAGTGCTCTCTCTTGATCTTGGTGCTGGTGCTGGTGTCAGTGCTCTCTATCTCAGTGTAACCCCAAAAAGTACAGCGCTATTCTTCAATAAATTGTTGAAAAAAATGTATATGAAAAAAGAAAGAAAAAAGAAATTTATATCGTGAGTGTAGCAGCAACTTACTATGTGAGATACCCACAAACCAAATCTTAGTTAATTTTCAAAAAAGCTGCGCTGAGAATGATCCAAAAATTATTTGTGAAAAATAAAGAGCTAAAAAAAACAATATTATACCAACTCTAATTAAAAGAATGTGTATATTCAAAAAATTGTTCCAAAAAAATTTAAATATTAATTATATTAATTTTCCATATCACCATCTACACAAAAAAGAGTTCATTTCATATAGAAAAAATAGATCCTCTTTGATTGTAGTTCCCACCGTGAAACACACCACACCGGTAAAGGGAAAAGGGTGTCCTCAAAGATGCAGAAAACAGAACTCCACCACCAATATCACTGCCGCTTACCAGCTAGACTGGTCCCATCACAGAGACCAGATATGGCCACACATAAGAAAACACTCCTTCTGCACATGGACCACCAGGAGGATACAGCTCTGTTCAGACGTTTGGACTGGTCATACGGCTACACCACTCATTGCCCGGTACATACAGAAACAAGAAGGGTCGCCATAGTGTAATAAATTCTTAGGTTTAATAAATAAATAAAAAATTGCACTTACATCCAATTAGGAAAATAGGTCGCTATATGACAAGTAACAATATTGCCGGCCGGCTTCGTGAACGCTGCCCGTTGCTTCCGGGTTCAGCGTGGAACGCGATGACGTCAATACGTCATGGGAGGAGTGGCGTATTGACGTCATCGCGTTCCACGCTGAACCCGGAAGCAACGGGCAGCGTTCACGAAGCCGGCCGGCAATATTGTTACTTGTCATATAGCGACCTATTTTCCTAATTGGATGTAAGTGCAATTTTTTATTTATTTATTAAACCTAAGAATTTATTACACTATGGCGACCCTTCTTGTTTCTGTATGTACCGGGCAATGAGTGGTGTAGCCGTATGACCAGTCCAAACGTCTGAACAGAGCTGTATCCTCCTGGTGGTCCATGTGCAGAAGGAGTGTTTTCTTATGTGTGGCCATATCTGGTCTCTGTGATGGGACCAGTCTAGCTGGTAAGCGGCAGTGATATTGGTGGTGGAGTTCTGTTTTCTGCATCTTTGAGGACACCCTTTTCCCTTTACCGGTGTGGTGTGTTTCACGGTGGGAACTACAATCAAAGAGGATCTATTTTTTCTATATGAAATGAACTCTTTTTTGTGTAGATGGTGATATGGAAAATTAATATAATTAATATTTAAATTTTTTTGGAACAATTTTTTGAATATACACATTCTTTTAATTAGAGTTGGTATAATATTGTTTTTTTTAGCTCTTTATTTTTCACAAATAATTTTTGGATCATTCTCAGCGCAGCTTTTTTGAAAACTCTCTATCTCAGTGCTTGTGTCAGTGCTCTATATCTCGGTGCTGGTGTCAGTGCTCTCTATCACAGTGCTGGTGTCAGTGCTCTATATCTCGGTGCTGACGTCAGTGCTCTCTATCACGGTGCTGATGTCAGTGCTCTCTATCATGGTGCTGATGTCAGTGCTCTCTATCACAGTGCTGGTGCCAGTGCTCTCACGGTGCTGGTGTCAGTGCTCTCTATCACGGTGCTGGTGTCAGTGCTCTCTATCACGGTGCTGGTGTCAGTGCTCTCTATCACGGTGCTGGTGTCAGTGCACTCTATCACGGTGCTGGTGTCAGTGCTCTATATCTCGGTGCTGGTGTCAGTGCACTATATCACAGTGCTGGTGTCAGTGCTCTATATCTCAGTGCTGGTATCAGTGCTCTCTATCACAGTGCTGGTGTCAGTGCTCTCTCTCTATCTCGGTGCTGGTGTCAGTGCTCTCTGTCTCGGTGCTGGTGTCAGTGCTCTCTATCACAGTGCTGGTGTCAGTGCTCTCTATCACAGTGCTGGTGTCAGTGCTCTCTACCATGGTGCTGGTGTCAGTGCTCTCCATCTTGGTGCTGGTGTCAGTGCTCTATATCTGGGTGCTGGTGTCAGTGCTCGCTATATCGGTGCTGGTGTCAGTGCTCTCTATCACTGTGCTGGTGTCAGTGCTCTCTATCACTGTGCTGGTGGCATTGCTCTCTATCTCGATGCTGGTGTCAGTGCACTTTATCACGGTGCTGGTATCACTGCTCTCTCTCACAGTGCTGGTGTCAGTGCTCTCTATCTCGTGTGCTAGTGTCAGTGCTCTATATCACGGTGCTGGTCTCAGTGCTCTATATCACGGTGCTGGTGTCAGTGCTCTCTATCACGGTGCTGGTGTCAGTGCTCTCACAGTGCTGGTGTCAGTGCTCTCTGTCTCGGTGCTTGTGTCAGTGCTCTCTATCACGGTGCTGGTGTCAGTGCTATCTCGGCGCTGGTGTCAGTGCTCTCTATCTCGGCGCTGGTGTCAGTGCTCTCTATCTCGGCGCTGGTGTCAGTGCTCTCTATCTCGGCGCTGGTGTCAGTGCTCTCTATCTCGGCGCTGGTGTCAGTGCTCTCTATCTCGATGCTGGTGTTAATAAGGACGTTTTGGATTTTTACACACTTACCAATCCTCTGTGTAATGACGATGGAAATTCCAAATGCTGGTTCAGGCATCAGATAAGCTCCTGTCAGCCGATCAGGATGGCTGGTAGCTAAACTGGCAAGGTGACCGGACAGTGGCCAATTGCACACCTGGATGGATATTGCAATTCCCAAAGCAGTGTGGATTCTCTGCTGGGCAGCACTGGGTTGCTGAGCAGGGTGCCATATAGTTGTTTCTTGCTCCCCTCAGCCTCCTGTCAGCACTCTCACAGTAGTCTCAGGAAAAGCGTGGCTAGCAGGGGCCACTAGACAGAGTGGCTCTCACTTCTTCTTAAAGATGGAGATTCACCACACAGTCCCGTCACCTCTCCTTCACTCTCTCTTCTCTCTCACTCTCCCAGAGTAAGGATTGCCCAATACAATTTTAGCAATGCAGCCTTACAAGTGCCCAGCAAAGGCATCCTTAGCAATGCCCAGCACAGGCATGTTTTCAGTGCCCAGCAAAGGCATCCTTAACAGTGCCCAGCAAAGGCATCCTAAACAGTGCCCAGCAAAGTCATCCTTAGCAATGCTCAGCAAAGGCATCCTTAGCAATGCCCTGCAAAGGCATCTTTTCAGTGCCCAGCAAAGGCATTCTTAGCAGTCCCCAGCAAAGGCATCCTTAACAGTGCCCAGCAAAGGCAGCCTTACCAATGCTCAGCAAAGGCATCCTTACTAGTGCCCAGCAAAAGCATCCTTGCCATTGCCTAGCAAAAGCATCCTTAGCAGTGCCCAGCAAAGGCATCCTTGGCAGTGCCCAGCAAAGGCATCCTTGGCAGTGCCCAGCAAAGGCATCCTTGGCAGTGCCCAGCAAAGGCATCCTTAGCAGTGCCCAGCAAAGGCATCCTTAGCAGTGCCCAGCAAAGGCATCATTAGCAGAAAAGACATCCTTAGCAGTGCCCAGCAAAGGCATCCTTAGTTACCAATGCCCAGCAAAGGAATCTTTAGCAATGCCCAGAAAAGGCATCATTAGCAATGCCCAGAAAAGGCATCATTAGCAGAAAAGGCATCCTGAGCAGTGCTCAACAAAGGCATCCTTAACAGTGCCCAGCAGAGGCATCCTTACCAGTGTCCAGCAAAGGCATCTTTAGCAATGCCCAGCAAAGGCATCTTTAGCAATGCCCAGCAAAAGCATCTTTAGCAATGCCCTCCAAAGGCATCGTTAGCAATGTCCAGCAAAGGCATCCTTAGCAGTGCCCATAAACGGCATCATTAGCAGAAAAGGCATCCTTAGCAGTGCCCAGCAAAGGCATCCTTACCAATGCACAGCAAAGTCATCCTTACCAGTGTCCAGCAAAGGCATCCTTACCGATGCCCAGAAATAGATCCTTAGACCCATCCTCTACTTATGTACAATAATGTTCGGTGGCTATGCAAAGTATACTGTGCCTGTACCCATCACAGCATATCTATCCCTTATGCAAGCAAATACATCCTCACTACTGCTCAGCAAAGGCATCCTTACCAGTTCTCAGCAAATGCATCCTTACCAGTGCCCAGAAAAGGCATCCATAACAGTGTCAATCCTAATAAATAGTGCCTTATACATCAATATAATTGTGACATTAGAAACACATATACACAAAATCTGAAAAGTGCAAGGTGCTATTGTGAAAAGTGCAAAGTTCTCCAAAACTGTGAATGAGTGGGGTGACTCCCCCTTCGGTGACACCACTCACTAGATATATTAGATCCTCAGCTTCGCAGTCTGGGATCAAAAAAACTGTGATCTAATGATCTGGGGATATGCAGAATGTCATGTTCTTTGATGATGCCATAGAGGAGGGGCAAAACTCATCAACCTATTTCTGGTTCATGCTAACCAGTGATGCAATTTCCAAAACCTAAAGAACTGGGGTATCTGGCGCTACCTCTTGTTAGAAGAATATTATAAGATATTACAAAATCCCAGAAAATAATATATTTTGGTGGGTAAACCCTGATGATACCAACAAACCCAATATTACGTTGACTTATTAAATGAACTGTCCTGTATCTCAAATGACAATCTTAAATGTCTAATTTCCACCCCATGGAGATATTGACTTTCTTTTAGAAGAAACACAGTTCAATAATTTCAAAACCACTGGTTACAGAAGCTCTATAAAGGGTAAACAATGTGATAACCCTTGCGATTCACACCAAAAATCGCATAAGTTGACCCTTTGTGGTTCAAACACAGGTATAGTACATGTGACCTTATCTAATATAATATATATGTATTTCAAATCTATGTTAAGAGTATAGTTTTCCAATAAAAAGGGGGTGCTATGTGAAAAAATACTATCTAAATAACAACTGTGATACTCAATGCGACTTTAAACTTAAAGTCGCATGAGTATTATTACATGTGACCTATCCAACAACTCATCAACTAAAATTGTAAACAAATCTGGTTTGAAAGTGCAAATGTATAAAAAGTGAAACATATATAAAGTGCAAATTGAAACAGGCAAGACAATTAAGATTATAAAGTGCAAATTACTGTAAACATGTACACCAATCAAAAAGTGTTACCTAAAAAAGGACACCCAAAATTACCCATCTAAGAAAAAAGTAAAAAATAAATGAAAATTAAAATAAAAAAATAAAAAATACCCATCAAAAATAAAAAATAAAAACCCAGAAAAAAGTTAATAATAAAAGAAAAACAAAAATAAAAAAAATAAAAAAATAAAAAAGACAAAAACCCCCAAAAAAGTCTTAAATGTCCACTGTCAAAAAATCTTCTATTGTGCAAATCCAACAATAAATGTTCATAAGGTGACTTTAGTGCTTGCTGTATATTCTTCAAAAGTGACTTCCATGCTCCCCCACAAGGTTCCCCACTCACCAGAAGAATACACCCCTACAGGGGTACTTCGCCTTTAAATCAGCTTTAAGGAAATCCAGCTCCTTGGCCCAAATGCTGTGTGGTCATTCGTATCCAGAAGGAAATTCCATTTTACCCTCATAGGAAAAAAATTATAGTCTCCATAGTGTAATATGTATATATAATTTGAGGGAGACACTAATGATATACTTAAACAAAAAAACGTTTATTTCCACAAAAAACAAAGTCCATATATTATTGAAAAAAAAATATATATATATATGAGAGAATGGTAATCAATATGAAAAACAGTCCAAAGCTTCCACTTGACATAAGCTCCGTGGATTATTGAACCATTTCTTTTACATCAACCCCAAAATAAAAAATAAATAAAAAATCAAAAAATATGTATAAATAAAAAATATAATAAATAAAAAAAAAATAAAATAAATGAAAAAAAAAAAAAAACGCAAGTAAAAATATATACTGATGGCTAGGGATGAGCTTCGTGTTCGAGTCGAACATACGTTCGACTCGAACATCGGCAGTTCGTCCGTTCGGCGAAGTCTGAACATTTTGGTCCGTTCGCGCCGAATTCGTATGGCACTCACGGCCCACAATGCACTGCGATGGCGCAGTGCATTGCTGGCTCATGATTGGCCAAGCATGCACTGTGACCCCGCATGCTTGGCCAATCGCAGCGCCAGCAGCGAGGAGAGCCATGATTGGCCACAGGCAGGATGCATGTGGCCAATCATAGCTCAGGCTGTGTAGTGCATGCCCCACACTATATAAGGCCGCCAGCGCGGCAGCCTTGTGTAGTGTGTTGGCGTCTGAAGCAGTGGGTGTTCTGTGTACCTTCAACACAGTACACACCGATCGTTTTCGGACGATTTTCGATCTTGCTGTTGTGTAGTGGTTGTTGTCTGCGTGCCCTGACCGCAGTATACACCGCTATATTCACCTCACCTATATAGCTAGTGATCTATCTTTTATAATAGAGCTTGCAGTCAGTAGTGTTAGGAGCTAGTGTGGGCTGTCTGCATGCTCTGTACCCAGTACATACCGCTATATCCACCTACATAGCTGTACTCTATTTGAGCCCACTTGCCATCTGCAGGAGTTATTGGAAGTTGTGTGTGCCTCCAGCACAGCACAGTATACATCTGTATATACCCCTTTATCTCTGGTGTTCTATAATAAAAGGCATCTGCAGGAGTTAGTGGGTGTTCTGTGTACCTTCAACACAGTACACACCGATCGTTTTCGGACGATTTTCGATCTTGCTGTTGTGTAGTGGTTGTTGTCTGCGTGCCCTGACCGCAGTATACACCACTATATTCACCTCACCTATATAGCTAGTGATCTACCTTTTATAATAGAGCTTGCAGTCAGTAGTGTTAGGAGCTAGTGCGTGCTGTCTGCGTGCTCTGTACCCAGTACATACCGCTATATCCACCTACATAGCTCTTCTCTATTTGAGACCACTTGCCATCTGCAGGAGTTATTGGAAGTTGTGTGTGCCTCCAGCACAGCACAGTATACATCTGTATATACCCCTTTATCTCTGGTGTTCTATAATAAAGGCATCTGCAGGATTTAGTGGGTGTTGTGTGCCTCTAGCACAATATACACTACCCAACTGCTTTTTTACCCAACTCCCTTCAGGCCATTACCATGTCTGGAATGCCAGCTAGGAGAGGCAGACAGGCGCGAGCCGATAAAAGAGGGCAAGCAGGCTCTGTGTCTAGAGACAACAGTGCTGGTCGTGGACGCGGTGCATTGTTATCAGCACGTGGCCATGGGACACGCTTGTCCTTCTTTTCGGCAGCTGGACATGTTGAGCCGCAACATGCCAACGACTTGGTAGAGTGGATGACCAAGCCCTCTTCATCCTCCTCATCCTCTCTCACCCAGTCTCAGGGTACTAGCAAAGCAGCTGCCAACGCATCGTCTTCCCTCCTCTCAATGTCATCATCAGTGACTCCATCCCTAGACCCACCACGTCCTCCTGAGGAGTCTCCTGAACTCTTTGAGCACAGTGTTGGGTACATGCTCCAGGAGGATGCCCAGTGTTTTGTGGGCTCTGATGATGACACTCAGCTAGAGGAAGGCAGTAGCGTGAGCGCAGAGAGAGGGGATGCTCAAGAAGGACAGCAATCTGGCAGTCATGTTCCACAAGCTGCAGCATACTGCCAGGTTTGCTACAGCGATGAAGAGGGAGGGGATGATGAGGGCACTGACTCCACATGGGTGCCTGGAAGGAGAGAGGAGGAGGAGGAGGAGGAGGAGGAGGAGGCACATGTCCAACGAGGCAGGATGCCCTCCGGGGGCCAGCTTAGGGGCAGCACACCGACTGAATCACACCGCAGAGCTCCGCCT
Source organism: Lithobates pipiens (assembly GCF_037356315.1). Classification (NCBI taxonomy): domain Eukaryota; kingdom Metazoa; phylum Chordata; class Amphibia; order Anura; family Ranidae; genus Lithobates; species Lithobates pipiens. The sequence continues at coordinate 268,723,518 of NW_027507718.1, read as the reverse complement.
GTGCAGAGCGCTGCCTCTGCGCGTTATTCTAAAAGTTCTTTGGTGTGGGCCTTTTTTGAGATGAGTGCATCAGATCGCACCGCTGCTATTTGCAACATATGTCTCAAGCGTATCTCGCGTGGCCAAAACATCAGCCGCTTGGGCACCACATGCTTGACCAGACATATGTTGACCTGCCATGCAGCTCGTTGGCAAGCGTACCTCAAAGACCCACACCAAAGAACAAAGCGGACCTCTCCTTGCTCCTCATCAGCTGGCATCTCCAACCCCACTAGACCTTCAGTCCTCTCTGAAACCTGCTCTGAGAGGAATGAAGGTGTAGAATTAGGTGTGTCACAGCCAAGTGCTTCCGGGAACTCTGCTAGCGGTACACCCACGTCCGAGTATAGCAGGCAAATGTCCCTGCCCCAGCTGCCGGACCGGCGAAAGAAGTTCACTCCCAGCCATCCACATGCCCAGCGGTTGAATGCTAGCTTGGCTAAATTGCTAGCACTTCAACTGCTGCCTTTTCAGTTGGTAGACTCGGCCCCCTTCCGTGAGTTTGTACAATGTGCGGTTCCTCAGTGGCAGGTCCCCAAACGCCACTTTTTCTCACGGAAGGCTATTCCGGCTCTCTACCGGCATGTGGAAGGCAATGTCTTTGCCACGCTGGACAGGGCGGTCAGCGGTAAGGTGCATATTACCGCTGACTCATGGTCCAGCAGGCATGGACAGGGACGTTACCTGTCTTTCACGGCCCATTGGGTCACTCTTCTGGCAGCTGGGAAGGATGCAGGACAAGGTGCAGTAGTGTTGGAGGTTGTTCCGCCACCACGCCTCCAAAATGCTACTATTGGTTGTGACACACCTCTCTCCTTCACCCCCTCCTCTTCTTCTTCCTCCATGGCCTCTTCCAGTGCTCTGTCCTCAGAACCAGCGGTGCTTCGTAGGCGTTCCAGGGGCTACGCAAGTACGCAGGCAAAACAATGCCATGCCATGCTTGCGCTGGTTTGTTTGGGGGACAGGAGCCACACTGGGATGTTTTGTCAGCTCTGCAGGGGCAGGCCGAGAGGTGGTTGACGCCACGCCAGCTTAAGCCAGGAATGGTGGTTTGTGACAATGGCACCAACCTCCTCTCCGCCCTCCGACAGGGACAACTGACCCATGTGCCCTGTGTAGCTCACGTCCTTAACCTGGTGGTGCAGCTGTTCTTGGGCAGGTACCCCGGCTTACAGGATGTCCTGAAGCAGGCCAGGAAAGTCTGTGTGCATTTCCGCCGATCATTTAATGCCTGTGCTCGGCTGGCTGAGCTCCAAAGGGAGTTGAACCTGCCCAAGAACCGCCTTATATGTGACATGCCCACCAGATGGAACTCAACGTTGGCCATGCTGCAGCGGCTGCACACGCAGCAGAGGGCCATCAATGAGTACCTGTGCGACTATGGCACCAGAACAAGGTCAGGGGAGCTCGGTTTTTTCTCACCACGCCAGTGGGGCATGATCAGGGATGCATGCACTGTCCTGTCACCGTTTGAGGAGGCCACAAGGATGGTGAGCAGTGACAGTGCATGCATCAGTGACACTGTACCTCTTGTCCACCTCTTGGAGCATACGCTGCGTGGAATAATGGACAGGGCACTTGAGGCAGAACAGAGGCAGGAAGAGGAGGACTTCCTTGCCTCTCAAGGCCCCCTTTATCCAGACAGTGTTCCTGCTGTGCCACTCCTCACACAGGAAGAGGATGAGGAGGAGGAAGAGGAGGAGGAGGATGATTGTGTCAGCATGGAGGTGGAGGCTGGCACTCAGCATCAGCAGCAGCAGCAGCAGTCTTGTAGGGATGATTTACAGTCCCAAGAAACACGTGGACTTGTACGTGGCTGGGAGGAGGTAGCTGCGGATCATGTTGTCCTAAGTGACCCAGAGGACTCCGGACCGAATGCCTCAGCTAACCTATCTGCATGGCCTCCCTGATCCTGCAAAGCCTGCGGAAGGATCCTCGTATTCTTCGGATCAAGGAGAGGGACCATTACTGGCTGGCCACTCTCCTTGATCCACGGTACAAGGGTAAGGTTGCCGACCTTATCTTGCTGTCGCAGAGGGAGCAGAGGATGAGACATCTCCGGGAGGCCTTGCAGAAAGGTCTGTGCAACGCGTTCCCAGAGACTGGGAGGTTACAAACTCCTGGTCCTGGACAACGTGTTGCTGAGGCATCGGTCAGAAGGAGCGGTGGAGAAGGTGGCCGTCTGACTGATGCTTTCAGACAATTTTATAGTCCGCAGCCCCAAGGTATGATCGGTTCCAGCACCCATCGCCAGCATCTGATTTACATGGTGCAGGAATACCTAGGGGCAAGGTCAGACTTGGACACCTTTCCCACCGAAAATCCTCTGGCTTACTGGGTCTTGAGGATGGATCACTGGCCAGAGCTTGCACAGTATGCAATTGAGCTACTGGCCTGTCCTGCATCCAGCGTTCTTTCAGAACGCACCGTCAGTGCTGCTGGTGGCTTTGTTACTGATCACAAGGGTGCGCCTGTCCACCGAATCAATTGATCGACTGACCTTCATCAAGATGAATCAGTCTTGGATCACCCACAGCTACCAAGCACCTGAAGCTGATGTAACAGAATAATTTTTTTGAAATATCACATCCCTTCAAGACTGCCTATGCTGATGCTGAGTGACTGTCCTGTTATGTTGATTGTCTATCCTCTTCCTCCTCCGCTGATATGTTGGAAGAACATTTCTGGTTCTGGTTGATGCCATCAGCACAATTTTTCTTCCCCTGTTTAACAGGGGCGTTTAAGTACAATTTTTGATGCAATGCTTTGCAGCAGGGCTAATTCCTGCAATAAAACTAGAGTATATGGAAGAGGTTGCAGTGTGGTGGCACCAGCACCAGTGCCTAAGGCCCAATTTTTCTGCCCCTGTTTAACAGGGGCGTTTAAGTACAATTTTTGATGCAATGCTTTGCAGCAGGGCTAATTCCTGCAATAAAACTAGAGTATATGGAAGAGGTTGCAGTGTGGTGGCACCAGTGCCTAAGGCCCAACTTTTATGCCCCTGTTTAACAGGGGCATTTAATTAAAATTTTTGATGCAATGCTTTGCAGCAGGGCTAATTCCTGCAATAAAACTAGAGTATATGCAGTGTGGTGGCACCAGCACCAGTGCCTAAGGCCCAATTTTTCTGCCCCTGTTTAACAGGGGCGTTTAAGTACAATTTTTGATGCAATGCTTTGCAGCAGGGCTAATTCCTGCAATAAAACTAGAGTATATGGAAGAGGTTGCAGTGTGGTGGCACCAGCACCAGTGCCTAAGGCCCAATTTTTCTGCCCCTGTTTAACAGGGGCGTTTAATTACAATTTTTGATGCAATGCTTTGCAGCAGGGCTAATTCCTGCAATAAAACTAGAGTATATGGAAGAGGTTGCAGTGTGGTGGCACCAGTGCCTAAGGCCCAATTTTTCTGCCCCTGTTTAACAGGGGCGTTTAAGTACAATTTTTGATGCAATGCTTTGCAGCAGGGCTAATTCCTGCAATAAAACTAGAGTATATGGCAGAGGTTGCAGTGTGGTGGCACCAGCACCAGTGCCTAAGACCCAATTTTTCTGCCCTTGTTTAACTGGGGCGTTTAAGTACAATTTTTGATGCAATGCTTTGCAGCAGGGCTAATTCCTGCAATAAAACTAGAGTATATGGGAGAGGTTGCAGTGTGGTGGCACCAGCAGCAGTGCCTAAGGCCACATTTTTTTGCCCCTGTTTAACAGGGACATGTAATTACAATTCTTGATATAATATTTCACAGGAGGGCCCCTTCCTGTGCCCACCCAGAGTAACGGTGAGGACTTATAGTGTTGTGGCACCAGCACCACAACCACCAAAGGTCAATTTTTCTACCACTGTTCAACAATGGCATGCAATTACAATTCTTGATATAATCGTTCACAGCAGGGCGCTCCAGCGCCCACCAAGAGTCTCTTTGAGGGCTTACAATGTTGTGGCAAAACCAACACCTTGTTCCGCCATTTCTGCAGAGCATATAGGGCAGGCCCCTACTTTCAAACATCCAATTTACAAACATCTCCTACTTGCAAACGGAAGGAGACAACAGCAAGTGAGATGAAAAAAGATGGACAACAAAACAAATTATACAGGGGTGATAACCCTTCCCTATGTTTTCCAAAAAGGTTAAAAATAGTTTTTTTGACTGGAGCTACACTTTAAAAATGCACCAGTTGAAAATTACAAACAGATTCAACTTAACACAACAAACCTACACAGTCCCTGTCTTGTTTGCACCGCCTGTATACTGCTGTTCTGAGTATATAGGGCCTGGGGGCCACACCCATTTCCTTTTTTTAATATGGGTACAGGGTTCCCCTTAATATGCGTACAAGACCCAAATAGGCTGGTAATGGGCAGGGAGGGCTACCCATTCCATTTTTCTCAATGATTTTCAACCATATTGCAGGAACCAGATATAACATTAAAACCGCAAGCAGTTTTAAATGGTGTTATTTCCGTTTAATGTAATTTTGTGCAGGGACTGTTCTAAACACGGGAAACACGTGGCACTTCACAGGCATACTACAGATACCCCCCAGGCACCATATTTAAAGGAATATTTAACTTTTTTTTCACTTTAATCGTCATTAACCACTTGGGATCCGCGCTATTGCCAAATGACGGCATTAGCGCGGACCTACATTTCCGGGACTACGTCTATTGACGTCGTCCCGTGTACGAGCGGCCTGCGCGCCCCCTGAGGGGCGCGCGCGGCGTGCTCTGTGATCGGCGAGTCCATGAGACTCGCCTGATCACCGATCCGTGCAAGGGGTCGATCCCGACCCCTTATCACGTGATCAGCTGTCAGCCAATGACAGCTGATCATGTGATAGAACGGAGCCGGTAATCGGCTATTATTCCTCCTCGAGCTGACAGCGCGAGGAGAAAAAAAAAAGCCGATCACCGGCGGCCGTGATCGGGACATCAGTCCCGATCACGGCCAGCAATGCAAGGGACCACCTGCCACCTGCCAGTGCCCACCTGCCTCCCGCAGTGCCATCCTGAAGTAAAATAAAAAGCAAAAGTAAGTGCCCCCCGTCAGTGCCCCCCGTCAGTGCCCATAGTGCCCACAGTGCCACCCACAGTGCCACCCACAGTGCCACCCAATCTGCCTCAAAGGTGCTGCACCCCAGTGCCGCCCATCAGTGCCCAGCAGTGCCGCCCATCAGTGCCCAGCAGTGCCACCTATCAGAGCCACCTATCAGTGCCACCTATCAGTGCCCATCTATCTGTGGTACCTATCAGTGCCCATCCGTGCCACCCATCCGTGCCACTTATCCGTGCCACCCATCCGTGCCATCTTATCTGTGCCCATCTTTGCCCATCAGTGCCGCCTTATCTGTGCCCATCGGTGCCGCCTTATCTGTGCCTATTAGTGCCGCCTTAACTATGCCTATCAGTGCCCACCAGTGCAGCCTATCAGTGCCCACCAATGCAGCCTATCAGTGCCCACCAATGCAGCCCATCAGTGCCCACCAATGCAGCCTATCAGTGCCGCCTAATCAGCGCACTTCAATGAAGGAGAAAAATGACCCGTTTGCAAAATTTTATAACAAACTATTAAAACATGATTTTATTTTATTTTTTTTTTGCATCTTTTTTTGTTTGTTTAGCAAAAAATAAAACTCCGAGCTGTAACTAAATACCACCAAAAGAAAGCTCTATTTGTGGGAAAAAAATGATAAAAATTTCATTTGGGTACAGTGTTGTATGCCCGCGCAATTGTCATTCAAAGTGCATCAGCGCTGAAAGCTGAAAATTGGTCTGGGACTGAGGGGGGTTTAAGTGCCCAGTAAGCAAGTGGTTAAAATCAGTGCTCCCACCAAAACGGCCATTTAAAAAAAAAAACATTTTAGGCATTGACCCATGTCCCCTGGGCCAGGTCCCCAAACCCTTTTTAGGACAGTATCTTGCATATTAGCCGTTAAAATTAGCACTTTTAATTTCGAACGTTCGAGTCCCATAGACTTCAATGGGGTTCTAAAGTTCGTTCGAATTTGGGGTCTGTTCGAAAGTTCTGGTGCGAACCGAACCGGGGGGTGTTCGGCTCATCCCTACTGATGGCTATCTAGCCCAGAGGGATCAGGATCAGTCCTGAGTTGTGATTAGCAAATTGCTCCACAATAAGTGAACAATGTTTTCAGAATAGTTCCGTTTGCAGAAAATCACATTCTTAAATTCCCCTAGGATAGAGCCATAACACTCATCCTTAATGGCGAGTCTCATAAAACACACTGCGGGGTCCACTCGGTGGATGCGCAGCGTGCACTCCAACTGCGCTCCAACCATCAAAGGCGACCCGGACGTGACGTAGTGTGCGTGGCTCCGTCGAACGCGTTTCGTCATTGACGTCTTCAGCGGCGGTGCCACGCCACTACACACTACGCAATAAATAGGAAAACAAAGGAAATAAAAAACTACATATTCGTTACTCCCGTTCGTGACAACCAATCAGAATCTGGGAGGCGGAGTGAGCATACTAGACCATAAGGAAACGGAAAAATATATAAACATATATAAACATATTCACAAAGTTTGTACTTTTACAATTCAGATATTAACCGATAAAAGTGGTATGTCTTTATCACAATTCAGATATTAACCGGTAAAGTTGGTATGTCTGAGAGAGGAGACTCGGAAATTTTTTTTTCTTTTTTTGTTATTAACCATACACCAGGGAAAGTTCATCGGAAAAAAAAAAGAGAGAGAAAAGAAGAAAGCCAAACAAAATATATAATAGTGACTTGAAAAATATATATAATAACCATTTAAAATTAATATAAAAATCTAACCCTATAGGTTAGGGCTATATACATATATACATTATATATATATATATATATATATATATATATATATATATATATATATATATATATATATATATATATATATATATATATATATATGGGACACCCAAAGTTTTTTTTTTAACAAGGGATGCAAGTGGTATTAGCAAAATGAGTGTCCCAGGCCTTCATCACAGCCCTTCATTACTACATTGCGATCCAGATACTATCCGGTAAAGGTTGTATATCTGGAAAAATATATATAATTATTTTTCTTTCTCTTCCAAACCATAGGTATAAAAGAAAAAAGAAAGAAATCAAATAAAAAGGAAAAGGGAAGGGCAAAAACAATAAATATAAATAAAGATCATATATATGAAATAGAATAAAATATCTCATATATATATATATATATATATATATATATATATATATATATATATATATATATATATATGCCATGATGCTACAAATGTTGACTAGCATTAATGTGTACTACACAAGAGGGGTATATATAATACTTATCTATAATAAATTAAAAAACGAATTAGACTGTAAACTATCATAAAGGGGGGGAAGGTTTTAAGGATTGGCTATAAAGCAATTTAAATCTATATCCAGGTTGAGGCCCCGCGGGGCGAGGGACCCCAACCTGTATATCCATGCAGTTTCATTTTGCGAAATCAAAGTGGTTTTATTTCCTCCCCTCCAGTTCCCCTTAACACAGTCTATCCCATAAAATATTAGCCCTGGCCGGAAGTCGAAGTCGCCGGACGTGTCTGGGGAGAGCTCCGCCGAGGCCGAGCTCAATCTCACCCCATCCTCGTCCACCGCATCCCTGTTTTGCCCGCCGACCTCTCTATCCCGCCGGTGGGACATCGGAGCTCCGGACGGAGCCGTTATTTCTGCCGGATCCGCCGCCGTTTTCACCCTGCGGCGGCGGGCGGCGAGACAGGCCGGACGCCACCATCTTGCGGCCTACATCGCTTCCCGGAGCCTCCGGACGGCGCATCCTGGGTCCCCCCCTCGGCCGGGACTGCAGCAGTCGCCTAACGCGGACCCCTCGGGACAGCCTCTCCTGCGCCAGACCACCGCTGATCGCCACTCGGATGCCTAAAAGCACTCCCAGGCCCCAGCTGAACAGGTGAGCTCCGGCGGCCATCTTGCTACACCCGAGGCCTCCAACAGCGTACTTGCCCTCTCCTGTGGCCGGATTGCTGCCCCAGCCAGCACAGGCATTAACCCCTGCCTCAGTTAAGTTTGCCAACCCTCCTGAGTGTCTGTCTGCATTCACTGGTCACATCCTCCTGCCCTGCATCTACCCTTGGCCTGCTCAGCGGCCATCTTGGTTCACCCATCCCCTTCTCCTGCTGCCTGTGGCCTGCACCTGCTTGCTACTCACCCTGGTTTTTGCCTTACCTTGTGCCTTCTCCCCTTATTTGACCCAGTGGGGCAGTGGTGTCTGGATCCCCCCCCCCTGGCTGTTTGGAACTGCTGCGGCCTGCACTCCTGCTCCATCCCCCCTCCCCCCACGGTTGGTTTGTGCCTTCTGAATGGCAGCATACTATCTTGGGGTCTCATCTTGGGTCCCACTTGTTTGACAGACATGTGATCATCTTACGTAGGCCTTAGCCGCCTTCCAATGCTCACGTGCTGCTCACAGTCGCTACTTCTCTATGGGAAACACTGCATGTAACTGAATGTACGCCTAGTCCCAACGCCTCATGGTGAAATACAGGCCGAAACACCTTCCTCAGTCTTCGTCCCCGGATTTGCGGCCCTCACAGACACAGACTCTGGATCGATTTTTAAGCAGGTCGGCCTCCCCAGCCCCTTCTCCAGGTTCTTTCACGTACGCACAAGTGGCATCCCAAGCACCGGCACAAGACAGTCCTCATTCCTTGTCACATAGCCACTCAGACGCAATGTCCGCCCCTGTCACAGTTGATGTACTTGACGATAAACTGCCAGCTCTCCTACAAGACTTGACGAGTAATGTTTAGAAGGAAATGGGTAAACTGGCCCATGAACTGCGGGGGGAGCTTGCCCAGATTGGAGAACGGACTGATGTCCTGGAAACCAAATTTGATGACCTGATACAATATGTCCACATTTTGGAAGAAGACAACGCCGGTCTGAAACAATCGGTCTCTCAGCTCCAATCCCAACAGGAAGGTCGCCAAAACCTTCGGATCAGAGGCGTCCCGGAGGCCGTTAGTGAGGGGGAGATCAAACCGTACCGACTTAGCCTCTTTAATGTTGTTGCCCCTAAAATCCCGGACATAGACTGGAGAATGGATAGGGCCCACAGATCCCTGGCCCCAAAACCGCCTGCCGGAGCAAACCCTAGAGACATTATTGTACGCTTTCATTACTACGATAGCAAGGAGGCTTTGACCATGGCTACCCGGAACAAATCCCGTTTGGAAATTAAAATGTTTAGTGACTTATCCCCTATTACTCTTGCCAAACGTCGCAGCTTTCGCCCCGTGACTGCCCATCTGCAAAATCATCAGTTCCCATATCGTTGGGGGTTTCCCTTCCGCCTCTCTGCTCCTAAAGATGGGATTCAATACTCTATGAGAGATCTTCAGGAGAGTGAAGCTTTCATACGTAACCTGGGCCTACCAGCGCTTCCAGACGAGGATCCCATGCCGCTTCCGACGACGCCCAGACCCTCCTCCATTCCTGCTCGGATCTGGACCCCTGCACGCCAGAAGTCGCAGAAAACCTTTTCTACCCCTCAGCGTAACCTGCATCCTAGACTCCCTCCCTGATGGAAGCTTCCATGTGCAGTGTTTGGCTGATCTCGGCCTCGGCCCCTGTCTCACCATGTTTCCTCTTTAATAAGGGATATTTGCAACTTTAGTTACAGGTTATATTTTTCACTGCCCCTGTTCTTTTTTGGCTGTTGGGACTACAGTGTTTTGCTCTTATTTCCTGTAACTTTTGCTGGAAGGTGGCGGGGTCTCTCCAGATGAGCTGGAACCCCTGATGTGCCTTCTTTGGTTCCACGGCTACGGCTGTGGACTCCTGGGTGGTTTTTACCCCCCAGGCCTTTTTTCTATTAGTAATGGTTTTTTTTTCTATTTTTTAGGCCTATTTTTTGGCCTTTTTTTCATCTTTTGTTCAATTTGGATGCACTTTTCTACACTTTATAATCACATTGTTGTTACTGTATGTCTTCATTTGCCTTTCACTTCTAGGACACACCACGAGTCCCAATATCTTCATGGTTGGTATGGTTATGTCCGTTTTTTGTATGTATATTACGGGTATCTTAAGCTTTCTCTGATTTCTATACGATGGCTTTGAGGGTACTTACTTACAATGTTAAGGGCCTGAACTCAATCCATAAGCGCTGGTTGGCTTTGAAGGAGTTCAGGTCCTCCAACGCAGATGTGGTCCTAGTCCAGGAGACCCACTTTCGCCCAGGGGGATCTCTTAAATTTGCAGCCAAACATTTTCCGGTCTCTTTTATGGCCTCCGACCCCTCTGGTAAAGCAGGGGTGGCAATACTGATTAGAAAGACATGCCCGCTACTGGTTAAATCCTCATTTATTGATCCTCAGGGCAGATACATTCTCCTGGACTGTGACTACTTATCTCGTTCTCTTACTATTATCAATGTTTATGCTCCCAACTCAGGCCAGATTCACTTCCTTACTGGGGTCTTGGACAGCCTGGGCGCCTATGCCCAGCCATTCATGATCCTTGGCGGGGACTTTAATATGGCCATGTCTGCTAGGAAGGATAGGCAGACCCTGTTTTCAGACAATCCCTCCTTAAAAACGGAACGTCAATCCGCTGCGTTTCGCAAGCTCATTAGGTCTCATAACTTTTTAGACACCTGGAGGATTAAACACCCTACACATCGGCAATTCTCCTTCTACTCACCCCCACACAAGATGTACTCTAGATTGGACTACATCTTTGTTTCGGCGCCTCTTCTAACGTCGGCAGTGACCTCGGAGTTAAATCCCATAACGTGGTCTGATCACGCATCGGTCCAGCTCGACCTCGTCCTCACCCTCTCTACACCTAAGACCTGCCACTGGAGATTCAACGAGTTTCTTCTCCGTGATTCGGTTACCGAAACCCATCTATCCCACGGGTTAGCCGAATTTTTTCAGCTTAACGAAGGGTCGGTGCGGGACGTGTCCACCCTTTGGGAGGCCCACAAGGCCATTTTTAGAGGATTGTGTATCTCGGCTGACTCTCGCCTTAAGCGAGACTCGGCTGCACAGAGACTAGACCTCCTTTCGCAATTGCAAAAAGCTGAAGCTCTGCTTGTGTCCTCCCCATCGGTGCCGCGTCTTCGCACAGTGACCTCTCTCCGCGAACGTTTAAAATCCTTAGATATGCACGAGTGTTCTAAGGCTCTGCTCTGGGCTAAACAGAGGTTCTATGAATTTGCCAACAAGCCTCATAGGATGTTGGTGAACAAGCTTAAGCCCCGTCCATTTCACTCCTATCCTGACCTCCTGCTACAGCCGGACGGCACTCCGACTTACTGCCCCTTGACGATGACTAAAGTATTTGGCACTTTCTACAAAAAATTATATAACTGCCTAGCTTCTGACCCAAACCATGAATTCTCCCAAGGTAGCTTTGATGATTTCTGCGCTTCCTTGAAATTACCAGTGTTGTCTTCCCCACAAGTGGACACCCTGAATGCCCCCGTTATGCCAGAAGAGCTGGCTGCGGTTGTAAAAGACCTTCCGTTCCATAAATCCCCGGGTCCTGACGGGCTTCTTTATGTTTATTATAAAACTTTTCTCCCGACACTGAGCCCACATCTGCTTAATCTTTTTGCCTCCCTACAGAAGGGCATTATTCCGCATTCTTAGTTTCTCCACGCAGATATCACAGTTATCCCGAAACCGGGTAAATCCCCTACACTGCCAGATAATTACAGACCCATAGCCTTACTCAACTCCGACTATAAAATCTTCACCAAAATCTTAGCTAATAGGCTTTCCTTACTGATTCCCGCCCTGGTTCATAATGACCAGGTGGGTTTTGTACTGGGCAGACGGGCTGGGGACAACACCAGGCGTACCATTGACCTCATAGATTTACTCGATAAAATGTCTCGCCCGGCTATTGTTTTGAGTTTAGACGCACAAAAAGCCTTTGACAGGCTGGGATGGCCCTACATGTTTGCAACGCTCCAGCGCTTTGGCCTTTCTGGTTCTTTCCTATCAGCCCTGCAAGCCTTATACTCGTCTCCCACATCCCAAGTCCAACTGGCATCTTACAGATCCCCGCTATTCACACATAGTAATGGTACCAGACAGGGATGCCCCCTATCCCCCTTGTTGTTTATACTATGCTTAGAACCCTTGGCTGCAGCTATACGGGTAGATTCAGACATAAGGGGAGTCTCCCTCAGACTGAAAGAATATAAGCTGTCCCTTTTTGCGGACGACATACTACTCACACTGACGAAACCCCTAACCTCCCTTCCCAAACGTCACACTCTTTTAGATTCCTTCGGTAGGCTCTCGGGTTATAAGGTAAATACGACTAAAACCGAAGCGCTTCCTATTCATATTCCCCCCACACTTCAAGCTTCCTTGGAATCCTCGTACCCCTACCGTTGGTGCCCCTTTTCTCTCAAATATCTCGGCATTAACCTGACCGCCAAGTACAGCTCCCTTTATGAAGCTAACTATATATCCTTAATAGCGGAAACGCATAGCCTACTCAGAAGTTGGTCGTCATGTCCCCTATCTCTCCTGGGCAGGATTAACGTATTGAAAATGGCCATACTCCCTAAGTTTTTATATCTTTTTGAAACATTACCAGTTGCTATCTCCATGCCTCAGCTTAGGAATATTCAACGAGCCTTTGCTAAATTTATATGGGGGAATAAGATGCATAGGATAGCCCAAACAGTGTTTTTTGCTCCACGATCTCATGGAGGACTGGGAGCCCCTGACATCGTGAAGTATTACTATGCGTCGCACCTTCTGGCGGCTGTCTCCTGGTCATCATATTTTGCTACCAGTAGATGGTCAGAGCTAGAAATGAGTGTGGTCACCCCTGTCCATCCATGCTCCATGCTATGGTCTGATCTGACCTCCTCTATGGCTCAGCTTAGGCGCATATGCCTGGGACCGATGCTTTTTACTCTCTCCATATGGAAACAGTGTCACAAACGGTTCTCTCTCTCCTCTCCATGCTCACCCCTGTTGAATGTCATTTTTAATCCAGATGTGCCTGACAGCCTCTCGGTGAAGAAAATGTTTCCTTGGTATAGTTCTGGCGTCTTCCAACTCCGCCATCTGGTGCATCCAGTATCTCGCAAATTCCTATCCTTTCCTGAGCTTCAGGATAAATATGGCATTCCAGATCGACTCTCTTTTTCTTACATTCAATTTAAACATTATTTCCACTCTAGATCTCCTGACCTGACTCTGGCCAACCCTAACACCTTTGAAACTTTGTGCTCACAAGGCCCGTGCCAGAAAGGACTTATATCCTCTATTTATAGTGTCCTCCACAATTCAATCTCGCCCACCTCAGATACACATCTCTACATGAGAAGATGGGCTACAATTTTACCATCCCCCTTAACCATTTCCCAATGGCAGGACATCTGGACCTCTACTTCTAGAGTCTCCAGATGTATGGAGCAGAGAGAGACGGCCTATAAGATACTAATGTTTTGGTACAAAACCCCTGAAATGTTACATAAATATGATCATTCCATATCTAAGTTGTGTTGGAGATGCCTACGAGCTGAGGGCACCCATTACCATATTTTCTGGAGCTGCCCTTTGATTGTACCTTTTTGGTCCATGGTCCAATCCCTACTACAATCTGTTTTGGAGGTAGATATTCCATTAGACCCTAAACACTACTTGTTAGGCCTGCCCATCGCGGCGTTATCTAAACACGCCAAGAAATTGACAGCCTATATTCTTCTAGCTGCCAAGAGAGCGATTCCTACTCTTTGGTTGTCCACCTCCCCTCCGTCCCAACCGCAGCTAATCTCTGCTATTGCATACATACGCAGGATGGAACGTATGACTGCGTTGGTACAAGATTCTCTACCCAAGTTTTCTAAAATATGGGACAAGTGGGACATTTCCTCGTTTAACCCTGAGACAATACCTTAATTTTTTGGCCATTTACTCTCGGGAATGTTTTTCTCAGGTTTGGCCTTAGGATTTATACTCCACGACCCCTCCCACAATGACAAATATATCTCTTGGTTTATCTATGTATCTTTATTGGTAGATTTGTGGTGTGTCCTTTTCTTCTTACCTTTTGACGTGCTGTATTGAAATGTTGACAGTCTATTTCCCGCCTAAGGCGTTTTTTTTTTTTTGATGATGTTACATTATCGATCTTGATTATTTGTTTCAATATGTACGAATTCATCTGTTGTACGAAAATCCTTTTTTTTTTCAATAAATATACATTTAAATAAAATATTAGCCCTGATGGGTCCCTTTGATGAAATTCGTCCAAAATGATGGGATAGATTATGATTTGGGAAACCTTTTTTAATATTTTTAATATGTTCCCTAATCCTCACAAAAAGGGAGCGTGTGGTCCTACCCACGTATTGCAAATTGCACGGGCACTCTATAACGTAAGTAACGTGGGTACTCCGGCAGGTAATTAATTCTCTTATTTTATACTCTTTATGGTCTGTTTTGGCCATAAAAGTTTCTTTTTTGCGCAGCTGTTTCTTGCTAATTTTGCAGGGGAGACATCTTTGACACCTATAAAATCCTTTCATATCATTGAAGATTTTAATGTGTCTTGGTGGATCTATCGCATTATGTACCAAATAGGAGCAGAGGGTGGGGGCCTTTCTATTTATAAAACAGGGTTTCTTCGGGAGAACCTTTGATAGTATTCTGTCTTCTTGAAGTATAGGCCAGTATTTCTTTTTTTTTTTTTTTAATACGAACTTTTATTGAGACTTAAAGAGAAAAAAATAGGCACATACATTGAGCGACTGAGTGCTCCAGAATACAAACATCAAAGTACAGTACACCGAGTAAACAATAATACATTGCTTGCAGTAATGGAGTAGCAGGCATTCAAGTGTAAAACAGAGTAATGGTTGGTACAAAGCTGCCATCCAACACAGTAGTCATTGTTCATGGGGGTATAAAGAGCGAAGCATCAAACAGAGATAAAGTATCCCCCACTATACCAAGCACTGGGGTAGTGACTGTAACATCGAAAAACATCAAGCATGGAAATGCCAAAGAAAACCAAAGAAAAACAGGAATCATAACACAAGACAATAACTAAAACTGAAATAATGAAATAAATGCTCCAAAAGGGTACGGAACTACAAGATCCTCAACCTAGGTCTGAACCCCGTTTGGGGGCGAGCAAACTCCCAGATAGCCCCAGCCCGAAGGCATAGGGTCTCAGGGGGACCAAGATTTCCATTTAAGGTCGTATACCGGCATGGTGTCCAAAATTGTATGGGAAATCCTCTCCATTAACTGTATTGCAGCCATCCTCTTGAGCACCCGCTCCCATGCAACCGTAGGCGAACGCCAGAATAAGGCAATCGACCAGTGTACTGCACTAAAGAGAGTATGGGAGAGCTTTTGCTCTGGGGGGGTAGAGCCTGGGATATCAGCAAAAAAGAGGCACATTTGGAAGGTAAGCGTGACAGGGGTGCCAATGATACCCGACACTCTGTCCTGCACTTTCTGCCAGAGGGTTCTGAGAGCTGGGCAGCTCCAAAAAATATGGAGATGAGTGCCTGAATCAGGGCAACCCCGAAAACAAGAACCAGAAACGGTGGGGAAGAAGGTATGCAGCTTCGCAGGGGTGTAATACCACCTGGTATGGAGCTTCAACACCGTTTCCTTCACCGCCTCGGACCTGGTACACTTATGCATGTTAGAAATTCTGCGAGACCACTCCTCCGAGGAGACTACCTCTCCCGTCTCCAGTTCCCATTTAAGTATGGCCGCAGATTTCTCCGAAAGGCCCACATCCGTAAGGGATAAGTATAAGATGGAAATACCGCCCCTATCTCTAGATCCCGGTCCACATAGTCTCTCAAATAAGGTGTCCGCCCCCCAGGTGGCCCTCGGGAAATAAGTGTTATAATAATGTCTAATTTGCAAGTAGCGAAAAAATTCAGAGTTAGGTAGGGCATGAGAGGACCGGAGGGATCCGAAAGACCGAAAGGTCCCCCTGACATGTAGGGAACCGTAGGTGATCAGATCCCCCCTAGTCCATAATGCAAAACCAGCATAATCCTGGAGGGCCGCAGGGAACTCAGGGTTCCCGATAAATGAGGCCAGTTTTGGGTTAGGGGGACGAAGTGAGAATTTCCCACTGTACAGGGACCATAGGCGAAGTGACTGACTCACAACTGTATTCAGGGCTGAGAGCTCTTTAATGTGTAAGGATTTATACCAGAGAAGACCGGGGAGGTAATAGGGGATCACCGAGGCCCGTTCAAAGCGCAACCAGGGCACTGATCTCGGGGAATAGTGCCATTGGGCAAGCTGGAGAAATCTGGCTGAAAGGTAGTACAACCAGATGTTCGGTAAACCCAGGCCTCCCCTGTCTCTACTCCTGTATAACATATGTTTGCCCAAACGAGGTTTTTTGTTGTGCCAGACAAACTTATTAATATCACTTTGTAAAGATTCCAGGGTGAGACGGGAAATATAATTGGGCAGGGATCTAAATAAAAATAATAGTTTAGGGAGGATCGACATCTTAACCGCCTGAACCCTGCCCAAGAATGAAATATGGTAAGAGTCCCAGGTGTGTAACAGTTGTCTAACTCGGGAAAACATAGCCGGGTAATTAGCAAGGTATATTTTATGGCTAGAAGCCGCTAGCTTAATCCCCAGATAAGAGAAGGTCTGGCAATCCATAGGAAAACCAAAGTTCGCTTGAATCTGAGCTGCTATCTGTTGGGGAAAATTAATTGGCAGAGCTGAACATTTCGTGAGGTTAACTCCCAGACCAGACAGACCCCGGAAATCATGCAGGACTGAAACTAAGTTGGGTATGGAGACCATTGGGTCCGTCAAAAACAGGAGTACATCATCCGCATACATGCTCAGCTTAAATTCCTGATCGCCCTTAACATAGCCCCTAATATCAGGGTTGAGGTTGATCGCCCGAGCCAGAGGTTCTATGGCGAGGGCGAACAGCAAGGGCGATAACGGGCACCCCTGCCTGGTTCCACGACCCAGTGTAAAATAGTCTGAGTTGCAGCCTGGCAGCTTGATTCGGGTGCGGGGGTGGTGGTAAAGTGCCCTAAAGCCATGCACAAAGGCTCCGGAAAAACCAAATCTCCCTAAAGCCAGTTCTAGATAGGACCACAACACACTATCGAACGCTTTGTGGATATCAAGGCCCAACAGTAACACTCTACGGGAAAATAGATCAGCATCCTGAATGACATTAGAGGCAAGCCTGATATTATCCGTGATCTGTCTGGTCGGTATAAAACCCGTTTGGTCAGGGGAGACTAGAGAGGTGATTATCTTAGAGAGCCTGTCGGCCAAAATGCGCCCAAAAATCTTGAGGTCGGTGTTGATAACCGAAATCGGCCTATAATTCTGTGGAAGAGTGTGGTCCCTGTTCGGCTTGGGGATCAGAGACATATTCGCCAAGAGCATGTCATCCGGGAAGGTATTACCCTCAAGGATATGATCGAACATGGCCCTGAGGTACGGTGTCAGGGAGTCCTGAAATTTCTTATAGTACTGGGCCGAGAATCCATCTGGCCCGGGGGTTTTGGAGGGTTTAAGGGATTTGATAACTTTAGAGATTTCCTGATCAGAGCACGGGGCATTCAATGCTTGAATCTGGACCGTAGACAATTTAGGGAGCGGTATCTCCTCCAGCCAAGCCTCGAGGGCCCGGTCCGGAGGGGAGGCCGGGGGGGAGAGAAGGTCAGCGTAAAACTTGGAAAAAATTTTAAGGATCTCAGCTGGGTGGGAAACTGCAGTGCCTTGAGCGTTTCTTAATCTGTATGTATGCGGTGCTTGAATAGATTGGTTCAACTTTCTAGCAAACATAGCTGAGGCCGAGCTGCTGTGTAACAGAAACTTGGCCTTAGACCAGCGCAAAGCTTTCTCTGTTCTGTCAGACAAAATTCTGTCAAGTTCTAGTCTGTGCGAGTTGATTTGTAAGAGAATGTTAGGGTCGTGATCTTGAGAATGTAAGTGATAAAGTCTGTCCAGTTCGATCGTGAGTCTGCGAATGTCTGCCAACCTTTGCCTATTCCTTTCTGCCGCTAACTGAATCAGGTGCCCCCTGACCACTACCTTATGAGCGGCCCACAGTATGGGGGGGGACACCTCATTCGTATCATTATGAGCAAAATACTCTGTAATATGGGAGGAAATCTGCGTTAACACGCTTGGGTCTGAAAGAAGTGCCTCATTTAGTCTCCAACCCGCCACTGAGGGCTTAAGGCCCATGTGGGACAGGTCTAGGGATACCATCTGATGGTCTGACCATGGGCAGGGGTGGATGGATGCAGCCGTGGAGTTTGCCAGGAGAATTGCAGAACAGAATAAATAATCCAGCCTGGAATAACTGTCATGAGGGTGAGAATAAAATGTATACTCCCTGGCCCCCATGTTATGGGCCCTCCAAGAGTCTGTCAAGTTATGGGAAAGAAGCAATGTTTTTAGAGACTTCGAGAAGGCGTTAGCGGAGCCTCTGTCCCTACTACGGTCAAGCACTGAGTGAGCTACCAGGTTGAAATCACCCCCCACTATCATGTGGGGAGAAATATAACCATCCAGGACCCGGAAGAACGCTTTAAAAAAAGCTAGTTGTGAGTCATTGGGTGCATAAACATTTGCTAGGGTAACCTGTTTACCTTGCAAGGAACCCTGAAGGATGATAAATCTGCTCTCAGGGTCCTTATACATTCTGTCCATGTTAAACTGAACCCCATTGCGTAAAAAAATAGCCACCCCTCGGGATCGGGATGCATAAGTGGAGTAATAACCACGAGAATAAGCCTTATCGAAAAATGAGGGGTGATTACTCGTAGAGAAATGTGTCTCCTGGAGGAGCAACACATCTGCCCGCAACTGTTTGTAGGCACTAAATGCTTTTTTACGTTTTTGAGGGGAGTTAAACCCCTTAACATTATGTGAGACTATCTTAATCCCCATTGATCATTTTGAGGGGAAAGCAAAACCCAATAGAGGCTATTAACTCCGATCCCGAGGGGGGGGGGGTGAAAGATAAACATACACACATTGGACAACCCAATAGGCCGCACTGCAGCGGAAGACTACTAGCGTATATAAAGAAGTGTTTCCAGAGGATCTTAACCTTAGGTATTCTAATGATATAACAAAAAAGTGTCCCGTACCAGAAAATAAAAACAACCAAAAAAAACATAGTGAACATATAAACCATTGGGGTCGGGAGGGGATAGACCATCCCGACATAAAGATAAACCATATCTGCCAGGTGAGTGATCTTCCTGAACAGTAGGACCTCCTGGTCCAACACTCTCGGCCACCCGAGAGGAGACAGATGGCGGGGAGGAGCAGGGACTAACTTGCCTCCACTCACCCCAACCCTCAACTCTCCCGCGGGGACGCAAGAGTGGGGGGAAAAACAAGCGCGGGCCCAATATCTCCGCACAGCGGGGACTAGGTAGAGCCAATGGTGCATCCAGAAAAGCGCATTGGGCCATAGGGGGGAAGGGTGTCAAAAGTACAGTGTTCTAAGAAGAAAACCCCCCCAGCTGGCCTCCAAACCAGTCCACCAGTCCCATCAAATCTCAGGCCGGGGGAAAAAAGAGGAAAAGAAAAGCAACCGGGCCAACGGGTTAAATATCAAAGTGCAAAAGAAAACAAAAATTACAAGACCCGTCTTCACATGAGGTGGGCTCTAAGGTTTTGCCTTTGCCTCCTGCGGTCTCTGTTCGGAGAAGGAGTGGCCCATATGGCCGAAGGGTGAGGTGTAGAGGGCATCCTGGGCAGGTCCTCCTTCGCCATGAGTCCCAGCTTGACCAGGAGCTCCTTGCCCTCCTGAATGGTGGAAACAGAGTACGTGGTGCCGTTATGGATAACCTGAAGTTTGAATGGAAATCCCCATCTGTACCGGATTCGTGCTTCCTGCAGGGGAGTCGTGATTTCTTTAAATTTGCGCCTCTTGTCCAGGGTCGCCGGGGAAATGTCCGGGTAGATTTGGATCTTGACCCCCTCCAAGGTAATGTTGGGGGTGGCTCGAGAGGCCCTTAGGATCTCCTCCTTCACCAAATAATCCTTGAGACACAAAATAATGTCCCTTGGAGGTTTGTCTTCAGGGGGCTTGGGCCGCAAAGCTCTATGCAGTCTGTCACAGGTAAATGCAGAGATAGGAGAAGCAGGCAGTAGGGATTGAAACAGCTTCAGCACGGCAGGGGCTATATCAGTTATGGCCTCCGGGACCCCCCTGAGCCTCAGGTTGTTACGTCTGTTTCTATTGTCAAGGTCCTCCAAGTGGCCCTGGAGCTGGGAGACCGACTCTGAGAGGGTTTCATGATCCCTGCGGAGGTCAGAGTATGCAAGCTGCAGCTCATCATGCTTTGTTTCCAGTAAGTCAGTTCTGCCTCCTAAAACAGCAAGCTCCTGTTGCAATGTGCTGGTGGACTTATGGAGTTCGGTTTGAAACTTCTCCGCCAGTTTTGTATACATAGCTGTGAGGCTGTCATCTAGGTCCGCTTTGGTGAGTTGTAAAGAGTACTCACCATCCCTGATCGAATGTGCAGGGGAGGCTGCAGGGCTGCCTCTGAGCTCCGGCGTGCGTCCCAGGTCAGCGCCATCTTGGGAATTCCCCGCCATCTCCCGGGCCCTGAGGAGATAGTTTGTGAGGGACCGCTGTGCTGGTTTCCCGCGACGGGACTTGGCGGACGGCATGCACCGATCTTTCCTCCGGGGGTGCAGGTACTTCAGGTGCTCAAACAGTGCGTTAAACGGCCCCGGGGAGTGAGATAGCGTCCCCGCTGAGACGGAGCTCCGCTCAAGTGCGACCTTCCAGGTTCGCGCCGCGCATGCGCCCCCCCAGGCCAGTATTTCTTAATAATTTTTTCAAAATCCCTATATTGGGTGTTAAAGCCTGTAATAAAGGCCATTTCCATCTTTCTTTCGTTCTTATTCTGTTTCTCAAACAGAACCTTCCTCTCCATTGCCCCAATGTCCTTCTTCAGTTGGAGCAATGGTTCCAGCCTATATCCTTTCTCTTGAAATCTCTCCACAATCACATCTGCTTGAAGTCGTAGTCTTGTATTGTGTGGCAATTCCTCCTTAGTCTTAGTAGTTGCCCCTTAGGGATATTACTTTTCCACTTGGGATGATGACAACTTGTAATCGGGATGTAACTGTTCCTGTCTGTTGTTTTAAAAAAAGGTCTTAGTACTAAATGCTCCATCCTTCTTGGAGATTTGGAGATCCAGATAATCAATGCTATGCTCACTACATTTTCCAGTGAAGATGAGTCCATAGATATTGTTGTCCAAGTTATTTAAAAATGATTCAAAATCTTCCAGGGTTCCGTCCCATAATAAAATGAGATCGTCTATATATCTACGGTAAAACCTCAACTGAGGTATATTTTTTCCATAGATATATTCCTCCTCCCACATGTTCATCATAAGGTTGGCCACACTTGGGGCATATCGAGCCCCCATGGCCACCCCCTTAGTTTGAACATAGTACTTATGGTCATACCAGAAATAGTTACATTCCATTGCCAACTTGAGTCCCTTGATAATGTATTCTACTTGTTCCTGCCGCATATCCGTATATTCATGTAATGCCCTTTCAACTCCCTTTAATCCATCTCCCTGCGCTATACTAGTGTATAAAGAGTTTACATCAATAGTACCAATTAAATATCTATCAGCGTTTCCTATATCTTGTAGTTCTTTTAAAAGTTGTGTACTGTCCTTCAAATAGGATCTCCCTCGTTGCACTAAGGGTTTCAAGAATTTATCTAGATACTCCCCTAGGCGTGAGAAGATAGAATTTATCCCGCTGATGATTGGCCTTCCTGGAGGCTTTATGAGTCTTTTATGAATTTTTGGCATATAATACATCACCGGAGTTTTTGTTGAATTCTAAACTAAATACTCTGCTTCACATATGTGACAAACTTTGTGAATATGTTTATATATGTTTATATATTTTTCCGTTTCCTTATGGTCTAGTATGCTCACTCTGCCTCCCAGATTCTGATTGATTGTCACGAACGGGAGTAATGAATATGTAGTTTTTTATTTCCTTTGTTTTCCTATTTATTGTGTAGTGGCGTGGCACCGCCGCTGAAGACGTCAATGACGAAACGCGTTTGAGGGAGCCACGCACACTAAGTCACTTCCGGGTCGCCTTCGGTGGTTGGAGCGCAGTTGGAGCGCACGCCGCGCATCCACCGAGCGGACCCCACAGTGTGTTTTATGAGACTCGCCATTAAGGACGAGTCTTATGGCTCTATCCTAGGGGAATTTAAGAATGTGATTTTCTGCAAACGGAACTATTCTGAAAACATTGTTCACTTATAGTGGAGCAATTTGCTAATCACATCTCAGGACTGATCCTGATCCCTCTGGGCTAGATAGCCATCAGTATATATTTTTACTTGCGTTTTTTGGTATTTTTTATTTTTATTTTTTATTTATTATATTTTTTATTTATACATATATTTTTTTGATTTTTAATTTATTTTTTATTTTGGGGTTGATGTATAAGAAATGGTTCAATAACCCGTGGAGCTTATGTCAAGTGGAAGCTTTGGACTGTTTTTCATATTGATTACCATTCTCTCATATACATATATATTTTTTTCAATAATATATGGACTTTGTTTTTTGTGGAAATAAACGTTTTTTTGTTTAAGTATATCATTAGTGTCTCCCTCAAATTATATATACATATTACACTATGGAGACTATAATTTTTTTCCTATGAGGGTAAAATGGAATTTCCTTCTGGATACGAATGACCACACAGCATTTGGGCCAAGGAGCTGGATTTCCTTAAAGCTGATTTAAAGGCGAAGTACCCCTGTAGGGGTGTATTCTTCTGGTGAGTGGGGAACCTTGTGGGGGAGCACAGAAGTCACTTTTGAAGAATATACAGCAAGCACTAAAGTCACCTTATGAACATTTATTGTTGGATTTGCACAATAGAAGATTTTTTGACAGTGGACATTTAAGACTTTTTTGGGGGTTTTTGTCTTTTTTATTTTTGCTTTTGTTTTATTATTAACTTTTTTCTGGGTTTTTATTTTTTATTTTTGATGAGTATTTTTTATTTTTTTTATTTTCATTTTCATTTATTTTTTGCTTTTTTCTTAGATGGGTAATTTTGGGTGTCCTTTTTTAGGTAACACTTTTTGATTCGTGTACATGTTTACAGTAATTTGCACTTCATAATCTTAATTGTCTTGCCTGTTTCAATTTGCACTTTATATATGTGTTTCACTTTTTATATATTTGCACTTTCAAACCAGATTTGTTTACACTTTTAGTTGATGAGTTGTTGGATAGGTCACATGTAATAATACTCATGCGACTTTAAGTTTAAAGTCGCATTGAGTATCACAGTTGTTATTTAGATAGTATTTTCTCACATAGCACCCCCTTTTTTTGGGGGGAAAACTATACTCTTTTAACATAGATTTGAAATACATATATATTATATTAGATAAGGTCACATGTACTATACCTGTGTTTGAACCGCAAAGGGTCAACTTATGCGATTTTAGGTGTGAATCGCAAGGGTTATCACATTGTTTAGCCTTTATAGAGCTTTTGTAACCAGTGGTTTTGAAATCATTGAACTGTGTTTCTTCTGATAGAAAGTCAATATCTCCATGGGGTGGAAATTAGACATCTAAGATTGTCATTTGAGATACAGGACAGTTCATTTAATAAGTCAATGTAATATTGGGTTTGTTGGTATCATCAGGGTTTACCCACCAAAATATATTCTTTTCTGGGATTTTGTAATATCTTATAATATTCTTCTAACAAGAGGTAGCGCCAGATACCCCAGTTCTTTAGGTTTTGTTTATTATTGTGGAAACCCCGTGTGGGGATTTTCTTCGTTGAGGGGGGCTGCAACCTATTTTTTGAGCCTAGTTTTTGGTTCTATCTATCCTCGACCTGGAATACAGTAGCGCAGTTTCTCTAACATTTATAGTGATGCAATTTCTGCCTCCATGGAACGCACACCACACAGCGGCAAACTTGGATGTTTTTTGCTGATGCCTGTCTTTGCCAAATATCCTGTAAGTTGAGCATTTAATGCGCTTGATAACTCACGTTAAATGATATTTCACTATGAGTTCTTTCTCTGTTTTCCCCATCTATGGAGTGTGGTATATCCTTCCTGTCAAAAAATACCTTCTTGGAAGCCCCCGTATACACGGTTGGACATTCTGGCAACCAAATCCGTCAGATAAATTCCGACGGATTTAGTCCAGAAGTGGTCCGGAAGTGGTGTCGCATACACACGGTCGGACTAAGTTGTCGGAAGTTCTGGTTGCCAAGAATGTGGTGACGTAAGCCGCGTACGATGGAACTAAAAAAGGGAAGTTCAGCACCACATCCGGCACCCTTTGGGCTCCTTCTGCTGATCTTGTGTTTATAGCGTGTTAGAAGTTTGGTGAGAGACGATTCGCGTTTTTCAGATTTGTGCTTCAGTTCGTTACTGCTCTTCAGTTTGTGCTTGTCATTGCATATCTGATTATCAGTGCGTGTAGTCAGTAAGCATTTGTTGCTCATTGTGGACTATATCTTGGTATAGTACACTTTGATTTGCATTGCTTATTGTCTGCTTGTTTCTGCTTTTCAGGTCGTTCTTTCAGGCATTGCTGTTTATCGGTGCTTTCTGTTGTCCGTTCTGACCAGCCGACCGTTTTAAACCATGTTTCGTGTACGTACTCATCGTAGAGTTTGTGCTGTGCAGGGGCTTGGTGTTGGGCTTTTAGCTTTGACACAAGCCTGGTCCATAAACAGGGCGAGGGTGAGTTTGTGGACCAAGAATTGGTTGCGCCAGCGGGACCAGTTCTCACACATGCCTTTGCTCCGTGAGATCCGGGAGAATAATCCTGATGATTTCAGGAATTATCTCCGGATGACGGACCCCGTTTTTCACCATCTGCTGGCTTTGCTGTCCCCTTATATCACCAGGCAGGATACCTGTATACGGCAAGCCATCACTCCGGAGCAGAGGCTCATCTCCACGTTGCGCTACTTGGCGACAGGGAGAAGCCTTCAGGACCTAAAGTTCTCCAGAGGCATCTCCCCCCCAGGCTCTGGGGATCATTATTCCAGAGACCTGTTCTGCCATCATTCAGGTCCTGCAGAAGGACTATATGAAGGTAAGTTGTATCTTTTAACATCACATTCTATGTATTTAAGGATTGCTAATGTCTTGTATTTCTTTCCTCATTCCCTAATTACCATGATTGCAATATGCTCTAATTGATATGCTGTGCCCCTGTGTCCTCATGCATGCTGGAAGCTTTTCAAGTTCCTTTTTTGTCCTCCATGCATATTTGCCTTCACTAACATCCCCACCATGCTCTTCTGGGCCCATAAACCTATAGTCTAGTCACTTAGCAATGTCTTTTGTCAGCTCCATAGTATTGCTTTCCCCTAAACACCCCCTAAAATGTGTACAAATGTTATGTGTGTGCTTAAATTCAGAGTGCTATTTTTTTTTGTTGGGCCAAACTCATTAGGAACCCCCTTCCCCCCAACTGCTAGGTCAGCTGATAGCAATCCTCTATCTGCTGACTTTGCCATACCCAATACACACAGGGATGGGGGTGATGACTCTAATAACAAGGGAACCTTATACTTTAGGCTTTAAATACTCATTTCCCAAAATGATGCAGCCTTTCCTGATGAGGACCCTCACCCCGGATCATAGGATCTTTAATTTTCTGCTGGCCAGAGCCAGAAGAGTTGTGGAGAACACTTTTGGAATACTGGCCAGCTGGTTCCGCCTATTTTTGATGCCAATCCACATTGCGCAATATAAACTAAATCACATTGTGCTTGCCTGCTGTGTTCTACACAATTTTTTTGAAAAAACATTCAGCTAACTATGTGGTCTCAGTTGGCCCAGATGCAGACTTGCCTGAAAATGACAATCTCACGTCCCTTGAAGCTGCTCATCCTGGCTTGCCCCCCCCCCCCCCAAAGTGCCCGCGAGGACAGAACCCAATACATGGAGTACTTTGTGGGTAGGGGGGCCATTGATATGCCAGACAATGTCTGAGAGGCATTTTTTTTTAATACATTTTTCTTTGAAACTATAATAATCTTTGTAATCGGAGTCTTCAAGTGGGAAATGCAATATACTTAAGAAACAAGGCCTGAGGTGTGCCATGGCCTGGCTGGTCAGTATGCCTGAAAAGAGGGCATACCCTGAATGTAAGAATAAGAAAAGTGCTATGAGTATGTTTGATCCAACCCATAGAATGACGCGTGCCCAAATGACAACAGTAAGTAACCGGTAAGTATCCACTGTGACAGGAGAAGCCACCGACTCCTTACCTGGTGATGAGAAGGAATCCCCTTTAGAGCCTGCAAAGCTACGCAAAACCCAACTGAACATCCCGTGAAGGATAGGATGAGCCTGATGCCCAATGTAACCCATACATGAGAATGAGCTGCTTGTGAATGAGAGGATACGTGGGGGAAAGGGAGCAAGGGCTGACCCGAGGAACCCATGCAAGAAGATGGCAGAGAAGACTGAAAACCTCAACGGACACCAGTGTAGCACAGTGAAAAGCCCCTCAACCCCTGGCCTACCAATACCTGGTAAAAGGAAGTGAGAGGGAGAGTGCAAAAAGACCAGTGACAGGAGAGGAAAAGTGGCTGCCTGATGGATGTGATGGAGTAGGCGCCATGCTAAAGAGCATCGTCGACCTGGAGACACCATGCCAGACACAGGACACTGGTCCCACCAGATATGAACAGGTCATGCTTTAGCCTGAGACCTACCAACCAAGACCGAATCCTTAACCGAGGAAGGAGAGTCAGACTCCAACCCAGGGAAATAAGTCCCATGGCATGGTACAGCCATGCCCAAGTGACTGAAGCCCCCCCCCCCCCCACCTGGAACAGACCGGGGATCAGCAAAGATGACTGTACCGAAGTCCCTGAGCAGTACTCCAGGCAACCTCCTAGACAAAAGATCGGAGCTGAGAGTGGAATCCAGAATCATGACGACGTCGCCCAAACCTACCACCTAAGGACCGTGGCTAGGACACACCCTGACTATACATCCCTGGGTGGTAACCAGGACCTCAACACATCTGGACATCAATTGAAGAAAACTGACGACTGCTTCTGATCCAAGGGTGAGCCCAGTGGCGAAACGATATCATCACCAATCAGCTAGCCCCCCAACAACGGCCGGGCTGAAGGAAGTGAGTGCAAGCATGGTCGATATTGGTAAGGATGCCAAGACGGCCCAACCTAAAACAAACTAGATAAATGACAGACAATCAGACATGAGAACAACAACACCCCTCTGCCTACCTAAGAATGAAACATGAGCAGAAATGTCAAGACCACTGCGCGTACATGAACCTGACGACAGACCCCCCCCCCCCACCCTTGTGTAAGTGGCAAGCGAGCCCGAGTAACCTGCAGCGCAGAGACAGGTAATTAAATGAAAACTCAGGGCTAGTGTACCCACAGCCCGTGGCGGGTAGTCCTATGGATGTGGTGAATGAACATTCATTGTACGGGCGAGAAGAATATGGACAACGATCAGTTAACAAACGAAACCTCAGCCCGTATGGATCTGTAGACGTGACAGATGCCGATGTGCGAGCCCTAGCTAACTGACCCAGGTATAAACATGAACACAGATATGATGAGACATGACAATAAACAAAGACAAACCTACCAGAGTATGTCATAAGTGAACAACGCCCCTCTGAGAACTCTGAGGCTAAACCCCGAGGGTGAAACGCTATGACAGAAATGCTGGGCAGAAACGCTATGACAAAAACGCTATGACAGAGATACTGACAGAAAAAATGTCACGACAGAAACGCCAAGACGGAAATGCTAAAAGTTAATGCTGTTGCAGAAACGAAGTGATAGAAATCCATGGCAGAAACGCAATGACAGCAATACTAAGACCAAAAAGCTGAGGCAGAAATGCAATGTACAGAAATCCTGGGGCAGAAACACTATGACAGAAAGCTGAGACAGCAATGTAACAGCAGAAATCCTGGCTAGAAATGCAATGACAAACCACGCTGAGACTGAAATGCAATGACAGAAATCCTGGGGCAGAAATGCTATGACCAAAATGCTGACTGAACGACGAGCCAGAAACACTGATACTGAAATGCCGAGCCAAAAAAAACAAAAAACCTAAAACAAAAAACAGGGCAGAACACTGACAGAAGTCCTGGGGCAGAACGCTATGTCTGAAATCCCGGGGCAGAATGCTATGACAGTCATGCTGGCAGAAAGCTATGACAGAACTCCAGGGGCAGAACGCTATGACAGAAATCCAGGAGCAGAAACGCTGACAGAAATCCAGGGGCAGAAATGCTATGACCGAAATCCAGGGGCAGAAATGCTATGACCGAAATCCAGGGGCAGAAACGCTATGACTGAAATCCAGGGGCAGAAACGCTATGATAGAAAACTAGGGGCAGAAATGCTATGACAAAAAACCAGGGGCAGAAACGCTATGACCGACATGCTGGGCAGAATGCTATGACAGGAACCCAGGGGCAGAAACACTATGACTGCCATGCTGGACAGAGCGCTATGATGGAAATACTGGACCGAATGCTATGACAGAAAAAAACCTGGACTAAATGCTATGACCGAAACCTGGACAGAACGCTATGACAGAAATGCTGGACAGAACGCTATGACAGAAATGCTGGGCAGAACGCTGTGACAGAAATGCTGGGCAGAACGCTGTGACAGAAATGCTGGGCAGAACGCTGTGACAGAAATGCTGGGCAGAACGCTGTGACAGAAATGCTGGGCCAAACGCTATGACAGAAATGCTGGGCCGAACGCTGTGACAGAAATGCTGGGCAGAACGCTGTGACAGAAATGCTGGGCAGAACGTTGTGACAGAAATGCTGGGCTGAATGCTGTGACAGAAATCCTGGACAGAACGCTATGAGAGGAATGCTGGACCAAACGCTGAGAACAGGAATGCTGGACCGAACGCTGAGAACAGGAATGCTGGACCGAACGCTGAGAACAGGAATGCTGGACCGAACGCTGAGAACAGGAATGCTGGACCGAACGCTGAGAACAGGAATGCTGGACCGAACGCTGAGAACAGGAATGCTGGACAGAACGCTATGACGGAAATGCCGGACAGCACGCTATTACGGAAATGCCGGAAAGCGCGCTATGACGGAAATGCCGGACAGCACGCTATGACGGAAATTCCGGGCAGCACGCTATGACGGAAATGCCGGGCAGCACGCTATGACGGAAATGCCGGGCAGCACGCTATGATGGAAATGCCGGGCAGCGCGCTATGACGGAAATGCCGGACAGCACGCTATGACGGAAATTCCGGGCAGCACGCTATGACGGAAATGCCGGGCAGCACGCTATGACGGAAATGCCGGGCAGCACGCTATGATGGAAATGCCGGGCAGCACGCTATGACGGAAATGCCGGGCAGCACGCTATGACGGAAATGCCGGGCAGCACGCTATGACGGAAATGCCGGCCAGAACGCTATGTCGGAAATGACGGCCAGAACGATATGATGGAAATGTTGGACCGAACACTATGGTAGAAATCCTGGACAGAACGCTATGACAGAAATGCTGGGCAGAACGACAGAACGCTTTGACGGAAATGCTGGACAGAATGCTATGACAGAAATGCTGGACAGAATGCTATGACAGAAATGCTGGACAGAATGCTATGACAGAAATGCTGGACAGAATGCTATGACAGAAATGCTGGACAGAACGCCATGACAGAAAAGTCAGACAAAACGCTATGACGGAAAAGCTGGACCAAACGACAGAATGGAAATGCTGGACAGAACGCTGCGACAGAAAAACACTGATCAAAAGAAAGTAAAACAAGTGAAACCCCATGGCTGCAGTGGGTTTTACAATAAACCAACATATTTGGTGTATAGAAAACATTATTTTCAGTAACATTTTTGTAACTTGGCGGTTTTGTGTAAACAGGCATGTATCAAAGCATAACATACATAACACAAGTGTTTACAAAGTTCAACTTTGAAAAGTGAAGACAATATCAGACATGAGTATGTACAAACTGGGCTGATATTGCCTTCATCACATGGGGTGTCACCCCTGGAAAAGCCAAATTTGGAAGATGCACACACATTGAGAATACAAAAGTGGCCATTTTCCTCCTGATCCCATGCCTACTGTCAACATGTGCTATCTCCCATCATGGGGTATCAACGTACATGTTTTGGGGGTGCAACCCCTTCATCTCAGCCACTTTCCACAAAACACGTACATTGATCCCCCATGAGTGGAGATAGTACATGTTGACACACTGTGTGCATCTTCCAAATTTGGCTTTTTGTAAAATACAAAAGTTGTTTGTTAAAAAAAAAAAAAAAAACCCTAGCTAGTTTGGGGTGTTTTAGACTCTCCCCAAAACATCAATGATGTTCTTCATTTTCTTTTGAACATCATTGATGTTTTTCTCTATATTTTCTAAATCGCGATTGCACCCCATTATCTCCCCAATCAGGATCTGGGCACTTTCACTGGCAAAATGTGATTCTTCTTCCACATCACCTAAAAAAAAACAAAAAAAAAAAACACACCATGTATTATAAATATGCCGACATACATTGATTAGCTTACCGTAAGCTGTGGTCTCTGACACTCACCTGTTGTGGTGACAATTTGTCCAACTTCAACAATCTCTCCTTCCTCCTCTGCTTCTGGTGTTGGAATTTCACCTTCTTTGGGAGGTGTGGGGTCCCTGGTGTCCTCAGATGTCCCGAGTCTTCTCTCCCCTATGAGAATGTAAAAAAGGAATACTTAGCACACAGAGGGCAGAAATAGGAATATGAAACATTGCTTGGAAGTGTCGTACAATTGTGTTTTTTGGCCAAGTTCAAAGGTGAGAACATTATTTTGAACACTTTCTAAAGCTGGAATACTTACCTGAATTATGAAGAAATCTAGTGAAGTGTAATTTGGGAAGACATCGTTTTGGGAGTGGGCTAACGAACAATGTTTATTACGAACGAATGAGCCCATGAACTTGAAAGTGGCCATTTTAAACTGTACAACATTAAATCAAAGCACATGGAGCAGTATGCAAGCAATAATAATAATATGAACACACGACAACTACTTACTTTTTTGAAGAACTCGCTTAATCCTTCTGTACTGATCGCACTCCCTCAGTTTCAGGTCTGACCAGCGTTTTCTCAGTTGATCCTTGGATCGTCATACCCCAAAATTCTTCTGAAGACTCTTCACAACTTTAGTCATGATCTTTGTGCCTTTCTGATATTTGGGTTTTGGTAAGGTCCATACTTCCCATCATAGTCGTTCCTCTTCAATATGTCCACCATCTCCAACATCTCTCCAAAAGACATATTTGAGGCCTTAAATCTTCTCCTCCAGGATTGGGACGTTTCAGGCTCTGGACTTTCCTCGCCCTCCTCCTCGTTAGTGGAACTATGATTGCGCACCTGCGTTCTCTCCGCCATGTGCTCTCCCCACTGTGCCGAAAGAGAAGGGGCAGGGAATAGTCTAGAAAGAACACGTCAGGGGCGGGCGGAGTTTCACGCATGCGCACTGTATATAAAACGCATCACGCGTTGTCGTACGTACGATCTGTGAGTAGAGGAAGGAGGAACTGAAACTCTGATCGCTCAAACGAAGATACAATTTTAACTTGGTACATCACTAGCCTATACTGCTTCAAGATTGAGGCCTATATTGGCACAAGATTATAGAGAGTTTAGCCTGAAATTATTAGGTTTTGTCTTGTGTTGTGTCTTGCAGACAAGATGGATCCCTTCAAGGAACCTCATTTCCTAGAAATAATCATTGATATGCTCAGGGAGCTGCCCTGCCTGTGGCAGATGAAAAACCCCCTTTCTAAGGACTGAAGAAAGAGGAAGGCGGTGCTGGAGAAAGTGCTTGGTTTGGTTAAGATCATGCTTCCCACGGCAGACATGACCTATGTGATGGACAAAATTGGTGCCCTGAGGGGTACTTATCTCAGGGAGCACAAGAAGTTCCAGGATTCCCTGAGATCAGGAGATCCAGATGCCATTTATATCCCCAGGATGTTGTACTACGAGAGGCTGCATTTTCTGGCAGACCAGGGGGAACCCAGGCCACCACTCTCCAGTCTTCCTTCAAGGCTTCCTTCACCCCCAGCTGAGGCTTCCGATGTCCAACCTGGGCCTTCCAGGCAACAACATGTGGAGGGGCCCAGCTTGAGACAGGTATAGTGATGTTAACTAGATGTTATTATTGATTAGTAAGTTGTGATTTAACAAAGTGGTTTACATCTCAATAGACAGTAGTGAACAAAAATGATTGGGACAATAAGGAAAAATGCTGGGCTCGGAATGATAGTCTGTTTTATTTGATAACATTCAATTTGCAACAATCATGAGCACAAAATTGTGGGATTGATGACCAAAAAACTAAAACTATGTCCCATTTTCATACACAGGAAGACCTCAGCTGGGAGGAGGCTGTGGCAAGTGGCAGCCGGGAGGAGGCTGTGGCAAGTGACAGCCGGGAGATCCACCATCGCCATCCTCTTCCTGTCACAACTATAGGAGCCGATCCACAGCCTGGAAGGAAGCCTGGCGGCAAGTGCCTAAGGAAGACTAGAGAGTGATGGCCTGGGTTCAGTCTTGTCTGACAGAAGATGCAGCCTCTTGTGGGACCACCGCCTGGGGACATAGATGGCATCTGCTCTTCCTGATCTCTAGGACTTCTGGACCAGACTGTTCTCCCTGAGATATGTACTCCTCAGGCCACCAATTTTTCATTTTCTAATTAGTTAATGTCTGCCCTGGGGGCCAGAGGCTTGGCCAAATTGACCATTTTCTCCAGCATTGCCTTCCTGTTTTTTTTTTTTTTTTTTACACCTAAATAAAGGTTTTTTTTGGTTGAAGAAATACTTGCGTATGTGTTTTACTTCAAAAAGGACAGTTTATTTGTGAGCAGGCAGGTACATTTCAAAAATACAAAGTCAAATTAAGAACAAGGAGCACCAACACCATACAACCTCCTGTAGATTAAAAAAGAAAACAATAAATTAAAAAGATGATAATGGTGTTGTGGTAAGTTGACACACAAAACACACCAAAAAAAATGCAAAGATTAGCACTTTTCTCATGTCTGAGGTCTTCCTGTGTATGAAAATGGGACATAGTTTTTGTTTTTTGGTCAAAAAGGAGATGCTGATTAAAAAAACCAACCACAAAATTAAAAAAAAAAACAAATTGGGTAGATGTGACGAATTAAAATATTGTATTGCTGAAATGAGTAAAAAGAATAAAGAAATACGTTTGGGAGAAGTGTGTGTGAATATGAGCAGCAAAACAACTTCATTCTTGTAGCATTGCAAAGAAAAAGAGAATGCGCTGCATGAAAGTATTTTTAACATTGCAGCATGACGAATGTGCTATATCGAGTACGAGCGGTAGTTTTTTTTTTTTTTTTTTTTTAAATGTTTTTATTGAAATTTTTGCAGATTTAGTTACAACAAGGGTTACAAAAGAAATAAAATGTAGTAACACAATTTCCACAGCATAGTATAATGTAGTGACAGATTGTTCACAGCATAGTATAGTATAGTAACAAATAGTCAACAGCATAAAGTAACATTCACAAGTATCCAATAACCTTTGTCAAAAAGGGACTCGAACAGAAGTAAGTATTGTAGTGATTGTATAATACATTCTGTATGGTAATTAGTGTTAAAATTATAAGTATCTATATGGGTAACGGCCACTCCAGGACCCCCAAGACACCCCTCGCAGGGATCTATCTATGTCTTGGGAAGCCCAAGCCAATGTCTGAGTAAAAGGAACTTATATACAGTAGTTGTCGTTTGTGAAGTGAATTAAAGGTCTATTCTTACTCCATAACTCATTTTAAGGAAGTAAACATGTGATGTATTTTTCCCTTTATTATGAAGCTATTCTAAAGCTTTCCAGGATACATGAATGCTCACATGGAGTCTTCTGTCTATTAGACTAAAGAATCTTTGTTGTTCTATTGTCAGCATGGTCTAAATTATAGAGGTATAATTTTTGTACCATACACTCCATGGTTCCCATAGTTGTTGTTCCTTAATATAGAGGGACTTGTTGTTGGGGACTATCAGTTCATAGGAATGGTGTAGTTGGGTTAATTCTATAACTTCTTTCAGAGTAGGAAGAGAGTCAGTTTTCCATTTCCTAGTTATGGACAGTCTCGCAGCCAAAAGTATATGTGTTACCACTTTGCGATATTTTTGGGGAATCGTATGTATATTTATATTCAGAATGGCTAGTTCTGGTGAAAGCTGAAAGATAATACCTGTAACCGAAGTAATTAAATGGGATATTGCCTGCCAGTAGGTATGTAGGTATGGGCAGTCCCACATAATATGGAATAGGGTCCCTATCTGGGTACAGTTCCTCCAGCAAGCTGGTGAAGAGTTCCCCTTGAATTTTGCTAGGATATGCGGGGTTAGGTATCGTCTTTGAGTTATTTTCTGTGCCAATTCCCACAATGTGACACAGGCTGTAGCCTGGTATATACTTTTTAACGAAGCCATCCATTGTTTAATTGAGAAGTCTTGCCTCAAATCTTGTTCCCATTTAAGAAAGGTGGGTAGTTTTCTGGGTATGTTTTTCTCCCCTAGGATTGGGTATATTATTGCTACTCCTTTCTTTTACGAGCGGTAGTTTTACCTGAGCGAGCGCTTCCGTCTCCAAATTTTATTGTGAGCATGCGTGGCGCCTTCTCCATCGGACTAGGCTACACATGACCAGACAAAGTCAGATCGGATCATGTTGTCGGAAAAATTTATAGCCCAGCTGTAAAATTTGGTCCGTCAGATACTCCGACAGAAACAGTCCGATGAAGCCCACACATGGCCGTATTATCTGACAACACGGTCCTATCGGACATTGTCCATCAGAATGTCCGACCGTGTGTGCAAGGGCGAAGAGTGTGCTGAGGAACCATTCTGCATATCCCCAGATCATTAGATCACATTTGTTTTTTGATCCCAGACTGCAAAGCTGAGGATCTAATATTTCTGGTGAGTGGGGTCACCGAAGGGGGAGTCACCTCACTCGTTCAAAGTTTTGGAGCACCTTGCACTTTTCACAAAAGCACCAAGCACTTTTCAGATTTTGTGTATATGTGTTTCTTATGTCACAATTGTATTGATGTATAAGGCACTATTTATTAGGATGTATATTGTTTAACATAGGCTGCCAGCGCTGTTTTATACTTTATATTGCTTTAAGGTTCTAGCACCTTTGTGCAGCAGTTGCAGTCTCATAATTTTTCATTTCTATTCATTTTTCATTTGTATTTATTTTTGATTTAACACATTCATAGGTAAAGTTGATCCAGGCAAAATTGGATTGCTTCTTGGGGGGATCAGAAAGGAATTGTTTCCCCTACTGTAGCAAATTGGATCATGCTCTGCTGGGGTTTTTCGCCTTCCTCTGGATCAACTGTGGGTATAGAATTGGGTATATGGGATTGTATGATGATATATATATATATTTTTTTGTGGTTGAACTGGATGGACTTGTGTCTTTTTTCAACCTTACTAACTATGTAACTATGTAACTTCAGCGCAAGTTTTTGAATTATATTCAGTGCCCAGCAAATGCATCCTTACCAGTGTTCAGCGAATGCATCCTTACCAGTGTCCAGCGAATGCATCCTTACCAGTGTCCAGCGAATGCATCCTTACCAGTGCTCAGCAATTGTATCCTTATCCAAAAATACATGCACATGTAGAGTTGATTTAGTTTTTTTTTCAATAAAAAAACTGTATAATTGAAAGCTCTGTTGTTGTGTTTTTCTTTTAAGACAGAAGCTGTTAATTAGTTTGGACAATTGTACAAGTAGTTTTTTCTAAGCTAAAACCTCGGTATTCAGGTTGAATTTCAGCTTTTTCACTTTGAAAGAAATAATTGGGTTTTGTGTTGCAGTTTGGGCACTCGGGCTCAAAGTTTCACCATCACTGATCTATACTGTACACCACATATGATAAAGGAGACTTCATTTAACATAATGATGTCAAAAAGAGAAATTTACAGTTCGTACTCGACTGAGTAGCTCAGCTCACCTAGAAAATGTTGTAGACATGCCTGTAAATGTTGCAATAATGCTTAAGACTAACATATTATCTAAATCTAATCTAATTTAAACTTAAAGAGTATGTAAACCGATAATTTCATGTTCCTGAAATGTGCCTGCTGTACCATGAACTTGTATGAAAAGGTATCCTGTTCTCTTGCTGTGCTGTTGCTTATCCTCCCCCATCTCTTATGCAGCTCAGAACAGAGGGAATGTTAGCACTTATAAAAAAGAGAAAATTTTATATCTATTGTAATGTTTGGGGGACCAGGTAGATCGCAGGACACAGGCTTTTCACACAGCAAAGGGTTTATTAAACTTAAATAGCTTTACAGCAGCCAAAAACAAAAGGAAAAAGGTCTATAGTCTCACCGACTTGCAAAGTCCAGAATAGCAGTCTTTATCAAAACAGAGCTTGATCTTGATGGCAGGTAGCTTCCCCTGCCAGGAGCCTTCCAAACAGGACACTGCTGTCCACTTCAGTTGCTGCAGTCCAAAATAAACACCATCCACCATGTCTTCTCCACTCCTCCACACCCATCTACCACTTCCTGTCTTGTTTTTTAAAGACACTTCCTTAACAGGTGGGTTAATCAATTTTATTCCCTTAAAGAGACCACAACCCAAACAGAGGGGAAATATAGCATCCTTCCAGGACCCAGCCACGGCGTCCTGTACATATCCCCCCCCCCCCTGTGCCCCAACGCCAAGGAGGTGGAGGCAACAGTGGAGCTCAAACAATGGACTCGGGAGGGGGCATCTGCATTTTGATGCAGTCTCCCGGGCCTATGCTCCACTACAAATTTAAATTCCTGGAGTGCCAGGAACCACCGGGTAACCCTGGCATTAGTCCCTTTTCCCTGTCTCAGCCACGTTAAAGGGGCATGGTCAGAAATCAACCTAAACTTCCTCCCCAAAAGGTAATATCTGAGGGATTCCAGAGCCTACTTAATGGCCAGACACTCTCGTTCAATTATGGCATAGTTTTTCTCCGCTGGTGTTAACTTCCTGCTGAGGAAGACTATCGGGTGTTCCTCGCCATGAATAACCTGTGACAACACCGCTCCCAATCCTACATCGGAAGCATCAGTCTGGACAACAAACTCTTTTGAAAAATTAGGTGCTACCAGGACAGGGTGTTGGCACAGCGCCGACTTGAGCTCCAAAAAAGCCTACTCAGCATCTGCATTCCACTCCACCATGACCGATTTCCGACCCTTAGTCAGATCGGTCAACGGAGCCGCCAACGTGGCAAAGTTGGTTACAAACCTCCTGTAGTATCCCACCATGCCCAGGAATGCACGTACCTGCTTTTTTGTGAGGGGGCGGGGCCAATTCTGTATAGCCTCTATCTTGTTGACCTGCGGTTTCACTACCCCTCTACCCACGATATAACCCAGGTATTTCACCTCCTCCATTCCCAAAGCACATTTTTCAGGGTTTATTGTAAACCCCTCCTTCCAAAGAGAGTCCAGCACTGCCTGCACTTTGGGCAAATGTGATTCCCAGTCTTTGCTAAAAATGACTATATCGTCCAAGTATACTGAGGCATACTTCCGGTGAGGTCGTAAAATCCTATCCATTGCTCTCTGGAACGTGGCTGGAGCAGTTTGCAATCCAAAAGGCATCCTTTTGTACTGAAAACTCCCCTCTGGGGTAGAAAAAGCAGTTTTCTCTCTAGCAGCCTTAGTCAACGGTATTTGCCAATACCCCTTGGTAAGGTCTAACGTAGTGATATACCTGGCTGGACCTAGTCTCTCGATAAGCTCATCCACCCGGGGCATGGGGTAGGCATCAAACCCGGAAACTTCATTAAGTTTCCGGAAATCATTGCAGAATCGCAGAGTCCCGTTGGGCTTCGGTACCAACACAATCGGGCTCGACCACTCACTCTGCGATTCCTCAATAATCCCTAGGTCTAACATCTTTTTTACTTCCTCTGAAACGGCCTTCCTTTGAGCCTCTGGGATGCGGTAGGGCCGGACAAAAACTTTGACTCCTGGTTCTGTGACAATATCATGCTCTATGACACTAGTGAGCCCTGGCAAGTCTGAAAATGTTTCTTTATTTCTCTGCAAGAACTCCTTTGCCTGCTGACTTTGGGTTTTAGACAGGGTATTTGCTACTTGGACACTCTCCACCCCAACCCGAGGCTCAAGTTTTGTACTAGCCAGGGAGGTCACTGGTTCCCTGTCTGTCCAGGGCTTTAACAAGTTTACATGATATATCTGGAAGGGTTTCCTCTTGCCTGGCTGGTGGACTCTATAATTTACCTCTCCCACTTTTTCTACAATCTCGAAAGGGCCTTGCTATCTGGCCAAGAATTTACTTTCCACAGTGGGAATCAACACTGCTACTCGATCCCCCACTTGGAAGTTCCTAATTTTGGCTGCCCTATTATAGACCCATCGTTGAGCCTCCTAGGCTTTTTGTAAATGTTCCTTAACTAGCGGCATCACAGTTTGGATCCTCTCCAGCATTTGAGAGACATATTCAAGAACACTTTTATGCTGAATTGGTTCACTTTCCCATTCTTCTTTAACAAAGTCCAGTAATCCACGAGGTCTCCGCCCATATACCAATTCAAAGGGCGAAAACCCAGTGGAGGCCTGGGGCACTTCTCGGATAGCAAACAGGAGAGCTGGTAACAGGCAGTCCCAGTCTTTCCCATCCCTTTGTACCACTCTCTTGAGCATAGACTTAAGGGTCTTATTAAAACGTTCTACCAATTCATCTGTTTGGGGATGGTAGACCGATGTGCGCAGCTGTTTAATCCGGAACAGTTTGCATACATCAGCCATAACCTTCGACATAAACGGGGTGCCCTGGTCTGTGAGAATTTCCTTTGGAAAACCTGTCCGTGTAAACAACTGGAATAACTCCCGTGCAATAGCCTTAGAGGAGGTATTCCGCAGGGGTAGCGCCTCAGGATATCGAGTGGCATAGTCGAGGATCACCAGTATGTAAGAATGACCTCGAGCCGACTTTACCAAGGGACCCACTATATCCATGGCTATCCTCTCGAATGGGACCTCAATTATGGGCAGAGGGACCAACGGGCTCCGGAAATGGGTCGCCGGAGCGGTTAACTGACAGGTGGGACAAGAGGTACAGTATCTCCTTACCTCTGCTTTCAAGCCTGGCCAGTAAAACCGGTCGGCGATCCGTGTCTCCGTCTTTTCAACTACCAGGTGTCCCCCTAAAACATCATCATGGGCCAGGTCCAGGACCTTGCGTCTATACTGTTGGGGTACCAATAATTGTTCTACCACATTTTCTCTCACTTTAGTAACCCGATAAAGCAATTCATTACATATTGAAAAATGTGGCCACCGCTCATTAGCACCTGGCTCTTGGGGCTCCCCATTTATTACTACAACCTGTTCCCGTGCCCTGGCCAAAGTGGGGTCCTGCATCTGGGCAGTACCAAATGCCCCCTGGGGAACACCCAAATCTGGCAAGTCAGGGGTAGAGGCCATTTCCTCATCCTCTTCCCCCAGCATTACCTGAAGCGGGGAAGGTTCCCCCCCCCCTCAGTGTTCAGGTAGGTCTGAGAACCCCACATATTGACATCCTTAACAGTATCAGCACTATTTTCATCATTATTAACCAAAGTCTTGGCGTTTTTATCAACTGGGTCCATATTACGAATATGTGGCATCTCAGGGTTATTACCCTCAACAACAGGAACAGAGGGACTAGTTTCTTCCCAGTCTCTGGACCTTTCAGATAGTTCTCCTTGTCTCCAAAGTTTTGCAAATAATGGACAGTCACGTCCTATGATAACGTCATGTACCAAGTTCTTTACCACCCCCACCTCTTGAGTACCAGTGCCACATGCTGTGGAGATGGACACCGAGATGAGAGGGTACTCTCTAGTGTCCCCATGAATGCACACAACCCGCAAAATTTTGCTTACCGGACCGATCTTCCCAATTACTCTAGGGTGAACCAGGGTTACCATGCTTCCAGAGTCCAGCAAAGCCTGTGCAGGGTGGTGGTTCACTTGGACTTCACACTCAAACTTCCCCTCTCCAAGGTCAAGATGTGTTGTACACGCTTTATGGGCATAAAAAGACCCCCTCTGAAGAACCCCGCATTCCATGGGTTCTTCCTGCAATGGCCCCAGGCATGACATCGCCAACATTGTACATCCCCTCCTCTCCGATCAGGAACAGGTCGCTGAGGGGGTAATGGGTGTGACTCTTGGCCTTCCGGGGTGTTGGTTCCAGGGCTCCTGGGGACATCCTTTCGAAGGGCGGCAGTTGGTCGGAAAGGCCGTGGCAGACTGGGCCCTTGACGCTTGGTGGGGCCAAGCAGATCCTCCACCACTGTATATCGTTCCACCATCTCGACAAGGTGGTTCATGGTTTTGGGGTCTCCATGGCTGACCCACCGTTGAAGGTCGTCTGGCAGTGACCTTAAGTATCGGTCCAGCACGACCCGCTCCACAATTTGGGGGCCAGACAACACTTCGGGCTGCAGCCATTTTTTTACTAGTTGCACCAGGTCATGCATTTGAGATCGCGGTGGCCGGTTTGAACGATACTTCCACTGGTGCACTCGTTGGGCCCGAACAGCCGTAGTCACCCGCAACCGAGCCAGTATTTCTGCCTTTAGTTTTTGATAATCTTTAGCATCTTCTGGTGGTAGGTCAAAATAGGCTTTTTGAGGATCTCCGGTGAGGAAAGGAGCAATTAAGCCGGCCCACTGGTCCTGGGGCCACCCTTCTCTCTCTGCTGTCCTCTCAAATGTTGCCAGAAACGCCTCTACGTCATCACTCAGGGACAACTTCTGCAAAAAATGGCTTGCCCTTATGGTCACCTGGTTGCCAGGGGCAACGGCCACTTGTTCACGGCCCTGAGAAAGCTGCTGCACTGCTTCTTTTAAGGCAGCCATCTGAGCCTGCATAACCCCTTGTTGGGTCGCTTGCTGGGCTGCTAACTGGGCCACTAACAGGCGAGTATTTTCTTGCTGCAGAGCCAGCGCCTCGTTGTGGTGCGTTTTTTGTACCTCCAGCTGGGTTGCTAAGCGCTGATTAGCTTCCTCATGGCGAGTCTGCGCTTGCATATTAGCCAAGGACAGCTGTTTAATTAGCTCCTCCATTGTT
This sequence comes from Lithobates pipiens, assembly GCF_037356315.1. Classification (NCBI taxonomy): domain Eukaryota; kingdom Metazoa; phylum Chordata; class Amphibia; order Anura; family Ranidae; genus Lithobates; species Lithobates pipiens. Next base: position 268,682,239 of record NW_027507718.1, on the reverse strand, counting down.
TCAGCTTTCAACAGTTGTGCAGCTTTAACCCAGGACATAAATTCACTGTACTGTCCATTTAAATGTCAGTTCAAATCCAATGCAAAAAAAAAAAGAAAGAAAAATGCCTGTTACTTTGTCCTGCCCGCATTCGAGCACCACTTGTAATGTTCGGGGGACCAGGTAGATCGCAGGACACAGGCTTTTCACACAGCAAAGGGTTTATTAAACTTAAATAGCTTTACAGCAGCCAAAAACAAAGGAAAAAGGTCTATAGTCTCACCAACTTGCAAAGTCCAGAATAGCTGTCTTTATCAAAACAGAGCTTGATCTTGATGGCAGGTAGCTTCCCCTGCCAGGAGCCTTCCAAACAGGACACTGCTGTCCACTTCAGTTGCTGCAGTCCAAAATAAACACCATCCACCATCCACCATGTCTTCTCCACTCCTCCACACTCATCTACCACTTCCTGTCTTGTTTTTTTAACCACTTCCCACCCGGCCAATGCGTATATACGGCCGGGTGGGAGCCGCCTGCTCCTGATAGGACGTTTGGGAACGTCATTCAGGAGCAGCGGGATCGCGCGCGCGCGCGCCCGCGCAGCGGCGCGATCCCGATGTGCTCGTGTCACCCGGACACGGCACATCTCAGATCGGCAGGAGGGCTCTGTGATTGGCCCTCCTGATCACATGACGGCCGTGTCCAATCACGGCCGTCATGTGATGTAAACAAACAGCCGGTTGCTAGGCAATCGGCTCTCCTCTCCTCACACGGAAGTCACCGCTGAGGAGAAGAGAGCAGATCGCTGCAGCCGGCTGATGATCAGTGAGTATGGGCTGCTTTTTACAGCTTTTTACTCACTGATCATCAGTGTAGTGTACACACACAACACACCACACAGTACAAACACAGTCCCCACATATGTCCCCAAAACACACATGTCCCCAAAACATACATGTCCCCAAATAATAAAAACACATGTCCCTAATAATAAAAACATGTCCCCCATATATGTCCCACTAAAATCACATGTCCCAATGATTATCTGCACACATATGTACGTGATCACCTGCACACATATGTACATGATCATTTGCGTACATATGTCCGTGATCACACAAACCAATTATTATACACTTAACGGAATTTTTTTTACCAAAAACATGTAGCAGAATACATTTTGGCTTAAATTTATGACAAAATTTGATTTTATTGGATTTCTTTTCAAATAGAAAAAAGAAAATATAGTTTTTTTTCCAAATTTCCGCTATTTTTGCGCTTATATCGCAAAAAAAAAAAAACGGAGTCGTGAATAAATAACACCAAAATAAAGCTCTATTTGTGCGAAAAAAATGATAACAATTTCATTTGGGTACAGTGTAGCATGACCACGCAATTGTCACTGAAAGAGCGAGAGCGCTGAAAGCTGAAAATTGGGCTGGGAAGGAAGGGGGTGAAAGTGCCCTGTATTGTAGTGGTTAAAGACACTTCCTTAACAGGTGGGTTCATCAATTTTATTCCCTTAAAGAGACCACAACCCAAACAGAGGGGAAATATAGCGTCCTTCCAGGACCCAGCCACGGCGTCCTGTACACTATACACAAATGTTTTGTCTTTTATTTCTATTTTAACCACTTCAATATGGGACCCTTTCACCCCTTCCTGCCCAGGCCAATTTTCAGCTTTGAGTGCTGTCACACTTTAAATAACAATTGCGCGTCCATGCAACTGTACCCATATGAATTTATTTTTTATTTTTTAAGACAGATAGAGCATTTTTTTGGTGGTATTTAATCACCACTGTGTTTTATATTTAGACAAAAAAAAAAAAAAAGACCAACAATTTTGAAAAAAACAAACAAAACCCGTTCTTCGTTTCTGTTATATAATTTTGCAAATAAGTAATTTTTCTTCTTCGATGATGTGTGCTGATGAGGCTGCACTGATAGGCACTGACAGGCTGCATTGATGGGTACTAATGAGGCTGCACTGATAGGGTTTAGATTGGGGGTGGGAGCAGGTTTAAGATTAGATAGGATTTTACCAGTTGTTTACTTTGAGGCTGATTTACTACAGAAGATGAGGATCTGTACATAATACATTGTTTGAATTCACTTTAGTTTTCCAGTCATGTGAAAACTAAACCCTATTTATTTATTTTAACTGAGCATGGTTGGGAGTTTAAAGTGAAGAGAAATGTGCTTTTCACATGACTGTATAGTTGAAAGAAATATACACACAATTTATTGTGAGGATTCACAAAGTGAAAACTTTATCATTTAAAAAATTGTAAGTAGATAATCCCTTCTTTGTTCAATAAAACAAACTCACCTGTCTGTTCAAAATGTTCTGCAGAATGTACATCAAGCTGCACATGTGACATGTGAGCATTAAACCCCTTTCACACCCCGAGCCTATAGCGTCGGCGGTACAACGCTGCTATTTTTAGCAGCGTCTTACCATCGGATTTGCAGCGCATTTCGCCCACTAGCGGGGAGCTTTTACCCCCCACTAGCGGCCAAGAAAGGGTTAAAACTGCCCGCAATACGATGTAATAGTGGCATTTTGCCGGCGGTATAGCCGCTCTGCCCCATTGATTTCAATGGGGAGCAATGATGGATTAGCGGTAAACACACCACTCCTTCACCGCTCCAAAGAAGCTGCTGGCAGGACTTTTCCTGACGTCCTGCCAGTGCACCGCTCCGGTGTGAAAGCCCTCGGGGCTTTCACACTGGAATGAATGGTGCAGCAGTTTGAGGGCGGATTGCAGGCGCTATTTCTAACGCTATAGCACCTGCAAAATGCCCTGGTGTGAAAGGGCTCTTAGTGATTGAATTCCCATGCACATGCTCCTGAGATGCATCAGCCTCAGCCTGCTAATCAAGAGGACTGAAGACCCTGGCACCTGGAAAAATCTCGGGAGAAGATGTTCATATTGCATCGCTGGAGAGAAGGTGAGAATCTGTGGTACACGCGATGAGATTATTGGACATATGATCGCCTGTTTTTATTTATTTATTTTTTTATGCTAAGGGCCAACAATTCATTATAGCTGCGAGTAGTTTTAAATTACTTTTTTCCTTTAGTAATGTCATTTTGCTGTCAGACTGTTCTAAACATGGGAAACTTGTGCCAATTTACAGGCATACTATAGACACCCCCCAGGTACAAAATATAAAGGAATATTACACTTTTATTGTTTCACTTTAAGCTTCATTAAAATCACTGCTCCCAGAAAAACGTCAGGTTTTTAAAACTTTTTTTGCATTGATACATGTCCCCTGGGGCAAGACCCAGGTCCCCCAAACACTTTTTATGACAATATCATACATATAAGCCTTTACATGTAGCACTTTTGATTTCTCCCCTAGACTTTTAAGGGGTGTTCTGCGGCTTTCGAATTTGCCACGAACACCCAAAAATTTTCGCTGTTCTGCAAACTGGCGAACAGCCAATGTTCCAGTCAATCTCATGTTCGACTCAAACATAAAGCCCACCCGTAGTGTGAAGGTACTTATTTATCCAGGCCATGGTATAGCTAGCATTAGTTGACAATATTCAACTGCACTTGCTCTGTATTTTTGAAAACATGCTTTAGGTTTTCCAAGCCACTTCTTAAGTATCCTGTCATGGCAGGATATGCGATTGCACTTACATTATATTGATCCTACTCAGAAGTGGTAAAACATCTTCTGGGCCCAAAGTTTTTCCCTAAAAATGGGGCATGATGGAAAGCTATTCCATATTTTTTACTGTCGGCTGTAGTAATGTAAAACCTTCTATTTCCCAACGACCCTAGCAACATACTTGAATGGCCAAATACATAAGATGGTAGTTAGATTGTACATCTGATTGTCAAACTTTTAATTCAGAGATGTGCGCATAAACATACACATATGGGTCATGCTCTGCACGCTAAACAAATCTTGCCTGAACCCAGGGAGTCATAGCATAAATGTTACTTAGCTGATTAACTTTTTCCCAAGGTCCACTAAAAGTGCTAACTCACATAGGTCAGGGCCTATCAGCATTTCCTCGCTATGGTCAATCCTACTGCAATTTACAGAACAGGACATCCTTTCACTGGCAGAATGTTTATGACACAGGAGTTGAAATCAACATAACTTTCAGGTTGAAAATGTCCCAAATAGAATTTCAAATATCTAGAGGAAATAAAATAAATAAATAAATAGATGTAAAATGTAGACCTTACATTATGTTAAAATTTTGCATAATATGCAAAAGAAATCTGAAGACAAAATGTTTGATATTGTAACCACTTGCCACCCGCCCTATAACAAAAGCACGGCGGCATAGTGGTTTCAAAATCCCGACCGGACGTCATATGACGTGATCAGGATTTTGAGCCGTTGCGGGGTGTCAGTGTGACACCCCGCAACTATGTTCTCAGTAAAGAGCTTCCAACGGAGACTCTTTACCATGTGATCAGCCGTGTCCAATCATGGCTGATCACAGTGTAAATAGGAAGAGCGGGGGATCGGCTTTTCCTCACTCGCGTCTGTCAGACGCGAGTAGAGGAGAGCCGATTGGCTGCTCCTCTGACAGGGGGGTCTGTTCTGATCGATTATCAGCGCAGCCCCCCCGAGTATGCCCACACTGGACCACCAGGGATGCCCAGCACAAGGTATGCCACCCTAGACCACCAGGGATTCCAGTCAGTGCACACAATGGATGCCAATCAGTGCCCATAATGGATGCCAATCAGTGCCCAAAATGGGCATCAATTGTTTGGCACTGATTGGCCAATCCATTAGTACAGTATAAAACAATACAATGCCGCCTATGAGTGCCCACCTGTGCCGCCTATCAGTGCCCATCTGTGCCACCTATCAGTACCCATCTGTGCCGCCTATCCATGCCCATCTGTACCGTCTATCCATGCCCATCTGTACCGTCTATCCATGCCCATCTGTACCGCCTATCCATGCCAATCTGTGCAAGCTATCAGTGCCCATCTGTGTCACCCATCAGTGCCCATCAGTGCTGCCTATCAGTGCCGCCTATAAGTGCCACATATCAGTCATATCCATCAATGCCACCTCATCAGTGCCACTTCATTGGTGCCACATCATCGGTGCCCATCAGTGCCACCTTATCAGTGCCCATCAGTGTAGCCCCATCAGTGCCCATCAGTGAGGGAGAAAACTTACTTATTTACAAAGTTTTGAAACTGAACCAAAAAAAAACTTTTTTTTTTCAAAATTTTCGTTATTTTTTTATTTGTTTAGCAAAAAATAAAAACTGTAGAGGTGATCAAATACCAGCAAAAGAAAGCTCTATTTGTGGGAAAAAAATTATAAAAATGTCATTTGGGTACAGTGTAGCATGACCGCGCAATTGTCATTCAAAGTGCTGAAAGCTGAAAATTGGTCTGGGTAGGAAGGTGTTTAAGTACCCTGTATTGAAGTGGTTAAATACATGTCAAATGCAGGAAAACACCTGTGTACAGTACATGAGCTATATAACAGTCAAACTATTTATTTTTAGACTAGTCATTACTAAAGTTAGATACTGCACTTCTATACTCCTTGAAATACAGGCTTTCTAAAGGCGTACATTTTTGATTTCACTCCTCACTGGCTATCACAGTTTCGGAGGCCATGAAATGACCAGACAGCACAAAATCCACCCAAATGACCCCATTTTGGAAAGTAGACACTCCAAACTATTTGCTAAGAGGCATGTTGAGTATGTTGCAGATCTCGCTTTTTTTGTTACAAAGTTTTGAATATTGAAAAAAATGTTTTTCTTTTCTTTCTTCAGTTTCAAAATACTCACCATGCCTCTTAGCAAATACCTTGGGGTGTCTACTTTCCAAAATGAGGTCATTTGGGCCGGTTTTGTGCTATCTGGACTTGTGCTGTCTTGACATTTCAGGGCCTCCAAAACTATGATAGGTAGTGAGGAAGTGAAATCACCATTTTACAGCAAAATATAAAATATTCCATGGACTCAACATGCCTCTCATCAAATAGCTTGGGGTGTCTACTTTACAAAATGGTGTCATTTGGGGGTGGGGTTGTGCTATTTTGGCATTTTATGGCCTTCAAATCTGTGATAGGTAGTGGGGAGGGAAATCAAAAATGTATTACCCTTAGAAATCATGAAGGCGGTGATTGTTTTCAGGGTTCTGTATGCGGCTAGGCTCCCAAAAAGTCTCACACATCCCCTTACTCAGGAGAAGTAGCAGAATATATATTGGGGTGTAATTTCACATATAACCATGCCATGTTTGAACAATATATCATTTAGTGACAACTTTGTGCAAAAAATTTTTTGTAATTTTCCCAAAACTGGCTAAATATAAAATATTACATGGACTCAAGATGCCTATCAGCAAATAGTTTAGGGTGTCTACTTTCCAAAAAGGGGTAATTGGGGGGGGTTTGAACTGTCCTGGCATTTTATGCACAACATTTAGAAGCATATGTTACACATCACCCACTCTTCTAACCACTTGAAGACAAAGCCTTTCTGAAACTTTTTTACTTTGAACCCCTAAACATTATATATTTTTTTAAATCAAAAGCCCCGCGGACTAAAAGGGTGGCTGTTGCATTTTTTTACTACTACTCAGTGATACCTCACTAGGGATGAGCCGATCACCCCCTGGTTCGGTTCGCACCAGAACTTTCAAACGGACCCCAAATTCAAACGAACTTTAGAACCCCATTGACGTCTATGGGACTCGAACGTTCGAAATTAAAAGTGCTAATTTTAACGGCTAATATGCAAGATACTGTCCTAAAAAGGGTTTGGGGACCTGGCTCCTGCCCCAGGGGACATGGGTCAATGCCTAAAATGTTTTTAAAAATGTCCGTTTTGGCAGGAGCACTGATTTTAATGATGATTAAAGTAAAAAAAAAAAAGTGAAATATTCCTTTAAATATGATGCCTGGGGGGTGTCTGTAGTATGCCTGTGAAGTGCCATGTGTTTCCCGTGTTTAGAACAGTCCCTGCACAAAATGACATTAAACAGAAATAACATCATTGAAAACTGCTTGCGGTTTTAATGTTATATCTGGTTCCTGCAATATGGTTGAAAACCATTGAGAAAAATGGCATGGGTAGCCCTCCCTGCCCATTACCAGCCCCTTTGGGTCTTGTACGCATATCAAGGGGAACCCTGTACCCATATTAAAAAAAGGAAATGCGTGTGGCCCCCAGGCCCTATATACTCAGAACAGCAGTATACAGGCGGTGCAAACAAGACAGGGACTGTGTAGGTTTGTTGTGTTAAGTTAAAACTGTTTGTAATTTTCAACTGGTACATTTTTAAAGTGTAGCTCCAGTCAAAAAAACTATTTTTAAGCTTTTTGGAAAACATAGGGAAGGGTTATCACCCCTGTATAATTTGTTTTGTCGTCCATCTTTTTTCGTCTCACTTGCTGTTTTCTCCTTCCGTTTGCAAGTAGGAGATGTTTGTAAGTTGGATGTTTGAAAGTAGGGGCCTGCCCTATATGCTCTGCAGAAATGGCGGAACAAGGTGTTGGTTTTGCCACAACATTGTAAGCCCTCAAAGTGACTCTTGCTGGGTGCTGGAGCGCCCTGCTGTGAACGATTATATCAAGAATTGTAATTACATGCCATTGTTGAACAGTGGTAGAAAAATTTACCTTTGGTGGTTGTGGTGCTGGTGCCACAACACTATAAGTCCTCACAGTTACTCTGGGTGGGCACAGGAACGGGCCCTCCTGTGAAATATTATATCAAGAATTGTAATTACATGTCCCTGTTAAACAGGGGCAGAAAAATTGGGCCTTAGGCACTGGTGCTGTTGCCACGACACTGCAACCTCTCCCATATACTCTAGTTTTATTGCAGGAATTAGCCCTGCTGCAAAGCATTGCATCAAAAATTGTAATTAAACGCCCCTGTTAAACAGGGGCAGAAAAATTGGGCCTTAGGCACTGGTGCTGGTGCCACCACACTGCAACCTCTCCCATATACTCTAGTTTTATTGCAGGAATTAGCCCTGCTGCAAAGCATTGCATCAAAAATTGTACTTAAACGCCCCTGTTAAACAGGGGCAGAAAAATTGGGCCTTAGGCACTGGTGCTGGTGCCACGACACTGCAACCTCTCCCATATACTCTAGTTTTATTGCAGGAATTAGCCCTGCTGCAAAGCATTGCATCAAAAATTGTACTTAAACGTCCCTGTTAAACAGGGGCAGAAAAATTGGGCTAATGGCATCACCCAGAACCAGAAATGTTCTTCCAACATATCAGCGGAGGAGGAAGAGGATAGACAATCAACATAACAGGAATGTCACTCAGCATCAGCATAGGCAGTCTTGAAGGGATGTGATATTTCAAAAAAAATTATTCGGTTACATCAACTGATTCGGTGGACAGGCACAGCCTGTGATCGGTAACAAAGCCACCAGCAGCACTGAAGGTGCGTTCCGAAAGAACGCTGGATGCAGGACAGGCCAGTAGCTCAATTGCATACTGTGCAAGCTCTGGCCAGTGATCCATCCTCAAGACCCAGTAAGCCAGAGGATTTTCGGTGGGAAAGGTGTCCAAGTCTGACCTTGCCCCTAGGTATTCCTGCACCATGTAAATCAGACGCTGGCGATGGTTGCTGGAACCGATCATACCTTGGGGCTGCGGACTAAAAAATTGTCTGAAAGCATCAGTCAGACGGCCACCTTCTCCACCGCTCCTTCTGACCGATGCGTCAGCAACATGTTGTCCAGGACCAGGAGTTTGTAACCTCCCAGTCTCTGGGAACGCGTTGCACAGACCTTTCTGCAAGGCCTCCCGGAGATGTCTCATCCTCTGCTTCCTCTGCGATGGCAAGATAAGGTCGGCAACCTTACCCTTGTACCGTGGATCAAGGAGAGTGGCCAGCCAGTAATGGTCCCTCTCCTTGATCCGAAGAATACGAGGATCCTTCCGCAGGCTTTGCAGGATCAGGGAGGCCATGCAGCGTAGGTTAGCTGAGGCATTCGGTCCGGAGTCCTCTGGGTCGCTAAGGGCAACATGATCCGCAGCTACCTCCTCCCAGCCCCGTACAAGTCCACGTGTTTCTTGGGACTGTAAATCATCCCTACAAGACTGCTGCTGCTGCTGATGCTGAGTGCCAGCCTCCACCTCCATGCTGACACAATCATCCTCCTCCTCCTCTTTCTCCTCCTCATCCTCTTCCTGTGTGATGGGTGGCACAGCAGGAACACTGTCTGGATAAAGGGGGCCTTGAGAGGCAAGGAAGTCCTCCTCTTCCTGCCTCTGTTCTGCCTCAAGTGCCCTGTCCATTATTCCACGCAGCGTATGCTCCAAGAGGTGGACAAGAGGTACAGTGTCACTGATGCATGCACTGTCACTGCTCACCATCCTTGTGGCCTCCTCAAACGGTGACAGGACAGTGCATGCATCCCTGATCATGCCCCACTGGCGTGGTGAGAAAAAACCAAGCTCCCCTGACCCTGTCCTGGTGCCGTAGTCGCACAGGTACTCATTGATGGCCCTCTGCTGCGTGTGCAGCCGCTGCAGCATGGCTAACGTTGAGTTCCACCTGGTGGGCATGTCACATATAAGGCGGTTCTTGGGCAGGTTCAACTCCTTTTGGAGCTCAGCCAACCGAGCACAGGCATTAAATGATTGGCAGAAATGCACACAGACTTTCCTGGCCTGCTTCAGTACATCCTGTAAGCCGGGGTACCTGCCCAAGAACCGCTGCACCACCAGGTTAAGGACGTGAGCTACACAGGGCACATGGGTTAGTTGTCCCTGTCGGAGGGCGGAGAGGAGGTTGGTGCCATTGTCACAAACCACCATTCCTGGCTTAAGCTGGCGTGGTGTCAACCACCTCTCGGCCTGCCCCTGCAGAGCTGACAAAACATCCGCCCCAGTATGGCTCCTGTCCCCCAAACAAACCAGCGCAAGCACGGCATGGCATCGTTTATCCTGCGTACTTGCGTACCCCCTGGAACGCCTACAGAGCACCGCTGGTTCTGAGGACAGAGCACTGGAAGAGGCCATGAAGGAGGAAGAAGAGGAGGGGGTGGAGGCGAGAGGTGTGTCACAACCAATAGTAGCATTTTGGAGGCGTGGTGGCGGAACAACCTCCAACACTACTGCACCTTGTCCTGCATCCTTCCCAGCTGCCAGAAGAGTGACCCAATGGGCAGTGAAAGACAGGTAACGTCCCTGTCCATGCCTGCTGGACCATGAGTCAGCGGTAATATGCACCTTACCGCTGACCGCCCTGTCCAGCGAGGCAAGGACATTGCCTTCCACATGCCGGTAGAGAGCCGGAATCGCCTTCCGTGAGAAAAAGTGGCGTTTGGGGACCTGCCACTGAGGAACCGCACATTGTACAAACTCACGGAAGGGGGCAGAGTCTACCAACTGAAAAGGCAGCAGTTGAAGTGCTAGCAATTTAGCCAAGCTAGCATTCAACCGCTGGGCATGTGGATGGCTGGGAGTGAACTTCTTTCGCCGGTCCAGCAGCTGGGGCAGGGACATTTGCCTGCTATAATCGGACGTGGGTGTACCGCTAGCAGAGTTCCCGGAAGCACTTGGCTGTGACACACCTAATTCTACACCTTCATTCCTCTCAGAGCAGGTTTCAGAGAGGACTGAAGGTCTAGTGGGGTTGGAGATGCTAGCTGATCAGGAGCAAGGAGAGGTTCGCTTTGTTCTTTGGTGTGGGTCTTTGAGGTACGCTTGCCAATGAGCTGCATGGCAGGTCAACATATGTCTGGTCAAGCATGTGGTGCCCAAGCGGCTGATGTTTTGGCCACGCGAGATACGCTTGAGACATATGTTGCAAATAGCAGCGGTGCGATCTGATGCACTCGTCTCAAAAAAGGCCAACACCAAAGAACTTTTAGAATAACGCGCAGAGGCAGCGCCCTGCACAGGCGGAGCTCTGCGGTGTGATTCAGTCGGTGGGCTGCCCCTAAGCTGGCCCCCAGAGGGCATCCTGACTCGTTGGACATGTGCCTCCTCCTCCTCCTCCTCCTCCTCCTCCTCTCTCCTACCAGGCACCCACGTGGAGTCAGTGCCCTCATCATCCCCCCCCTCTTCATCGCTGTAGCAAACCTGGCAGTATGCTGCAGCTTGTGGAACATGACTGCCAGATTGCTGACCTTCTTGAGCATCCCCTCTCTCTGCGCTCACGCTACTGCCTTCCTCTAGCTGAGTGTCATCATCAGAGCCCAAAAAACACTGGGCATCCTCCTGGAGCATGTACCCAACACTGTGCTCAAAGAGTTCAGGAGACTCCTCAGGAGGACGTGGTGGGTCTAGGGAAGGAGTCACTGATGATGACATTGAGAGGAGGGAAGACGATGCGTTGGCAACTGCTTTGCTAGTACCCTGAGACTGGGTGAGAGAGGATGAGGAGGATGAAGAGGGCTTGGTCATCCACTCTACCAAGTCGTTGGCATGTTGCGGTTCAACATGTCCAGCTGCCGAAAAGAAGGATAAGCGTGTCCCATGGCCACGTGCTGATGACAATGCACCGCGTCCACGGCCAGCACTGTTGTCTCTAGACACAGAGCCTGCTTGCCCTCTTTTATCGGCTCGCGCCTGTCTGCCTCTCCTTGCTGGCCTTCCAGACATGGTAATGGCCTGAAGGGAGTTGGGTAAAACATCAGTGTAATGGAGTCACACAACACCCACTAAGCCATGCAGATGGCTCTATTAGAGAACAGCAATAAACGGTAGATACAGGTGTATATTGTGCTGGAGTCACACAACACCCACTAACTCCTGCAGATGCCTTTATTATAGAACACCAGAGATAAAGGGGTATACTGTAATGGAGTCACACAACACACACTAAGCCCTGCAGATGCCTCTATTAGAGAACAGCAATAAAGGGTAGATACAGGTGTATATTGTGCTGGAGGCACAAAAAACCCACTAACTCCTGCAGATGCCTTTTTTTATAGAACACCAGAGATAAAGGGGTATATACAGATGTATACTGTGCTGTGCTGGAGGCACACACAACTTCCAATAACTCCTGCAGATGGCAAGTGGGCTCAAATAGAGAAGAGCTATGTAGGTGGATATAGCGGTGTGTTCTGGGTACAGAGCACGTAGACAGCACACACAAGCTCCTAACACTACTGACTGCAAGCTCTATTGTAAAAGATAGATCACTAGCTATATAGGTGAGGTGAATATAGCGGTGTATACTGAGGTCAGGGCACACAGACAACAACCACTACACGGCAGCAAGATCGAAAATCGTCCGAAAACGATCGGTGTGTACTGTGTTGAAGGTACACAGAACACCCACTAACTGCTTCAGACGCCAACACACTACACTAGGCCGCCGCGCTGGCGGCCTTATATAGTGTGGGGCGTGTACTACACAGCCTAAGCTATGATTGGCCACAGGCATCCTGCCTGTGGCCAATCATGGGTCTCCTCGCTGCTGGCGCTGTGATTGGCAAAGCATGTGGGGTCACAGTGCATGCTTGGCCAATCATGAGCCAGCAATGCACTGCGATGACGCAGTGCATTGTGGGCCGTGAGCGCCACACGAATTTGGCGCGAACAGCCCATAACGTTCGGAATTCGCCGAACGGGCGAACGTATGTTCGACTCAAACACGAAGCTCATCCCTATACCTCACATGCAAGGTGAAATTGCTGTTTACATATGACACCAGAACGACGCTTGCGTCCTCCTTTGCATGTGAGCGGGGGGGGGGGGGGGGTCAGGGGTGCTTTTTTTTATTATTATTTATTTTGATTTTGTTTATTATATTTTTAAACTGTTCCTTTCATTTTATTATTCATTTTTTATCAATTTTATTGTTATCTTAGGGAATGTAAATATCCTGTAAATATCCTATATGATAGTAATAGGTAGCTACAGGTACTCTTTTTTGAAAAATTGTGGTCTATTAGACCCTAGATCTCTCCTCTGCCCTCAACGCATCTGAACACACCAAGATTGGTGTGATAAAATGCTTTGAAAATGTCCCAATGACGCTGTTTATATCCAGCAAGACCAAAAGCCTGGGGATGCTAGCTCTCTCTCTACCTCATGGACCTGGACCCAATATGACCACACGTAATGCCGCGTACACATGATCAGAATATCCGGCAGACTTATTCTGGCGGACAAACCGCCGGACTGTCCGCCAGACCTAGTCCGCTGCAAAAGTCCCGTGTGTGGGCAGGTCCGCTCTTTCGGACAGTCCGGCGGACTGCCAGACTAAGTCCACCGGATATTCTGATCATGTGTATGCGGCATTACGTGTGGTCATATTGGGTCCAGGTCCATGAGGTAGAGCAAGAGCTAGCATCCCTAGGCTTTTGGTTTTTATGTTGTTAGAATAAACCACTCCTACCAATTAGAACTCAGGGTCACCTCATTGGTTCAGAAGTGGCACTGAATCCTGATTGGCTACCCCTGAAGCCTATTTTCAAGCCCAGTTAAACATCACAGTTCCCACCTAAGCAAGGGGCTATCTCCGGTGCCTATCTGTCTGCCTTAAAACAGTTAGCCCTCTTTGATATAACATAAATTAGCATTTCAAGGACTGTCCGAACAAGCGGACCTGCCCACACATGGGACTTTTGTGTCAGAATAGGTCTGGCGGACAGTCCGGCGGTTTGTCCCCCAGACTAAGTTCATCGGATATTCTGATCATGTGTACGCGGCATTACGTGTGGTCATATTGGGTCCAGTCCCCCCGTGTGTGGACTCTGGCTGGCTTTTTTTACCCAAAAGTCTTAAGGACTTAGAAAGTAGTTTTGCATCAAAATTTGTGACAATACGGCCGTGTGTGTGCTAGTCTGCCATAATTCTGAAATGAACGGACTTTTCCTGCACGGAGAAAAGTCTGTTCATTTTGAGCGGGGCTCCAGGTAGCCCGGACTAGCGAAGGAAGTCAGTGTTGCCGCCTTTGGCACCGAGATTGACACATCGCTGGCCCCGTCACCTGGTATGGAGTTAAAGGGGAAGCCCTACACGGAAAAAAATGGCGTGGGGGTCCCCCCCAGGTCCATATCAGACCCTTATCCGAGCATGCTACCCAGCCGTTCAGGAACTGGGACTGTGACATCATAATGGGCGGGGACATCACCCGGCTTTGTCCCTATATAAGTCGCCGCACGCCACGTCCCTGTCATTGTGGCCAGAGACAGCGACAAGTCAAGAAGCTCAAGAAGAGAAGAAGAGAAGAACAGAAGGCGGTAAAGACAGCGGCGATAGAAGACCGGGCCACTGCTTGTAAAAGAGCTAGAAGAAGGCACGGAGGCCCGGCAAGAAGAACCGAAGAGGGGGACAAGACCCCCGAAGTCGGAAGAAGACCCAGGGCGGCGACAAAGAAGAAAGCCGGGCTCCTCCGCTAGTTAAAGAGCTAGTAAAAGAGCAGAAGATAGTGGAGGAGTCCAACGAGAAGACCCCCCCAAGACAGAAGAAGACCCCCGGAGCTGTGCAATAAATTATTTTTAACCCTTGTGTGTTGTGTTTTATTTACATTTTTTTCACAGGTGAATGGGTAGGGGTACATTGTACCCCATACTCATTCACATAGGGTGGGAGGCTGGGATCCAGGGGGCCCCCTTATTAAAGGGGGCTCCCGGATTCCGATAAGTCACCCGCCCGCAAACCCCGACAACCCTGGCCCTTGTCCTCATCAACATGGCGACAAGGTGCTTTGGGGTGGGGGGGGCCGCGCTGCCTGACCGGCTGGGTAGCGTGCTCGGATAAGGTCTGATATGGACCTAGAGGGGGACCCCCACGCCATTTTTTCGGCGTAGGGCTTCCCGTTAACTCCATACCAGGTGACAGGGCCAGCGACGTGTCAATCTCGCCGCCAAAGGCAGTGACATTGACTTCCTTCGCTAGTCCCGGCTAACTGGAGCTGTGCTCAAAATGAACGGACTTTTCTCCATGCGGGAAAAGTCCGTTCATTTCAAAAGTACGGTGGACTAGCACACACACGGCCGTATTGTCGCAAATTTTGATGAAAAACTACTTTCCAAGTCCGCCGGACTTTTGGGTAAAAAAAAGTTAGCCGGAGCCCACACACGGGGGGACTTTTCTGCCGGATTGTTTGATCATGTGTACGCGCAATTAGATGTAATCTGTGATCTGTGTAATGTATTCTCATATTCCTCTTTACCTTTATTGTAACTTTTTCTATCGTAGGATTTTGCCTTAATATATTATTAATCTATTGATAGCATGTGTATGACCATTATAGCAATATTTTGTATCATTGGTAACATCGTTGTTTTTAAGGTTGCATCAGTTATGTTATAGTTGCTAAACTTGCATTAATACAAGTTTATTTTCTGTACAATAGTAAGTTTAAATAAATTAGGAACACACAGGAATCATTTGCCCTTAATTTCATGGGTTGATTCATATATAGATAAAAGGTTTTAATCACTTATGTATCATTAAGTATATGAGTGAGGTAGGTAAAAATAGCCTTATCAATGCATAATTTATTTTTTAACTGTGGTGGTGAAATCACCTCCTACCGCGCTGGAGTTGCTGATTTACGTATGTGGTAGCAAACGATGTTGCTGTCAAGATAAGTAAACCAGTGCTGTAGCTGAATGGCGTACATGCTAAGCAAATGATGGTTAACAATAAAACAAAGTAACATTACAGTACAACAGTAAGACTTTCCATACCTGCAAAGCAAATATAATAAAACATAGTAAAAATAAAATATTGCAATCTTTGCTTAAAAAAAAAAAAAAAAAAAAAATATATATATATATATATATATATATATATATATATATATATATATATATATATATATATATATATATATATATATATATATATATATATATATATGGGCAATCCGCCCCTAATTTTAGGAGCAAATCGCTCCTCCACCCATGCCCCCATGCTTCGGCATATATGCTCTTTTTTTGTCAAGATAAATAAACTCATGCTGCAGCTGAATGGCGTACCCGCTAAGCAACTGATGGTTAACAATAAAACAAAATAACAAAATAACATTACACTATAACAGTAATGCCCCGTACACACGATCAGACTTTTCCGACAATAAAACCATGTATTTTTGTTCGAAGGTTGTTGGTTCCAACTTGTCTTGGATACACACGATCACACAAATGTTGGCCAACAATTATGAACGTAGTGACATACAAGATGTACGTGATGTCTCCATTACGAATGCTAGTTTTACAAGACCACGTGCTTCCGGCTCGTACTTGATTCCATGCATGCATGGACTTTTGTCTGACGGACTTGTGTACACACCTTCTGAAAAAAGTCAGACAACAAAAATTTGTTGCCGGTAAATTTGAGAACCCGCTAGCCAACATTTGTTGGCGGAAAGTCCGACAACAAATGTTCAATGGAGCATACACACGGTCGGACTTTCCGCCAACAAGCTCACATTCAACATTTGTTTTGGAAAATCTGATTGTACCCTTTGTACATGTGCCTAGGACTGTGTAGTGCTGTACCCTATGCTAATACTAAACTAATGTGTGATAGCGTTGGAAACAGTCACCAATGCAGAGACCAGGTTGGTTAGGATAGGAGGGACAATAAACGTGGGTGTCATGCCTAAATCCGCATTTCCTGCAGACACAACATCTTCTTTTGGGTGTTCTTAGGGTAGGGGTAAGGAAAATGCCTCTCATGCAGCCGGCTCACTGCATTTGCATTGGGAAGGTGGTCCAAAGCATAGTTTGGAAACAGAAGGGCTGAGTCGATCTCTTTCTGGAATTTAAAGAAGGATCTAGTCTGTCCTGAAGCTTTGTATAGCACAAAAGCGTTCAGCAGAGCCAATTGAAATAAATATACAGACACTTTTTTGTACCAGCATCTGGCCTTACGGGCAATTAGGCACGGCGCCAACAACTGGTCGTTGAGGTCCACCGCTCCCATATTAAGGTTGTATTCGTGGACACAGTGGGGTTTCTCCACAACACTAGTCACCGTAGGAATTTGGACTGTCATATCTGCGTGAAGCGTGTACAGAACAAAAACATTCCGTGAATCCCTCCACTTCACTGCTAACAAATTATTACACTTCAAGCAAGCTCTCTCCCCCGTCTAAGTTGGGATTCTACAAGCCTTTGGGGGAAGCCCCTGTGATTAGATCGCACAGTGCCACATGTGCCAGTTCCATAATCAAAAAGGTGACTAAAAAGTGGCATGCTCGTGTAATAATTGTCCACGTACAAGTGGTACCCCTTTCCGTATAAAGGTAATACCAAGTCCCACACAATCTTGCCAGTGCTCCCTATGTAGTCTGGGCAGTTCTCTGGCTCTACGTGACTAACTTTCCCCTCATAAACCATAAAACTATATGTATAGCCTGTTGCCCTGTCACAGAGCTTATACATCTTTACCCCATATCTGGCATGCTTGCTGGGAAGATACTGTTGGATAGACAAGTGGCCTGAAAACCTAATCAGGAACTCATCAACACAGACAACTTGATCGGGAATACACAAGGCTGCAAACTGTTGGTTGAAGTGGTTTACGAGGGGCCGAATTTTGTAGAGCTGATCAAATCCAGGGTCACCCCGAGGACGACAGAGTTCATTGTCGCTGAAGTGCATGACACCTCACCAGCTTGAAATGCACTTATGAGACTCGCCACATCACCAAGTGTTACTGCAGCGCTGGATGTATGACCAGGATGTATTAGGCTGCTGGTGCTTGCCAGTTCACCAGAAGGATGATCGGTACTAGTACTGGCTCAATGCTCCACACGAGAGCCCTGCAGTTCTGGCACCTCAACGACAGCAGAAGAACGGGGTCTGGTACTCCGTTGTCAAAGCTATATGTTAGGGTGTCGCTGCTGTCTACAGGTTCATATTGTGAGCCTGAATCTGACAGATGAGTGACTTCCTCTTCACTGCCTGTCATGCTCAGAAACGTGTAGGCCTCTTCACTAGTGTACCTTTGATTTGACATTTTGGTCTCTAAATTTACTGTTACACTAGTGAGACTCACAGGTAAAAAAGCTCCCGACTGTCAGTGACTGCTTCAAACACTGCAAAAAAAAAAAAGCTGTTAGCATTCGCAGGGATCAGGCCTGACACAGTTATGCGTTTTTGTAAGTGACAGTGATCGTTTAATACTGCACTTGGGTGGGCTGGGCTGGGGGCGGAGGGGCTAAACGCAGATGCTTGCAGGTATCTGGAATGATCCTGCTAACACTGCGTCTTTGGGAACCCTAAACTGATGGGGACTCTAGTATAGTTCTGATCAGATATCGATCCGCTCAGACACTATACCACTAAAGAGGGGGTGTATGGTGCATGCGTGGGTGTTAGCGATACTGGCACTAATCTGATGCTTCCTGGGGTGACGCAGACCCTGATTGATACTAAAACCTACGTTTGATCACCCGCTGAGTGATCAGGGGGTTGAACCTTTATTTAGGTAAAATACGACGGGTGTCCTGATGCTATAAAAAATAAACTAGCTAACCTGTGTCACCTGTGACACTTATACAGTGATCAAAAAGTAACAGTACAGCGCAAATAAATAATAAATAATTAATAAAAAGTCCATAAATTGGAAAATAGATGAATAATAATAGATGCAGTGATCAAGAAGAATCCGCTTGTGCAGTGTGTCTTCAATCAATGTAATAAGTGACGATGTGATCCCTTCACCATTGAACAAGTTGGACTCTCACCTCAACTAATGGACCCCTGATATATCAGACAGGTCAAAAACACATGTTCCCATCAAGGGTAGATCATAAGATTGCAGCAGACCAAACGGAAGTACTCCCAGGAAAGATCCTCCTCCGTGTCATCAGATCAATATGATATCATGTATAAATATAAAGAACAAGCAAATCTAGTGCTCTCCGTTGAAACAAATTTATTTTAAAAGCAAGTAAAAAGAAATTACATTCACATTTGTAAGCACTGATCTCCAGTGCTAAGTGCTAAGAAACAAATACCATGCGTGGATCAGTGTATCAGCCTGCGGATGACGTCACGGCACGAGTCACGCGGACCACGTGACTCGCGCCGTGACGTCATCCGCAGGCTGATACACTGATCCACGCATGGTATTTGTTTCTTCGCTTAGCACTCAGCACTGGAGATCAGTGCTTACAAATGTGAATGTAATTTCTTTTTACTTGCTTTTAAAAAAAATTTGTTTCAACGGAGAGCACTAGATTTGCTTGTTCTTTATATTTATACATGATATCATATTGATCTGATGACACGGAGGAGGATCTTTCCTGGGAGTACTTCCGTTTGGTCTGCTGCAATCTTATGATCTACCCTTGATGGGAACATGTGTTTTTGACCTGTCTGATATATCAGGGGTCCATTAGTTGAGGTGAGAGTCCAACTTGTTCAATGGTGAAGGGATCACATCGTCACTTATTACATTGATTGAAGACACACTGCACAAGCGGATTCTTCTTGATCACTGCATCTATTATTATTCATCTATTTTTCAATTTATGGACTTTTTATTAATTATTTATTATTTATTTGCGCTGTACTGTTACTTTTTGATTTTGTAATGTGGGATTTGGTATTTTGACCTATAGTATTCTAGCTGCATTTTTTCACTTTTTTCACTTATTTTTATTGTGTTTAGCGCTGGTTGACTTTTTATTTTACTTATACAGTGATCCCTGGTGACAGGGTGATCAAGGGGTTAAACCTTTATTAGGGAGGGTTAGGGGGTCCCTAAACCTATGTGGGCCTAATACCAATTACCCTAATGCTTATTTTTGTCACTAATGACACCAGTACAGCGATCAAAATAAATATTGTAACGGCACCCCTAATATAAAGGGGGTTAACGCCGTTTACGATGTTCCCTCTCCTAGACACACATCCACGCGCTACCAATATCCACAGCTAAACGACCCTTTCCTATAGGAGCCGACCCCTCTGGCAAAAAGACGAGAAGCACTCTGTCTCTTCTGTAGTAGGAATGACTTTATTAATGAGAAACATTGTAACTTTATACACAATTCAAGGCACATGCTTTAACATGAACAAGGGCCCAGCTCCACCCACACATCCCAAGACTCAACACCTCATCCTGACGTCTGCTAGGCTTCAAACGATCCCACCCAATACACATCTTTTCACAAAGGGTTGGCAGCCAGTCTGTCTGGCACTTTACAATACACACAAGGACAGACTTAAATGAACAATAGAAATGCAAAACAACTTAATTCCTCACAGCAATGATACTTAACCCCCATATACAGTATAAATCCAATCTATATACAATGCATATACAGCCTTGAATATGGCTATCACAGACCATATCGGGGGTTTCTTTTATTCACCCTGTGTCCAAAGTGACCCCACTGTCACAAATATGAATGCAGCACTGGGTGACACAGTGACAAGGGGTGAAGGATTAACTGGGGGGGTGATCGGGGGTGATCTGGGGGGGGGCAAGTGTATCTACATGGACTGGTGTCAGTGCAGTGTTGGTGCACTTACTATTATATGTTCCCTCTAACCAGTTAAATATCGTTCCTGGGGGATCCCCATGGTATGCCTGTAAAGTAGCGCATATTTCCCATGTTTAGAACAGTACTACAGCAAAATGGCATTTCCAAAGGAAAAAATGTCATTTAAAACTGCTTGTGGCTGTAAATCATTAAAAATGATTACCAGGCCCTTTTTTTTTATTTTAATTGGCGTGGGGGTCCACTCCAAAATCCATACCAGGCCCTTCAAGTCTGGTATGGATTTTAAGGGGAACCCTATGCCAAAAAAAGATGGTATGGGGGTCCCCCCAAAATTCATTCCAGACCCTCATCCTTACATGCAAGTTGGCAGGCCACAGGAAAAGGAGGGGGACAAAATGTAAAAAAAATGGCGTGGGGGGCCCCCCTAAAATCCATACCAAACCCTTATCTGAACATGCAACCTGGCAGGCTGCAAGAAAAGGGGGGGACAAGAGAGTGCCCCCCTCCTGAACCGTACCAGGCCACATGCCCTCAACATGGCGAGGGTGCTTTGGGGTAAAAAGTAAAAATGACCATTCCTTTATTAAAAAAAGAAAAACAAAAATGGACCCCAAAGCACCCTCCCCATGTTGAGGGCATGTGGCCTCGTATGGTTTGGGGGGGTGCTCTCTCACCCCCCTTTTCTTGCAGCCTGCCAGGTTGCATGTTCAGATAAGGAATTGGTATGGGTTTTAGGGGGGCCCCCCACGCCATATTTTTTTATATTTTAGCGTGGGGTTCCTCTTAAAATCCACTAAAATGCACTAGTCCTTCTTACCTCCCCTTGTCTCAAGTCATGGGTTTAGAAGATGAATCCTATTTCTTTGGCAAAAGAAGTACCAGTTCCAGATAGACCTGAAGTGAACTTCCTTAACCTCCCTGGCGGTATGATTATTTCAGATTTTAGGTGCTGAAAGCGGTACAATTATTTTGCATGAAAATTTGGCGTTTTATATTGTAGTCCTGTAATTCTTAGGAATAACTCACTTAAATATGTCCAAACCAGAGTCTAGCAGACATCCCGGGTATGATGAAGTTTGAAAAATGAAATCAAATTATAATATAATAAATAACTAAAAATATACCAAATAATAATATAATAAAAATTATTCAATAATGTAATCAAATCAAAAACACTGAAATTTGCTCAGTTGCAGAATTGTCACTGTTATTACTTTTTAGTATTTGATGACGAAACTCCCCACAAATCGCTATCCCTCAATTTTGCGAGTGATTCTAATTTATTATCGCTGTTTTCTAGCTGGTCTAAAACCATTTTTGATGTAAAGGGACAGTTTTGGTTGCTATGGACAATCTCCAGTTTCCAGGCGTATAGAACAGTTTTTATATTATAAAACTGCATGCAGGACACTGAACAGAACACTAGGGACAAAGGGGATGTAAAATAATTACATACAGCAATGTAATCTGTAAGATTACAATATACTGTATGTAATGTGTGTGTTTCACTTTTTGAATTTGGCGCCATTCTCCATCCCCGTGCATCTCAACGCTCGCAGGGAATGGAGATCGGCTCTGTGATGGATCGAGCGGAGCACGGATCGCTCGTACAGTGGGAGGACATCGCTGGATCCAGGGGAGAAGGTAAGTAAACTCTCCCTGCATTCAGCAATGTGGTCCCGAGTCTGGCTCAGGGTTACCGCTTTTGGTATAACATCTCCACCCCGAGCCAGACACGGGAATACCGCCAGCCAGGGGGGTTAATTACCTTGACTTCTACTTTCTGCACCTTTCCATCTTTGCTTGGTGCAGTCTTGGTAATGAGACCCATGGGTCAATGAATACAATGGGCATATTTCTTTCAAGAGGACTATGTCACCCACTCATACTGTAAGTACGGCTTGTTAGTTTGCCATGACCTTTAAGGTTGCAAAGGTACTCCTTCTTCCAACATCTCCAGAAAACACTGGCAAGATGCTTAACCTGTTTCCACTGTCATCTCTGAATATTAGTGAAGGGCGGTTTTGTGCTTAATCTGTTGGCTGAGAGCTCTGCCATTTGCTGTTGTTGGTGTCTTCCTCTCAATTTTTGACACTTGACACATTTGTAAAAAGATTGAGGATATGCATCTTTTCATCCTGGCAATCCAATACCCTGCAAATCTTACTGCTCCTTCCATAAAGTGCCATCCTTGGCGTGGAACATGCTTGTGATCAGTCAGTCAATGGGTTCAATTTGTAGAGTGGGCTACCTTTAGAAAAGATGAGTTCCCTCAATATGTTATCAAGCACCTGTGAGTACACTTCATGTTAAACACATTGAATAATTACCTTTTTTGCTTGTGAATCATCCTCAAAGGCGGGATGCCCTTTACAGATGCTCTATCTTCGACACTCTTCATGATCCCCAGTATTGGTTGAACAAGATAGTTGTGGTGCCACCCAGCTGTTGGAATTATCCCAATAGAAATCCTTACTCATAGTTTTAAGGAACTCTTTTCTTCCATGGTGAATGCCAGCTTATTGTCTTTAGTTGCTACATTTAACACTGTGGTGCTGACCTCATCTTCTCCTAAATGAAAGGTCTTGTTATCACCTTGTGTGAAGAACTGTTGCATGCCTTTACTGCTTAGGCTTTCTTTAACCACTTCCCGACCAGCGCACGACGATGTACGTCGACAGAATGGCACGGGCAGGCATATTGGCGTGCATGTACGTCCAATATTCGTTGCCGCCGTGCCATCGGGAGCGCGCCGCCGGCGGCGCGCTCCCACGCTGGTCGGGACCCCCGTGAGTCCGGTCGCGGGACCCGCGGACTCGATCGCCGCGGGCATCCCCGCGATCGTCTCACGGAGCGGCCGAATGGAGGAAATGCTGTATAAACAACATTTTCCCATTCTGCCTAGCAACTAGTGACGCTGATCTCTGCTCCATGTGATTGGAGCAGAGATCAGTGTACACTAAATGAAAGCCCAACCCCCCCACAGTTAGTAACACACCCCTAGGAACACTTAACCCCTACACTGCCACCCACAGGTTAACCCTTTCACTGCCAGTGTCATTTACACAGGAATCACTGCATTTATATAGCAGTGATTACTGTATAAATGACAATGGTCCCAAAAATGTGTCAAAAATGTCCGATGGGCCCCCGACAATGTCGCAGTCACAATAAAAATCGCAGATTGCCGCCATTACTAGTAAAAAAAAAAATAATAAAAAATTATTAATAAAAATGCTATAAAACTATCCCTATTTTGTAAACGCTATAACTTTTGCGCAAACCAATCAATAATCGCTTATTGCGATTTTTTTTACCAAAAATATGTAGAAGAATACGTATCGGCCTAAATTGAGGGAAAAAAATGTTTTTTTATATATTTTTGGGGGATATTTATTATAACAAAAAGTAAAAAATAATGCGTTTTTTTCAAAATTGTCGCTCTATTTTTGTTTATAGCGCAAAAAATAAAAACCGCAGGGGTGATCAAATACCACCAAAAGAAAGCTCTATTTGTGGGAAAAAAAGGACGTCAATTTTGTTTGGGAGCCACGTCGCACGACCGCACAATTGTCAGTTAAAGCGACGCAGTGCCGAATCGCAAAAAGTGGTCTGGTCTTTGACCAGCAAATTGGTCCGGTCTGAAAGTGGTTAAAATGGTAGTAATGCCCAAAACAAGTAATGCGACCATTTGGCAGGACAGGCATTTTGACAGAAGAAACTGTAAAGACCTCCTATCATTACCCAGACAGATATTGCATATGAAGACCCAGCCTTGACCTGGGCATTGGTATATTGTGCGTCATGTAGTCCATTGATTTGTTGGTGAGCCTGTGTACCCTTGGTATATCTCTGCTGAGAGGCAGCAGAATATTAGCATTTCTATCAAGAGCTGGTATGTGGTCATCTATACCCCTCAAGTGAGAGTGGCGAGAGGCTGCAGCAGGAGTAGGGATCTCTTCCTTGTTGGTTGGAATCTGGTTGCAATCAATGAGAGTGAGCAATGGTATTTCTACACTGTCATTCAGGCAAGCAACTGCAGGCTCTTCTGCCTGAAACTTCCATTAAAGGGGTTGTAAAGTTTTCACCTTAATGCATAGAATGCAAAAAAACATCTGACACTGCCTGCGCCCCGAGCCCCCCCCCCCTTTTACTTACCTCACCCCTTGAAAATCCCGCGCTCGCCCCCGACATCCTTCTTCACCACTCAGCCTGGCCGCTGATTGGCTGGAGTGGATGGATGGAAAGCAGCGCAGCCATTGGCTTGGCTTGCGCTGCTGTCAATCACATCCACTGACGCGAAGTGCCAGGGGGCGGGCCGTGTGATACAGCAAGCGGCTATAGCCGCCGGCTGTATCATGGGAGCGTACCCGCAGATGCTTCTCACCATGCAAGGGAGCACGCATGAATGTGAGAAGTACCTGCGGGAGGAAGCAGAGACAGCCGCCGAAGGACCCCAGAAGAGCAGGTTCGGGGCCACTCTGTGCAAAACGAGCTGCACAGTGGAGGTAAGTATAACATGTTTGTTATTTAAAAAAAAAAATGTAACTTTACAATCCCTTTTAAAGCCACACTAGGTGCCCAGGTTATATGATAATGCCCCTCGGCCCCCTCTCCCTCGCCACCTCCTCACCCCCTTCTAAATCCTCCCTGGATTATTCTGTACTAATTCTAGACACGTCCATGCTTGTCATGTTCTCATGCTTCGTCGGAACACAATTTGTTATTCTTTCCAAGAATTTATATACAGTATCTCACAAAAGTGAGTACACCCATCACATTTTTGTAAATATTTTATTCTATCTTCTTATGTGACAACACTTTGCTACAATGTAAAGCAGTGAGTGTACAGCTTGTATAACAGTGTAAATTTGCTGTCCCCTCAAAATAACTTAACACACAGCCATTAATGTCTAAACCACTTGCAACAAAAAAGAGCACATCCCTAAGTGAAAATATCCAAATTGGGCCCAAAGTGTCAATAGCTTGTGTGACCAACATTATTTTCCATCACTGCCATTTGAGGATGCCCCACAGATGCTTAATAGGGTTTAGGTCTGGGGACATGCTTGGCCAGTCCATCATCTTTACTAGGGATGTGCTTGATGTTCGAGTCGAAAGTATGTAACAGCCAGTTTGCACGTTTGGCGAATACCGAACGTTATGGGCCGTTTGCGGCAAATTTGTGTGGTGCTCACGACCCACAATGCACTTTGCCATCGCAGTGCATTGCTGGCTCATGATTGGCCAAGCATGCACTGTGACCCCTCATGCTTGGCCAATGCCAGGGACGCGCTGCGCTGCCACTTATATAGGGACAAGGGGCGGTGTCACATGGGTTTATGTCACATGGGTTGGTCACATGGGTTGATGTCACATGGCGACAGTCCCAGCATCCTCCGGGACTGTGACATCGTAAGGGGGCGGGGTCACCATGTGACACCAACCCATGTGACATAAACCCATGTGACACCGCCCCTTGACCCTATATAAGTGGCAGCGCAGCGCGTCCCTGGCATTGCGGCCGGAGAGATCGTCGAGTCAACATCTCCTGGAGAAGAAGAAGAAGAAGAAGAAGAAGAAGAACGGAAGGCGCCGGCGCCGGCGACAGAAGACCGGGCCACCGCCTGTAAAAGAGCTATAAGAAGGCGCGGTGGCCCGGCAGAAGAACCGTAGAGGGGTACAAGACCCCCGAAGTCGGAAGAAGAGGCCGGAGGCGAGGAAGAAAGCCGGGCTCCTCCGCTAGTAAAAGAGCTACAAGAAGATAGCGGAGGAGTCCGGCGAGAAGACCCCCGAAGACGGAAGACCCCCGGAGCTGTGCAATAAAGTATTTTATCTCGTGTGTTGTGTTTTTTTTGTACTTTTATTTTACAGGTGAATGGGTAGGGGTACATTGTACCCCATACTCATTCACATAGGGTGGGGGGCCGGTATCCGGGGGCCCCCTTATTAAAGGGGGCTCCCGGATTCCGATAAGCCCCCCGCCCGCAGACTCCGACAACCAACGGCCAGGGTTGTCGGGAAGAGGCCCTTGTCCTCATCAACATGGGGACAAGGTGCTTTGGGGTG
This sequence comes from Lithobates pipiens, assembly GCF_037356315.1. NCBI lineage: Eukaryota > Metazoa > Chordata > Amphibia > Anura > Ranidae > Lithobates > Lithobates pipiens. The sequence goes on along the minus strand of NW_027507718.1, from coordinate 268,655,774 downwards.
GGGGGCCGTGCGGCCCCCCCTTCCCCAAGGCACCCCCATGTTGAGGGCACGCGGCCTGGTACGGCTCAGGAGGGGGCGTGCTCGGACAAGGGTCTGTTGTGGACTTGGGGGGGACCCCCACGCCGATTTTTTTCGGCGTTGGAGTTCCCCTTTAAGTTCATACCAGGCGACGGGGCCAGCGACGTCTCCTTCGCGGGCCCCGCCTACCTGGAGACCGGCTCGAAATGAGCGGACTTTTCTCCGGGCAGGAAAAGTCTGCTCATTTCAAAAGTACGGCGAGTCCGGCGGGAAGATTGGAGTGCAACACGACATTCTAAGTCCGCCGTACTTTCGGGTCAAAAAAGTATGCCGGAGGCTACACACGGGGGGATTGTTTGGCGGACTTGAGTTTGCCGGACTTTTCCACCGGATTGTTTGATCGTGTGTACGCGGCATTACTTACCTTGTCCCCTGGATCCAGCGATGTCCTCCGCGCTGTGTGATCGAGCTGTCCTCAGCTCGATTCACAGTGCCGAATGCCACCGAGCTCCTTTCACTGCGGCGTTACGGTGCACGGGAGCGGAGAACGGCGGCAAGTACACAAAACACACACAGCACTGTAATCTTACAGATTGCTGTATTACAAAATTACACACCCCCTTTGTCCCTAGTGGTCTGTGCAATGCCCTGCATGCACTTTTATATTATAAATACTGTTTTTTCTGCCTGGAATTTGGAGATTGTCCATAGCAACCAAAAACTGTCCCTTTTTCAGTGTTTTAGGATTTGATTACATTATTGAATATGTTTTATTATTCTTTATTATATTATAAACTTTATCATACCCGGGATGTCTGCTAGACTCTGGTTTGAACATATTTAAGAGAGTTATTCCTAAGAATTACAGGACTACAATATAAGACGCCAAATTTCCATGCAAAATAATTGTACCACTTTCAGCACCTGAATCCAGACTGAATCATACCGCCAGGGAGGTTAAGTTTAAATCTTTCCAAATCACTGATTACCAAATCTCTGAAAACGCCACCTGACTGGGAGGATTGAAAAGTAATGCATTAGATAGAGAAATATTTCTAGTACCAGTTGATGCCATTTGTGCCGTACGAACAGGATTAGTAATCAGGTATCTTTAGATATTGGCTTTTCCAATGTATTTCTTTACATCGATAAATGTCTCAAATTTATTTAATGATCTAGGTGGGGCAAAATTTAAGCCCTTACCTAGAACAAATTTTTCATCATCTGATAAGATTGTGGAGCTCAAATTGAAGATACCAGAATCTTTCAAACCCGCCTTCTTTTTCAAGCGGAGTCTCCTCCCCCCCTCTGGAACCTTCTTTGTTCTATATCTCTCTTTATATGGTATCCTCCCCTGGGAAAAAACTATTGCTACCCCTCATATTAGGATGAGAACCCCCTCTATGTGTGGAATTCCTATCCTGCCAGCGATTTGATCCATGGTCCCTAGGGGGAGTGTTAACTCCATAAGGGCCACTGTGTGAACCTCAATTAGACGGGTGATCGTCAGGGCCGTCTTTAATATTGACTGGACCCTGGGCAAACATTTTCTTGGGCCCCCTCTTCCATGCAATTTTGCTCTCCGTATGCTTTGGGACATTCAATAATCAAAATCAGTTTGCTGATTCAGATCAGGCAGTGATTGCGATTGGTTGCCAGAGGTTACAGTGTATCATTACCACTCATTGGCTGCTAGAGATTACAGCACACATTATGACTCACTTTTATTTTCTAGAGGTTACAGCACATGACTTCTGCTTGTTGATTGGTTGCTGGAGATTACTGTACATCAATACTGCTCACTGATTGAATGCTAGAGGTTACTGAACATCTATACCACTCACTAATTGGTTGTTAGAGGTTACTGCACATTATTACTGGTTGCAAGAGATTAGTGCATAGCATTACTGCTCACTGATTGGCTGCTAAAGCTTAGAGCACATCATCTCCTCTGACTGCATATTCACATGCACCATAATTCAGTGTGCTGTGGCATCATGTTATTTTGAAGAATCCACCTCCAATTTGCTTACTTTTGCAAAACATGATGTTAAGCTTAATGACCACAATTGTAGGCAGGACTTTCAAGCATGCTCCTTTACCTCCCCAGTGGGCAGAATTCAGCAGTAATGATGGTGGATGTGACTTCAGGGGGACATTATATACATATGAATTCCGCAGGTTATTTACATGTAAACACAGGGCATGTGAGTCATCTGTACATGGCAATAGGGCAGAGCTGGGCAGCAGAGGTTTACACTGAGATATCGGGACACAGCACGGGACTAAAACTTCAAGGGATAAGGGAATTTAAACTGATATAGCTGGCAAGTATTAGGCAGCTGCTTTAGGCCCCACTACAATGATGGGGCCCAGGGCAGCTGTCCCTTTTGCCCTGCCTTAAAAACGGTCCTGGTGATCGTGACATATGTCCTCTAGGTTTAACTGTTCTCTAGGTTTAGGGGTAAGAGGTCCCCTTCTACCCCTACCTTTCCCCCTTGTCTGAAACCCATTCTTATATGAACACTGGGGGGTTTTAACTGAGACCTCTCAGAGTTATAGTAATGTAAATCAGGAGTCCCAGATGAACCAGCACCTCCCAAAGTACTCTGGGGAATGAAGATTTCTGCTGTCCCAAAGGACCTCCTACCTCTTCCTTATTCTGCCATTTAAAATCTCTGTTTAAATTATAGTCTTCTAGATCCATTAGAATTTTTTTTTTTTGCAATCACTCAGCTTGTAGTAGTTCCTCCTTTTCCAAAATCTTTTTGAGATTCTCAGATCTCTTTTTATAGTCCTACTATCCTTATGTGGGTCTAACCGTCCTTTCAAGGTGGTGATCTCCTCATTCAGTTTTATTCGTTTTTGTTATTTATTACTAATCATGAAGTTCAATAATGCAACACCAGCCTTACTGAAATATTGGAACCATTCAGATGTGTCCAAGATATTGCTTTGTGGGGCCACTTGTCATCTTAGGCTCCTGGGTACCATTCCATCTGCCTCTCAAAAAAGGCAATGTCCCAGCTGGCATGCAACTCCAAGGTAACCAATTTCTTGAGTTGCAGGAAGATACCACCCAAGTCGCCCTGCGGCTCAGTAGCCTCACCAAACACATCATCCGTATTGATCTAATAAGCAGATCTAAAATCTAAAATATCCATCTTAAAATGGTTAAGTCCAGCAGCAACTTAAAATAAATTCCAAAAATGATAATATAAAAATGAAAACCAGCTGCGCTAGAAAATTAAGTTACAGTGACAAAGAATATTTTGAGGAATAACAGCTAGCACTGAAATGCTGGACAACATAGATAATATAAAATGACAAAAGTGCAGCGCTTGAAAACAGATTAATGCCTTGTACACATGGTCAGACTTTCAGACGGAAAATGTGCGATCAGATTGTGTTGTTGGAAATTCCGATCGCATGTGGGCTCCATTGGACTTTTTCCGACACACAAAGTTTGAGAGCTGGATCTAAAATTTTCTGACAACAAAATTCCAATCGTGTGTAGACAAATCTTGCCAGTAGAAGAAATGGGCCAGATTGATCTCCCTGGTGGCCTATAAAAGACTGCCTCTTTCAGTTGCTGAATTGTCATCAGTTTCCTGTATTCCTGAATCTCTGTGTTTTTCCTTGGATCTCCTGTTCTTGACTTGGCTCATTCCAGACCTGTTGACCTCCTCTCCTGGCTCACCCCCTAGCTTGCTCCTTGACCTTTGAAAGCGTCTATGATGAAATGCGTAAGTCGGAGCCATGCACTTAAGCCATTTCTGGTACGGAAGTAGGGAGCCCGGAACGCAGTTGAAGCTCACGCTGTGAACAGGCTTCCCCTACACATTATTTTTGACCATATGCTGTAGTAGTTTTTAAAGCTTTTTTTCCCATTGATGGGAAGTTTTTGTTTTTAAGTTTTGATTTTAAAATAAAGTACTTTTTACTGCTACACCATGGGAGCCTTATCTCTTCCTATGAGGATCTAATTTATGGGAAGCTACTGACCAGTTCTTTGGATACGGCGATCGGTGAAGTCCTGAGCAGGAGACCGGTTCGAGCACCTTGGTTCGGTGGAACAGCTGAAGAAGCCAGTGAGGAATGTCACAATAGGAAACAGGCAGACCACTGGGAAAGCCATAAAGGGAGACAACCCAAGGTTATCCATATATACCTACCACCCCTGCAGGGGTACTAGGAGCTGGTGAGTGGGGACTCACAAGGGGGAGCACATGAGTCACCTGATTTGCTGAGCACAAGAGTCACTTGATCGTTTTTGGACTTTTTATTACTTGGACTGTTTAGTGATACAGATATTCATTTCTTAATGAATTTTTCTGATTAATTTTGTGATGAATCTTGGAATTTTTTCTGGTATTTATAATTTTTTATACACAGGAGTCATTCATTTCTTATACACAGGTGAAATAGATTTTGGTCATTCACTATATATATGTTATTAATGATTTGGTTTGGTTGCACTATTATTTGCAGATCACAAGTTGATGTTTATGATTGTAGTACCACTATCGAATTACTTGAGCACTTTAGTATGTTAGGGAATACGTTTTTTCCCCCAGATAAAGGTAGCACCATCTACCCCATTTCACTTACTTATATTAACTAGCCCTTTAGGGGGTCTATTAGGGGAGGCTGCACACCTTTCTTGATCCTAAGCATAAAGTTTTTACCAATTTTCTATAAGTTACCACCCTTACCCGGGCAGTTCAAAGACTCCAGGGGGGTTATTTGCAATTGGAAGGGTGTCTGCAGCATCTGGCAGTTTCTCCTGCTATTGCTGATTCCAGTCCACCATCCACCAGAGCTGCTCAGCTTCCTCTGCACAAGAATGCGCCACTGCGGCTTCTAAAATGGTAGTCCCTCTTCCTGAACCTCGAGAGCCTACACCTGAAATATTCCTTGGTGACCGGAAAAAATTCCGGCCCTTTAAAAATGCCTGCATGCTTTACCTAGCCCTTCAGACAAGAACCTTCTCTATAGAGACTGTGAAAGTCGGACTTTTCATGATCATAAAGTTGCTGGACATTTCGGAATACGAAAAACCTCTGATATAGTCTAACACTCTTTTTGGTGGCCCAGTCTGAGCCAAGACTACAGGAAGTATGTAAACTCTTGTACTATCGGCCAACGGAACAAAGGGTCCAATGCCAAATCTTGGGGTCTATTAAGACCATTGCCCATTCCAGAACAGCCCTGGAGAAAGATTTCTATGAACTTTATTGTAGACTTACCACTCTCAGAAGGGTCCACTACCATTTTGGCAATAGTTGACCGCCTCTCTAAAATGGCCCATTTCCTGCCCACGATGGGCACACCCTCTGTGGTAGATACTGCCAACATATTAATTAAGGAATTCATCAGGCTGCACAGATTACCAGACAATATTGTGTCAGACACATTTTTGTTCCAACCCGTGCTTTTTCAGGCCGTTTACCTTCTGTGGCACTTCCAGAGGTATACGGCACCTAGTCGCAAGGGGAGCCCCTCTCTGCATATTGGCTTTAGATCAGGTACGTGAAAGTGGGAGACGCCTATTTCCTATGGTATAGGAGATAGTTCTCCTCCCTTTCCTTGGTTTGGCATGAAATTAATTATCTGGTCACTGACCTGGTCATGTGTATTTATAAGGTGCGAAGTTGGATGCAAATCACGCTCCTGACAATGTCATTGATGATGAAACATGTAGGGAGGAGCTAGGATGCATGATGACACGGCGGCCATTTTGTTGGTTGGAGATGATCTTCAGATTGTGATCAACTTATGATCTGTATCATATGAGTGCAGTATTTTACAACTTTTAATAAATATTTTTTGGAACATACTGCCCTATGATATGCACTTTTGTTCCTCCTTGTATTGATAATTGATAGACCTGGGGCAGTGGATATATCCAGTTAGAGTACTAAGAGATATCCCTCTAATGCCGCGTACACATGATTGGAATATCCGCCCATATTTGGGCCCCGGCGGACTTTTTCTTCCCAAAAGTCCTTACTTAGAAAGGAGTCTTGACTCAACAATCCGCCCGCCTGTGTGCTAGTCCACCGGACTTTTCAAATGAACGGACTTGCCCACACGGAGTAAAGTCCATTCATTTTGAACATAACTCCAGGTAGACGGGACTAGCAAAGGAAGTCAATGTCACCACTTCCATCGCCGAGATTGACACCTTGAGAGCCCCGTCGCCTGGTATGGATTTAAAGGGGAACCCCTATGCCGAAAAAATGGCGTGGGGGTCCCCCCAAAGTCCATACCAGACCCTTATCAGAGCACGTAGCCTGGCCGGTCAAGAAAGGGGGTGGGGACGAGCGAGCGCCCCCTCTCCTGAACCATACCAGGCCAAATGCCCTCAACATGGGGGGGTGGGTGCTTTGGGGAAGGGGGGGCCATGTTGATGAGGAAAAGGGCCTCTTCCTGACAACCCTGGCCACTGGTTGTCGGGGTCTGCAGCTGGGGAGCTTATCGGAATCCAGTTGCCCCCTTTAATAAGGGGGCCCCTAGATTCCGGCCCCCCACCCTATGTGAATGAGTATGGGGTACATGGTACACCTACCCATTCACCTGAGGAAAAAGTGTTAATAAAAAAACACAACACAAGTTTTTAAAGTAGTTTATTAGACAGCTCCGGGGGTCTTCTTCTGACTTTAGGGGTCTTCTTGTTGGGTCTTCTTCCAACTTTAGGGATCTTCTCGTCGGGCTTCTCCACTATCGTCTGCTCTTTTGCCGCTCTTTTGCTAGCGTAGGAGCCTGGCTTTCTTCTTCGCCGTCGCAGAAGAAACGAAGAGTGGGACAAGACCCCCAAAGTCAGAAGAAGACCCCCGGACGGCGGCGACGAAGAAAGCCTGGTCTGTCCGCTAGAAAAAGAGCGGCAAAAGAGCAGAAGATAGTGCAGGAGGCTGGTGAGAAGACCCCCGAAGACTAAAGAAGACCCCCGGAGCTGCCTAATAAACTATTTTAAAAACCTGTGTAGTGTGTTATTTTTATTGACACTTTTTCCCCCAGGTGAATGGGTAGGGGTATGCTGTACCCCATACTCATTCACTTAGGGTGGGGGGGCCAGGATCTGGGGACCCCCATATTAAAGGGGGCTCCCGGATTCCGATAAACCCCCCGCCCACAGACCCCGACAACCAGTGGCCAGGGTTGTCGGGAAGAGGCCCTTGTCCTCATCAACATGGGGACAAGGTGCTTTGGGGTGGGGGTCCCACAGGGCGCTCCCCTTCCCCAAAGCACTCACCCCCCATGTTGAGGGCATCCTGGTACGGCTCAGGAGGGGGGGTGCTCACTCGTCTCCACCCCCTTTCCTGACTGACTGGGCTGCGTGCTCGGATAAGGGTCTGGTATCAATTCGGGGGGGATCCCCACACCGTTTTTTTGGCGTAGGGGCTTCCCCTTAAAATCCATACCAGGCGACGGGGATCGCAAGGTGTCAATCACGCCGATTGAGGTGGCAAGATTGACTTCCTTCTCGTCATACCGGAAGTCACGTTCAAAATGAACAGACTTTAGTCCGTGTGTGGGCAAGCCCGTTCATTTGGAAAGTCCGGCGGACTAGCACACAGACAAGCGGATTGTCTGCTCCAAAGCCGCGTCCAGCGGACAATTTTAAGTCAAGTCTTCTTTCAAAGTCCGCCAGACTTTTGGGAAGAAAAAGTCCGCTGGAGCCTACACACGGTCGAATTGTCCGGCGGACTCTGGTCCGCCGGATAGTCTGATCATGTGTACGGGGCATAACTGTCTGCTTGTCACTGTAAGTGCCCGTTCACACAGGGGCGACACGACTTGCAGCGCGACTCACAGACGCGACCTGCACACCACTTCAGCAGCGACTTGCAAAACGACTACTGTATAGAAGTCAATGCAAGTCGCCTGAAGTCGCCCCAAAAATAGAACAGGAACCTTTTTCTAAGTTGGAGCGACTTGAGTCGCTCCTATTAGAACGGTTCCATAGTACAGAACGGAGCACGACTTGTCAGGTGACTAAGTCGCCTGACAAGTCACGGGCACTAAATCTTTTGTTCAGCACTGACTGACAGGTGGAACCTTTATTGCCTTCCTCTTGTTTCTCTGGGGAATGTTTTAATCACCAGACACTTCCTGCTTCCTCTAATTTTGGAGAAATGGGCTTTCATTTAATTCAGCATTCACAGGCAAGCCAGCAGTATCTTGTGGGAAGGTGACAGTTTATGGAAGTTTTCTAAAGTTTAAAGTTTGCAACCCTTGGCAAGTGGAGCAAAGTATGCAGTAAAGGTGCATTGTCATTGTCAGTATATATGTTTTTAGGCATAAATTGAGTCATGCTGTAGACAAACTATATGTTTGAACATATAGTTATGCTTCCTTAAATGTTTAATATTAATTTAGATATATGTGTATAGATAATGGAACACCACTTTGTAACTTCACATTTGTAATTATGCTGTAACCCCCTTTTTTGATGATCTCTGTAAACTAATGTATGTAATTTTCCAGTTTTCATGGTACAAATGTTGCTTAAAGTGTTAAAGGAGTCAAAAGATTAACCTTTGTGGTGTTCATCTTTAATGCACACCTTTGAGACAAAAGAAAAAAGTACTGCACCTGTCAGAAGCTCTCCTCTCGTTATTTCCTCAAAGTCAATGGGGCCACTACACAATGCATGCACCGGGTTTAACCACTTCCCGCCCGACCATTGTCAAATGACAGCGGCAAAGTGGTTTCAAAATCCTGACCGGGCGTCATAGTCCGTCCTCAGGATTTTGAGCCGCTGCGTGCCCCCGGGGGCGCGCATTGCGGCGATCGTTGTTGGAGGGTGTCAGTCTGACACCCACAACTATGATCTCGGTAAAGAGTCTCCAATCACGGCTGATCACAGTGTAAATAGGAAGAGCCAGTGAGCCGATCGGCTGCTCCTCTGACGGGGGGGGGTCTGTGCTCATCGATTATCAGTACAGCCCCCCGAGGATGCCCACACTGGACCACCAGGGACGCCACCAGACCACCAGGGATTCCCAGCACCAGGTATGCTACCCTAGACCACCAGGGATGCCAGTCAGTGCCCACAATGGGCATCACTGATTGGCATGCATTATTGTTTGGCACTGGCATCCATCAGTACAATACAATGCCGCCTATCCATGCCCATTCGTGCCGCCTATCCATGCCAGCTATCAGTGCCCATGTGTGCCACCTATCAGTGTCCATCCGTGTCGCCCATCAATGCCACCTCATTGGTGCCACCTCATTGGTGCTGCCTTATCAGTGCCGCCCCAAAAGTGCCCATCAGTGAAGGAGAAAACATACTTATTTACAATGTTTTGAAACTGAAACAAAAAAAACATATTTTTTTCTGATCAAATACCACCAAAAGAAAGCTCTATTTATGGAAAAAAAATGATAATAAAATATATATAGTGATCATTTTGTATTGTCGTGATTATTGCAGAAATATGTAAAAAAAATACTTCCTGTGACCATTATGTTTGAGTGTATTTAGTATAATAATAAAGTTCTCTCCTCTCTCTCCTCTCTCTCCTCTCTCTCTCCTCTCTCTCCTCTCTCTCTCCTCTCTCTCCTCTCTCTCTCCTCTCTCTCCTCTCTCCTCTCTCTCTCCTCTCTCTCTCCTCTCTCCTCTCTCTCTCCTCTCTCTCCTCTCTCTCTCCTCTCTCTCTCCTCTCTCTCCTCTCTCTCTCCTCTCTCTCCTCTCTCTCTCCTCTCTCTCCTCTCTCTCTCCTCTCTCTCCTCTCTCCCTCTCTCTCCCTCTCTCTCCCTCTCTCCCTCTCCAAACTGATCTGGGGGTGTCATTAACATTTCACTGACACTCCCAGCAGTTCGCATAGGGCAGTGTGAACTGCCGCCGGGAGGCATGCGATGCGGGAACCCGCCGCGGATTCGTGGCGTTCCCGCATCGCTCCAGTGTGAACCCAGCCTAATAAGCGATCGTTTTTCTGATCGCTGTATTAGTGTCACAGGTGACGCTAGTTAGGCAGGTAGGTATTTAGGTTCGCCGCAGCTTTTTATAGCGCCAGGAACCCCCCATATACTACCGCATAAAGCCCCCTGATTGCCCCCTAGTTAACCCTTTCACCAGTGATCACCATATAACTGTTACAGGTGACGCTGGTTGGTTAGTTATTTTTTTATAGTTTCAGGGCACCCGCCATTTATTACCTAGTCTCACTAGTGTACCCGTAAATTTAGGGGTGTCTACTTTCCAAAATGGGGTCATTTGGGGGGGGGGTTTGTGCCATCTTGGCATTTTATGGCCTTCAAAACTGTAACGCCCTTAGAAAGCCTGAAGGCGGTGCTTGGTTTTCGAGGCCCCGTACGCGGCTAGGCTCCCAAAAAGTACCACATATGTGGTATCCCCATACTCAGGAGAAGCAGCAGAATTTATTTTGGGGTGTCATTTCACATATGCCCATGGCATGCGTGAGCAATATATCATTTAGTGACAACTTTGTGAAAAAATAAAATAAAATAAAAAAGTTTGTAATTTTCCCGCAACTTGTGGCAAAATATAAAATATTCCATGGACTCAACATGCCTCTCAGCAAATAACTTGGGGTGTCTACTTTCTAAAATGGGGTCATTTGTGGGGGTTTTGTGCCATCTTGGCATTTTATGGCCTTCAAAACTGTAATAGGTAGTGAGAAGTGAAATCAAAAATTTACGCCCTTAGAAAGCCTGATGGCGGTGCTTGGTTTTCGGGGCCCCGTACGCGGCTAGGCTCCCAAAAAGTCCCACTTATGTGGTATCCCCGTACTCAAGAGAAGCAGCAGAATTTATTTTGGGGTGTCATTTCACATATGCCCATAGCATGTGTGAGCAATATATCATTTAGTGACAACTTTGTGTAAAAAAAACAAAAACAAAAAAAAGTTTGTAATTTTCCCGCAACTTGTGGCAAAATATAAAATATTCCATGGACTCAACATGCCTCTCAGCAAATAGCTTGGGGTGTCTACTTTCTAAAATGGGGTCATTTGTGAGGGTTTTGTGCCATCTTGGCATTTTATGGCCTTCAAAACTGTAATAGGTAGTGAGAAGTGAAATCAAAAATTTACGCCCTTAGAAAGCCTGAAGGCGGTGCTTGGTTTTCGGGGCCCCGTACGCGGCTAGGCTCCCAAAAAGTACCACATATGTGGTATCCCCGTACTCAGGAGAAGCAGCAGAATTTATTTTGGGGTGTCATTTCACATATGCCCATAGCATGTGTGAGCAATATATCATTTAATGACAACTTTGTGTAAAAAAAAAAAAATATTTTTTTTTGTCATTATTCAATCGCTTGAGGCAAAAAAATAAAATATTCAATGGGCTCAACATGCCACTTATCAATTTCCTTAGGGGGTCTACTTTCCAAAATGGGGTCATTTGGGGGGGTTTTGTACTGCCCTGCCATTTTAGCACCTCAAGAAATGAGATAGGCAGTCGTAAACTAAAAGCTGCGTAAATTCCAGAAAACGTACCTTAGTTTGTAGATGTGACAACTTTTGCGCAAACCAATAAATATACAGTTATTGACTTTTTTTTTACCAAAGACATGTGGCTGAATACATTTTGGCCTAAATGTATGACTAAAATTGAGTTTATTGGATTTTTCTAATAACAAAAAGTAGAAAATATCATTTTTTTCAAAATTTGCGGTCTTTTTACGTTTATATCGCAAAAAATAAAAATCGCAGAGTCAGTCAAATACCTTTAAAAGAAAGCTCTATTTGTGGGAAGAAAAGGGTGCAAATTTCGTTTGGGTACAACATTGCATGACCGCGCAATTACCAGTTAAAGCAGCGCAGTGCCAAAGTGTAAAAAGACCTCTGGTCATTTACCAGCAAAATGGTCCGGTCTGAAAGTGGTTAAGATCTTCTGAAATGGGCCGAGATTTTCCTTGCCTGCCGCAAGATGTCCTGGACCCCAGGGTATTTGACAATGAATCACGGCACGACCAAGTTTAAGACATGTGCCATGCATGGCATGTGTGTAATTTTGCCCTGTTTCAATGAGCTAAGCAGATTGGCACCATTGTCACACACCACTTTACCAACTGTCAAATTGAGCGGTGTTAGCCACTGATCTGCCTGTGAACGCAAAGCTGAAAGGAGTGCAGGGCCAGTGTGGCTCTTGGCTTCCAGGCACAACAGACGCAGCACAGCATGGCAACGTCTCACCTGGCATGACAAATAGGTTCTGGGGATCTTGGGCGGTGCAGCGGAAGAGACACTGGCAGCGGAAAAGGAGGAGTCAGCCGAAGAGGAGAGGGAGAATGGAGTAGGAGGAGGAGAATAAGAGGCAGGCCTGCATGCAATCCGGGGCAGTAAAACCAAATCTACATGGGTGCGACGGGTTACATGCTTGACGGCCGTCAGAAGGTTCACCCAGTGGGCAGTAAAAGTTATATACCTTCCCTGCCCGTGTTTGCTAGACCACGTGTCTGTGGTCCGATGTATCTTGGCACCGACACTGTGTGCCAGAGATACATTAACTTGCCGCTGAACGTGGCCATATAGCTCTGGGATGCCCTTCTGTGAGAAATACTTCTTTCCTGGGACCTTCCATTGTAGTGTTCCAATGGCTACAAATTTCCGAAAGGCCTCAGAGTCCACCAGTTTATATGGCAGTAGTTGGCGGGCTATCAGTTCTGACAAGCCAGCCATCAACGGTTGGGCAAGAGGGTTATCCGGCATCATCTTTTTTTATGCTCGAACATTTGGCCCACGGAAGCCTGCCTTTTTCCAGAAAAACGTGAGGACGGCATGATAGAAGGTGGAGTGGAGGACAATTGTGAGGAGAGAGGAGAAGGAGAAGTAGAAGACGAGGCTGGACGGTGAGAGCCTGGGGTGTGGCTTTGTGGGTTCCGTTGCTCCCACTGGGCTCGGTGATGGCAGCTCATGTGCCTTCTTAAAGCGTGAGTCCGCCGGGACTCCGCGTTTTTTTTTTTAAAGTCAGCAGCTACAAATACTGCAGCTGCTGACTTTTAAAATAGTGACACTTACCTGTCCAGCGCGCCCGCGATGTCGGCACCCGAAGCCGATCTCTAGATCGACACTCGAGTGCTGTCGCCGCCATCTTGGGTATGGGAATCAGGAATTGGAGCCTTTCGGCTTCATTTCCCAGTCCCCTACTGCGCATGCGCGAGCCGCGCTGCGCAATGAGGACGGTCCCCGCTGCCTCTGGGATCTGTGTGTTTCCCAGCAGGCAGCGGGGCACTTGTGGAAGGGGGCGGGCACTTGCGGAAAGGGGCGTAATGTACGCCCCTTTCCGCAGAGAGCTAGCCCGGAAGTGGGTGCAGTTACCTGGATTATCCAGGTAACTGCACCCCCCTCCCCCCCCGAAAGGTGACAATTGTGGCGCCGGAGGGGGGGAGGAATCCGATGAGCGGAAGGTCCATTTTAGGGTGGACCTCCGCTTTAAGGCGGTCATCCCTAGGTGAGTGTTGGGCTTACCGCGACTTATGCGTTGACTGCAAAGGCAGCAGATGGCAACACTATTGTCAGCAGTGGACACATTAAAAAAAGCCCACACTGCTGGGTACCATGCCATCCATTAGGCTGCTGGGTCCCATGCCATCCGCCACATACCTCTCAAAAAAAGGCAATATCCCAGCTGGCATGCGACTCCGAGGTAACCCAATTCTTGAGTCGCAGGAAGATACCACCCAAGTCATTCTGCGGCTCAGTAGCCTCACCAAACACATCATCCATATTGATCTTATAAGCAGATCAAAAGTCTAAAATATCCAACTTAAAATGGTTAAGTCCAGCAGCAACTAAATATCAAAAACGTAAAAATAAAAAATAAAACCAGCTACGCTAGAAAATTAAGTTACAGTGACAAAGAAGAATAACAGCTAGCACTGAAATGCTGGACAACATAGATAATAGAAAATTACAAAAGCAGCGCTTGAATACAGTTTAACAGTCTTGACATGATAATATACTGTATACAGTCTCCATACAAAACAATAATTGTTTGGACCGAAGAGTATCCAAAAGAAAGCCCCCGCCAACAGCCGTTCACACTGCCTCTTACCGTTATGCATTTTTAATTTTTTTTTTATTGTTAATTTTCGTGGGGTCACTTATATGATTTTTTTTTTCAAGTTTATATGTTATGTATTTGACATGTAAGTTGTGTATTGTGATGCATTATGGTTTTATTGTGATTATAATTTACCCACTATTTTGCCCATTTTTTAAGATAGGAGGTGCGTTGCTTTTAGCCTAGGCTTCCTGTGTGTGGATTGCATGGGTGTCAGAGAAATGGCCATGGAAGTTTTGGCAATCTTGCCAGTAGAAGAAATGGGCAAACTTGCCAGTAGAAGAAATGGGCCAGATTGATCTCCCTGCTGCCTCTGTCTGACCCAAGTTTCTGGATTGTCATCAGCTTCCTGTATTCCTGAACCTCTGCGTTATTCCTTGGATCTTCTGCTTGAGCAAAAGGATATTGTACTCAATTCTGTGGACTCCTTCTTTGAAGCAATGGCCCAACTGTATGAGGACCCACAGCGTACAGCCACTGCTGAGTCTGCCATACACACCCTGACCCAAGGGCAACCCACAGCAGAAGACTACACTGTTGATTTTCAAAGATGGTCGGCTGACACTGGCTGGAATGAAGCAGCCCTCAAGTACCAGTACCATCTAGGGCTATCTGAAACCTTGAAAGATGGTCCAGGTTGAGACCCCAGACCTTGGAGGATCTGGCCATTAATCTGGATAGATGGCTGTGGGAACGGTGAACTCACAACCTACTTGGATGATGCCCAGGATTCCGCAGGTCTCCCCTACCAGCACCTTCTGTCACCCCAACTGCAGAAGGGGAGCCTATGCAACTGAAGAAAAGCAATGTTGCTGGCAGGCCAACCTCTGCCTTTACTATGGAGGAATTAAACATTTCCTGCGCAAGTGCCCCATAAGACCCAGTAAGTCTTCTCAACCAAGGCCTATGAACTTTTAGGTATCCGGATCTTCTCCCTCTCATCTTGTTCTTCCTGTTTCCTTACAGGTGATGGAAGCGGAGATCAAGCTCTTGGTGATCGTTGACTCAAGGGCCTGTAGCTGCTTCCTGGATTCCTCTCTGGCTAAAAGACTATGCATACCCCTTCATGATAAAAAACAGAAACTTGAAGTCCATTTGGCTGATGGGTCTTTGCATAGTTCTGGACTTGTCACTCAAGAAACTAGACCCATTATGACAATTACAGATTCCGGCCTCCAGGAATTTATTTGTTTTTATGTACTACATTCCCCTTTGTCCCCTGTTATACTAGGACTTCCTTGACTGCAAGCCCATAACCCCCAGATCCATTGGGGCAAAAAATAAAACTCTTTCTCAGTCTATTGTCTACAGTAGGGGTGAGCTTGGTGTTCGAGTCGAACGCATGCTCGACTTGAACACCGGCTGTTCGCCCGTTCGGCGAAGCCAGAACTCTGTGGGCCGTTCGCGCCAAATTTGTGTGGCCAATCATAGCTCAGGATGTGTAGTACACGCCCCACACTATATAAGGCCGCCAGCGCGGCGGCCTTGTGTAGTGTGTTGGCATCTGCAGGAGTTATTGGGTGTTGTCTGTGTACCTTCAGCGCAGTATACACCTGTATCTACCTATTTAGCATTATTGCTCTTCTGTAATTGAGCTAACAGCCATCTGCAGGAGTTTCTGGGTGTTGTCTGTGTGCCCTGAGTGCAGTATACACCTTTATCCACCTATATAGCTATATTACTCTTCTGTAATTGAGCTATCAGCCATCTGCAGGAGTTTCTGGGTGTTGTCTGTGTGCCCTGAAAGCAGTATACACCTTTATCCACCTATATAGCTATATTGCTCTTCTGTAATTGAGCTATCAGCCATCTGCAGGAGTTTCTGGGTGTTGTCTGTGTGCCCCGAGTGCAGTATACACCTTTATCCACCTATATAGCTTGTGACATTGGGGTGTTTAGCTCAAGTGGTTAGATGCACTTTTTTGTGCAGTGAGTTCACATCAGACAGGCATTTCTAGTTAAGGGCCTGGTAGCCCACGTTTATTAAAGGGAAAACAAAACAGTCCATCCAGGAATCCCACGCAGGGGTTTAACTTCATTCAGCACACATACAAGAAAACATACCAAGCCACCTGGCTCTCTCGTCAGCAGTTCCTCTGCCTGCTCCTAACAGACTTATTGATTCTTTCCAGCTCTCTGGACTCACTGGCTTCCGTAGTCTTCCCGACTCTCAAGGCAGGCCAGCCTTTCCCAGTCCCTGAGCAAAGAATCCCCCTTACACGGGCTACAGTCTCACACAGGGCAGACCACTCTCCAAACACAGGTTTGTCTTCAAACAGCAGCAGCAAGCTGCTCACACTCCACCATCCTCTACTCCCAACAGCCCCTCGTTTTTTATATATATATATATATATATATATATATGTATATATATATATATATATATATATATATATATATATATATATATATATATATATATATATATATATATATATATATATATATATATATAGGTAAAAAAAGTGGTGTTGCGCTCCACATAGAAATTAAATTAATTCAATAAATACCTAGATAGTGATAACAAATAGTGAAAAAATAATCGCATACAGGATCTAAAATACACTCTATGCGATTTGTTTCAGATCAATTATTTCAAATTGTGCAACCTATTTAAAATATATCAATGCCATTTAAACATTATAGAGACCATTATAATGTGACCAGTATAAATATTCCAAATCGAGGTAGTAAAAATATTCCTAGTAAAGTGCAAGTGAAAATAGGTAGTGAAATCACAAATAGTGATAATGAAGATACAAAAAGTATAAAATCCAAAATGTGTCTCAATCCATCAAGTGCATCCAGTAAAACAAATATTAAAAATAAAAAAATATAATAAATGAATAAGTAATAAAGATAAAAAATATAAAAAAGCACAATCCAAAAAACGAAATTCTTAAAGTGTCTCTAGTGATAGAAAAAAAGGCAATCCATATCAAGCCATGCAATAGGTGAGTCCACACTGTGCTATATAATAGACTAGTTTCGTGGATGAAAGCAGGGGATAATTCCACCGGTGATCTCCCAGATGCTCAAAACAGGTGCTCACACACTGAGTGCAGTGGGTACCTTACCTCACTGCTGTCAGTTAAACAGCAATACGTTCCAATGGTTAGGATGTATGTTCTCAGCTGGTTCAGACTCCCCAGGCAATCCCCTCTAGGTACTCAGCCATGGACCATAAATCGCAACCAAAAAAAGAGAAGGGGCTCCAATATTGAAGTAATGCTAGACAGACTTTATTATAAAAAGGACATAGTCCTGGGTACTCACATTTAATAGCACAATTATAAGCGAAAGTTACAGCTAAAAACGAACGAACTCCTCGTTCGTACCCCGGACGTCGCTTGCGGTATCCTCCTCCTAAGCATTATTGCTCTTCTGTAATTGAGCTATCAGCCATCTGCAGGAGTTTCTGGGTGTTGTCTGTGTGCCCCGAGTTCAGTATACACCTTTATCCACCTATATAGCGTGTGACATTGGGGTGTTTAGCTCAAGTGGTTAGATGCATTTTTTTGTGCAGTGAGTTCACATCAGACAGGCATTTCTAGTTGAGGGCCTGGTAGCCCACGTTTATTAAAGGGAAAACAAAACAGTCCATCCAGGAATCCCACACAGGGGTTTAGCTTCATTCAGCACACATACAAGAAAACATACCAAGCCACCTGGCTCTCTCGTCAGCAGTTCCTCTGCCTGCTCCCAACAGACTTATCGATTCTTTCCAGCTCCCTGGACTCACTGGCTTCCGTAGTCTTCCCGACTCTCAAGGCAGGCCAGCCTTTCCCAGTCCCTGAGCAAAGAATCCCCCTTACACGGGCTACAGTCTCACACAGGGCAGACCACTCTCCAAACACAGGTTTGTCTTCAAACAGCAGCAGCAAGCTGCTCACACTCCACCATCCTCCACCCTCTACTCCCAACAGCCCCTCGTTATATATATATATATATATATATATATATATATATATATATATATATATATATATAATATGCAGCTGGGCACACACCCTGCTCGCTATCGTCAAGACCTGGACACAGGGTTGGAGATCCCCTCCCACCCATGACTCTCAGGGATCTCCAAACTACAGAATCCCATCCGGAGCTAGCAAAACCTGGAGAAAACTGACAGAGTAGTTTTCTCCATTTAAACTCTACACTCTGTAGTCCTGCAGTCCGTAGATATGCAAACTCTGTGTCTCTTTTACCTCTAATTTCATAGGGACAGAGCCTCGCTCTGCCACATATCCCCCCCCCCCTTTGTTTCGATCCGGAGGGAGGAACACCAGCACCCATCATCATGGTTTGGATACCTCTGTGCTGGCTGTCAGCCACGTAGGCCCAACTCTTTTTCCGGATGCGCTTCCAGGAACATTCCCCCCTGGATCTTAACAGGTTTCTATATTGTCCTATACTCAGCCTTCCTCTTATTTTGAGGTCCCTGGGCTTATTCACCTTTCTTGGGGGAACTCTGCCTTCCTGCATTCCTTGAGCCCTCTTTCCACTTACAAATACCCATTTTACCCTTCACCATCGGTATTTCAGGTTCAAAACAGTTTCTCTTGTTACCCACGGCAACCAAATCATTGTTTGCAGAATGAACTCTTAACAGATCACAGCTTTCAATATCATCAGTGCTTTCCAACTCAGTGTTTGTTAGAAGAAGACCTGAGGAGGGACTACACCCCACGGGACCATAGCACAGCTCCACCTCACCCGTTGTCCAACATTCCATGGGTACCTGTTCTAACAAACTACCCTGACCCAAGCATAAACCATTTTTTCCAGGTGTAAACATTACAGTGTTACAGCAACCAATATTAACACTTTCTCCCACAGTGTCTCCGGGCACCTTAACTTGTACCTCTGGGCCAGTGACAGAAAGCATCTCTGCTACTGCTGAGTCTATTCTGGGTGGTTCCTTCTCATGAGGCCTAGCGGGTAAGGCAGTATCTGCGCCCTCTACTGACCACTGCTCGCACCTCGGACCACACCAGCCGAGAGGTTTCTGGTCGCCGCATCAGGCGGAGAGACCTCTGATATCTCACACAGTTCTCCCGCGTGCCTTCCATACCAATCAATAACTGGAAGTACGCTCACAGAGAATCTGGAGATCCTGTGCCAAATGGTTAACCATTGGTCCCACCAATTCCACTCTTGGTCAAGGTTTCCCAGCACTGCCTGTACCACCTGGCTCCACCCATTGGTGCTACGCAGCACCACCTGGTCCAACTGCAGTGGAGATACCCAAGTATACAGCAAGTTCATTTTTACCAACTCTAGCATTTCCAGTAAGGTTTCTGTCATCTCTAAACATCCCATGTCTAAACACCAGAACTTTCTAGGGTCTTTTACCCTGTCTAAGACATGGAGGGGCTCATCGACTGCAGGTTAAGAGGGTTAGACATTTGAAGAGACCTCATCCTCCTTGGAGGTACCCATCATCACAGCCTGTTGCTCCTCTAGAGAGCTGTCAGACACATGTCTCACACTTATCCCTTCTGCACCCGTGTTAGTGAGCCGCTGCAGGTCATTACAAGTCACACTATCACTTTCATACTCAACATTATTTAGCTGTGGGGCTGTGAACAACACATCTGCGATGCAAGTGCCCTGAACCGTTTCTTCAGACTGGAAGGCAGCAACCTTTGCAGGGACCAAGACGCCCTCAACCACCGGTGGCTCTGCGATCCCCCTGTCTGGCATAGCAGTTGTGTCCACACCCTTGTTACTTAAGTTAGCCTTACCCAGCATGGCTAGCAATTGTTTGGCCCAGCTGTCCCAGTCCATTGTGGTTCCCTCATGGGCATTCCACAGCGTTGCATCACCTGCTGTAGAAGGCCGCACAGAAACCTGAGATTCATTAGCTACAACTGCACATTCGTCACTTCTATATATAGCATTTTGACACCACACTTTTACCAATGTTGCATTGGGGTGATGCTTCATCACCTAAAGCTTGGTGCAGCACACCATTTTGACCACCTTTTTCTGGTAGCACTACGGACACATCCAGCATTGTACACGCTGAATTAACCCCTTGCCCACTGGGCTACACGTAGGGTTGTGGGGCTGTGCCCACACTCTCTCACTGTGTGGCTCAGTCATAACATTACAGGAAACACATTTTTCAACGTCATTGTAGTAATATGGCTGAACCAGAGTGACTCCATCTTTGTAAGTTCATATGGGATTATGCTTAAACTCTGTATCTGCAGACATAGACAGTTATTCTGTGGACATGCACATAAGGAAATATAGCTTGCATAGGCGGTTTTATTCTGTGCTGTCTAAATAAAGAAATTGTGTCACAATATGTATGAGCCACATATCCCATGACTGTGATTCAGAAGCAGATGACATGAGTAATGATATGTAATGATATGTAATGATATGTAATGATGATGTGTAATGTACGCCTCTGTATTAACCACACCCATGTTCTATGCAATGATTGGCTGATAAGGGTGCATATAAAATGCAGCCCCTACCAGAATAAATTAGACAACTGCTGAACTGTAAATTTGCTGGTCTGTTTTTCTCGTTGTCTCCTAACACTGCAGTGTTAGTTAAAGGATTTTGTGAGTATTGTAATTAGGTTAGTTATACCTCTAGCTGGTCTTTGTCAGGTATATAGAAATACCATTTAATCACAACAAAATGGAGGCACTCGCTGAGATTTTGGAATTTAGGAATTTAGGACTTGGCAGGGTGTGGTCAAGCGTTGAAGCTTTGACAGACACAACCCTGGCCAGATACATTTTAGTTAAGAGAATTGTGAGATGGACCAGGCTTTTAAGAAGTGGCTTATGAGAAGCCTGTGTCCTTGGTGGGACTCTGTTTAAAAACCTTATATTAGGCTCCTTCAGGGATAGGAGAAGGAAAAAAAAGGTAATGGGGCAATTACCAATTACTACCGGAACTTTTGCTCTATCTGGCTTTTCTTGTCTATCACATTTGCATTAAAGTAATAAGATATCTGTTGTGTTGCATGGGATACAGGGCTGTATGGGGTAAGGCAGCCCCTGTTTTCACTGTTATATGATGTCCCAAAAGGGAAAATTAGATTAGAGTGAAGTAAATTTCCCTTGTTATGTTTAGGTATCGTGGAAAGGGTGAGTACTGTTATATGCATGTTCATATAAGTTTGCTAAGGTATTCTTTGAAGAGACAATGGTATAGTATATGAATAATGTGACTTCTCCCCTTTGCTAGTATGATGTTTATGGAGTGATGAGATTGAAGTAAGTGAGTAGGGTGTTAATTAAGAACATCCTACATTTGTTGAGGGTAAAGTAAGTGAAGTAAGAAGGTAAAGGAGAGATTTGAGTTATTTATTATAGGAGGGTGTGCATTTTGCAAGGTTTTTCAATGCATTGTTTTTTATATACAAGCTGGGTTTCAAAGCCATTTTAGAACTGACATAGGAGAAAGAAAAAAAAGTGAAGGAAAATACATTTAAAAAACGGGAAGTTCGGTTTTGAGATTTAAAGGGGGCATTCTATTTGCGTTGAGGAAATGATTTTAAAGGACAGCCGAGATGGGAGGTTTTGGGCAGGTAAGGAAATTAACGCAGAGAGAGTTTTGTTTAAAATAAGGATTTTTAAAGTGTCACAGCTAGTTTCATTTGGATTATCAGATAAAAGGTGTTGTTAAAATGGGATGTTTTAGTGTAGACTTACCCTGTTACCTTGTTTTGTGTCTGTTTGTTGATTATTTGTTTATTGTTGTTTGCTGAAGTTATAATGAGTCAGTACAGGTGGGTTGGTGGGATGTGCAGATCAGTGCAGATCCCTGTTTGGCAACGGGCACGGGAAAAATGGTCAACCAAGGGTAAAAAGAGAGAGAGCTGGTGGGGAGGCTAGAAACTTTGTTGAAAGCACCCCACCTCGTGCAATAAGCAGCCCTGGTGCTGGGGTCTCGTGAGACTTTTGCGGGATTACGGTACCAGAGATTCATAGAGACATCAAGATGTTGGTTTATTGTGCAGTGATTAGATTGCTGCTGGATGCACTGACAGGGGGACATGGTTACTGTTTTGGGGGGTCTGAGTTAGGTAGAGGGAGATTATGAATCTTCCTCCTTCCCCCTCGGATTCCCCCAGATTCCCTCATTGCTCCCTGATTCTCCACCTCTGAGCTGGTGGGTTTGGGGGTGTGAATTCTGACATGGATCTCCGGTGAGGCACTAGGGTCACAGCTTCAAGGACTGACTGTTTCTGTGTTGATCAGTGAGGATTCTCAGAGTGCAGCGATGATGATCGGAGGGAGAACATGTTTAAACACTTCTCCCACGACTGTCTTTGCTTCGTGGACTGTTTGTGGATTGTGGTTAGTGGCAGTCCTTGGGTCGCCCTGTTCGCAATTTCATAAGACGGACACTTGGGTAGAGGGAACTGGTTAATGGAGAGAAATGCTTAATTTTATGTGCACATAAATTTTTGTCTTGTCTTGAAATTCCAATTTAGAGTATAAGATTGTTTTTGTTTTCTGAATTCAGATAAATTGTTGGGTAAGTTGATATATGTCCTATGATCCTGCCAAGACAGAGAGCGTTGCTAAAGTGGGCAGGTGAAGAGGGGAACAAACTTCAACCATACTTTCACCACGGGTTTTGTGGGGAGCATATTTCTATATTTGCATTCCATAGTCAGCGAGTCAGGGACTTGCTGAAGTGGAAAATGAATGTTAAAGAAGGATCTGATACAGAAAAGTTATCTATAAAAGGTACATGTTTATTGTTAAAATGTTGCAACTAGTGTCAGTCTATTCATG
The DNA here is from genome assembly GCF_037356315.1 of Lithobates pipiens. Classification (NCBI taxonomy): domain Eukaryota; kingdom Metazoa; phylum Chordata; class Amphibia; order Anura; family Ranidae; genus Lithobates; species Lithobates pipiens. The sequence continues at coordinate 268,632,945 of NW_027507718.1, read as the reverse complement.
AAATGTGTTGGGTATATATTAAGCCCATATTCACTCCATAGTAAATTGGGAACATTAAAAGGGGAATGTGACATGTCACTGATAAAATTACCAAATGTTTTTTAAAGGAATCTGATCAGATGCAAATTTTTAGAGTCTGACTTTAAGACTATTTTGGGTGTGGTTGCCTATCCTTACATTATTAGAGTTAAAGTGTGTTTTTTTTCTGATAACAGCAAATGTGCTATATTTGTGCAAATTGTTTCGATAGTGTTTAAGCTGTATTAACAATGATTTTGAAATATTGATTTTGACAGGGGTGAGAATATTATAATTAAAAAAATCCAGAATTCGAAAGTAAATAAAAGGGAAGTTGTATATTCCAGGCGCTACGCCAGAGGAATTGTGGTTACTGGTTAGTAAAGAAAAGGAGAAGTGACTCTGTTGTGTAATTCCGGACACTAGAGAGAAAAATATTAAGGTTTGAAGGTGTTATGAATGGAATGACCAGATGAATGTGGGATGAGAGAGAGTTGTTGTATGTGTGTCTGGAATGTGCACAACAAGGTGTCTCATATTGTGTTTAGGCCCATGTTATACTTTCCCTAAAAGTTTGGGGTTAAATTAAATTAAAAGAATTGATAAAGGGATTTTGGTAAAGGAAGGGTGAAAATTTGAAAAAATGTTTGAAGAAGTTACTGAAATTAAATGACTGTAATCAAGATACATTGCTGCGTATATTGAGTCCATGGGTTGCTAAAATGTGATGGGAAGGATTTATTTGAAATAAGCAATCAGAATGACTATTCTGGATATCTACCTTCTGAATTACCAGGGTGTTGGCCATGAAGTGTTGATGATGAAATGTTGTTTATCCATCAATGTTTTCTTTGTTGCTGATGATCAGACATATTTGCAAAGTTGGGAGACTTCTGAGTCAGAATATGTGTTTGTGTAAAATGTTCTTTCCTAAGTCCCTTGGGTCCACTTGGATCCCGGGAATAGAAGAAACTAAAGAGATTTAAGTTTTGTTGAAGTTCTGCTATAATACTGGATTTGGAAAAATGTTCAGTTAAATATATTGAAGCTATATAATGAAAACCCTTGCTGAGAAACATTTTCATTCCTGCATGTTTTACTTATGTTTGAGTCAATTAAGAATATTATTTTTAATATCTCCAATGGTTAAGGCCTGAATTGATCAGGTAAATTCTGTGACTACTCATGTCAGATGCGGAGTATCTGCCCCAGCCAGCCTGCATTCACCCACAGCCCTATTCACATGAATAAATGCGCACCCCAGTCATACCCTACACCCCATCCATACCCTGCCCTATATCTTATCCTAATGAAGTGGTGACTACAGCTTTAACATGGAAATCTTTGTTGTTCAAATACCATAGGAGGTGCTCAGATGACTAAAGGCGGACTCCGGCTGGAAAATGTTCCTGCGAATGATACCTCAAGGGGGAGCCATATGACGCAAACCTGGGGTACAAAATTCCTGTGAGCACCACATGAAAAAGATCCAGATGTGGCAGCTGAAAGTCCCCGGTCTAATGCATCAGTTCCAGTCTGTCTGTGGATATAAAGTTCTGTCCTTACAAAGAGGCAGTGTTTTGGGGTAGAGAATTCATGTCTGTACATATGAGTGATCACAGAATTGAACTAAAAGGTTTTGGAAAAAGTTGAGCAGAATGAGAGCTATAATGTGGACATTTCCTTTTCCTTCCTTTTCTGCAAATCTAATGGACATTCAGAAGCCATCCAAGAGACTTTTCTTTTTGAGTATTTCTTTGGGACTATTTTCATTTGCCCTAAAGGCTATCATGCCCCACCCACTTGTTTCTATGGACTGTCACGCCCCTTCCTCCCTTTTGCATTCCATGGACAATTGCTATGCAGCTGAGATTACATGTTTGTTGTTTCCTATTTTCGCATGCTTAGAAGGTGATCCGGGTGAGGGTCAGGGGGTAATATTGGGATTGTTGTTGTAGTGTGCCCAGTACATGCTTGACCATTTCAGTGTATACTGTTTGAAGGGATGCTGGCATAGGCACTGTATTGTATATGTATTGGTTCACATGTCATCTACCAGCCTCTGTGTTCTAGGGGAAGCCTTAAGGTTATATGTGGCCTACCCGATAAAATCAGTAGTAACACACTCATTGGACATAGAGGGGATGTGCATTCAGAGTCTGCAGGAACTCCACATTGCTTGACACCTTAGATTGCGCTCTACATCACACTTCATGCATGCCTCTTGTCCCCATACTGAGATGGCCAAGCTACTTTCACAGCTTGCTTTTGCGGGATTCTCTGAGGGTGCCCAACAGGTCCTTAAGCAGACAGCCACTGGCCTTGGACAACAACACATACATTTGTTGTGGAAGACCATGCCATCCATGGATTCTGAATGATTCCAGGGGATGGTGTTACTTGGCCTTATTGGTTCTGATAGTGGTTATTCTCAGGGACAGAGAGGAACGTCACTTGCTCAAGGCTAGTGTTCGTCCTGGATGCCCCCTCAAACACCGTTATCCTAGGTCATTGTTTCTGGAAAAGAACATGACCTGGGCATGGTTCCTCTCAGGAGCCTGAGGGGGCATTGACATGAATAAAAAGCAAAATAATTGCTTGGGAGCCCCCTGGGTAACATGGGGGGTTTGGTCTCAATGCTGAATCCTGGATTAGGGATATTGCAATCTGTGTTGTACTGATTTTGCTTATGGTATTACTTTTATATGCCTGCTTCAGGTTTATTATGTGCATGGTTTCCGAGGTACTTGACCTTCCAACCCAGCTGCAGCTAATGGAATATATCTTAACTTTTACTATGTCCACCAGGATGAGTATGTCACAGTGAGAAGAAGAAGTAAGTCATGTTTATGGTTTGTCATGACTTAGAGGGGATTGTAGTAATATGGCTGAACCAGAGTGACTCCATCTTTGTAAGTTCATATGGGATTATGCTTAAACTCTGTATCTGCAGACATAGACAGTTATTCTGTGGACATGCACATAAGGAAATATAGCTTGCATAGGCGGTTTTATTCTGTGCTGTCTAAATAAAGAAATTGTGTCACAATATGTCTGAGCCACATATCCCATGACTGTGATTCAGAAGCAGATGACATGAGTAATGATATGTAATGATGATGTGTAATGTACGCCTCTGTATTAACCACACCCATGTTCTATGCAATGATTGGCTGATAAGGGTGCATATAAAATTCAGCCCCTACCAGAATAAATTAGACAACTGCTGAACTGTAAATTTTCTGGTCTGTTTTTCTCGTTGTCTCCTAACACTGCAGTGTTAGTTAAAGGGTTTCGTGAGTATTGTAATTGCGTTAGTTATACCTCTAGCTGGTCTTTGTTGGGTATATAGAAATACCATTTTAATCACAACAGTCATCATTACCAATAACATCACATTGGCCAACACTATTGTCATGACAATCAATATTCTCATTACATGGAGACATAGCTACTGCTTTTGTGGGTTGTCTGTGAGCCACCACAATCTCTGTGTGACTCCTCACAGCGCCCGTTCTCTGTAAAGGAGCACTCTTACCTACTTGGACAGCTCCATAGCTGACCTGGAAAACTCTCGGCTCCATCACTGTGGGTTTTTTGGAAGTTTCCCTGGGCAACCCTGCAGCAGCTGTCACTAGGGAACATTGTACCAGCACTGTTTTGGTCACCCCTAGCTCAATTTTCCCAGCCATCTGCTGGATCATAGCAGGCACATGCAGAGTCCCCATGTCCTTTTCAGTATTTAGCCCTGCAGCTAGTTGGGCTTTACGCTGCGCCTCTCCATTGCTCTGAGTAGCACACTGCAGCAAGTCTATGTCCATTTGTACTGCTGATCTCCCCACTGGACATACTCCTACTTCCCTGGGTTCAGCATCATAAACTGAAACAGTCTTATCAGTTCCTGCAGCTGGTGTCATATCCTTCACTTGAGTGCGTTGTCTCACAGGTGTGCTGTCTCCATAGGCTGACTCTCCCATGTGGCCATGGAGCAACAGTGCAGCCTTTCTGGACCCACTGACGCCCCCTGTAGGTAACACAAGATCCCGGTTGCTAGGGGTAACTGCAGACTTGCACTCCAAATCTGGTTGGCTATACCTCATGCAGGATTTAGGCTGATGTGCTCTCCTTTCTGGGCTGACCCCTTTCCCTAAGCGGCCATGACACAAAACCTTGCATTTCTCTGGATTTCCAAAACCTAGGTCTTCCGGTGACACTTCTCCCATCCTGGAGCATTGCTGGTGGCCCATGACACGATGGAACTCTCCTCTAAGAAGGATTTCCTCTTTAAACTTGCGGTAGTCATCCTGGTCCCCATCCATCCAATGGTAAACCGACCGGAACTCTATCCGCAATAAGGTTTGCAGCAGTTTTGGCCACCGGTCCCTAGGCCATTTTCCCTTTACAGCAACTTTTTCAAATTTTACAAGGAAGTCCCCCACCTCCTCTCTAGGCAGCATGGGTTGCATCTAGTCAGAGGCCAAGATCCGAGCCCCTGGCACTGCACCCCACTCTTTGTGATTCTGCTTGAACCATTCATTCACTGTCTCACACATCACTGGCCCCTTTTTACTGGCCCTACAAGGTGGAGACATCTTCTCAGGCCACGCTGAGCTCACTTCTTGGCATCTCCTCCATGACTGGCTCTCACTCGTTGCCATGGGATACCACTTCTGAGGATACAGCTGATCACAATCATTAGTAGATGAGTTCCAGAATTCATCAACCTCCCGTCCAGCTTGGTTATTCCATGAACATTCCTGTGACAAGGGGCAATGGGCAACAGCATGTCCCCACCCACTGCAACGCATGCAGCGCAGAGGCCGCCTTGCCTCATGCTGTGGCACCTTTGGGCTCAGGCTGCCAGGGACAACATCCTCTTTCACTTCTTCTTTAACTGGGGGTGACATGATCAATTTACCCAGGGTCACAGTGGTGTCACACTCAGATGAATTCTCTGGTGTGGCTGGGGCATGTGGTGAAATACTCTCTAGCCACAATAGCCGCTCCCTGGCTTTAGCAAGGATTGCTTCCTTTTTTTGCTTTGACCGTCCCATCCTTGCGGTCTTGCACACAGCAGCTTGTAACAGTTCTCAGCAGAGGAAAAAAAAGGATGTTTTATTCTTCCTTCACAGGTACACAACCTGCATGCAACACAGTCCATCAAATAAATCTATGCGCAATGCTGATCACCTGGCTGCCACACACAGCTAGCAGTAGTTCCTGATGCGACTCACCCTGGAGCAAGGACCCCGATTCCACCATCTACATGCCCTCATTCGAGCACCACTTGTGACATTGGGGTGTTTAGCTCAACTGGTTAGATGCATTTTTTTGTTCAGTGAGTCCACATCAGACAGGCATTTCTAGTAAAGGGCCTGGTAGCCCACGTTTATTAAAGGGAAAACAAAACAGTCCATCCAGGAATCCCACGCAGGGGTTTAACTTCATTCAGCACACATAAATGAAAACATACCAAGCCACCTGGCTCTCTCATCAGCAGTTCCTCTGCTTGCTCCCAACAGACTTATCGATTCTTTTCAGCCCCCTGGACTCACTGGCTTCTGTAGTCTTCCCGAATCTCAAGGCAGGCCAGCCTTTCCCAGTCCCTGAGCAAAGAATCCCCCTTACTCGGGCTACAGTCTCCCACAGGGCAGACCACTCTCCAAATACAGTTTTGTCTTAAAACAGCAGCAGCAAGCTGCTCACACTCCACCATCCTCCACCTCTACTCCCAACAGCCCCTCGTTATATGGGCTGTGTTCAGCTGGCCACACACCCTGCTCACTATCCTCAAGACCCGGACACAGGGTTGGAGATCCCGTCCCACCAATGACTCTCAGGGATCTCCAAACTACAGAATCCCATCCGGAGCTAACAAAACCTGGAGAAAACTGACAGAGCAGTTTTCTCTATTTAAACACTACACTCTGTAGTCCTGCAGTCCATAGATATGCAAACTCTGTGTCTCTTTTACCTCTAATTTCATAGGGACAGAGCCTCGCTTTGCCACAAGATATATTGCTCTTCTGTAATTGAGCTGTCAGCCATCTGCAGGAGTTTCTGGGTGTTGTCTGTGTGCCCTGAGTGCAGTATACACCTTTATCCACCTATATAGCTATATTGCTCTTCTGTAATTGAGCTATCAGCCATCTGCAGGAGTTTCTGGGTGTTGTCTGTGTGCCCTGAGTGCAGTATACACCTTTATCCACCTATATAGCTATATTGCTCTTCTGTAATTGAGCTATCAGCCATCTGCAGGAGTTTCTGGGTGTTGTCTGTGTGCCCTGAGTGCAGTATACACCTTTTATCCACCTATATAGCTATATTGCTCTTCTGTAATGGAGCTATCAGCCATCTGCAGGAGTTTCTGGGTGTTGTCTGTGTGCCCTGAGTGCAGTATACACCTTTATCCACCTGTATAGCTATATTGCTCTTCTGTAATTGAGCTATCAGCCATCTGCAGGAGTTTCTGGGTGTTGTCTGTGTGCCTTGAGCGCAGTATACACTTGTATCTACCTATTTTGCTATTCTCTAAAGCCGCGTACACACGGGCGGACTGTCTGGCCTACTTAGTCCGCCGAAACACATTTCAGCGGACAGTCCGCTCGTGTGTGGGCTTCAGCTGACTTTTTCAGCGTGCAGTCTGGCGGACTAAGTATTTCGGAATTTCCGTAATACAGTCCGTCGGACTCGCATTTCGGCGGACAATCCGCCCGTGTGTGTGCCAGTCCACCGTGCTTTATGTCACATGGGTTGGTCACATGGGTTGATGTCACATGGGGACTATGACATCGTAAGGGGCGGGGTCACCATGTGACCAACCCATGTGACATGAAGCCATGTGACACCGCCCCATTGTCCCTATATAAGTGGCCGCGCAGTGCGTCCCTGGCATTCCGGCCGGAGAGATCGTCGAGGCAACATCTCCTGGAGAAGAAGGAGAAGAAGAAGAAGAAGAAGAACGGAAGGCGGCAGCGACGGCGGCGACATAAGACCGGGCCACCGCCTTTAAAAGAGCTATAAGAAGGCGCGGTGGCCCGGCAGAAGAACCGAAGAGGGGGACAAGACCCCCAAAGTCGGGAGAAGAGGCCGGCGGCAAGGAAGAAAGCCGGACTCCTCCGCTAGCAAAAGATCTACAAGAAGATAGCGGAGGAGTCCGGCGAGAAGACCCCCGAAGACGGAAGACCCCCGGAGCTGTGCAATAAAATATTTTAACCCTGTGTTGTGTTTTTTTTGTACTTTTTTCCACAGGTGAATGGGTAGGGGTACATTGTACCCCATACTCATTCACATAGGGTGGGGGGCCGGTATCCGGGGGCCCCCTTATTAAAGGGGGCTCCCGGATTCCGATAAGCCCCCCGCCCGCAGACCCCGACAACCATCGGCCAGGGTTGTCGGGAAGAGGCCCTTGTCCTCATCAACATGGGGACAAGGTGCTTTGGGGTGGGGGGGCCGCGCGGGCCCCCCTTCCCCAAGGCACCCCCCCATGTTGAGGGCACGCGGCCTGGTACAACTCAGGAGGGGGGGGCGCTCGCTCGCCCCACTTTCCTGGCCGGCCGGGTAGCGTGCTCGGACAAGGGTCTGTTGTGGACTTGGGGGGGACCCCCACGCCGATTTTTTTTCGGCGTTGGGGTTCCCCTTTAAGTACATTCCAGGCGGCGGGGTCAGCGACGTCTCCTTCGCGGGCCCCGCCTACCTGGAAACGCGCTCGAAATGAGCGGACTTTCCTCCGCGTGTGTGGGCGAGTCCGTTCATTTCAAAAGTAGGGCAGATAGTATGGCGGACTTGGTACGCCGTATTAGTCCGCTCAAAAAGTGCCGTGTGTGGGCAAGTCCGTTCATTCGTAAGTATGACGGACTGTCCGTCGGATTGTCTGACGGACTAAGTTGGCCAGGCAGTCCGCCCCGTGTGTACACGGCTTAATTGAGCCATCTGTCATCTGCAGGAGTTAGTTGGTGTTGTGTGCCTTCAGCACAGCCCAGTATACACCGGTATCTACCCTTTAATTCATGTTGTTCTATAATAAAGGCATCTGCAGGAGTTAGAGAGTGTTGTGTGTCTCCAGCACAGCACAGTAAACACCAGTATCTACCCTATAATTCCTGTTGTTCTATAATAAAGGCATCTGCAGGAGTTAGTGGGTGTTGTGTGCCTCCAGCACAGCACAATATACACCTGTATCTACCCTTTATTGCTGGTGTTCTATAATAAAGGCATCTGCAGGAGTTAGTGGGTGGTGTGTGCCTCCAGCACAATATACACTACTCAATTGCTGGTTTTCCCATCTCCCTTCAGGCCATTACCATGTGAAAGAATATTATTTATGTCCATATTCTTATATCTCAGAGGCATTTCCGAATCAATAGCATTGATAGTCAAACTGACTTAAAAGAAAGTGTGAGTTTATTTGTCACACAGTTGGCATCATAAATACAATGTAAAAAGTATAATAGTTCAGTTCAGTGTAGGTAAAAATATATGAAATAGAATAGTTATAAAGCTGTAATAAGCTCATGAAAACATGTGTGTTTCAATGGTTGCTGCCTTCTGTTCATACTATCTTGTGTGTCCTCCAAGAAGAAACAGGAAATGACGTTCTCAGACTTCTGACAGAATTCAGCTGTCCCATGTCATCAGTCTCTGTGTGAATATGTCAGTATCATCTCTCCAGTGGGTGTGGGTGTGTGAGTATGAGTGTAAGTGTCAGTGAGTGTCCTCCTTCAATCTGGAAACGTTGGCTTATATGTTACATGTGAACGTAATAACCTCACAAACTTAGAACCTTGTATGGCACACATTCATTTCTGCTAACTTCAACAATGTGCGATCCAAAAGTAGATACTAACTCAGAGAGTCATATGGAGCTTGATTGACAAGCTCACATGTAACACTCCATACTTGACATAATGTGCCGTTCATGTAATGTCATATAACCATACATTTACATAATATGAACACATATTGGCAACTTTACATTAAGTAACTATATACTAATATGTATTAACATAACTGAGACTACTCTAAACTTATTTTAACAAGATATAATCCACAATGTATCATTGCTTTAGCTACGTAGACACATGTCTATTTTTGTCTTCTCATGACATTCTGTACCAAGATACCATATATGTCATACTCAAATTGGCTACATCAAAAACCTATTACTAACTCAGCTTTAGTTGAGGATATGTTTCACTGAACACTTGATCAAGGTCATTCACACATACTATTTATTATGATTAATCATAAAACCAAATATGTTTTGCAAGCTTGCCATAAATATATTATAATATATTGCCAAATTATGAATTTGGAATATTATTCTAACAATCCCCCCTGAATTATGATTAATCATATCAAATTGATTTAATACATTCATAACATCATTTATGTCACACGTACACATCCTTGTATCAAATGATCGGACACAATATTCCTCAGAACTGAAGCAGCTAGAAATAACTCTCATTCTAAATGCTATTCTCTTTACTCTTAATTCCTCTTAGATCTATCTATTTAAAATCTTAAAATAATGATATAGTTTTGTTTTTTTAAAGTATAACATATTGATGACTCATATCAATAATTATTATTAATAATAATAATAATAATTATTATTATTATTAAAATAAATGATGCAATAATATATTTCCATATTTGTGCTAAAATAATATTTTAGCTCTTTGGGAATATACTTTACACTTTAAAACTTGTCATAACTTTCCATAATTCTATTAAGAGTGATATGTTTCCTAAATTATGAACAAAATATGTTCTACTAACTAGAATGATTGTGCAGCTGTAACCTAAAAATATTCAATATATGAATAAGGAAAAATAAATAAAAATAATAATGATAATCCTAACTTAATATGAACATTAATATCAGTATAATTGGATTATCAAAAAAATATATATGTGGATAAATGTTTCAGTCCTAAATCGTTTATCTATAGTAGATAGATAAAGTTTCTTCTGATTCATTTTTTTCTTCATGAAATGTCTTTAAAATTTCTTCTTCAAGTTCTGTTAGGTTAGAAAAACCTTGTTGAATAAGATAAATCAGTCATAAATATGAAGTATAAATCTTTTGTCAAATATTCTTTCCGAGAGGATTTCTTCTTTAACTTTAAATTTCCTGATATTCTCTTTACTCTTCATAGGAGCTTGTTATCTTTCATATTTATTTGATTTTAGATGCCATATCGTATTTAGAAGATTTTCTCGTCTTCAACCGTCTGATACTGGACTGTTGACCACATCTGATGCAACACAAATGCCTCTTGGTTGATAGGTTCTGAACTGTCTTTCTCAAGACTTAAATATTCGCAAGACTGCGCTAATTTCTCCCCCCTCAGCAAGGATCGAGATTTTCCTAAAAATTGAGAAATGACGGAACTGTCTGGCTCGCCACTGTAAGAATATTATTAATATCTATATTCTTATATCTCAGAGGCGTTTCCGAATCAATAGCATTGATAGTCAAACTGACTTAAAAGAAAGTGTGAGTTTATTTGTCACACAGTTGGCATCATAAATACAATGTAAAAAGTATAATAGTTCAGTTCAGTGTAGGTAAAAATATATGAAATAGAATAGTTATAAAGCTGTAATAAGCTTATGAAAACATGTGTGTTTCAATGGTTGCTGCCTTCTGTTCATACTACCTTGTGTGTCCTCCAAGAAGAAACAGGAAATTACGTTCTTAGACTTCTGGCAGAATTCAGCTGTCCCAAGTCATCAGTCTCTGTGTGAATATGTCAGTATCATCTCTCCAGTGGGTGTGTGTGTGTGAGTATGAGTGTAAGTGTCAGTGAGTGTCCTCCTTCAATCTGGAAACGTTGGCTTATATGTTACATGTGAACGTCATAACCTCACAAACTTAGAATCTTGTATGGCACACATTAATTTCTGTTAACTTCAACAATGTACGATCCAAAAGTAGATACTAACTCAGAGAGTCATATGGAGCTTGATTGACAAGCTCACATGTAACACTCCATACTTGACATAATGTGCCGTTCATGTAATGTCATATAACCATACATTTACATAATATGAACACATATTAGCAACTTTACATTAAGTAACTATATACTAATATGTATTAACATGACTGAGACTACTCTAAAAAATTTTTAACAAGATATAATCCACAATGTATCATTGCTTTAGCTACATACACACATGTCTATTTTTGTCTTCTCATGACATTCTGTACCAAGATACCATATATGTCATGCTCAAATTGGCTACATCAGAAACTTATTACTAACTCAGCTTTAGATGAGGATATGTTTCACTGAACACTTGATCAAGGTCATTCACACATACTATTTATTATGATTAATCATAAAACCAAATATGTTTTGCATGCTTGCCATAAATATATAATATAATACCTATAAGTGCCGAATTATGAATTTGGAATAATATTCTAACACCATGTCTGGAAGGCCAACAAGAAGAGGCAGACAGGCACGAGCCAATAAAAGAGGGCAAGCAGGCTCTTTGTCTAGAGACAACAGTGCTGGTCGTGGACGCGGTGCATCGTCATCAGCACGTGGCCATGGGACACGCTTGTCCTTATTTTCGGCAGCTAGACGCGTTGAGCCGCATCATGCCGAAGACTTGGTAGAGTGGATGACCAAGCCCTCTTCATCCTTCTCATCCTCTCTCACCCAGGCTCAGGGTACTAGCAAAGTAGCTGTGAACGCATCCTCTTCCCTCTTCTCAACGTCATCATCAGTGACTCCTTCCCTAGACCCACCACGTCCTCCTGAGGTGTCCCCTGAACTCTTTGAGCATGTTGGGTACATGCTCCAGGAGGATGCCCAGTGTTTTGTAGGCTCTGATGATGATACTCAGCTAGAGGAAGGCAGTAGCGTGAGCACAGAGAGAGGGGATGCTCAAGAAGGCCAGCAATCTAGCAGTCATGTTCCACAAGCTGCAGCATACTGCCAGGTTTGCTCCAGTGATGAAGAGGTAGGGGATGATGAGGGCACTGACTCCATGTGGGTGCCTGGTAGGAGAGATGAGGAGGATGAGGAGGAGGAGGCACATCTCCAACGAGGCAGAATGCCCTCCGGGGGCCAGCTTAGGGGCAGCACACCGACAGAATCACACCGCAGAGCTCCGCCTGTGCAGGGCGCTGCCTCTGCGCGTTATTCTAAAAGTTCTTTGTTGTGGGCCTTTTTTGAGACGAGTGCATCAGATCGCACCGCTGCTATTTGCAACATATGTCTCAAGCGTATCTCTCGTAGCCAAAACATCAGCCGTTTGGGCACCACATGCTTGACCAGACATTTGTTGACCTGCCATGCAGCTCGTTGGCAAGCTTACCTCAAAGACCCACACCAAAGAATAAAGGGGACCTCTCCTTGCTTCTCATCAGCTGGGATCTCCAACCCCACTAGACCTTCAATCCTCTCTGAAACCTGCTCTGAGAGGAATGAAGGTGTAGAATTAGGTGTGTCACAGCCAAGTGCTTGCGAACACTCTGCTAGCAATACAGCCACATCCAATTGTAGCAGGCAAATTTTCTTGCCCCAGCTGCTGGACCATAGAAAGAAGTTCACTCCCAGCCATCCACATGCCCAGCGCTTGAATGCTAGCTTGGCTAAATTGCTAGCACTTCAACTGCTACCTTTTCAGTTGGTAGACTCCGCCCCCTTCCATGAGTTTGTGCAATGTGCGGTTCCTCAGTGGCAGGCCCCCAAACGCCACTTCTTCTCACAGAAGGCGATTCCGGCTCTCTACCGGCATGTGAAAGGCAATGTCCTTGCCTCGCTGGACAGGGCGGTTAGCGGTAAGGTGCATATTACCGCTGACTCATGGTCCAGCAGGAATGGACAGGGACGTTACCTGTCTTTCATGGCCCATTGGGTCACTCTTCTGGCAGCTGGGAAGGATGCAGGATAAGGTGCAGTAGTGTTGGAGGTTGTTCCGCCACCACGCCTCCAAAATGCTACTACAGGTTGTGACACACCTCTCTCCTCCACCCCCTCCTCTTCTTCTTCCCCCATGGCCTCTTCCAGTGCTCTGTCCTTGGAACCAGAGGTGCTCCGTAGGCCTTCAAGGGGCTACGCAAGTACGCAGGCAAAACAATGCCATGCCGTGCTTGCGCTGGTTTGTTTGGGGGGCAGGAGCCACACTGGGGCAGACATTTTGTCAGCTCTGCAGGGGCAGGCCGAGAGATGGTTGACGCCACGCCAGCTTAAGCCAGGATTGGTGGTTTGCAACAATGGCACCAACCTTCTCTCCGCCCTCCGACAGGGACAACTGACCCATGTGCCCTGTGTGGCTCACGTCCTTAACCTGGTGGTGCAGCGGTTCTTGGGCAGGTACCCTGGCTTACAGGAAGTCCTGAAGCAGGCCAGGAAAGTCTGTGTGCATTTCCGCCGATCATTTAATGCCTGTGTTAGGCTGACTGAGCTCCAAAAGGAGTTGAACCGCCTTTTATGTGACATGCCCACCAGGTGGAACTCAACGTTGGCCATGCTGCAGCAGCTGCACACCCAGCAGAGGGCCATCAATGAGTACCTGTGCAACTACGGCACCAGGACAGGGTCAGGGGAGCTTGGTTTTTTCTCACCACGCCAGTGGGGCATGATCAGGAATGCATGCACTGTACTGTCACTGTTTGGGGAGGCCACAAGGATGGTGAGCAGTGACAGTGCATGCATCAGTGACACTGTACCTCTTGTCCACCTGTTGGAGCATACGCTGCCTGGAATAATGGACAGGGCACTTGAGGCAGAACTAAGGCAGGAAGAGGAGGACTTCCTTGCCTCTCAAGGCCTCCTTTATCCAGACAGTGTTCCTGCTGTCCCACCCATCACACAGGAAGAGGACAAGGAGGAGGATGATTGTGTCAGCATGGAGGTGGAGGCTGGCACTCAGTATCAGTAGCAGCACTCTTGTAGGGATGATTTACAGTCCCAAGAAACCCGTGGACTTGTACGTGGCTGGGAGGAGGTAGCTGCGGATCATGTTGTCCTTAGTGACCCAGAGGACTCCGGACCGAATGCCTCAGCTAACCTACGCTGCATGGCCTCCCTGATCCTGCAAAGCCTGCGGGGTAAGGTTTCCGACCTTATCTTGCCATCACAGAGGGAGCAGAGGATGAGACATCTCCGGGAGGCCTTGCAGAAAGGTCTGTGCAACGCTTTCCCAGAGACTGGGAGGTTACAAACTCCTGGTCCTGTACAACGTGTTGCTGAGGCATCGGTCAGAAGGAGCAGTGGAGAAGGTGGCCGTCTGACCGATACGTTCAGACAGTTTTTTTGTCCGCAGCCCCAAGGTATGATCGGTTCCAGCAACCATCGCCAGCATCTGATTTACATGGTGCAGGAATACCTAGTGACTGTCCTGTTATGTTGACTGTCTATCCTCTTCCTCCTCCGCTGATATCTTGGAAGAACATTTTTGGTTCTGGGTGATGCCACCAGCCCAATTTTTCAGCCGCTGTTTAACAGGGGCGTGTAATTACAATTTTTGATGCAATGCTTTGCAGCAGGGCTCATTCCTGCACTACAACTAGAGTCTATGGGAGAGGTTGCAGTGTTGTGGCACCAGCACCAGTGCCACCAGCCCAATTTTTCAGCCCCTGTTTAACAGGGGTGTGTAATTACAATTTTTGATGCAATGCTTTGCAGCAGAGCTCATTCCTGCACTACAACTAGAGTATATGGGAGAGGTTGCAGTGTATAGGCCCAATTTTTCAGCCCCTGTTTAACAGGGGCATATAATTAACATTTTTGATGCAATGCTTTGCAGCAGGGCTCATTCCTTCACTACAACTAGAGTATATGGGAGAGGTTGCAGTGTCGTGGCACCAGTGCCTAAGGCCCAATTTTTCAGCCCCTGTTTAACAGGGGCGTTTAATTACAATTTTTGATGCAATGCTTTGCAGCAGGGCTCATTCCTGCACTACCACTAAAGTATATGGGAGAGGTTGCAGTGTATAGGCCCAATTTTACAGCCCCTGTTTAACAGGGGCATGTAATACTGTTTAACAGGGGCATGTAATACAATTTTTGATGCAATGCTTTGCAGCAGGGCTCATTCCTGCACTCCAACTAGAGTATATGGGAGAGGTATCAGTGTAGTGGCACCAGCAAGCAGTGCCTAAGGCCCAATTTTTCAGCACCTGTTTAACAGGGGCATGTAATTACAATTCTTGATATAATATTTCACAGCAGGGCCTGTTCCTGTGCCCACCGAGAGTAACTGTGAGGACTTATAGTGTTGTGGCACCAGCACCACAACCACCAAAGGCCTAATTTTTCTACCACTGTTCAACAATGGCATGTAATTACAATTCTTGATATAATCGTTCACAGCAGGGCGCTCCAGCACCCACCAAGAGTCACTTTGAGGGCTTACAATGTTGTGGCAACACCAAGACCTTGTTCTGCCATTTCTGCAGAGCATACTTTCCTACTTTCAAACATCCAACTTACAAACGTCTCCTACTTGCAAACGGAAGGAGACAACAGGAAGTGAGATGAAAAAATACGGACGGCAAAACAAATTATACAGGGGTGATAACCCTTCCCTATGTTTTCCAAAAAGCTTAAAAATAGATTTTTGACTGGAGCTACACTTTAAAAATTTACCAGTTCAAAATTACAAACAGATTCTACTTAACACAACAAACCTACACAGTCCCTGTCTTGTTTGCACCGCCTGTATACTGCTGTTCTGAGTATATAGGGCCTGGGGGCCCCACGTCTTTCCTTTTTTTAATATGGGTACGGGGTTCCCCTTAATATCCGTACAAGACCCAAAGGGGCTGGTAATGGGTGGGGGGTGGCTATCCATGCCATTTTCCTCAATGATTTTCATCCATATTGCCAGAACCAGATATTACATTAAAATCGCAAGCAGTTTTAAGCGCCTTTTTTCCGTTAAATGTCATTTTGTGCAGGGACTGTTCTAAACACGGGAAACACGTGCCACTTCACAGGCATACTATAGACACCCCCCAGGCACGATATTTAAAGGAATATTTCACTTTTTTTTCACTTTAATCGTCATTAAAATCAGTGCTCCCAAAAAAACGGCCATTTTTAAAAACATTTTAGGCATTGACCCATGTCCCCAAACCCTTTTTAGGACAATATCTTGCATATTAGCCATTAAAATTATCACTTTTTATTTCGACCGTTCGAGTCCCATAGACTTCAATGGGGTTCTTAAAGCGGAGGTCCACCCTAAAATGGACCTCCGCTCATCTGATCCCTCCCCCCCTCCGGCGCCACAATCGGCACCTTTCAGGGGGGAGGGGGGTGCAGTTACCTGGATAATCCAGGTAACTGCACCCACTTCCGGGCTAGCTGTCTGCGGAACGAGCGTAGGTTACGCCCCCGTTCCGCAATGCCCCGCCCCCTTCAGCAAGTGCCCCGCTGCCTGCTGGGAAACACACAGCTCCCAGAGGCAGCGGGGACCGTCCGGATTGCGCCGCGCGGCTCGCGCATGCGCAGTAGGGAACCGGGAAATGAAGCCGAAAGGCTCCATTTCCTGATTCCCATACCCAAGATGGCGGCGGGACCCGGCAGCCGAGCGAGCGATCGGCTTCGGGTGCCGACATCGCGGGCGCGCTGGACAGGTAAGTGTCACTATTTAAAAGTCAGCAGCTGCAGTATTTGTAGCTGCTGGCTTTTAAAAAAAAAAAAAAAAAACGCGGAGTCCCGGTGGACTCCCGCTTTAAGTTCACACAAATTTTCGTCCGTTCGAAAGTTCTAGTGCAAACCGAACCGGGGGTGTTTGGCTCATCCCTAGTCTACAGCATTGCTTTGTTCCTAGTTCTAGCAGTCCGGCTAACTGTGTTACCATCTAAACCACATCCAGCTTACATCAAAATGTCCCAGCAGCCTATCAAGAATTCTTGGATGTTTTTGACAAGAAAAAGGCTGATGTTCTTCCACCTCATCGGCCCTACGATTGTCCCATAGAATTATTCCCCAGAACAGAAATTCAGTTTGGACAAATGTTCCTGTTTTCTGAAGTCTAATTGTGGGCCCTCCGAATATATATCAATAAAAATCTGGAAAAAGGGTTCATCCATCTCTCTTCCTCTCCCGCTGGGGCTTGCATCTTTTTCATTGAAAAGAAGGATGGTTCACTGAGACCTTACATAGACTATAGGGAGCTTAACATGGTCACCATAAAGAACTGGTATCCGCTCCCCCTCATTCCTAAACGGTTCCAAAGATTTTGAACCCGGCAGGTCTTCACCAAATTAGATCTGCAGGGAGCCTATAATCTTGATTGAATACGTCAGAGAGACGAGTGGAAGACAGCATTTAGAACCCAAATTGAACACTTTGAATATCTCGCTATGCTGTTCGGCCTGTGCAATGCCCCAGCTACATTTCAATACTTAGTAAACTATATCTTCCGAGAATTCCTGGACAACTTTGTTATTGTTTATCTTGAAGACATTCTCATTTTTACTGCCACTTTAGAGCTCCATCGTACCCATGTAAAAAGGGTATTGTCTACTCTGAGGGAGCATGCACTATACGTTAAAGCTGAGAAATGCGATTATTCAGATTTGGGACTTATCTCTACTGATGGGATTGTCATTTATCCCCAGAAAATAAAGGCAATCTTAGAATGGTCAGCTCCTTCGGACAAGAAAAGCATCCAGTGATTCATTGGCTTTGCTCATTTTCATCGCAAATTTGTGAAGGGCTTTTCTGCAATTATCTCACCCATCACCCAGTTGACTCGCCAACAGGCGTGATTACAATGATCCCAAGAGGCTCAAACAGCTTTTGACAAACTTAAGAAGCTGTTTATCTCTGTACCAGTTCTACAGCACCCAGACCCGGCCCTGCCTCACTTGCTAGAAGTTGATGCCTCAGAGATAGCCATAGGTGCAATTTTATCCCAGCATCCATGATCTAAAGCCCTGCTGCATCCTATAGCTTTTGTCTCTCAAAAGATGAGTTCACCAGAGAGGAATTATGACGTGGGTGACAGTGAGTTGCTGACTATTAACTTTGCTCTGGAGGAATGGAGATACTTACTGGAGGGGATCGCACACCCAATTTAAATTTTTTACGGACCACAAGAAGTTAGAGTATCTCAGAACAACTAAAAGGCTAAGACCCAGACAAACCCATTGGGCACTGTTCTTCTCCAAATAAAATTTCCATATGTCTTACCGACCAGGCTCCAAGAATGGGAAAGAGGACACACTTTTCCAGATGTTCCCTGATACCCCTGAAATAACGGAACCTGGTCCCATCCTGTCTGCAAATTTTTTTTACTGATCTTGCTTGACTTGAGAACTACAATTAGACAGACATCTACCCACTGTACAGAGCCAGAGGTGTCTTCTCTAAGAAACCATGAAGGTCTGCTTTGGTACCAAGATACCATTTTTGTCCCACAGCAAGTCAGACTTCATGTCTTGAGGACTTTTCATGATCATAAACTTACTGGACATTTCAGAATACGAAAAAACTCTGAATTAGTCCGAAGCTCTTTTTGGTGGCCCAATCTGAGTCAAGACTGCAGGAAGTATGTAAACTCTTGTACTATCTGCCAACGGAACAAAAGGTCCAATACCAAATCTTGGGGTCTATTAAGACCATTGCCCATTCCGGAACAGCCATGGAGAAAGATTTATATGAACTTTATTGTAGACTTACCACTCTCAGAAAGGTTCACTACCATTTTAGTAGAAGTTGACCACCTCTCTAAAATGGGCCACTTCATGCCCATGATGGGCACATCCTCTGCGGTAGATACCGCCAACATATTTATTAAGGAATTCATCAGGCTGCATGGATTACCAGACAATATTGTGTCAGACAGATTTACTTCTGGGTTTTGGAGAGATCTTTGTAAATCCTTATCCATTGAGGTATGTCTATCATCTGCCTATCACTCTCCAAACCATACTTTGGAGCAATATCTGCGGTGTTTCTGTACCTGCTCTCAAGATGACTGGGTCTCTCCCTGCATAACTCCCTGCATGCTGCCACTAACCATCTCCATTCTGGGCTAATTATGGGTTTCATCCCTCTTTCCCACCTAATACCAGAGGCATCGGTCCCTGCAGTCCAGGATCAGGTACATTTTATTCCATCTAACTACCAGCTACTTCAGGAGGCAATGCAGGAGGCTCAAGCTACAAGAAATTCTATGACAAAGGAAAAAGAGGAAGTTCTGCTTTTCAGGTAGGAGAAAAGGTGTGGTTATTGGCTGTTAATCTTAAACTCTCTTGTCCTTTTTGGAAGCTTGGAACAAAATGTATTGGCCCTTTTGAAGTCAAGAGGATAAATAATTCAGTAGCCTTTGAACTGGCATTACCAGACTCCTATAGAATCCACCTGGTATTCCACATTTCTCTTCTCAAACCAGTGGTTCCCAGCCCCTTTCCTGGAAGGGAAGAATTGACACCACCACCTCCAGTGTTGGTGGAAGGCGAAGCAGAATTTGAAGTGGAAGCCATCATGGTTTGCAGAAAGAGAGGTACACAAGTCCATTACCTAATTAAATGAAAGGGTTACACCCCCCCCCCCGAAGATAATTCTTGGGAGCCTTCTTGCAATATACATGCTCCAAGAGTGTTACAAGTCTTTAACAGGAGACACCCGGAGAAAGTGCCCCATTTGGGCATCCTGGGGTCTGCCCCTCAGGGGGAGGCACCATCAGGGAAATGGTCGTGGAAGTATTGGCAATCTTGCCAGTAGAAGATATGGGCACCATAGGCGCATAATGTAACAGATGGATCCCCCTGTTGGCCTATAAAAGACTGCCTCAGTTTGACCCAAGTTGCTGGATTTTCATCAGCTTCCTGTATTCCTGAACCTCTGTGTTATTCCTTGGATCTCCTGTTCTTGATCTGGCTCGTTCCAAACCTGTTGACGTTCTCTCCTGACTCATCCCCTGGCTTGCTCCTTGACCTTCCTTCTGCTGATTATCCGTGCATGACCCACGGCTTGCTTTATGGACTTTACCTCTGCCTGATTACCTGTGTATGACACCGGCTTGCTATATGGACTTTGCCACTGCCAGATTACCTGTGAATGACCCCGGCTTGCTATATGGACTTGCTCCTGCTTGATTACCAGTTTATAACCTCAGCTTACTTAACAGATTTGATCTTGCTTCTTGCCATCATGTGTTTGACCCTCAGCTGGGTGCCCACTGGCCATCCTGTGTTTGACCCTCAGCCGTGTGTCCACTGCTGTCCTCTAAAGCACAGTTTATTCTAAGCACAACCGTGAGTTCCTGACTGCCTGTGCACCACCACGCCCTGGCAGTCCTCACAAGATGATGCTTTTCTGCACCTATCCAGATCCTGCCAGCAACCCATGCATCTTCGGGCTCTATACCTTTTGTGGCACTTTCAGAGTTATACCGCACCTAGCCGCAAGAGGAGCCCCTCTCTGCATATTGGCTTCAGATCAGGTACATGACAGCGGGATATGCCTATTTCCTATGGTATAGGAGATATTTCTCCTCCCTTTCCTTGGTTTGACATGCAATTAATTATCTGCTCACTGCCCTGGTCATGTGTATTTATAAGGCGCAATGTCAGACGCAAACAACAATCTTGACAACGTCATTGATGATAAAACATGTAGGGAGGAGCTAGGACGTGTGATGACATCGCGTATCGGGACGTGGCAGCCATTTGGTTGGTTGGAGACGACTTTCAGATTTAAGTCAATGCCTACAATTTTCCTGTAACATGTGAGTGCAATATTTTGCAACTTTTGATAAATATTTTTTGGAACATACTGCATACTGGATGCGAGTAACCGATTAGCCTGGGGCAGTGGATATATCCAGTAAGAGTACTAAGAGATATCCCTCTAATGCCGCGTACACACGGGCGGACTGTATGGCGTACTTAGTCCGTCGAAACATATTTCAGCGGACAGTCCGCTCGTGTGTGGGCTTCAGCTGACTTTTTCAGCGTGCAGTCTGGCGTACTAAGTATTTTGGATTTTTCGAAATTCTGTCCGTCGTACTTTGGTTTCAGCGGACAATCCGCTCGTCAGTAGGCTAGTTCGACGGACTAAGAATGGCGCATGCTCAGAAAGGATTTACACGGCGGAAGGGTGCTTTGCTGTGTATTGGACTTCCTATTTCTAGTCCCGTCGTACGTGCTGTACACGTCATCGCGCAAGCTTTCGACGGACTGTTTGTGCATCCGTGTGTGGTCAAGTCCGTTCAGTCGAAAGTATGACGGACTGTCCGTCGGATTGTATGACGGACTAAGTACGCCATACAGTCCGCTCGTGTGTACGCGGCATAAGACACCCCTCCAGCTGACTGTTTTGAACAGGCCTGATTGACCTCTGTAATGTGGATCCATGCATAGAGGTAATTGGCAGTATGAACGGGTGTTGGTGGAGGCTTCAGCCCCGGAAGAATTTACCCCCTTCCTGACCAGAGCACTTTTTGCAATTCAGCACTGCGTTGCTTTAACTGACAATTGCACGGTTGTGCGACGTGGCTCCCAAACAAAATTGACGTCCTTTTTTTTCCTACAAATAGAGCTTTCTTTTGGTGATATTTGATCACCTCTGCGGTTTTTATTTTGTGAACAAAAGAATAACGACAATTTTGAAAAAATTGCATTATTTTTTACTTTTTTCTATAATAAATATCCCCAAAAAATATATTTCCTCAGTTTAGACCAATAAGTATACTTCTACATATTTTTGGTAAAAAAAATAGCAATAAGCATTTATTGATTGGTTTGCGCAAAAGTTATAGCATCTATAAAACAGGGGATAACAGGGGATAGTTTATGGCATTTTTATTGATAATTTCTTTTTTTTTACTAGTAATGGCAGCGATTTTTATCGTGACTGTGACATTATGGCGTGACATATACATCAGACAATTTTGACACATTTTTGGGACCACTGGCATTAATACAGCGATCAATGCAAAAAAATTGATTACTGTAAAAATGTCACTGGCAGTGAAGGGGTTAACAAATAGGTGGCGCTGTAGGGGAACATCGAGTTTACGTGACCTGCGATCATGGTCACTGAGCTCCCAGCCCACTCACTCCCGCCAACTGCCTCTTAAAGGACAACATTCAGGTACGTTAATTTGCCTGTACGTGCCCTTCTGCCACAGTATATCTGTGTATATCCTTTTATTTGTTTGCTTTGCTTAAGGTGATACTAAATTCTTGGTTTTATTTTTGTTATAAATGACAAACATACTTACCTGCTCTGTACAGTAGTTTTGCTCAGAGAAGCCCAGGTCCTTCGCGTCCCCCTTCTGGCACCTCTCTCCTGTTGAGTGCCCCCACATCAAGCAGCTTGCTATGGGGGCACTTGAGCCGCATCTTTCCCCTCATTAGCTCATCGACTTTGATTGACAGCAGCGGGAGCTAATGGTGCTTTGCTGCTGTCTCAGCCAATGAGGAGGGAGAGTACTGGGCTCCTGCCAGTGGGATAACTAGAACCTAGAACCTTCAGGGCCCCGATGTAGGAAACCTTGGAGCTCCCCCCCCCGACTTCCGGACAGGGCTCTTTTCTCCGAGCCCGATGGTGGAAAACCAGGGCCCAATTACAGCCACATGCCCATCAAACGCCACCACTGTACCATCAAATGTCACCACTGTGCCCATCAAACTCTGCCGCTGTGCCATCAAACTCTGCCACTGTGCCCATCAAACTCTGTCGCTGTGCCCATCAAATGCCACCGCTGTGCCCATCAAATGCTGCCAGTGTACCCATCAAATGCTGCCAGTGTACCCATCAAATGCTGCCACTGTGCCCATCAAATGCCACCACTGTGCACATCAAATGCTGTTGGTGTGAATCCCCACCACCCACTCGCTGTCTGTCTGCCACTTACCCTGTCTTGGTGGGGCAGTGGGTAACGGCCATGAGCGGGGTCCTCCATGCATCTTCTGCCATCCTCATCTCCCATCCTCTCTTCCTGATAGGCGTCCAATAGCTGCGCCTATTGTTTCAGACAATCAGGTGATGGGTAAGAGACCCGCACACCTGATTGGCAACAAGGGGCCCGGTCGTCATGGCGATCTTGGCAACCCCTATAATTCCGCCACTGGCTCCTGCTTCTGGCACCACTGATTGTTTCTTTTTAACACAGCAACAATCTCCTGAAAACACTTCAGAGACCCACAATTCAGTAAATTTCCTGGTTTCTGGCTTCACTATCTGGTACCTCCTGCCTACCCCTACAGGAGTCAGTGGATTAAACCAATGCATGTAGTGGGGTTCATGCATCTATCACTACTGGAAGTGTCAGCTTCTGAACTACGAATTTCCATTTAACACAGCAATAATCAAAGTCACTTTAACACAACTGTTAACTATGAAAAATGTGTCTAATAAAATATATATAGTGATCATTTTGTATTGTCGTGATTATTATGTAAAAAATACATGAAAATTATGGTTGAGTGTATTTAGTATTATAATATCAGTGTGGCTTAATAAAGTGCATTCTCATGCTGAATACGGGATGTAGCATGCCAAATATCCCACAGTTACCAGCATTTTCTGGTTGTTTAATTAATGCGTTGCCAAAAAAGCTTCAGTTGAATTACTAATTTTGTAAAAGAATATGCAACAATATAGGGTTTATCAACTTGGCAGTAAATGATAACTGTAATAATGCCAGAGCAATTATTTGCTCTCTCATAAATGAACAAAGTAAATTGAAGGAACCACTCCTTCTTCTGTGCTCATTTCAGAAAAACAAATTCTCTGTACTACTTTATAGTAAAGTGTATTAGACAAACAAGTCTACACATGTAAAATATATGTGTACAGTGTATACAATTTATACTGTAGCGCTTACCCCCGAAGGGGCCGTTGGAAATAAACACGTTCTCCCAAAGTAGTACAGAGGATGCCAGCCACACAAGCACAAACCCAAGCACACAAACAATTCAGGCTCATTCTGGGAAATGTCTATTTTGATATTTATTGCCACAGAACTTTAACAGAAGAAAGGGTTTAGGGTCACAAGATACTCTAAAATGATCAGTAACAGCAATAAGATTTCAAACTTCTCTTTTAATCTTTCAATAGTAGATTTCTGGAAGTAGCGGGAAATGCCCAGTATATCTAGGTGTGGACCCATACAGCTGCAGTCCATATAGCAACTTCTGGCAACTAGTTCCCTTCTAGAACTTGCTCAACTATCAGCCCCCCTTAAGGGCTTTACTCACAGTGTTCCAGGAGCCCACCAGCCTCCATAGGTAGATCCTTTGTGAGGCAGATAACAAAATTCTCTTCCAGACCAGAACTCAAAATTGTACCCTCCAGCAAGCATAATTCTTTAGAAATGTCCCTAAGACTAGCAGCTGCTGAGGCCCAGATGGTAGTCTATTTTCTCTCCCGCTATCTTGTCTCTCTAGCTATTTCCCAGGGGCAACAGCCCCCCAGGAGACAAAATGCCTCAGGCCTTCTGCACATTTATCACCTTCCAACCCACCTACTGGATGCCTCCTTCCAGGGCATGATGAAAATTCAACTGATTATTTGAATCTCCCTCCCAGTACTCTGAAAGCTTTTTCCAGAGGCAGGATGAAGCAATCAAACTTTTAGCTCAGGAATCCTGATCAGGCCAAAACAATCAACAACCCCTCCACTCACTACAATGAAACTAAAAGCCTAATTTACCTAGTAGCCTAACTAGGAGGGCGCTACAATGCAGTTTATTATATTTTCCTTTAGCTGGTTCCCGACCAGCCACCACAGTTATGCGGCAGATTGGCTCCCCTGAGTGAGCCATTGTAGCTGTATGTCGCTGTAGCTGTAAGACGCTGTAGGAGGCACGCCTGCCCTGCCAGAGTGTCCCCTGAGCCGATGCAAGTGCCCGGCAGGTGCGATGCAAACACACAAATCCCGGTTCTCTCAAGTTAGAGGAGACCGATCACTTGTTCATACTAGGTATGAACACCAATCGGTCTTCCCCCCTAGTCAGTTCTATCCCCCCCACAGTTAGAACAGATCTAGGGAACACAGTTAACCCCTTGATTGCCACCTAGTGGTAGCCCCTTCCCTGCCAGTGACATTTATACAGTAATTTTATAGCACTGATTGCTGTATAAATGTTACTGGTCCCAAAAATGTGTCCGATTTGTCCGCCGCAATATCGCAGACCCAATAAGAATCGCTGATCGCCGCCATTACTAGTAAAAAAAAATATTATAATAAAAATGCAATAAATCTATCCCCAAACCAATTAAGATATGCTTATTGTGATTTTTTTTACCAAAAATATGTAGAAGAATACATATTGGCCTAAACTGAGGGATATTTATTATAGCAAAAATTAAAAGATAGTGGGGGTTATTTACTAAAGGAAAATCCACTTTGCACTGCAAGTGCACTTGAAAGTGCACTTGGAAGTAAAGTTGCTGTAGATCTAAGGGGGACATGCAAGGAAAATAAAAAACAGCATTTTAGCTTGCACATAATTGGATGATAAAATCAGCAGAGCCTCCCTTCATTTCAGATCTACTCCTTAGATTTAGAGCGACTGCACTTCCAACTGCACATGCAGTGCAAAGTGGATTTGCCTTTCGTAAATAACACCCATTGTGTTTTTTTCAAAATGGTCACTCTTCTTTTGTTTATAGCGCTATAAATAAAAACCGCAGAGGGGATAAAATACCACCAACAGAAAGCTCTATTTTTGGGAAAAAAAGGATGGACATTTTGTTTAGGTACAGCATCACATGACTACGCAATTGTTAGTTGAAACGACGCAGTGCCATATCGCAAAAAATAGCCTGGTCAGGGAGGGGGTAAATTCTTCCAGGGCTAAAGTGGTTAAAGTGAAACTCCACCTCTGCAAAGACTCCTGCCACCATCATATATATTTGTTTTTCTTGAAGTTTCCAGGGCAGTCTGTTGATGTCTTGAATCATCCCTCCTCCTAAGTGGAGGCAGAAGGTGCAATGACATTTGAGCTTTGTTAGAGTTGTCCTTTTGGAGCAGTATTTTATCTGCTTGCTGCAGGGCTCTAGTCCAAAAATAGCATTTTTGGACTGCATATTGCTGGTTACAAAATGTTTTGTCCCCATCAAACTTTTAGAAATGTTTCATTGACCTTCAATAGTGGGCCAAAATGAAATGCCATGAGCAAACCATATGTTCTATGAGCTTTTCAATTCCTGGCCACCAAACCTTTTCATGTAACTGTTCCTTGGTGTAAACAATCCCTCAATACCCAAGGGCTAGCTGAAAGGTATCCACATCCAGGACAGGGCCAAGTCCTCTTCAAGGACCACTGACCAATCACTGAGGCCATGTATGCACAGATGAAGGGAAAGGATTGCGCCAAAGTTAAAGCTAACCCTGATGTATCCAAATGAGTCAGTATCCGCAATGATTTAACCCTATGGGGGTTATTTATGAAAGGCAAATCCATTTTGCACTACAAGTGCAAACTACAAGTGCAAAGTGCACTTGAAATTGCACTGAAAGTGCACTTGGAAGTGCAGTAGTGGTAAATCTAAGGCTTAAAGTGGCTGTAAAGGATGAAGATGTTTTACCTTCATGTAGCAAGAGGGTGATCCAGCAGCTCTTCTACTCTGGGGCCATTGTTCTCTACTAGGCTTCTTATGTGTCCCTGCACATTTAAAGAGAAATGGGTTCCCTGTAAGCATACCCATTCTTAATGCATTCATTACTATACAGTGAGAGAAAAAAGTATTTGATCCCCTGCTGATTTTGTACATTTGCCCACTGATAAATAAATGATCAGTCTATAATTTTAATGGTAGGTTTATTTTAACAGTGACAAAACACAGCCACAACAACAAAAATATCCCCAAAAAAATTTCAAAAAAGTTATTCATTCATTTGCATTTTAATGAGTGAAATAATTATTTGATCGCCTATCAATTAGCAAGATTTCTGGTTCCCAGGTGTATTCTATACAGGTAATGAGCTGAGATTAGGAGCACTATTTTAAAGGGAGTACTCCTAACCTTAGCTTGTTGCCTGTATAAATGACACCTGCCCACAGAAGCAATCAATCAGATTCCAATCCCTCCACCATGGCCAAGACCAAAGAGCTGTCCAGGGATGTCATGGTCAAGATTGCAGACCTACACAAGGCTGGAGTGGGCTATAAGACCCTCATCAAGCAGCTCGGTGAGAGGTTGACAAATGGAAGAAACACAAAATAACTGTCAATCTCCCTCGGTCTGGGGCTCCTTGCAAAATCTCACCTCGTTGAGTTTCAATGATCATGATAATGGTAAAGAATCAACCCAGAACTACAAGGGAGAATCTGGTCAATAATCTCAAGGCAGCTGGGACAAAAATCACCAAGAAAACAATTGGTAACACACTACACCATGAAGGACTAAAATGCTGCAGCACCCGCAAGGTCCCCCCTGCTCAAGAAAGCACATGCACAGGTCCTTCTGAAGTTTTCTAATGAACATCTGAATGATTCAGAGGAGAACTGGGTGAAAGTGTTGTGGTCAGATGAGACAAAATCAAGCTCATTGGCATCAACTGAACTTGCTGTGTTTGGAGGAAGAGGAATGCTGCCTATGACCCCAAGAACACCATCTCCATCGTCAAACATGGAGGTGGAAATATTATGCTTTGGGGGTGTTTTTCTGCTAAGGGACAACTTCACTGCATCAAAGGGACGATTGACGAGGCCATGTACTGTCAAATCTTGGGTGAGAACCTCCTTCCCTCAGCCAAGGCATTGAAAATGGGTCGTGGATGGGCATTCCAGCATGACAATGACCCAAAACACACAGCCAAGGCAACAAAGGAGTGGCTCAAGAAGAAGCACATCAATGTCCTGGAATGGCCTAACCAGTCTCCAGATCTTAATCCCATAGAAAATATGTGGCGGGAGCTGAAGGTTTGCGTTACCAAACATCAGCCTCAAAACCTTAATGAGATGTATGCAAACCTGGCAACCAACTACAAGAAATGTCTGACCTCTGTGATTGCCAACAAGGGTTTTGCCACCGAGTACTAAGTCATGTTTTGTAAAGGGGTCAACTACTTATTTCACTCATTAAATTGCAAATCAATTTAGAACTTTTTTGAAATGCATTTTTCTGGTTTATGTTATTTTTCTGTCTCTCACTGCTAAAATAAACCTACCATTATAATTATAGACTGATCATTTTTTGTCAGTGGGCAAATGTACAAAATCACCAGGGGATCAAATACCTTTTTCTCCTCACTGTATAAGTTCCGATATGGAGACTCTGATAGATTAGAGTTAGGGCTGCACAATAAAGTGGACCCTTAATAAGGCACTATGGCTTCCATAAACTAAAACCTTTTATCTGACTAGCTGGTAAGTATGCTGGAAAATACATGTGTTTTGTTTGCTGTGTGCAAAGCACATTGGAACTCTCTTATGCAGCTAAAGTCACTCCATTTGAAACAATATTATATTTAGGCAGAGCAGTTTGGGACTTTAAATGAGGCACGGGTTAGTGCCTCCATCCCGGTATTTAGCACAATAAGGAGGGAAAAAGTGGGACTTTAAAATGAAGCGGCTGAAGTGTGAGGGTCAGAAAAAGGTAATTTAATTGAATTCATAATATATGATACAAAGTAAATTCATATATATACATACATACATGTGCCATTGTTGGGCACAAAATGTGTTATATGAAGACATCAAGGTGTATGTAAAGACACATAAAGTCAAAAAACATATATAAACAATAAATAGTATGTGGAGCAACAGCATAGCCTAAAAATGCCTCAGGGCGACATATCCGGTACCTATGTTTGTAATCACATAATGTAAACATAAATGTACTGAATTAATATTAAAAGTAACGTCGGGACGTAGTAAATATCACTGTAGCATCAAATGTAGCTCTACGCGTTTCGTGGATGTATTCTCCACTCATCAGGAGCAGATGCGACAGATACCTGTAAAATATATGGATATGGTAAACCACACTCTGTATAGAGGGGAATAGGTACAGTACATAGAGTGCTTTCAAAAGAGATTAACTAAGCATATCTACCATCCCCGGCAGCGAACACAGCAAACAGTAACTGGTCCGTGGTGCGTCGGAGGTGCAGATCGCCCCCCCCGTGGTGCGTCGGAGGCTCCGTCGCCCAAATATGCCGCCTCAGCTCCCGGGGGGGGCGATCTGCGCCTCCGACGCACCACGGACCAGTTACTGTTTGCTGTGTTCGCTGCCGGGGATGGTAGATATGCTTAGTTAATCTCTTTTGAAAGCACTCTATGTACTGTACCTATTCCCCTCTATACAGAGTGTGGTTTACCATATCCATATATTTTACAGGTATCTGTCGCATCTGCTCCTGATGAGTGGAGAATACATCCACGAAACGCGTAGAGCTACATTTGATGCTACAGTGATATTTACTACGTCCCGACGTTACTTTTAATATTAATTCAGTACATTTATGTTTACATTATGTGATTACAAACATAGGTACCGGATATGTCGCCCTGAGGCATTTTTAGGCTATGCTGTTGCTTCACATACTATTTATTGTTTATATATGTTTTTTGACTTTATGTGTCTTTACATACACCTTGATGTCTTCATATAACACATTTTGTGCCCAACAATGGCACATGTATGTATGTATATATATGAATTTACTTTGTATCATATATTATGAATTCAATTAAATTACCTTTTTCTGACCCTCACACTTCAGCCGCTTCATTTTAAAGTCCCACTTTTTCCCTCCTTATTGTGCAATATTATATTTAAAGCATTTTTTCCTACCTGTTCCAGCATTGTAAGAGACTAAGGGCATCTTCAAAAACATCAGATATTCAGTTGCAGGCAGGTCTAGATATGTCACCATCATGCAGTGTATGGAATAATTAGCTGTATCAAACCACAGAGTGGCCCTGTGGATACAGTAACAATATAAAGTGCCGCATCCTATAAATTTGGAATAGCAAGAGAAGATGGGACTTGGACTTTTTAGGCACAGTCGACGATTATTTAATACAAAAAATATTTTATTTTATAAACATAAAAAACAGACATTCCACATCATGCAGTGTATGACTAAGGATATGGTTCAACCATAAACTTGGGGCAAATCCTCAGAATTCATATTTCGGTGAGCAGGCAAATTTATGGGCATCTGTGCTTTACTACTCCTCTTCCTCAAGATGTCCACAGTTCTTCACCCCAACAAATTATTGATGTCATTATATGACATCAGAAACAGGAAGCAATGATTTAGTCACTTCCTGTTTCTGGTCGTTAGTGGCAAGTGAAGCAATTGATCAGACTGATCTGTATCTGATCGGCCAGAGAAGAGATTTGGGGTCTAACAAGTGTCTAACAGAGCCCAGATCTCTTCATAAAGCGAACCTGTCACGAGCCCATGCTAGTACAAGGAATGTTGTTCATTCCTTGTAATAGTAATAAAGGTGATTAAAAAAGTTAAAAAGGTGCAGTGTAAAAAAAATAAAAAAATAAAATAAAAAAGTAAAATGTCCAAAAAATAAATAAATGTAAAAATAGGTATCGGTAATCAGTATTGGTGAGTACTTGAGGAAAAGTATTGTTACTTGTACTCAGTCTTAAAAAAATGGTATTGGTGCATCCCTACTTATTTTACTTTAAACTCTTCCTGTATGATTTTAACTGTGTGGTATTCCTTCAGATTTAGTAGAAAAGATGTGAATAGGCATAAATGTCTGCGTACAGTGTCCTAAAAAAATATACTAATTAGCTTCCAGTAGCACCACAAGCAAACTGGGCAGAGCAAATAGATATCTGTAATGTAGTGTTCTTCATAATATAATTGGCCTATGCCCACTCACCACCCTGGATAAAGAAGCTGCTAGAGCAATGCAGGCAATAAATGAGGCTCTTCAGGAACTAACTCTGGATCCTGGCTCTGAGAAATGGTGTCTGGCGTCCACCACACCACACTGGATCTGAAGTGCAGGTGTTGCTGGATAACCTGGAACAGCTTCCAGTCTGCTGGAAAAGAGAAATGATGCGGTCTGCAGAGGTCCCTCTGGGTACAGCTTAATGGCTCCCCACTGTGTAGGCCACAAATCAGCAGCTCACAAAGACACAGAGCTACCTGCTGGCAGATTCACACCAGCATCCTAAGAGAGTGATGCAAGCCACTCCAGTCATTTTTATATCCTCTCCCAGCAGTCTGTTCTTCTTTTTGCAGCACTCCGGATGTTGTAGTTCAAGCCAGTCCCTCTGGAATGGAAACTTCAGTGTTCTGAACTACACATTCCATGATGCTTTTCTCTATGTCTTGTCACAAGAAAAGGGAAATGACACATAGAGTCCAGCCAACACTAGAGGGAGCCAACCCCACATGAATAACACGGCAAAAAATGTTTCTGAATTGCAGGCATAATAGCCAGCTCCTGGCTACACAGTGTTTTGATTAGCTCTAGCTACAATTTGGTCAACTTTCTGTTCTATGGCCTCAATCCATGAACCTAGATTTTGCAGATCCACTTGGATAGCTGAGGTAATTTGCGCAGTGGTTTGGGCTAGGCCCTGAGAAAGCATTTTTAGAAAAGGTGGACATCAAAGCAGTCAGGTCTGTGGGGCTAGGTGGATGAGTCATAGCAAGTCCCAGTAGGGACCTAGGGCTGGCTGATATTTCCCCCATGGGAGATTGTAGCAGCTAATCCAGGGTCCTCTCCAGGAGGAATTCTGTGGAGGCTGGGGAATGTAGGACTGGGGCTCATGACTAGGTACTCACCAATGGGCTCACTAGGGCTGGCCCTTCCAGATCAGCAGGTTTTGTGTCAGCAATGTCCTCCTCTCCCTCTGCAGCTGCTCCATGTGGTGCTGCTGATGACATCTTGGAAGCTTTGATGATCAGAGGCTCAGAGATCAGCTGGTGGGAGAGGTCTCTCCTCACTGACCCCCCCCCCCCCCCCAGCATAGGAGCACTCCTCAGACCCTCTGGAGTCAATGCAAGGCTGTGGGGTGTGGGGGGGGCGATATTGTGGCAACAATGGGGGAGCTCCCTAATCAGGTTGCCATTCAGGGAGATGCCGCACATGCCCCTTGTGACATACTTTTTAAGAGCCCAAGGTGTCCAATCCTGTGTTTGCCAAGGATAACTGTGAAGGACAATTTTTCTGCACCTGCTGCTCTAAAGTCTGCAAAAAGGAAACCAGACTTTATCTGAAATGTTAATCTTGGCCTGAGTGTAATATAATTTGGCTTCTTCACATAAGGTTTGCTCACTGTGGTGCAAAACTGTATTATTTCCATCCAAAGTCTGCCAAAGAGACACCAGATTTTATCAAAAAACTCTAATCTTGTTCAGAGTGCACTAAAATGTGGCCTCATCATACAGACTGGCTCCCCAAGCCATTGTTTACAAAATAAAGAAAGCTTGCAGGGAAAATCTATTTAATTGTCTTTTTGTTTCTTTATATATATCAATTTTGTTGCAGCAGGTTTTATACACGGTAAAAATGGGCCATTTTACAGGCAGACTAAGGAGACCCCCAGGCACTATATTTAAAGGAATTTATCTTTGGAGTGTTTCACTTTAGGCATCATTAAAATCACTGCTCATTTAAAAACTATATTTTTTAAAAGGTTTTTTTTGCATTGATACATGTCCCCCAGGGCAGTAGTTGGGCAGTATTGTGTGTTTTTAGCTTCTCAAGCTTTTTGTAGCTTTTTTGAGCTTGAGTGCTTAGACATCTTTTTCTGCTCAAAAGCTTCTCTCAAAAATGTGAGTTTGGTGGGGGGTGGGGGGGGGGAGTTTCCAGGCAGAAAAAAAATGAGTGCTCAAAAAAGCTCAAAAGACTGTAGGGTCAGCTTCTTTAACAATTCACTGTTTTTGGAACATTTAAGGTGTGGTTATCTTTAAGTTTATCTTTTTTTCATGATAATAATAATTATAGCCCTTAACCACTTCTGGATCGCCCACCATCGTTATATGTCGGTACTTTGAAGGAAGATATCGTTGTTATGGCAGTAGCTAGCAACCATAACCCTGGTATTCTCTTCTTCAGTGAGCGGTACGGTTTAATATAAAAGTGGTCTCTGCGGCAGATTCACAGTGAAATCACTTTTATCAGCGGCGGGAGAGGGGCCCTCTTCCCGCCGCTTACCAGAGCTGTCGGCAGCGGCAGAGGTGAACGGACCCTTCTCGTGGCCTGACATGGAGATGAGTGAGGAGAAGATGGCCCCCACCCATCTCCATATCATTGCAGGGTGGAAGCAACGCCCATAGCTCTTAAAGGGCCATTTTGTTTAAATGATAACTTTTTTTATTTTATTTTTATTGCATTTTAATGTAAATATGAGATCTGAGGTCTTTTTGACCCTAGATCTCATATTTAAGAGGTCCTGTCATGCTTTTTTTCTTTTACAAGGGATGTTTACATTCCTTGTAATAGGAATAAAAGTGACACCATTTTTTTTTTAAAACAGTGTAAAAATGTAAAAAAAGGCAAAATAAATAAGAAAAAAATACATTTTTTAAACACGCCCCGTCCCGACGTGCTTGCGTGCAGAAGCGAACGCATACGTGACTAGCGCCTGCATGTGAAAATGGTGTTAAAACCACACATGTGCGGTATTGGTACAAGCCGCAATCGGTACAAGCCATGATGTGTAAAGCAAGATAAATAATTCTAGCCCTAGACCTCCTCTGTAACTTAAAACATGTAACCTGTAGAATTTTTTAAACGTTGCCTATGGAGATTTTTAAGGGTAAAAGATTTTCGCTATTCTACGAGCAGACGCAATTTTAAAGTGTGACACGTTGGGTATCAGTTTACTCAGCGTAACATTATCTTTCACAATATAAAAAAAATTTGGCTTAAAATTTTTTTTTTTATAACGTTTAGGGGTTCTAAGTAATTTTCTAGCAAAAAAAAACAGAAAATTGTATCATACTTACTGCCATTTTCCTTTCCTGGTGCCAATCCATGGCAGCATACATGTGATAGAGCTCCGCCTCTACTCCGCCTTCAGGACTAGTGAATAGCATAAATGAAAGGACATTGTCCCTCCCCCAACATTCTTTGTAGTATAGAATACCGAGGGTGGGAGCGTATGCTGCCATGGATTGGCACCGGCAAAGGAAAATGACGGTAAGTATGATACAATTTTCCATTTTCCTGGTGCCTCTGCGGCAGCATACATGTGATAAATAACTAACTCACATGGGTGGGTTTAATGTTTTAACGAAAAAATCTTTTAATCAGATACAGACGTAACAGCACAAAGTGCTCTTCTCAAGAACTCTACGGTCGTAAGAGCTCCGAGATCAACGCGATAATGTTTATGGAACGTTTGTCGGGATGACCAAGTGGCGGCCCTGCATACTGTTTCCAAAGAAATGTTAGCCCTCGCTGCCCAAGAAGCTGATACCGCTCTTGTTGAGTGAGCATTCACCTGAGCCAGAGGTTCCAAGTTCTTTACCCTGTATGCCTTCTGAATTAGCTTGACAACCCAGGATGCCAAGGTTCTGGTAGAAGCTTCCTTCCCTCTATTTTTGCCCCATGGGATGATTAGTAATCTTTCAGAATTCCTGAAACTTGCTGTGGCTTCCAAGTAGGCCCTGAGGACTTTGGATATGTCCAACTCATGACAGGAGTTTGATTCTGAGCCATGAAAACTGGTAATGCCCATGGCTCTGACAGGTTGTCGTTGAGGTGACCTTAGGCGTAAACCCTCTGAGAGGGCGAAGTTTTACCCTATCTGGAAAAAATGATATTTGTTCATCCCCAATGTCCAGGGAGTGGAGTTCTGAAATCCTCCTGCCAGATGTAATGGCCAATAGAAAAGTTGTTTTCAAAGTTAAATTCCAAATTGAAACTTCTTAAACCGGCACAAACAGATGAGTAGATAGAACTTCCAGTACTAAAGGAAGATCCCACTTTGGGACGGAACGTCTGGATGGAGGACACATCTTCAACTAACCACTAGAGGGTCTTCTGCCCACTTGGTGTTGGTTGCTGCAGAAATTGGGGACACTTGTACCTTGAGGAAACTCCGGCTGTGCCCCAAATCAAGACCAGTTTGCAGGAAACTTGGCACATCAGCAGTGGAAGGAGAGATAGGATCAAATCCTTTCCCTGTGGCATAGGATAAGAATTTGTCCCAAATTCTTGCATAAATTGTGTTGGTTGTAGGCTTTCTAGCTTTCAACAGGGTGGATATGACCTCTTGGGAACAGTCTAATGATTCAAACCTCCTCCTTTCAACTTCCATACACGAAGATCCAGCTTCTGTGGGTCTGGATGGGCCAGCCTGCCCTGGGTCAACAACTGTGGGAAGGGAGGAAGTCTGATTGGAAGACCTACACTGAGGTGCATGGCTAGTGGAAACCACGGTCTCTTCGACCAATAGGGTAGCAGTGCTAGCACTTGGACTGGTTCGTTCAGGAGTCTGAGGAGAAACCTTGAAATGAGTGGGCGAGGAGGAAAGGCGTAAGCTGTCTTGAAGGTCTAGGGACAAGATAGCGCATCTACCCCTTCCACCTGTGGATGTGGAAGGTGAGAAAAAAATCTCCTGATTTTGCAATTCTCCTGCTTAGCAAAAAGATCCACCTGTGGGGTCTTCCATAGATTGGAGATTTGGTTGAACACATGGGGATGGAGAGACCACTCGTTGTTGTCCCCAAACATTCTCGATAAGACATTTTCCTCTGTGTTCATCTTGCCTGGGAGATACATTGCCCTGAAGACTACCAGGTTCCTCTCTACCCAGAGCATCACAGGTTCCACCTCCCTCAGAAAAGTCTTGCTGTGGGTGCCCCCTTGTTTCTGAAGGTACAAGACCGCCGCCTTCTTGTCCAAACGTTGAAGTACTCTCTGTCCCTTGACCTGAGGTGCAAAAGAGGTTAAGGCTAGAAATGCTGCCCTCATTTCTAGGACGTTGGACACTATCCCTCTGGTGGGAAAGGGCCATCTTCCCTGAATCCGGAATTCTCTGCAATGGGCACCCCACTCCTGGCCACTCGCATCTGATGTAATTGTGGTCCATGAGTGGGAACCCAAATGATGGAACCAGGAGAGATTCTCTGCATTCGTCCACCAGTGTAGACTCCTGCTCATTAATGTTGTTAAACGGATTGTCTGAGACAGATGTTGCCGTCTCCATTGTATTAAGAATCCCATCTGGAAGTGTCTCAGATGCCAGTGAGACCATGGGACTAGAGGTATGCACGAGGACATCGTGCCAATAAGGCTCAGACACTGCAAGGCTGATAGATGGGATCTCTATATGATCTTGGATACCTTCTGAATGACGTCCTCCATATTCATCTGGGCTAAAGAGACTGTGTCTAGGAGTGTATCGAACATTGCTCCTAACTAAACCATCTGCTGTGTTGGAACCAATTGGCTCTTCCGATGGTTCACTAGCCACTCAAACTCCATCAATGACTGAAGAAGAATTTCCATGTGGACTATAAGCTGGCTCAGGTTGTTTGACAGCAAGAGAATATCGTCCAAGTGGTGATAAATCCTTAATCTCTTCTCTCTCAGAGGGGCCAAGACAGATATCATCACTTTTGTGAACACCTGAGGGGAGGTGCACAGTCCAAAGGGCAGAGCATGAAATTGCAGGTGGACATGACCCACTGCGAACCTTAAATATTTTTGGAAGGATGGTAGAATAGGGATGTGGAGGTAAGCATCCTGCAGGTCTATCGAGATTAACCAATCTCTTGGTTGTATAGTTTGGATGATCGTTTGGAGCGATTCCATCTTGAAGCTTTCAAGATGGATATATTGATTTAGCTTTTTCAGCTCTATTACAGGTCTCCATTTGCCTGTCTTTTTCTGCACCAGGAAAAGGGTGGAATAAAAACCTGTAAATCGCTCTGATGGAGGGACAGGTACAGTGGTGTGAAAAAGTGTTTGCCCCCTTCCTCATTTCCTGTTCCTTTGCATGTTTGTCACACTTAAGTGTTTCGGAACATCAAACCAATTTAAACAATAGTCAAGGACAACACAAGTAAACACAAAATGCAATTTGTAAATGAAGGTGTTTATTATTAAAGGTGAAAAAAAATCCAAACCATCATGGCCCTGTGTGAAAAAGTGATTGCCCCCTAAACCTAATAACTGGTTGGGCCACCCTTAGCAGCAACAACTGCAACCAAGCGTTTGCGATAACGTGCAATGAGGCTTTTACAGCGTCCTGGAGGAATTTTGGCCCACTCATCTTTGCAGAATTGTCCTAATTCAGTTACATTAGAGGGTTTTCGAGCATGAACGGCCTTTTTAAGGTCATACCACAACATCTCAATAGGATTCAGGTCAGGACTTTGGCTAGGCCACTCCAAAGTCTTCATTTTGTTTTTCTTCAGCCATTCGGTGGTGGACTTGCTGGTGTGTTTAGGATCATTGTCCTGCTGCAGAACCCAAGTTCGTTTCAGCTTGAGTACACGAACAGATGGTCGGACATTCTCCTTCAGGATCTCTTGGTAGACAGCAGAATTCATAGTTCCTTTTATCACGGCAAGTCTTCCAGGTCCTGAAGCAGCAAAACAGCCCCAGACCATCACACTACCACCACCATATTTTACTGTTGGTATAATGTTCTTTTTATGAAATGCAGTGTTCCTTCTACGCCAGATATACTTGGACACACACCTTCCAAAGAGTTCCACTTTTGTCTCATCGGTCCACAGAATGTTGTCCCAAAAGTCTTGGGGATCATCAAGATGTGTTGTGGAGAAATTGAGACGAGCTTTGATGTTCTTTTTGCTCAGCAGTGGTTTTCTCCTTGGAACTCTGCCATGCAGGCCATTTTTGCCCAGTCTTTTCCTGATGGTGGAGGCATGAACGTTGACCTTAACTGAGGCAAGTGAGGCCTGCAGTTCCTTGGACGTTGTTGTGGGGTCTTTTGTGACCTCCTGGATGAGTCGTCGCTGCGCTCTTGGGGTAATTTTGGGCGGCCGGCCACTCCTGGGAAGGTTCACCACTGTTCCATGTCTTCGCCATTTGTGGATAATGGCTCTCACTGTGGTTCGCTGGATTCCCAAAGCTTTGGAAATGGCTTTATAACCCTTTCCAGACTGATAGATCTCAATTACTTTCTTTCTCAATTGTTCATGAATTTCTTTGGGTCTCGGCATGATGTGTAGCTTTTAAGGATCTTCTGGTGGACATTACTGTGTCAAGCAGCTCCTATTTAAGTGATGCCTTGATTGTGAACAGGTGTGGCAATAATCAGGCCTGGGTGTGGCTAAAGAAATTGAACTCAGGTGTGGACAACCACAGTTATAGTATGTTTTAACAAGGGGGGCAATCACTTTTTCACACAGGGCCATGATGGTTTGGATTTTTTTTCACCTTTAATAATAAACACCTTCATTTACAAATTGCATTTTGTGTTTACTTGTGTTGTCCTTGACTATTGTTTAAATTGGTTTGATGTTCCGAAACACTTAAGTGTGACAAACATGCAAAGGAACAGGAAATGAGGAAGGGGGCAAACACTTTTTCACACCACTGTATTTCTTCCCCTTGATGCTGCAGGGACTCCAAAAATTGGTTTAAGGCTAGTGCTTTCTGTGGAGAGGCTGGTAACTGTGTCTCTTTGAAGGACATGTTAGGAGGCTGCTGAGAGAAAGTCCAGAAGTGACCCTACCTGATTGTTGATAGGACCCATGGGTCTTGACACTTGGAGGCCCAGATGGGGAAAAAGTTTTTTAACCGTGCTCCCACTGGAGGCGTCTCTGCCCCTCTGACGTCAAAAAGACTTTGTCCCCTCCTGGGGAGTGGTGAGGGACTTGTTCTTTCTGGCTCTCAAAAAAGAAGAAGTCGGTGCCTCTCCATGATTTTTTGTTGTCCCCAAAGGCGCGAGACTGCCTGAAGTCTCTAGAATTTGATTGCCGGAATATTGATAAATAGGACTTTGTTCTCCGGACTTCCCTGTCCTGAGGAAGTAAGCCAGATTTTCCCCCTGTTACTCTGGAGATTGCTTTGTCGAGTTTCTCGCCAAACAAGGATTTTCCATCAAAGGGAATCTTGCACCAATTCTGCTTTGATGCTAGATCGGCTGTCCAAGGCTTTAGCCATGAGGCCCACTTTGCCATAACAGAGTGCAGCATTGAATTGGCTGAACACCGGATTGTGTCAATTGCAGGCCCAGCATTTTTTCCTTAACACCCGTGGTGGAGGCGAAGGCGAATGACGACGTCTAAAAAGATCCTGATTTTCTGGAAGATTTATGGTGAGAAGAGCGTGACCTCCACTCAGGACTATCGTCATTGTCATGGCACCTTGAGGATTTTCTGGACCGCTTTGAAGGAACAGGGCTGAAACAAACCAAGTTTGTTTATCAGTGGCTCACTCAGTGGCACACACTGGTTATGAGGCGCAGCCCTGAACTCACAAAGGCACCAACTTTTATAGGGAGAGAGGTTGGGAACACTCCATTAATTAATTAAATTAATTAAAACCTGAAATCAATTAAATTTAGCCCTTACTGGCAACAACTACTGGGTTGGACGGATTGAGAATAAAAGTCTTAAAGGGGACAAACTTTACTTTGGTCTGAACACCTCACTATTTTTTCTCCTATTTATTTTTCTGAAAGAAAAAAATACTTGTCACTAACAATTAAACCCTGCTGCTCTTATTTAAAAGGAACAAAACCTAACCTGACCCAAGGAACCGGAAAGAAAGCTGATCCTCCTGCTGTCTCCACCAACATTCGTTCATTCTTGAATTTATCAGCAGATTGCGTTCCTGTGAGGAAACTCTGCAAGACCCCAAAACATCTTCAGAAGGGGTTCCCAGTCTTATCAGCGCTAATAGCGGCCCAAGAGCAGGGACTGCGCATGTGAGAGGCTTAACCCGGCGGATGCTGCTGACTGCAAAGGTATGGACATATTGCTACTCTTCACCAGTCAAGAGGTATTAGGAAAAAAAGGAGAATGTTGGCGGAGGGACAATGTCCTTTAATTTATGCTATTCACTAGTCCTGAAGGCGGAGCTCTATCACATGCATGCTGCCATGGAGGCACCAGGAAAAATGTTTTCAACTTGTAAACAACAAATCTCAGAAAGAGGCTCGGTCCTTAAGTGGTTAAAAATAAAATGTTGTTTTTTTCAACAGAATTCTGATTCTTGACAAAAAGTAAAAAAAAAAATACTATGGTTAATGTTGCAAACTACTGTTTCTTCAATAGCAAGAATTGTTTGTTCACTGTGACTCCACTATACAATACAAATGTGTACATATTAGGGTGTAGCTCCCAAGCAGAATCATTTATTTGCTTGTATACAGTATGTTTGGTTTATCCAGCAAGATTAGGTACCAAGCAAGCAACCACAATGCAGAAGCTGTCAAGTTTTTTTTTTTGATGATGACATAGTTGCAATGGTAAAACAGTAGTAATTCTTCCTACTTGAAGTGCACGATGTTTGACCTACCATCTAATAGCTGGCTGTGGGATTACAAAATATCAAACAATGCTTTAAAACAATTTTGGAAAACTATTGCTGTGCTAACCTATAAAAGTATCATATGTGAATCCAATGTTAAAGTGCAAGGGTGCCTACAATTGCTCAATAATAAATAGTCTAAAGAAAAATAATACATTTCTAAATGCACAATGCATACAAATGATTCCAAGAGAAATAGTGAATACAGTAATAAAGTGCAATTCTGCTCTAAAGATGAATCTCAATCTCTGGATCCATATATAACTTCCATAAATGAAACAACTAAAAAGTCCATAGATCCAAAAACAGGCATGCTCCCAGTGAAGGCTGTGGTTAGTTTAGCATCCAAAAGTGCTTTAGTTAAAGTGCTCCGTGTGCATGTAGTCCCCATCTCCACAAGGCCACACCATGGGTGATTCCCCACCGCGGTGCAGGGGCATACCAATTGGTTGGCAAGACTGGCGCCTGCCAGGGGTGCAGGCCGAAGGGGAGTGTTCTACTGCTCATCTGAGTTGTTCTTGTTCATTAATTTCAGCCAGTGGCGTAGCGTGGGGGGGGGGGGGGGCAGGTGGAGCCGTGGCACTGGGCGAACCATTGGGGGGTGAAATCCCACACTAGTTTGTGTCACTTTGCCTCAATTCTCTGAATTTCCATTAGCTGTGTCCCCTGCGATCCGGCCGCCATGTTGTGGCAGCTGGCACCCTGTGATTGGGCGAATGTGGTCATGTGCTGCGGCGGGGCCGGCTAGTCCTTGGGCGCATGCGTGAAGGCTGCTCATGGAGTCCCGCCCATGCTTCTGTAAGCCATTGCCACCTTCTCCTCCACCCTTCCTCCTGACCTCGTCGGATCTGAAAGTGCAGTGGGACTTCATCTGGGACTGGAAATCATTCCCTGTTGGCAGCATTGCATACAGTGATGGATGGGGAACAAAAAAAGGAGGTGAGTGTGTGTGAGCCTGTGAGGGAGCCATCTCAGATGGAAGCAGCCGCCGGTCAG
Organism: Lithobates pipiens; assembly: GCF_037356315.1. Classification (NCBI taxonomy): domain Eukaryota; kingdom Metazoa; phylum Chordata; class Amphibia; order Anura; family Ranidae; genus Lithobates; species Lithobates pipiens. The sequence continues at coordinate 268,591,539 of NW_027507718.1, read as the reverse complement.
CAGCAGTTAGGGAGAGTCACGCCACCTCCATGCCACATGTTAATGCCAGCCAGCAAGCACATAGACTGCCCTGAGGGATGGAGTGGGTGCTGCACTCATGGCAATGGAGTGGGTGCTGCATTCATGGCAATACAGTGGGTGCTGCATTCATGGCAATATGGTGGGTGCTGCATTCATGGTACTTGTGAGGCTGCAGATGGGCACTGATTAGGCTGCATTGATGGGCACTGACCCTTATTTTGCTTCACAGTTCTTTATTTAAAATTAAAATTTTTAAAAAAGTTTCCTGAAACTTCCTTTTTAAAGTCATCTGACTACTATGTTTATTTGCAATATCTTTTTTCAAAAGTCAAAACAATTGAAAAGGGACTGTATAGCCTAAACATGATCTTTAATGGATATGCAGACAATTAAAAATTAAAGGAAATTGATGTAAAAAAACAAACAACTGAAATTCTAACGCTTTAATGAAGGGAGATGCTGGGGGGGGGGCAATACAGATTCTCGCCAAGAGAGCTGGAGACCGTAGGTATGCCTCTGCTGGGGTGCTCACTCGTCAGCAAGTATGGACCCCCTGGGCTTAAATCGAGGTGGGTCTACTAGGCTTGAGTATACCGATGGTTCTCTGTTCATTTCTCTCGGTTTGTCCAGTTCATTGAGAAAATTGAATGACAGGAAATGACATAGCGTGATACTATTTCTTAAAATCACATAAGTATAAGATAAATATGTCCACTCACATGTAAAAGTGCTGTATCGTGGCACTAGGAACGATCTGTCAACAATATGTAGCGATGTCACTGAGTGTAGTAGTTCCACCCTGCTTAGCCAGGCATTCACTTCCAAACACACGTTGCCAGACAAATGAATAGTCCTTCAGCTTGTTTTTGTTGTTTTTATTAGGGAATTTAACTTGGATGGGGAAAGAGGACATGGGATTCCCAGATAATTGGTCTTGTTGAATTGAACAAATGATTTTTTGAATCTATATTGTCAGGCTCTAAAGCTCCTTACCCCTCCAGCACATCATTTGAGTAAGCTACACTTTCTCTACTGCACAAACCTAGAATCCTGTCACAGTTAGCACATGGTTAAGCCTCACTCTGAATAAGTCCCAACTGTTCAATAGCCGCCATTTTCTGGCAGGGGTCTGTAAGTCCCTTTGGTGTAGCAACCAATAGTGATGAAATGAAGTACTTTTGTGTTAAATGAATCTTGGTGGACTACTGGTCCCAGTAAGTCCTGTGCAAGTCCTACCAAACCTTCAGGCTGCAGCAACTTGACTTAAACACCAGTGACATCACAGTCTCTCCCTCTGACTTCACATTCAATCCCAGCATGTCTCTCCCAGATCTCCACACTGTGCCTGTCAATCGCCAACCCCGGAATGGATCTCTTCTAGTGATTTGCCTGGCAATGCACCCCGTTGTCCTCTTCCTGCTCCTGTTCAGGACAACCTGAGATAACCTGAGATAGCTTTTGTATGAAGGGGTTCCTGCCCAGCTCCAGAGCTCCAGACCCAGAGTCACCACCCCAAAAAGGCGGCTCTCGCAAGACCACAATAGCCTAAGCCTTTGTACACACGGTCGGACATTCCAGAGGAAGATGCCCGATGGGACCGTGTTGTCGGATAATCCGACTGTGTGTGGGCTCCATCGGACTGTTTCCGTCGGATATTTTAGCTGGGCTATAAAACTTTCTGACAACATGATCCGATCGGACTTTGTCCGATTGTGTGTAGAGAATTACGATCGGACAAAGCGCCACGCATGCTCAGATCAAATTCCTAGACCAAAGCTATTGGCTACTAGCCTGAACGTAGTCCCGTCGTAATGAAATAACGTCGTCACGTTACGTGCGATCGGATTTTCTGACAACTTTGTCCGACCGTGTGTATGCAACACAAGTTTCGGACAAAATCCAATTTTGTTGTCGTAATGTCCGACGGTGTGTATAAGGGCTAACACTCCATCACTAGTTCAGGGTTGCCACCTTATGCCTTTAAACCTAAACACCTATGAATTACACAGGTTCTGGGCTGATTAAATGCAGATAAGGCACCAAGTGAGTTTAATTACTACCTTAATCAGCCACAGAACCTGTGTAATTAATATGTGTTCGAGTTTAAAGGAATGAGGTGAACTGCCTCCTGCAAATCCTAGTTGGGGATTGGTCAGGGATCCTAGATACACTCCATGCCACTCCAGTCCTCTGCCCTGCCTCTTCTCCAGTACCTTCTAGAAAAAGAGGAGGCCCCAGAGAGATTAAAAATAAAGATCATTTGACAGATAAAATGGCACCCATATATTTATTTTATCTGTGCATTTAGCTGTTTGCCTGAAGTTCTAATATTAGTTTAAAATAGATTAAGGGGAGACCAATAAATGTACCACATCCCATATCCCACTTAAACATTAGAATAACAGCAAAATTTGGAAATATGGGACTTTCAAGATGCCTATAATATGTGTACAAGCAACATATAAAAACAAATTATTGTTATAATAAAGAAAATACTGTAATGCCGGGTACACACGATTGGAATTTCGGCCAGCAAAAGATCGATGAGAGATTTTCATCGGAAAATGCGACCATGTGTATGCTCCATCGGAATTTAGCTGGCCGAATTCCCACCAGCAAAAATTTGATAGCATGTTCTCAATTTTTCAGACTGAAAAACTTTTGGAAATTCTGATCGTGTATATGCAATTCCAACACACAAAAACTCACACATGCTCAGATTCAATTAGGAGATGGAAGCTATTGGCTACTGGGTATTGAACGTTTTTCTAGTCCCGTCGTACGTGTTGTATGTCACTGCATTTTTGACGGTCGGAATTTTGTGTGAACGTGTGTATGTAAGACAGTTTGAGCGAAATCCCGTAGGAATTCCTTCAGGAAAACCATCAGAGCTTTTTCCGACCAAAATTCCGATCGTGTGTACGTGGCATTAAAATCCATTTTCATAAAACATATACCCCTTATCGGCACAAACATAAGAATTTAAGTTGTACTGTTGTAAATTACAGGTGTCAGATGCAATTATTATAAGTTTTTCTTGTAGATGGTTAGCAAGAAAAAGGGGAGTACAGTCCTGACTTAAGGTAAGGTCAATAGTAAGAGTGAGCACAAGAGGCCAAAAAAGCACTGCAGCTTTAAAGTGATTGTAAGGTTATTTTTTTTTATTTTTTTTACATAACAAAACATATCATACTTACCTCTACTGCAGCTCGTTTTGCACAGAATGGCCCCCAAACCTGCACTTCTGAGGTCCCTCGGCAGCTCTTCGCGGCTCCTCCCCGCATCAGATAACCCCCAGGGAGAAGTGCTCTACCGGAAGATTAATGCATTTAATGCACTTAATGCACACTTAATGCATAGGATGCATTATGGTGAAAAAACCACAAACCTTTACAACCTCTTTAACCACTTGCTTACTGGGCACTTAAACGCCCTTCCTGCCCAGACCAATTTTCAGCTTTCGGTGCTCTCACACTTTGAATGACAATTACTCAGTCATGCAACACTGTACCCAAATTAATTTTTTGTCCTTTTTTTTCCCACAAATAGAGCTTTCTTTTGGTGGTATTTGATCACCTCTGGGGTTTTTATTTTTTGCGCTATAAATGAAAAAAGACCGAAAATTTTGGAAAAAAAACGCATATTTCTTTGTTTCTGTGACAGAATTATGCAAATTATTAATTTTTCTTCATAAATTTTGGCCACAATTTATACTGCTACATATCTTTGGTAAAAATAACCCATATTAGTGGATATTATTTGGTCTTTGTGAAAGTTAGAGAGTCTACAAGCTGTGGTGCGAATCACACAAAATTGATCACATCTGATGTACTGGTGGCCTATCTCACTTCTTGTGACCCGAACAAGTCAGGAAAGTACAAATACCCCCCAAATGACCCCTTTTTGGAAAGTAGACATTCCAAGGTATTTAGTAAGAGGCATAGTGAGCTTTTTGATGTTGTCATTTTTTTCCCACAATTCTTTGCAAAATTAAGATGTTTCATTTTTTTTTTCTCCACAAAATTGTCATTGTAATAGGTTTTTTCTCTCACGTGGCATGTGTATACCACAAATGACACCCCCCAAAAAATTCTGCTACTCCTCCTGAGTATTACAATACCACATGTGTGGGACTTTTTCACAGCCTGGCCACATAGAGAGGCCCAACATGCAGGTAGCGCCATCATGTGTTCTAGGAACATAAATTACACATCTAACTTGTTGACTATTTATTACACTTTTGAAGCACCAGGACAATGACACGTGACACTGATGACAGATGGCACTGATACGTGGCAATGATGACACTTATACGTGGCACTGATGACAGATGGCACTAATATGTGGCACTGATGACAGATGGCACTAATATGTGGCACTGATGACACGTGGCACTTATACGTGGCACTGATGACACGTGGCACTAATACGTGGCACTGATGACAGATGGCACTAATACGTGGCACTAATACGTGCCACCGATGACAGATGGCACTAATACATGGCACCGATGATGCGTGACACTGATGACAGATGGCACTGATACGTGGCAATGATGACACTTATACGTGGCACTGATGACAGATGGCACTAATATGTGGCACTGATGACAGATGGCACTAATATGTGGCACTGATGACACATGGCACTTATACGTGGCACTGATGACACGTGGCACTAATACGTGGCACTGATGACAGATGGCACTAATACGTGGCACTAATACGTGCCACCGATGACAGATGGCACTAATACATGGCACCGATGACGTGTGACACTGATGACAGATGGCACTGATAAGTGGCATTGATGACACGTGACACTGACAACAGATGGCACGTGACACTGACAGGTGGCACTGATGACAAATGTCACTGATACGTGGCACTGATGACAGATGGCACTAATACGTGGCACTGATGACAGATGGCACTATGTGGCACTGATGACACGTGGCACTGATGACAGATGGCACTTATACGTGGCACTGATGACAGATGGCACTGGGGACAAATGGCACTGACAACAGATGGCACTGGAGGCAGGTGGCACTGGGGGCAGGTAGCACTGGGGTGGATGGCACTGGGGGCAGGTAGCACTGGGGTGGATGGCACTGGGGTGTATGGCACTGGGGCGGATGGCACTGGGGTGGATGGCACTGCTGGGGGAGGATGGCACTGCTGGGGGAGGATGGCACTTTTTTTTTTTTTTAACTGGAGGCAGAACGGCTGCCGCTGCAGCCGTTCATCTCTCCCCTCTCACACTGTCTGTGTGAGGAGGGAGAGTGGCGCTGAGCTGGACACGCTGATCACGCTGTAAACGGCCGCTGTGATTGGCCGTTTACAGCGATCTGTGTTTGCCTGTCCCCGGGGGACACGGCGAACACAGAACTTCCGCGATGCGCGCCTGCGGCGGCACGCATCGCGGAAGTAAACATCAGGACGTCCAGGGACGACCACCCGGACGAACGCGCCTGCTCTACGGCCGTCATTCGGCTATAGGGCGGGCGCGAGGTGGTTAAGATGTGTGAAGCTCACACATATTCCCAGTATTTAATATTGTAAATTTTTTATGTTTGCACTGATAATGGATAGTAGCTTTATGTTTTTGTAAAAATAGATTTTTAACAATCTTTTTACTATATTAAAATAATTATTTTGAAGTGTTGTCTGTACATATGTCATTGGCACCTTGAAAGTTCCACATTTTCCAATTTTGTTTTTGTTCTAATATCAGCTCTAATTATATTATATGCTCTATATATATATATATATATATATATATATATATATATATATATATATATTATTATTATTATTATTATTATTATTATTATTATTATTATTATTATTTTATCTGCTACAAGAAAGTAAAAAGCTGTGCTATTTAACCCTTAGATTTTGCTTTGTCAAAGTAATATTTGTAAATCAGGCGTTAAAGTTTGCAATGGATGCAATTCAGGCTTGTTTTATAGCATTGTTTGATATTTCCTAATCCCACAGTTCACACACTTCATGTAGGCAGAATTACTCTTGTTTTCCCACAAGCTTGTTACCCAATCTTACTAGATAAACCAAATACATACAAGCAAATAAATGATTCTGCTTGGGAGCTACACCGTAATATGTACACATTTGTATTTTTAGTGGAGTCACAGTGAACAAGCATTTCTTTCTAGAAAAAAACAGTAGTGTACAATAACCATAGTATTTTTATTTACTTTTTGAATGGTTAAGAATCAGAATTCTGTTGAAAAACCAACGTTTTTAAGGGCTATAATTACTATCATCATGAAAATATTTTCTCTGAATGCTCAGAATTTTCTCTGAACTCTGAAGATAAATTAAGCCTCTTACACATGATCGGATTTTCCGGGGAGAAATGTGTGATGACAGGCTGTTGGCGGAAAATCCGACCGTGTGTATGCTCCATTGGACAATTGGACAACTTTCCATGGGTAAATGTTGGATGGCAGGTTTATAACTTTTCTGCGGACAAATGTGTTTTGTGGGATTTTCTGAGCGTGTATACAAGTCTGTCGGACAAAAGTCCAAAGTACAAACACGCATGCTCGGAAGGAAGGACGATCCAGAAGCGGTCAGTCTTGTAAACTAGTGTTCGTAATGGAGAATTAAAATTTGTGACGTGGCAAATGATGAAATCTCGAAATGCAGCACACATTCTCTTCTTCTTTAATGAAAGCTCTATTTGTGGGGAAAAAAGGACGCCAATTATGACCGCGCAATTGTCAGTTAAACTGACAGTGGCAAAACGCAAAAAACGCTCTGGTCAGGAAGGGGGTAAATCCTTCCGGGGCTGAAGTGGTTAATGGGATAATACAGCTGCTTTGCTGGTGATACTGATGGAGTTATTGTAAACAAATTTTCAAAGGTTTTTTTCTAGAACTTAACCAAAAAGTGCATTCTATGTATCCAAAAATATAGAAAATGTACCAAATCAAATAATTATTCAACCAAAAAAAAAGTCAAAGCAATATAACTTCAAGGCCAATAATAAATAACACGTTATCTTCTCCGATTCCTCAACATGTCTGGTTGTTGAAACGAACTGAAAAGCGCAAAATGAAAAACGCTAAATGAAAAGCGTGAAAAGAAAAGTGAAAATCAACACTCACCAAACTTCGTCTAACATGAAATTAGCAGAAGGAGCCCAAAGGGTGGCACTAAAGAGCTGAAAAACCATGTAGTACCTCAGTACGTTTGTAATTGTTTGTAATTGTTGTGTATGCAAGAAAAGTTTGGGCCAACGTCCTTTGGACAAAAGTCCACAGTTTTGTTGGCCAACAATCCGATCGTATGTATGAGGCTTAAGATAACTACACCTTAAATTTTCCAAAACATGGTGAATTGTCTTCAAAGGTTAAAAGGGTAAAATAAATTTGCATTCTGTAAAGCTTTCTGCCTGTTTCTCCACTATAGGCAGACAGTTACTAAAAAGCAGCAAGAATCAATGAACCAGGAGGGCACTCACCCTCGTAGGGTGGCAGATGAGACTTCTTTCCCACAACTTTGTGAATAAAAAATGTGGCTTAATGGCCACATTGTTTTTAAATTCTGACAACTGGTACATGGAGAGGATCCCCTGCTGTCACAATGGGGGATTGGAAGGGGGGGGTGGTTTTGTAGCTATTGTATCATGTAACATGTTACTAAAGGGAGACTTATTCTTTAAAATGTCTTTGCAAGTGTGATCATTTACAAGATATATATCATTAGGGATGGACCAAACACCCCCCTATTCAGTTTGCAGCAGAACTCCCGAACAGGGGAAATGTTCTAACCTGAAAAGCAAACCCCATCAAAGTCTATGTGAGCCAAACAGGAAAAATCAAAAGTGCCCATTTTGAAGGCTTATATGCAAATTATTGTCCATAAAAGGGGTATGGGGGTCTGGGTACTGCCCTGGGGGGAATGTACCAATACACTTTTTTTTTAAGCTATCGTTTTTTCAGGAGCAGTGATTTTAATTGTGCTTAAAGTGCAACAAAATTAATTAAAAATTCCTTTAATTATAAAGCCTGGGGGTCCCCTTAATATGCCTTTAAAGTGGCACATCTGTAGCATGCATAAAACATGCTACAGGAAAAATTACATTTCTAAAGAAAAAAAAACTAGTCGAATTCCATTTAAAATGACTTGCGGTTACAATTGACAATTGATGACACCGGGCTATTGAAAAAGAGAAAACGTCATTTCAGAAGACCCCTACACTGGTCCCACCACCTCTCCTATACACAGAGATCCAGTCCATACACTACTCCATCTCTACTCCACCCATAACTAATTTCAGAAGACCCTGACACTGAGCCCCCATCCTTTTTATACATAGAGGTCCAGTCCCTACATTGCTCCAATACTACTCCATCCATAACTAATTTCAGAAGACCCCTACACTGGTCCCACCACCCTTCCTATACACAATGCCCCCCCTGTCCATATCAGGCCCTTCAGGTATGGTATGGATTTTAAGGGGAACCCCATGCCAAAATGTAAAAAAAAAAAAAGACGTGGGGTCCCCACAAAATCCACACATATCCATGCCATACTAAAAAAAACAATGGGAAGTTAACTTGCAGGAATGTACAGCAAAAATGATGACTTGCTTAATTGAACATTACAATAAGTTCATCAAAGATTTGGACGATGAAATCATTGAATTCCAAAAACAGAACATGTCCCTGTGTGCACATTCAACATTTCTGGAAAAGGATAAACTGTCAAAACAACATCTAGTAAAATTTAACAAAAATTTGATTTATAAAAAGGATATTAAATTTATTAGAAACAAGATGGCATTCAATGGTAAATATGCTTATAGATGGCCACAACGGGGTGGGAAGAAAACTAGAAACCATCAGGGAATCTATAAGAGTACATGTAAGAGCTATAATGATATAACAGAAGACACTGATTCGGACTCATCATATGCTTCACAATTTTCAAGTTTTTCTTACTTTTCACAACCATCTGGAAGAGGAAGAGGAAGACACAGAGGATCTAGGAAAAGACACACTACTGGTGACGGTCACAATGGTGGTGATAAGGGAAAGAAACTTAAGGATCATGTTTAATTTAAAGATTAATTTAAAAGGGGAAACTGGGTCTGATATTTTGCAGACTGCCCCCCCCCCCCCCCCATCTAGACCTGTATGCTTACAAGAGCAAATAAATAATGATCTTCAGGTTATACATTTATAAATGTATCCTCCAAGGTACTGTCCCCAGTTGAAACTACAGTTTTGGGTTTAGGGCTTAGTTTTTGCCTGGCCTCGTGGGCAGATAATTTTGTTCAAAATTTTTTATTTTATGTTAAAATAAATTACATGTACAGAATATAAGACAAATTATGTGATACCAGAAATAAAAAGACATATTGAAGTACGGATGATACAAAGCAAAGAAAGAAGAATTTCAAGATATTCTCGTGGGAATGAAAATAAATGGCCTTTATATATTTTAGAATTTGAAAACATTCTTGTAGCTGAGTTTTAAACATTTTAATCCCAAGAAAATATAAATATGTCTGAAAGAAAATATATGATTTTAAAGTTTTGACCATAACTTCTAAAGTATGTTTATAGTAAGTATTATATAGTAAGGGAAGAACATAAAAGGTATATTGGAGGGGAAGGGGAGGGAATAATTCTCCGGAGGAGGTTTTATATATCATCTAATGTTGTAATTCTATAAAAAATCTTAATCACCATAACAATAAAACTCGGTTGTCAATATTATCTGACGTATAATATTTAATCCAGGGTTTCCATATGATATCAAACTTTGTCATCTGGTTTTTATCTATAGCGTCCATTTTAGCATGGATGAAAGATTGATTCATTCTACGTTTGGTTTCTGCAATATTCACCACATCTGTTTTCCACGCATTGGCTATAGTCTGCTTTGCGGCTATCAGGAGTGTAAGAACTAATTTGAATTGTTTCTGATTCAGAAAGGCTGGTTTTTAATTAATAAGAGCTATAATTGGGTCTGGAAAAATTGGACGATCAAAAAATTTTGTAATTATCAGAAAGATCTTTTTCCAAAATGATTGTACAATTGAGCAATGCCACCAGGTATGTATATAGGTACCTTTTTCTGGACAGCCACGAAAGCAGAGGCCAGTGTTGTCTGTTGAGAATTTGGCGATTCTCGCAGGAACCAAATACCAGTGTGTGAGAACTTTATATGATGATTCAGACGCCAATATATTTATAGAGGAAGATTTTGTGAAAGACCATATGTTGGACCAAGACCTAGAATCGATCGTACAATCCAAATCTTTTTCCCACTTGGCCACATATTTAGGTATAACAGTATTAGAATTAGATATCAATTGTGTATACAATGATGTAATACGACATTTAGCATGTGGTTCCTTGAGACAAAATCTTTCAAATTGAGAAATATTATGTAAGTTTACATTTAAATTGAGAAGAGGAGTATAAAAATCTTTGATTTGGAGATATCTCAATATTTCTGATTGTGGAAGCTTATATAATTCACATAGATCTGTAAAAGATTTTATTGATGTAGTTGAAGTTAAATTATATAGACAAGTGATACCGGCCTTAGACCAAGCTTTAAAGGTTTTGGGATATTTCCAGGCTGGGTAAAAAGTCGGATTCTTGTGGAAAGATAATAGCGGATTTTGTGGAGATTGCAGACCATGTGAATTTCTATACCTATCCCATATGGATAGAGAGTGCTTAGAAATGGGGTTATTTATAGACTTACGATCTGCAGGTTGTAACCATAATATATTGTTTATAGGAAGAGGATCACAGTCTACAGCTTCAATGAGGACCCATAAAGGAATCTCTGTAGAAGAGTGATATTTTGTTAATTGAGATAATTGAGCTGCCTTATAATATATGTTAAAGTCTGGGAATCCCAAACCACCCAAAGCTTTGGGGAGAACAAGTGTTTTTTTGTGAAGTCTGGGCTTTATTTTCCCCCAAGTAAATTTCGTTACTTTTTGTTGAATCAGCCTAAGAAAATATGCAGGAATATGAATCGGGAGAGTTCTGAATAAATATAAAAATTTCGGAAGAACAGACATTTTTATGATATTTATTTTCCCAAACCATGATATCGGCATTGATGACCAATTAGATAACGACCTTGTAATATTTTTTAATAGAGCTGGGTAATTAGCTGCAAATAAATCAGAGGGGTTAGGAGTAAACTGCACACCCAGATATGGGAGGCTATGATCTACCCACTTAAAAGGTAGTGAATTTTGTAAAGATTGTTTATCTTTTTCGACAAGTGAAATGTTTAATGCTGAAGATTTTTGAATATTGACCTTAAGGCCCGAAATAAATGAGAATTCTTGTAGTACAACCATAAGATTTGGGGCCGAAACATGTGGAGAAGATAGAAAAAGGAGAATATCGTCTGCAAATAAACAGAGCTTATGATGAAAGCCACCCATTTCAATACCTGTTATAGTGGGTTCCATCCTAATTCTTTGTGCTAAAGGTTCAATGAGTAAAGCAAATAATAATGGCAAAAGTGGACATCCTTGACGAGTCCCCCTCAGTATATTAAACTCGTCCGATTTGTACCCTGCATATCTGATATAAGCTTTGGGATCTTGATACAAATTAGAGATCCATCGTAAAAAATGAGGGCCGAATCCCCATTTGGAAAGGGTATAGTTCATATATGACCAAGATACTGTGTCAAAAGCTTTTATAATATCTAAAGAAAGAAAACAAGTGGGAATACGTCTTTTTTTTAACGGCATGTGACAGGAGTGTTGCACGTCTAATATTATCTCCTGCTTGACGTAATGGAATGAAGCCCACTTGATCACGATGTATTAGATTGCCTATAATAGTATTTAATCTGTTAGCTAGAATTTTGGCTAAAATTTTTATGTCCAAATTTAATAACGAAATAGGGCGATAATTAGACCATATTGAATCGTCTGTGTGAGGTTTAGGGAGCATACAGATAATTGCAGTTAGGGTTTCTCTTCTAAAAGAATGACCTTCCAAAAGGGAATTAAAAGTGTTTGTCAAGACTGGAGATAGGGTGTCTACAAACGTTTTGTAATGCAGCACAGAAAAACCATCAGGACCTGGCCTTTTATTTCGTTTCAGATTTTTGATAACTTCAGATACCTCTATAATTGACACTGGTTCCTCCATCATTTCCATTTGTGTTTTAGATAGTGTCGGTAGAGATATATGAGAGAAAAAATCATTTGCTCTAGAAGGGTCCAACTCATTATTAGAAGAGTATAAATTTTTTAATTGTGTTTTGAATTTTCGTAATATTTTTAAAGGATTATTTGTGTATACCCCCCTAGAGATTTTCAGACGTATCGGTTTCGTTGGGTTCTGGCAGGATTTTAATGCCCTGGCTAATAGTGTGTGAGGTTTATTCGCATTGATATAGAAATTGTGTTGTGATCTCTTGATGGTTTTATCCGCTGCTTCAGTAAGGAATAGATCAAATTCCAATTTAGCTTTGTCAAGCTTTATTTTAGATAAAGAAGAAGGGTTATTTTGGAATGCTGTGTGACATTTATTGAAATTTGTTTCTAAAGTCTGACAAAGGATTTTCCGCTCTCTGTTGAATATGTTTGCTTGCTGTAGACATATGCCACGGAGAACAGGTTTGTGTGCTTCCCATAATGTAGTCGGAGAGACGTCAGGTGTGGAGTTATATTTTATATAATCTTTGAGCGCAATTTCAATATTATTTTTATGAGCTGGATTTTTGAGTAGGAAAAGTCTTAATATCCATGTTGGATCTTTTTTTTTTGGAATTATAGAGGCAACAGTAATGTAGCCTGCACTATGATCGGACCATGGGATGGGAATAATTTTTGTAGATATTATTTCTGGAATTAGCCCTATGGACATAAATATATGGTCTATCCTAGAGAATGAGTGATGAGGGAATGAGTAATGTGTGTATTGTCTCTTGGTTGGATTCAATTCTTTCCAAGTATCTACTAGGTTATGTTTTGTAATTAGTTTTGATAAGAGTTGTTTGTCTGCTGTATGTGACTGTGGGATTGGTGATTTATCCAAAAATGGGAATATGGTCTGATTAGAATCTCCACATAGAATTGTAGTACCTATTTTGTGGTGTTCTATAGTTTAAAATAAATGAGAAAGAAAAGAAATAGGATTTTTGTTAGGAGCGGAATATGATGTAATGGTGATAGCGGTATCAAGTAGGTGTCCTTTAAGAATCAAGTAACGACCTTCTGGATCCTTGATTTCCTTCATTAGTGAAAATGGTGTATTGCGATGGAAAGCTATAAGCACGCCTCGTTTTTTAGAGGAGGCCGAAGCTGTGTATACTTGGGGGTAGTCTTTACTGAAAAATTTGGGAGTGGATTGTGACGCAAAATGAGTCTCTTGGAGGCAAACTATATGTGCTTTCTTGGATGAAAATGTGCGGAAGGCTTTAGTGCGTTTGTGTGGAACGTTTAGTCCCTGAGTATTTAATGATATGATGTTTAATGGGGCCATGGAGTTGGGAAAAGTAAATATGTGTTGGTGTTTATGTTAGAACGTGTGTCATATAAGAAATTATTTGTCTCCAGAGTATAGGGGTGGAGGGAAAGGAGATAATGACTGAAAAAGAAAATACAATTAATATACAGTATTAAAATATATCTTAACATATCTATGTTCTTAATGTGTCCGTTGGGAGGAGAAAATCTCTCCCTCCAAGGGTACATGAGCCACTGTCAACTGCCCGGTGTACACCGAGCTGCTGAGGGTAGCAAGAGAGGGTGCAAGGAACTTCCCTGCAGGACACCAAGAGCCAATCATATAATTTCATTTTTCAAGCAAAAAATAAAAATGTAAGATTAAGGCAACCTCAGAAACAAAGAAGAGAAGAGAGAGAAAAAAAAGTTATAATAAGGTGCCTAAATTATTAGGAACATTTCTTAAATAAGATTATGATAAAAATATTGATTGGAAGTCAGAGAAAAAACTCGGCAGTAGCCATTCTGTTGAAAAGGCAAGATAGTAGCCTCAGTACAAGTGTTTATCAGTCCATAGTGTCAGCCAGATCTGGAGGTGGAGATTGTATGCGACTTCTTTTCTGTGGATTGTAGTCTTCTTCTCTTCTGGAAGCAGAGGAGGGAGTATCAGCATATGAGGATGATTTTTGGCGAGTGTCCACAGCATCTCTTGATGTGTTTATCATCCCTAGTTTCTGTAAAGTAGTTTGCAGGTCCTTAGCTGTTCGGCACATATATTTGCGACTTTGGAAAGTAAAACGCACTGAGAAAGGAAAGCCCCATTGGTAGATTATGTCATTTCGCTGTAATATTTGCAGTAGTGGTTTCAGGGTTCTTCTTTTGTTGACTGTAATCTGTGAGAGGTCTGTGAATAATTGATATTTATGACCCTGGAAAATTAGGGGATCTTTATTTCTAGCTGTAATTAGCAGTAGTTCCTTAGTGCGGTAGAAATGCAATTTTGCGATAATGTCACGGGGAGGACCATCTGTTTTCTTTGTTGCTAGGGCTCTATGAACCCGGTCCATTTCAAGACGCTCTAGTGGGATAGCTGGTTGTAATTCTTGAAAAAGTGCAGTAATAGCACCGTTTAAATCAGTCACAGATTCGGGTATTCCTCTAATACGTATATTGGAGCGTCTTGCACGATTTTCGAAATCCTCCAATTTGGATTGTAATATGTCATTTTCCTCTTTAAGAAAATCTATTTCTGAGGCAATATTAGATGTATAATTTTCCAGATCGTCTGCTCTAATTTCCAGTGCTGATGTACGCTGACCAAGTATTCTAATTTCTTTGGTAAGGTTTGTGGTGATGATATCTGCAGTGGTTTTTAGTGATTTTTGAAGCAGATTTTCTATTTGTTTCAGCGTTACAGGAGGGGATAAGTCTTTTTGTGTGGAAAGTTCTAAATTCTCCAGAACTGACATATTTTTCTCAGGTATTTGGTTAGAGAGACTATGTGCTTTTAATGAGAGAACATCTTTATGTAAAGCAGCAGAAGGGGCTGTCTGTTTGTTCTCCTCACTGTGTCTCCCCTCAGAGGGGGAGGGTTTCAGTGCCATACTGCTGTGTGTGTGAGGCGGCGCTTTCTTGTTAATTTTCTGCCTCATGAGTCTCCTCTGACCCCCCCAAATGTCACCAATGTAAGGTAGGGATATTTATCTACCGTTTGGTATGATATATATGCGGAGGGTCAAGTTACCTCCGCTGTTATATGGCTCCGTTGTCCTGCTGAGAATGGAGCTCTAAGCCAGCATTACCTCTCGGCTAGGCTCCGCCTTCTCCCTCCGTGGGCGGATAATTTTGAGGTGGTAAAAGAGCTGAATCATTTTGTGAGAAGGTTGATTTATAAATATATGTATGATAAAGAAAGGAAAAAGAGGAAACAGGACATGATTGAACGTGAACAGTAGAAAGGGTTCACAGTAAGAGACTTTATGGCCCTCAAGGATCTTATGGATCTATTGGATGAAAATTAAGCTGCTATGGATGGCTCTGTAGAGGGGGCCTCCCCTCATACACAGTCCCCTACAGAAAATCCCAGGTTCCACAAAAAATCGACACAATTCCCACCCTCGAAAACAAATCCTTTTGGACTTTTTTGTCCCAGGTTACCTCTGATATTAAAAAAATTTACTTCAGTACTGC
Organism: Lithobates pipiens; assembly: GCF_037356315.1. Classification (NCBI taxonomy): domain Eukaryota; kingdom Metazoa; phylum Chordata; class Amphibia; order Anura; family Ranidae; genus Lithobates; species Lithobates pipiens. The sequence goes on along the minus strand of NW_027507718.1, from coordinate 268,575,852 downwards.
TCTTCATGACGATAATATCACCTTTGAGCAACAGCAGGCAATTAATTAGTTACAAAATAATAGTGAGATAACCATAAAAATGTCGGATACAGGTGGGTATGTAGTGGTGATGGCTAAGAGGAAGTATCTGGAAATGTGTCTCGATATCCTTTCAAATAGAGACTTATATGTCCTTATACCAGAAGAAAGCATGAATTCAATAATGACACACATACAACAGAAACATAAACAATGCCTTTACAAATGGAATTATTGTTAGAGAGATCTTCAAGGTTTTAAATGTACCCTATCCAAGAGTTCCATCTTTTTATTCCCCACCCAAAACTCATAAGGACATTAAAAAAACTCCTGGACGCCCAAATATCTCGGGAATAGGTGCTAAAACTGACATTGTATGCCGGTACAGGTAAGAGTGAACTAAATCTGCTAGTGTTTATGGAGAAATTGGAGCACAATGCATACAATCTCAAATTCACCATGCAATAGGATTTGCAATCGATATCACTTTTGGATGTGAACATTTTTAAACAGGGAGATTGAACACTGGGCACTTCGCTGTATAGGAAACCCACGGCAGGAAATACATTACTTCATGCGTCCAGTCCTCATCCCCAACCATTAATCAGAAGTATACCATACTCACAGCACCTACGTATTAGGCAAAATTGTTCCAATGAAGAAGATTTCAAGAAGAAATCCAAAGCGTTAAGATCATGGCTGTTAGATAGAGACTACAACAAAACTACCTTAAAGAAAGAATATAACAAAGCATGTCAGAAAAGCAGACATGATTTACTGTTTGGGAACAAAACAAACAAACAGCTAGATACTGTGAGAATTGTTATCCCCTATTCAAATAATCACTGCATGGTGAAAGAAACATTGGACAGACACTGGCATTTCTTAACCAGTGATATTTTGAGGAAATATATTGGGGATCATCCCCAGCTCACATATAATAAATGTAAATCTCTTAACCACTTTCAGACCAGACCATTTTGCTGGTCAATGACCAGAGGTCTTTTTACAATTTGGCACTGCACTGCTTTAACTGGTAATTGCGCGGTCATGCAATGTTGTACCCATATAAAATTTGCGTCCTTTTTTCCCACAAATAGAGCTTTCTTTTAAAGGTATTTGACTGACTCTGCGATTTTTATTTTTTGCGATATAAACGTAAAAAGATAGCAAATTTTGAAAAAAAATGATATTTTCTACTTTTTGTTATTAGAAAAATCCAATAAACTCAATTTTAGTCATACATTTAGGCCAAAATGTATTCAGCCACATGTCTTTGGTAAAAAAAAAGTCAATAACTGTATATTTATTGGTTTGCGCAAAAGTTGTCACATCTACAAACTAAGGTACGTTTTCTGGAATTTACGCAGCTTTTAGTTTATGACTGCCTATCTCATTTCTTGAGGTGCTAAAATGGCAGGGCAGTACAAAACCCCCCCCCCCAAATGACCCCATTTTGGAAAGTAGACACCCTAAGGAAATTGATAAGAGGCATGTTGAGCCCATTGAATATTTTATTTTTTTGCCTCAAGCGATTGAATAATAATTTTTACACAAAGTTGTCACCAAATGATATATTGCTCACACATGCCATGGTTATATGTAGAATTGTACCCCAAAATACATTCTGCTGCTTCTTCTGAGTACGGGGATACCACATGTGGTCGACTTTTTGGAAGCCTAGCCGCGTACGGGGCCCCCGAAAACCAAGCACCGCCTTCAGGATTTCTAAGGGCATACATTTGTAATTTCACTCCTCACTACTCACTACCTATCACAGTTTTGAAGGCCATAAAATGCCAAGATGGCACAAAACACCCACAAATGACCCCATTTTAGAAAGTAGACACCCCAAGCTATTTGCTGAGAGGCATGTTGAGTCCATGGAATATTTTATATTTTGCCACAAGTTGCGGGAAAATTACAAACTTTTATTTATTTTATTTTTTTTTCACAAAGTTGTCACTAAATGATAAATTGCTCACACATGCTATGGGCATATGTGAAATGACATGCCAAAATAAATTCTGCTGCTTCTCCTGAGTACGGGGATACCACATATGTGGGACTTTTTGGGAGCCTAGCCGCGTACGGGGCCCCGAAATCCAAGCACCGCCTTCAGGCTTTCTAAGAGTGTAAATTTTTGATTTCACTCCTCACTACCTATCGCAGTTTTGAAGGCCATAAAATGCCAAGATGGCACAAACCCCCCCCCCCAAATGACCCCATTTTATAAAGTAGACACCCCAAGCTATTTACTGAGAGGCATGTTGAGTCCATGGAATATTTTATATTTTGCCACAAATTGCGGGAAAATTACAAACTTTTATTTTATTTTTTTTCACAAAGTTGTCACTAAATGATATATTGCTCACACATGCCATGGGCATATGTGAAATGACATCCCAAAATAAATTCTGCTGCTTCTCCTGAGTACAGGGATACCACATGTGTGGGATTTTTTGGGAGCCTAGCGGCGTACGGGGCCCGAAAACCAAGCACTGCCTTCAGGATTTCTAAGGGTGTAAATTTTTGATTTCACTCCTCACTACCTATCGCAGTTTTGAAGGCCATAAAATGCCAAGATGGCACAACCCCCCCCCCCCAAATGACCCCATTTTGGAAAGTAGACACCCCTAAATTTAGGGGTACACTAGTGAGACTCACAGGTAAAAAAGCACCTAGGTTGTCAGCGACTGTATCAAAATGCTACAAAAAAAACTGTTAGCGATCGCAGGGATCAGGCCTGACTCTGTGAACGCTGCAGTTATGTGTGTTGTGTTTTGTAAGTGACATTGATCGATCGATACTGCACTTGGGTGGGCTGGGCTGGGCTTGGCGTAGGGGCTAAACGCAGGTGCTAGCAGGTATCTGGGCTGATCCCGCTAACAATGCATTTTGGGAAACCTAAACTGCTGGCGACGCTAATATAGATCTGATCAGATACTATATTACTAAGGGAGGTGTTTGCTTTGCGCGTGGGTGTTAGCGGTACTGGCACTAACCTGACGCTGCCTGGGGCGACGCAGACCCTATCTGACCCTCAAACTTATATCACCCGCCGGGTGATCAGGGGGTTAAACCTTTATTAGGTAATAAATGGCGGGTGCCCTGAAACTATAAAAAAATAACTAACCAACCAGCGTCACCTGTAACAGTTATATGGTGATCACTGGTGAAAGGGTTAACTAGGGGGCAATCAGGGGGCTTTATGCGGTAGTATATGGGGGTCCCTGGCGCTATAAAAAGCTGCGGTGAACCTAAATACCTACCTGCCTAACTAGCGTCACCTGTGACACTAATACAGCGATCAGAAAAACGATCGCTTATTAGGCTGGGTTCACACTGGAGCGATGCGGGAACGCCACGAATCCGCGGCGGGTTCCCGCATCACACTGCCCTATGCGAACTGCTGGGAGTGTCAGTGAAATGTTAATGACACCTCCAGATCAGTTCGCATATCGCAGTGCGATCTGCAAACTCGGACAGGAATCGGATCGCATAGTGTGAACACCCATGCGATCCGATTCTGCTGCGGACCAAAAAAAGGGTCCCGTGCGAGTTTGCGGCGGGTGCGATGCAAATTCAACCATACTATCTGTATGGCTGAACTCGCATCGCACAGAGATCGGCTGTGATTTGCACTGCAGTGCGGTGCGAATCACATCCGTTCTCATAAACCGCTGCAATGTGAACCCAGCCTTAGTGACACTGGCGACGGGGGGTAATCACGGGGTTAAACCTTTATTGAGGGGGTTAGGGGGGTACCCTAGAACTAAAGGGGGCTAACCCTAACTGCCCTAACAGTTATTACAGTCACAAATGACACCAATGCAATAAAAAAAAATGCAATTGGTGTCACTGTGACTGGGGGTGCAGGGGTGATTGGGGGGGTGAAGGGGGGGTGAGAGTGGGCCTGGCATGTTCTACTGTGTAGTGTAGTGTTGGTGCAACTCACCGATCCTCTCTCCTCGGTGCCGGAACGAAAAATACCGACACGGAGGAGAGATTACATCACTTCCTCTGCCTGTGTTTACATTACAGGAGAGGAAGTGATGTCACGCTGCACTTCCATTCGTCAGGAGCGATCGCGAGGGGGTGGCCATGAATGAATGGCCGCCCCCTCATCCCGGATCGCTCCTGAACGGATTCCGACTGCCGCTGGCACCGGGGGGAGCCCGATCGGGCCCCCTACCCGCGGGAAGGCAGGGACTTACAGGTACGCCCATATGCCTGCCCGTGCCATTCTGTCGACGTACATCGTCGTGCGGCAGTCGGCAACTAGTTAAGGACCAATTGGTTCATAGCCATTTTCAAGAACCCCCAATGACTACTGAATCTAAGAAGGGCATGCACCAATGTGGTAAGTGTGAGTATTGCAATTGGATTGTAGAAGGAGCATCTTTCACTCTACCAAATGGAAATACACATAAAATTGATTATTATGATGATTGTCAAACAAAAGGTGCCAATTATATTGCATTCTGTAAATGTGAATCATTCTATGTTGGAAAGACATTCAGGAATTTCTGGAAGAGAATTTCTGACCATATTTACTATATTAGAAAAAATCTATTATACACTCCCATTGGTAGGCATGTAGCCCTTCAACACAACCATAATACATCAATGGTTCAGTTTACAGTCCTTGACAGGGTTTTTGAAGATCCAAGGAGATGAAACTTGGACAAGAAATTATTACAGCGTGAGGCAAAATGGATTTATAAACTAAATGCCACTTGCCCACCAGGCCTCAACAAGGTCCTAAGTTACAAACCCTTTTTGCGGTAGTCCAATTGCAGGATCCTGAGAGTCACAAAGTCCATGCGTTCCCAAAGGGATTTTTGTGCCTATATCATATAGGAATTTTTTTTTTTCCAACTTGTATGTCGACATATGTTTCGGTGTGTCTTGTTCTTTATCAAACCAATAGACTGCCTTATGAATTATAAGTGAAATATATTGGTAGTAAAACAATGTAAATATTTCTGCATGGGTAGGGATTTTAGATAAATGAACAGTATTATGTAATTTCAATAACCAATACAAGAATAAACAATAGTTCCCTTGTGTTATTATAATTGCTATCTCAGTGTACATAATGGTGTAGTCTAGACTTTAGCAAAGAGGAGGTGCTGCTCATTTGCCTGGGATGGCACCCCAATGTGAATAACTGGACCCTGCTGACCCGGGAGACGCACGTTTCAGCCACTGATATCGGGAGTCAGAGAAATCCGGAGACAGTGCGGTGATTTACGTGGACCTACCAAAAACACGCAACATCTGATTGACATCACCTGGGATTATAAGCGCAGTTGACCCACTGTCATATGACAGATGTGTCCATTTTCTCTGGTAAGAGTATTTATTTCTCTCTAAATCCCTCCAGACAAGTCGGTGTTCCCGGTCCAATTGAATTGTGCGGTTTCCTGATCTTTTTGCTAGGAAGACCAACACTGACACTTTTTCATTACCCAATATATGTGGACTGTTTTGTTGGGACTTATATTTCAGCCACTGATATCCACCAAGATTTACGTGCACCTATATATATATTGTATATTCACATATTTAGTGAATTAATATTTGTATTTTGTTTTTACACATTTTCGCACATTCTGTCACATGTATGTGTTATAGTATTAGTTTTATTACTATCCCCTCTCAATATATAATTTTTGTAAGCAGCATGGTTGCAAAAACATTTTGTGGCTCCTTTCATGTCCAAGGTGGTGGTGTTGAGGTGGTTGGAGTATAGGGACTCCAATTCACTTATTTTAATACTACATAGGTATATTGATTTTCCTTTGGGTTAGTCATCTAAATTAGGTCTAGTCTGACTAAATATAAATCCTGTACTATTTTGGTGCTGGTACAGTATATCATATATATGGATGCATGGACAGGTTTGACACATAAGGGAGATGTGACACAGTCAAATGATGCTTGCTTTCTTTTAGCCGTTATTGATCTGACAGCCTTTGTTTTTCAGTATGTAATTAGTTGATGAGCGCATGTGCATACTTTCGTTGTCAATATGGCCAGAGTTTTGCACGGTGCATGCGCAGGACCATATGCAATAATTGAGCAATGTCTAAGAGCTGTTAAGTCAGAAATGATCTCCTGAGATCTACACCTGACACCAATTTCAATTATGACGCAGTTTAGGTGCCAAAACCACCCTTTATAAAGATCAGGTTAGGGTGGCTAGCAGTAATGGAGGTTGCTGTGCTGCTTATGCCGCGTACACACGATCAAACAATCGGGTGGAAAAGTCCGGCAAACTCAAGTCCGCCAGAAAATCCCCCCCGTGTGTAGCCTCCGGCGTACTTTTTTGACCCGAAAGTACGGTGGACTTAGAAAGTAGTTTTGCACTCCAATCTTCCCACCTGACTTGCATTTCGGCGGACAATCCGGCCGTGCGTATGCCAGTCCGCCGTACTTTTGAAATGAACAGACTTTTCCCGCCCGGAGAAAAGTCCGCTCATTTTGAGCACGTCTCCAGGTAGGCAGGGCTCGCAAAGTATGCGTCGCTGGCCCCACCACCTGGTATGGACTTAAAGGGGAACCCCAACACCAAAGAAAAAGGGTGTGGGGTTCCCCCCAGGTCCACATTAGACCCTTGTACGAGCACGCTACCCGGCCGGCCAGGAAAGGGGGGACGAGCGAGCGCCCCCCCCCCCTCCTGAGCCGTACCAGGCCGCGTGCCCTCAACATTGGGGGATGCTTTGGTGAAGGGGGGGCCACGCGGCCCCCCCACCCCAAAGCACCTTGTCCCCATGTTGATGAGGACAAGGGCCTCTTCCCAACAACCCTATCCGTTGGTTGTTGGGGTCTGCCCCCAACCCTATGTGAATGAGTATGGGGTACAATGAACCCCTACCCATTCCCCTGTAAAACAAAGTACACAAAAACACAACACACAAGGGTTAAAATAGTTTATTGCACAGTTCCGGGGGTCTTCCATCTTCGGGGGTCTTCTCGCCGGACTCCTCCGCTATCTTCTTCTACCTCTTTTACTAGTGGAGGAGCCTGGCTTACTTCTCCACCGCCGCCCTCTTCTTCCGACTTCGGGGGTCTTGTCCCCTTCTTCGGTTCTTCTGCCGGGCCACCGCGCCTTCTTATAGCTCTTTTACAGCCGGTGGCGTGGTCTGCTGTTGCCGCTGTGGTACCATTGCATGGTAGTAGTCCACTTGATTTATTGGATATACTGTACCTATGTGTATATATATGTGTATATATGTGTAGACTTTCTGGATGAAGGATAGGAATGGAATTTGACAAGAGATGTTTGTCATATAGTTAATCTGACCCTATGTAGAGTTTGCATACAAGCTAGCTGGTAAGCTTGCTATCTATTGCCATTCCATATGACGGGATTGGTTTCCCATCTTGAATTTACTTGATTGTTTAGTATATATTATAAATATTTGAGTACATATTATTATTCTTTGTATATTTAGATTCCATTCATCTGAATACCTTAAAGGGAACATCAGTGTCCTAATCTCTTTATTATTATTATTATTATTATTATTATTATTATACACGATTTATATAGTGCCAACAGTTTACGCAGCACTTTACAATGTATAGGGGGGACAACACAATTACAGTACAGTTCAATACAAAAGGTACTGGAGGGCCCTGCTCGTAGAGCTTACATTCTAAAGAGAGGGGTGGTACAAAAGGTAATTGCTGCAGAGAATGATTTTATGGGGTTGGCTAAGGGACAGTTAGGTGGGTGTGGGATAGGCTTCCCTGAATAATTGAGTTTTCAGGGATCTCCTAAAGGTGGACAGAGTAGGGGCTGATCGGATATACTGGGACAGGGAGTTCCAGAGGCTCTGGACAATTCTTGAAGGCAAGCATAGAAGGAGGTAACAAGGGAGCTAAAGAGCAGGAGGTCCTGGGAGGACAGGAGGGGGCGATTTAGACGATATCTGCAGATGAGGTTGGTGATGTAGATGGGGACGATGTTGTGAATGGCCTTGTATGTTATGGTTAGCATTTTGAATCTTACACAGTGGGGTAGAGGGAGCCAGTGAAGGGATTGGCAGAGAGGAGCAGCAGTCACGGATCGGATAGTGAGGTGTATTAGCCTAGCAGCAGAATTCATAATAGACTGAAGGGGGTAGCCTGCTTAAGGATAGGCCATTAAGGAGAGAGTTGCAGTAGTCAAGGCGACGACGACAGCGGCGACAGAAGACCAGGCCACCGCCTGTAAAAGAGCTATAAGAAGGCGCAGTGGCCCGGCAGAAGAACCGAAGAAGGGGACAAGACCCCCGAAGTCAGAAGAAGAGGGTGGCGGCGAAGAAGAAAGCCAGGCTCCTCCGCTAGTAAAAGAGCTAGAAGAAGATAGCAGAGGAGTCCGGCGAGAAGACCCCCGAAGACGGAAGACCCCCGGAGCTGTGCAATAAACAATTTTAACCCTTGTGTGTTGTGTTTTTTTGTACTTTATTTTACAGGTGAAAGGGTAGGGGTACATTCTCGCCCCCCCCCCTTTCCTGGCCCGGCCGGGTAGCGTGCTCGGACAAGGGTCTGATGTGGACTTGGGGGGACCCCCACGCCGTTTTTTTTCGGCGTTGGGGTTCCCCTTTAAGTCCATACCAGGTGGTGGGGCTAGCGACGTCTCCTTTGCGGGCCCCGCCTACCTGGAGACGTGCTCAAAATGAGTGGACTTTCCTCCGCGTGTGTGGGCAAGTCGGTTCATTTCAAAATTACGGCGGACTTAGTATGCTGTATTAGTCCGCTGAAAAAGTGCCATGTGTGGGCAAGTAGCCCGTTCGGAAAGTCCGGCGGACAGTCCGGAGGGAAGTCCGTCGGACTAAGTCCGCCGGATAGTCGGCTACGTGTGTACGCAGCATTAGTGGAAGTGGATGGAGAAGAGTGCTATTGCATGGTAGTAGTCCACTTGATTTATTGGATATACTGTACCTATGTGTATAAATATGTGTATATATGTGTAGACTTTCTGGATGAAGGATAGGAATGGAATTTGACAAGAGATGTTTGTCATATAGTTAATCTGACCCTATATAGTGTTTGCATACAAGCTAGCTGGTAAGCTTGCTATCTATTGCCATTCCATATGACGGGATTGTTTTCCCATCTTGAATTTACTTGATTGTTTAGTATATATTATAAATATTTGAGTATATATTATTATTCTTTGTATATTTAGATTCCATTCATCTGAATACCTTAAAGGGAACATCAGTGCCCTAATCTCTATATTATTATTATTATTATTATACACGATTTATATAGTGCCAACAGTTTACGCAGCACTTTACAATGTATAGGGGGACAACACAATTACAGTACAGTTCAATACAAAAGGTACTGGAGGGCCCTGCTCGTAGAGCTTACATTCTAAAGAGAGGGGTGGTACAAAAGGTAATTGCTGCAGAGAATGATTTTATGGGGTTGGCTCGGGGACAGTTAGGTGGGTGTGGGATAGGCTTCCCTGAATAATTGAGTTTTCAGGGATCTCCTAAAGGTGGACAGAGTAGGGGCTGATCGGATATACTGGGACAGGGAGTTCCAGAGGCTCTGGAGAATTCTTGAAGGCAAGCATGGAAGGAGGTAACAAGGGAGCTAAAGAGCAGGAGGTCCTGGGAGGACAGGAAGGGGGCGATTTAGACGATATCTGCAGATGAGGTTGGTGATGTAGATGGGGACGATGTTGTGAATGGCCTTGTATGTTATGGTTAGCATTTTGAATCTTACACAGTGGGGTAGAGGGAGCCAGTGAAGGGATTGGCAGAGAGGAGCAGCAGTCACGGATCGGATAGTGAGGTGTATTAGCCTAGCAGCAGAATTCATAATAGACTGAAGGGAGTATCCTGCTTAAAGATAGGCCATTAAGGAGAGAGTTGCAGTAGTCAAGGCGAGAAATAATCAAAGAGTGAATAAGTTGCTTTGTGGTGTCATTAGTCAGTAAGGGTAGAATTCTGAAGATGTTGAGGAGGTTAAGGTGGCAGGATTTAGCCAGTTATTGGATATGGGGGCTGAAGGAGAGGTCAGAGTCAAGGATTACACCCAGGACCCTGGCATGAGTGGAGGGACCAATGGTTGTGTTGTTGATATTAATGGTGAAGTCACGGGGGGGGGGGGGGGGATACCATGAAGGAGAAAATATAGCAAGCTCAGTTTTAGAAAGATTGAGTTTGAGGAAGTGGTGTGACATCCATATCGATATGTCATTCAGTAAGTTTGAGATCCGTGTGGAAATCGAGGGGGTGAGTTGAGCAGTGGAGAGATATATCTGGGTGTCGTCGGCATAGAGGTGGTATTGGAAGCCATGGGAGGTTATCAGCTGGCCCAGGGACGACGTATAGAGTGAGAATAGGCGAGGCCCACGGACAGAGCCTTGGGGTACCCCAACAGAAAGAGGAAGTGGAGTGGAGAAGATGGAGTTGTAAGTGACACTGAAAGTGCGCTGAGATAGGTAGGAGGAGAACCAGAATAAAGCAGAATCACAGGGGCCAAGGGAGTGTAATTTGTTGAGGAGGAGCAGGTGGTCAACTGTGTCAAAGGCAGCAGAGAGGTCTAAAAGTATGAGTATGGAGTAGTGCCCATTGGTATTAGCAGTTAGTAGGTCACTGGTGAGTTTTAGTAGGGCAGTTTCATTAGAATGTTGTGGGTGGAAGCCAGACTGTAGGGGGTCGAAAAGGTTGTTGTCCGTGAGGTAGTGACTCATTCGGTCATGGACAATGCGTTCCATGAGCTTGGAGGCGAACGGGAGCAGGGAGGTGGGTCTTAAGTTATTCATAAGTGGGGTCTAGTGAGGGTTTTCTGAGTATGGGGATAACCAATGCATGTTTTAGCAGGGAAGGAAAGGTGCCAGAGGAGAGGGAGAGGTTGAAGATGTAGCTTAGGGAGTTTAGGATAGAGTGGGAAGGTGATCGCAGTAATTGAGAGGGGACAAGGTCCAGGGGACAGGTAGTGAGGTGGGCCATGGAGCGGAGTTTATCAACTTCATCTGTGGAAACTGGGCAACAGGAGGAGAGTATTGAGTGTGGTGTTGGACCCGATGTGTTGGGAGGGAAGAATTTGAATGCTGGATATCTCTTTGCGAATTGTGTCAATTTTGCTATTGAAATGGTTGGCAATCTGTTGAGTGGTAAGCAAGTTTGTGGGTGGGGGCAGTGGGGGTGAAGTAAAGGTTAGAAAAGAGTTGACAAGGTTTGGATGAGAGGGTTTTGATGAGAGTGCTGTAATAGGTTTGTTTAGCAGTGTAGAGGCAGGAGTTGTATTTGGGAAGGGGAGATTTGTAGAGGGTAAAGTCTTGTAGGGATTTAGATTTACGCCATGCTTGCTGAAGAGCACAGTCTCTTGAGACTTATGGTGTCATCTGTTTGACAGGGTTGTGGTAGATGGGCCTGGTTCTGCGCGTAGAAAGAGGAGCAAATATGTCTAGGGAGGATGACAATGTGGTGTTGTAGATGGAAGTGGTTAGGTCTGGGCAGGACAGGGGTGCAATTTTGTCATAAAGGCCATCAGTAGCAGAGTGAAGAAGAGAAGGGTTAAGATTGCGAAGGTTTCTGACGGTAGTGGCTTGTGGGTTGGCAGCATGGGATGTTGCAGACAAGGAGAGTGTTAAACGGATAAGGTTGTGATCAGAGAGAGGAAAGGGTGTGTTAGAGAGATTGCAGCGAGTGCAACGATGGGAGAATATGAGGTGAAGAGTGAGTGGTGGTTTGTGTCCATTGTTTTAGGTTAAAAGAGGAGGTTAGGTTGAGTAGTTTAGAAATGATAGCAGTATTAACATTGATTGGAATGTTAAAGTCACCTAGGATGATGGCAGGCACTTCAGATGAGAGAAAGTAGGGTAGCCATGCAGAGAATGTGTCCAGAAAGCGTGACACTGATACAGGAGGCTGATAAATGACTGCGACCCTCAGACAAGCTGGAGAGAAAAGACAAATGCAGTGCATTTAGAAAGAGCAGGGGGAAAGGGAGGGATGTGTGGGAAGTACCTGGAAGGTGCATTGTGGGGAGAGGAGAAGTCCGACACCACCTCCTTTTCGTCCAGTGGATCTGGTGGAGTGAGTCCAGAGGAGGCTATTGTGGGACAGGGCAGCTGGAGAGGTAGTGTCGAATTCCTGGAGCCAAGTTTTGGTTATAGCAAATAGATTAAGGGATGAAGAAAAAGTCATTGACAGAAGCTAGTTTGTTGAAGACTGAGCAGGCATTCCAGAGGGCACATGACAGAGGGGGGCCGACTTGTGGAATCAGGGGAATTGAGATGAGAAGGTTGAAGTTACGACTACTGTTGGAGGAGGTAGATGGCCAATTTTGGCATTGGGAATTGGGTGTGGGAGGGCCGGGGTTTGGTGCGATAGACAGTAGTTTCAAGTATAGACAGTAGTTTCAAATTCTTAGTAAGGCAGAATTAAAGTTCAGTTAGGCAATGTAGTCCAGTGTTTAAGAGAAGACTGAAGTCTTTGCAGTTACCAGAGGGTATGACGAGTCAGGTGGGAAATCGCAGACAGGTAGAATGACTTTTTGTGTTGCAGGGAAGATCAGTGCAGTTACCAGAGGGTATGAAGAGTCAGGTGGGAAATCGCAGACAGGTAGAGCGACTTTGTCTTGCAGGGAAAATCAGTGCAGTTACCTGAAAGAGTAGAGCAGAGAAAGCATGGTGAGGAGATGGTGAAGATGACAGGTGGTCTTGTTAGAAGAAGAAGTACCCATGTACAAGTGCCAAACACTTGTTGCCGGCGTGAAACTTTGTGCAAGGAGTGACCAGCCGAAACCCTAGCCACTATATTAATATCAACCATCATCTGAAATACTGTTGTGGTATATTTTCATGGTGGGAACTTTAGTAAGGCTGATCTACTATTTGGAATACTAATTGTGTACTCTGTTCGGATTTATTAGAGGTCACACGGGAAACCAGTGATTCTATCTTCCAATATATATTGAGTGGAGTGAATTAGCCTCTCTCTTTTTTTTATCTTCCTGTGAGCTTTCACTCCCAGTAAGTATTATATAGATATTATAGTATCTAGCACCCTCTGATGACACATGGCACGCCACTGTCTTTAGGGTTTCCCGTCTATATGTGAGTAGTCCCCTATATACACTTTATCTCTATGTATATTTATATGGGGATTTATTTGCAAAACTGACATGCTGCATTGTCTCATCTAAGTAAAATATGTTATTTCCCTTACCTTTCTTAACTGTCTATAGTCAAGAAAATAAGGTCCTGAGGAAGAACAAATGCGAAACGTGTCAACCTTTTGGCCTATTAGCAACAGCGATCTATTGTAAAAACAAATAAGTGGTCAAATTGATCCGAGCTACTGTATATAATTTTGGTTTTACTCAAATGTATAAACATTTTTCATTTTTTTTGTAATAAAGACATTTTGTACTATTATGTAGCAACTGTCCTTTTCTGTTACCTGCCTGCTTAATCAAACTCAAGCTATCTCTCTGACCGCACCAACAACACTACACATGTAAGCAGCCTTATATAGTGTGGGGCGTGGACTTAGCCCCTCTGAGCCATGGTTAGCCAAATGCAGAGTGTGCTATGATTGGCCAAAGCATGCAGGCTTTAGCCAATCATCATACAGAAATGCATTGCGATCTCAGAGTGCATTATGGGGCGCTCCGTGGCGCTCAAATTTCTCACGAATGTTTCATATGTTCGGTTTATTTTAGAACAAACAAACACCCAAAGTTCGAGTTAAACATACGTTCTACTCGGACCGCTGACTAATCCCTATTAACTAGTGGAACAACAAAAATCGAATTAATCTAAGGTGTGAAATTTTAGGTTTAACAAAAAGTACAATCGGACAAGGTTAGTTCAATGTCGGTTTAATATAATATAGTCACTTTAGAGTGCATAAGAACTGGTTACTAGGGATGAGCCGAACACCCCCCGGTTCGGTTCGCACCAGAACTTTCGAACGGACCCCAAATTCGAACGAACGTTAGAACCCCATTGAAGTCTATGGGACTCGAACGTTCGAAATGAAAAGTGCTAATTTTAACGGCTAATATGCAAGATACTGTCCTAAAAAGGGTTTGGGGACCTGGCTCCTGCCCCAGGGGACATGGGTCAATGCCTAAAATGTTTTTTAAAATGGCCATTTTGGCGGGAGCACTGATTTTAATGACAATTAAAGTGAAAAAAAAAAGTGAAATATTCCTTTAAATATGGTGCCTGGGGGGTGTCTGTAGTATGCCTGTGAAGTGCCACGTCTTTCCCGTGTTTAGAACAGTCCCTGCACAAAATGACATTAAACGGAAATAACACCATTTAAAACTGCTTGCGGTTTTAATGTTATATCTGGTTCCTGCAATATGGTTTAAAATCATTGAGAAAAATGGCATGGGTAGCCCTCCCTGCCCATTACCAGCCTATTTGGGTCTTGTACGCATATTAAGGGGAACCCTGTACCCATATTAAAAAAAGGAAATGCGTGTGGCCCCCCAGGCCCTATATACTCAGAACAGCAGTATACAGGCGGTGCAAACAAGACAGGGACTGTGTAGGTTTGTTGTGTTAAGTTGAATCTGTTTGTAATTTTCAACTGGTACATTTTTAAAGTGTAGCTCCAGTCAAAAAAACTATTTTTAAGCTTTTTGGAAAACATAGGGAAGGGTTATCACCCCTGTATAATTTGTTTTGTCGTCCATCTTTTTTCATCTCACTTACTGTTGTCTCCTTCCGTTTGCAAGTAGGAGATGTTTGTAAATTGGATGTTTGAAAGTAGGGGCCTGCCCTATATGCTCTGCAGAAATGGCGGAACAAGGTGTTGGTTTTGCCACAACATTGTAAGCCCTCAAAGTGACTCTTGGTGGGCGCTGGAGCGCCCTGATGTGAACGATTATATCAAGAATTGTAATTACATGCCATTGTTGAACAGTGGTAGAAAAATTGACCTTTGGTGGTTGTGGTGCTGGTGCCACAACACTATAAGTCCTCACCGTTACTCTGGGTGGGCACAGGAAGGGGCCCTCCTGTGAAATATTATATCAAGAATTGTAATTACATGTCCCTGTTAAACAGGGGCAGAAAAATTTGGCCTTAGGCACTGCTGCTGGTGCCACCACACTGCAACCTCTTCCATATACTCTAGTTTTATTGCAGGAATTAGCCCTGCTGCAAAGCATTGCATCAAAAATTGTACTTAAACGCCCCTGTTAAACAGGGGCAGAAAAATTGGGCCTTAGGCACTGGTGCTGGTGCCATCACACTGCAACCTCTGCCATATACTCTAGTTTTAATGCAGGAATTAGCCCTGCTGCAAAGCATTGCATCAAAAATTGTACTTAAACGCCCCTGTTAAACAGGGGCAGAAAAATTGGGCCTTAGGCACTGGTGCTGGTGCCACCACACTGCAACCTCTCCCATATACTCTTGTTTGATTGCAGGAATTAGCCCTGCTGCAAAGCATTGCATCAAAAATTGTACTTAAACGCCCCTGTTAAACAGGGGCAGAAAAATTGGGCTGATGGCATCAACCAGAACCAGAAATGTTCTTCCAACATATCAGCGGAGGAGGAAGAGGATAGACAATCAACATAACAGGACAGTCACTCAGCATCAGCATAGGCAGTCTTGAAGGGATGTGGTATTTCAAAAAAAATTATTCGGTTACATCAGCTTCAGGTGCTTGGTAGCTGTGGGTGATCCAAGACTGATTCATCTTGATGAAGGTCAGTCGATCAACTGATTCGGTGGACAGGCGCACCCTGTGATCGGTAACAAAGCCACCAGCAGTACTGAAGGTGCGTTCCGAAAGAACGCTGGATGCAGGACAGGCCAGTAGCTCAATTGCATACTGTGCAAGCTCTGGCCAGTGATCCATCCTCAAGACCCAGTAAGCCAGAGGATTTTCGGTGGGAAAGGTGTCCAAGTCTGACCTTGCCCCTAGGTATTCCTGCACCATGTAAATCAGACGCTGGCGATGGGTGCTGGAACCGATCATACCTTGGGGCTGCGGACTAAAAAATTGTCTGAAAGCATCAGTCAGACGGCCACCTTCTCCACCGCTCCTTCTGACCGATGCCTCAGCAACACGTTGTCCAGGACCAGGAGTTTGTAACCTCCCAGTCTCTGGGAACGCGTTGCACAGACCTTTCTGAAAGGCCTCCCGGAGATGTCTCATCCTCTGCTCCCTCTGCGATGGCAAGATAAGGTCGGCAACCATACCCTTGTACCGTGGATCAAGGAGAGTGGCCAGCCAGTAATGGTCCCTCTCGTTGATCCGAAGAATACGAGGATCCTTCCGCAGGCTTTGCAGGATCAGGGAGGCCATGCAGCGTAGGTTAGCTGAGGCATTCGGTCCGGAGTCCTCTGGGTCACTAAGGACAACATGATCCGCAGCTACCTCCTCCCAGCCACGTACAAGTCCACGTGTTTCTTGGGACTGTAAATCATCCCTACAAGACTGCTGCTGCTGATGCTGATGCTGAGTGCCAGCCTCCACCTCCATGCTGATACAATCATCCTCCTCCTCCTCTTCCTCCTCCTCATCCTCTTCCTGTGTGATGGGTGGCACAGCAGGAACACTGTCTGGATAAAGGGGGCCTTGAGAGGCAAGGAAGCCCTCCTCTTCCTGCCTCTGTTCTGCCTCAAGTGCCCTGTCCATTATTCCACGCAGCGCATGCTCCAAGAGGTGGACAAGAGGTACAGTGTCACTGATGCATGCACTGTCACTGCTCACCATCCTTGTGGCCTCCTCAAACGGTGACAGGACAGTGCATGCATCCCTGATCATGCCCCACTGGCGTGGTGAGAAAAAACCGAGCTCCCCTGACCCTGTCCTGGTGCCGTAGTCACACAGGTACTCATTGATGGCCCTCTGCTGCGTGTGCAGCCGCTGCAGCATGGCCAATGTTGAGTTCCATCTGGTGGGCATGTCACATATAAGGCGGTTCTTGGGCAGGTTCAACTCCTTTTGGAGCTCAGCCAGCCGAGCACAGGCATTAAATGATCGGCGGAAATGCACACAGACTTTCCTGGCCTGCTTCAGGACATCCTGTAAGCCGGGGTACCTGCCCAAGAACCGCTGCACCACCAGGTTAAGGACGTGAGCTACACAGGGCACATGGGTCAGTTGTCCCTGTCGGAGGGCGGAGAGGAGGTTGGTGCCATTGTCGCAAACCACCATTCCTGGCTTAAGCTGGCGTGGCGTCAACCACCTCTCGGCCTGCCCCTGCAGAGCTGACAAAACATCCGCCCCAGTGTGGCTCCTGTCCCCCAAACAAACCAGCGCAAGCACGGCATGGCATCGTTTTGCCTGCGTAATTGCGTAGCCCCTGGAACGCCTACGGAGCACCGCTGGTTCTGAGGACAGAGCACTGGAAGAGGCCATAGAGGAAGAAGAAGAGGAGGGGGTGGAGGAGAGAGGTGTGTCACAACCAATAGTAGCATTTTGGAGGCGTGGTGGCGGAACAACCTCCAACACTACTGCACCTTGTCCTGCATCCTTCCCAGCTGCCAGAAGTGTGACCCAATGGGCCGTGAAAGACAGGTAACGTCCCTGTCCATGCCTGCTGGCCATGAGTCAGCGGTAATAACCTTACCACTGACCGCCCTGTCCAGCGAGGCAAGGACATTGCCTTCCACATGCCGGCAGAGAGCCGGAATCGCCTTCCGTGAGAAAAAGTGGCGTTTGGGGACCTGCCACTGAGGAACCGCACATTGTACAAACTCACGGAAGGGGGCCGAGTCTACCAACTGAAAAGACAGCAGTTGAAGTGCTAGCAATTTAGCCAAGCTAGCATTCAACCGCTGGGCATGTGGATGGCTGGGAGTGAACTTCTTCCGCCGGTCCAGCAGCTGGGGCAGGGACATTTGCCTGCTATAATCGGACGTGGGTGTACCGCTAGCAGAGTTCCCGGAAGCACTTGGCTGTGACACACCTAATTCTACACCTTCATTCCTCTCAGAGCAGGTTTCAGAGAGGACTGAAGGTCTAGTGGGGTTGGAGATGCCAGCTGATGAGGAGCAAGGAGAGGTCCGCTTTGTTCTTTGGTGTGGGTCTTTGAGGTACGCTTGCCAACGAGCTGCATGGCAGGTCAACATATGTCTGGTCAAGCATGTGGTGCCCAAGCGGCTGATGTTTTGGCCACGTGAGATACGCTTGAGACATATGTTGCAAATAGCAGCGGTGCGATCTGATGCACTCGTCTCAAAAAAGGCCCACACCAAAGAACTTTTAGAATAACGCGCAGAGGCAGCGCTCTGCACAGGCGGAGCTCTGCGGTGTGATTCAGTCGGTGTGCTGCCCCTAAGCTGGCCCCCGGAGGGCATCCTGCCTCGTTGGACATGTGCCTCCTCCTCCTCCTCCCTCCTTCCAGGCACCCACGTGGAGTCAGTGCCCTCATCATCCCCTCCCTCTTCATCGCTGTAGCAAACCTGGCAGAATGCTGCAGCTTGTGGAACATGACTGCCAGATTGCTGTCCTTCTTGAGCATCCCCTCTCTCTGCGCTCACGCTACTGCCTTCCTCTAGCTGAGTGTCATCGTCAGAGCCCACAAAGCACTGGGCATCCTCCTGGAGCATGTACCCAACACTGTGCTCAAAGAGTTCAGGAGACTCCTCAGGAGGACGTGGTGGGTCTAGGGAAGGAGTCACTGATGATGACATTGAGAGGAGGGAAGACGATGCGTTGGCAGCTGCTTTGCTACTACCCTGAGACTGGGTGAGAGAGGATGAGGAGGATGAAGAGGGCTTGGTCATCCACTCTACCAAGTCATTGGCATGTTGCGGTTCAACATGTCCAGCTGCCGAAAAGAAGGACAAGCATGTCCCATGGCCACGTGATGATGACAATGCACCGCGTCCACGACCAGCACTGTTGTCTCTAGACACAGAGCCTGTTTGCTCTCTTTTATCGGCTCGCGCCTGTCTGCCTCTCCTTGCTGGCCTTCCAGACATGGTAATGGCCTGAAGGGAGTTGGGTAAAACAGCAGTTGGGTAGTGTATATTGTGCTGGAGGCACGCAACACCCACTAACTCCTGCAGATGCCTTTATTATAGAACACCAGAGATAAAGGGGTATATACAGATGTATACTGTGCTGTGCTGGAGGCACACACAACTTCCAATAACTCCTGCAGATGGCAAGTGGTCTCAAATAGAGAACAACTATGTAGGTGGATATAGCGGTATGTACTGGGTACAGAGCACGCAGACAGCACGCACTATCTCCTAACACTACTGACTGCAAGCTCTATTATTAAAGATAGATCACTAGCTATATAGGTGAGGTGAATATAGCGGTGTATACTGCGGTCAGGGCACGCAGACATTAACCAGAGAACACCAGAGATATAGGGGTATATACAGATGTATACTGTGCTGTGCTGGAGGCACACACAACTTCCAATAACTCCTGCAGATGGCAAGTAGGCTCAAATAGAGAACAGCTATGTAGGTGGATATAGCGGTATGTACTGGGTACAGAGCACGCAGACAGCACACACTATCTCCTAACACTACTGACTGCAAGCTCTATTATTAAAGATAGATCACTAGCTATATAGGTGAGGTGAATATAGCGGTGTATACTGCGGTCAGGGCACGCAGATAATAACCACTACACAACAGCAAGATAGAAAATCGGCCGAAAACATCGGTGTGTACTGTGTTGAAGGTACACAGAACACCCACTGCTTCAGACGCCAACACACTACACGAGGCCGCCGCGATGGCGGCCTTATATAGTGTGGGGCGTGCACTACACAGCCTGAGCTATGATTGGCCACAGGCATCCTGCCTGTGGCCAATCATGGCTCTCCTCGCTGCTGGTGCTGCGATTGGCCAAGCATGCGGGGTCACAGTGCATGCTTGGCCAATCATGAGCCAGCAATGCACTGCGCCATCGCAGTGCATTGTGGGCCGTGAGCGCCACACGAATTTGACGCGAACGGACCAAAATGTTCGGATTTCGCCGAACGGACGAACAGCCAATGTTCGAGTCGAACGTACGTTCGACTCGAACACAAAGCTCATCCCTACTGGTTACCATACATGTTTTTGGATTTACCCATATATTTCACTATACCCTTTAAACAATAACTGACATAACAGGAAACAAAAATGTACAAAAAATTTCACCTAAAATATGTTGAGCTAAAATACTGAAATTATGCAATTTTTTCTATTTTTCTATAAAAATAACTACCTCTAATGTCTACCTCTAATTTAACTTTTTCTAACACATATTGCCTAATACCCTAGTATTAAAAATCTGATGTTAAATATTAACTGAGCCATTCTATTCAATAGAACTTTCTGCATCAGATTGCTTCCTATTTTTCAAATGATTGCTAATTTATATTGCACATTAATTTAACATACTTTATTTGTGAACACCACAGATCAAAAGTTCAGAGTGCTGATCCTTTGTTGTTATAAGATTAGAATTGGGTGGTATACTTTTATTTTTTATTTTTTTTATTTAACTTAAAAAAATGCATGTCAGAGATATTACCCTGCATAATGTGCCCAGCAATTTGGCTGGTACTCCTATTATGATGTAAATAAAAGAGCTAAATTGAAATACATTTTAAAAAGGCGCATAATTGGAATCTCTTTAGGTTTTCTTTTGACAGCATTTCCAAAAAATCATTTTTTTTTTCAAATTTATAACATGAGTAATGAATGCTCAAATGATTAAATTGTGAATCATTCGGTATAGGCTATGAAGAGACATGGGGAAGTTACACTGTATGCATCACTGATGTCAGACTTACAAAGAACAAATGGTATTCCAACCCATGGCCAGTGGTGCTGTCAGTGTTCTGTAGACATATGAGACTGCTTCCTGATCTAGCAAGAAGGAAAAAAAATCGCAAAATCACACAAAAACAACAGTCTCATTAAATAACTCATAGCAGGGGGGCGTGGCCTAGCGCATGGCGAGAACGGACATGTAAGCGCCCAGCTCCCGCTCCCGTCTCTCTTCCCGCCGGCAGCAGCGCGGACCGAGGCTGCCACACGGCTCCACATGAGCAGGAGGGGACCCAGCAACACCCCCCGCTCCTCCGGGACCTCGAAGACGGGCGACATAGGGAGCTATTTCCCCGCAAAAGACGCCAGACACAGAGCGGCCTCCACTCCCAAGATGGCGACAACACTCTCCACGGCCGCACATGCTGTGCGGGCCGCGTCTCAGGTACAGCCTACAGGCGACCGGTCACACTCCCCCCGCTCCCTAGAGCTAGAAGGGGACCCCCCCAGGCAGCCCCTCTCCATCCAGGAGCCCATCTCCCCCAGGGCCACACACAGCAGGATGGCTGGGACATGGAGGCCTATCTTAAAGCCCTCCCCACTAAACAGGACATTGAATCCTACATTAACAGGCTGGAAAGGTCTTATGATAGAAATATGAATGACCTCCGCAAAGATATTGGGCATAGATTGGAAGATATTGAACACTCAGTGGAGGAAACGATCTCCAGGTTATCTGAACAGGACATAATTTTGCAGGAACACACTAACCAAATCCAGCAGCTATTTTATGGTTTGGATGACCAGGAAAATAGGAGCCGACGCAATAATATCCGCATGCGCGGCTTGCCGGAGTCTGTTGAAAACAAGGACTTGCTTGCGGCGGCCACAAAAGTGTTTAACCAATTTGGCTTACCCTAGGGATGTTATTTGCCGGGGGCACTATTTCAATGTCAAATCGGACATTATGCAAGCTACCAGACATCAGGAGACCATCCTGTTTAATGAGACCCCAATTATGTTGCTGACGGACTTGTCCAGACAGACCCTTCTGATGAGGAAGGCCCTGAAGCCTGTTACTGATGCTCTACAAACCAAGCAAATAAAATATCGCTGGGGGTTCCCTTTCCAGCTTTCTACCACCCAGAATGGCAACTCTGCGACTTTCCGCACGCTGGGGGACTTACCTGCCTTCCTTGGAACTTTTGAGCTACCACAAATATGGATCCCAGACTGGCCGCTTCATTCAGCCACTCCTGGTCTCCCCTTGTCTACTGGCTGTACAAAGGTCACCAAGAAGAAGCGCTCCCATTTCCCGTACCTCTAAATCTCCGAATGGATGAGACTCCCTCAAACCCCACCGGCTGGTGGGGATCTTTACTTGCTGACTTTCCTCGGTCCACGAATCGTTGAGATATTTTGAAGGTTACAACTGTATGATGAGTATGTTGCATAGCATTTTGGAGACAGAGAATCTCTCAGAGTTTGAACCACTTTGTGGTTCTAGTTGTTCACCATAGGTCCACGCTTCTCTGCCTCTGGATGATGCTAGATTACCGTTTGACCTCACATGCTTTGATGCTGCCTAACACTGCTCTTTTCTTATTCTGATGCACTTTTTTTTGGTTATTAGTTTGTTCATATTTCATTTTTAAGTGTTAATGCCTAGACGGGGGCGGGATACTATGTTACAGTTCGCAATTCCCACCTTAGGACTAGCAGAGTCTTCGTTGACTCTGTATTTACAATCTCAGTTAGCTTTTAAGAGGACGTCCTTCCTACCAAAATGGACATTACAGGGTACCATTCAGTCACAACTTTTTGTAGCATGTTACAGGCCACCCGGGCTTCCACTCCTGGGTGGGTTGCTCCCAGGTGCGCTATTTTGGAGCACGACCAGCTCATTTGCACGTTATCTTGCTCTAGAATGGCACCCACCCTCCCCCCCTCCATTCACACCTACCTTCTCTTTCCCCTTCTACCCCACTCCACACTTTTCTATTCACTCCGGCTCTGCAGGCTCTCAGACTCTCACTGCACCTCACTTTATCTATGTCCCCCCTCACTATGGCGACCCCCATAGAACTTAAAGTTTCCTCGCTTAATTGCAGAGGTTTTAATACGCCAGAGAAACACAGGCAGAAACTGCATCACTTCCATAAGGCTAAAACTCTCATACTGTTACTGCAAGAAACACATTTCCGCTCTGACTCTATTCCCGCTTTTCAAGATACATACTACACTAAGTGGTTTCATAGCATCAACCCCTCCGCTAGGACCAAGGGTGTGTCAATAGCCTTCCATCGCTCCTTTTCCCCTGAGGTATTAGACGTTGACAGTGACCCTAAAGGGAGGTATTTGTTTTTGAAAATTGCCATTCAGCAGCTGATTATAACTGTTGTTAATGTTTATCTTCCAAACCAGGATCAGCTCCACTTCCTCTCCTCCATGGCAACCCACCTGAGATCCTTTGGCTCACCCAATTTGATACTGGGAGGTGATCTTAATGCTCCACTCGTGCCTAGACTGGATTCCTCTACCGGTAAGTCGCACATCACTTCCTCCTCCCTATCTAAAATGAGAGCGATCTTAGCTGATCTGTCTCTGGTTGACACCTGGCGCCTCTTCCACCCCTCTGAGAGAGACTACACATATTACTCCTCAGCCCATAACTCATACAGTAGGATAGACTACATATTTTTGTCCCAACCACTACTAGACCTGGACCCCCGAAGTGACATAGGCCTGAAGTTGTGGTCTGACCACTCTCCGGTACATGTCACTTTGGGGCACAACCCGAGCCAAACACGTAGGACCACGTGGAGACTGAATGACAATCTGTTGCACGACAGTGTCTGTGCTGCGGAGGTGTCGACAGCCATCTCTGACTTTATGCGCAATCACGCGCATGATGAGACCTCTGCTATGAATCAATGGGAAACTCTTAAATGTGTGCTTAGAGGGATCTTTATCCAGCACGGGGCCAGGCTGAAAAGGGCTCGTACAGAGGACATTAAACGCTTATTTCACCGACTCCACACTCTTGAGTGCACGCATAAAACCTCCCTTGACCCGGCAACACTAGTGGAACTGTCCAACACTCGCTGCGACCTACTACGCATTTTTTCTGACAGGGCGCTGACGGCGCGCAACAAAGGTCGCTATGTCTATTACTCCCAGGCGAACAAGTGCGGGAAGCACTTGGCCAAGGTTTTACACCCCAGACAGCAAAGACAAAATATCCCATTTATAGTCACCAATACAGGTCAAAAACGGCATAAGAATTCGGAAATTGTGTCCGAATTCAGGGACTATTATTCATCCCTCTATAATCTCCAACCACACGTTGACCGGGACACGCAGGCCACCACAACCGCATTGGACTTACAAGGTTATGTGCAGGACACAGCCCTTCCTACCATGACGCCCGCGGAGACTGACGATTTAGAACTACCCCTGACTACCACAGAATTCCTGACTGCGATTAAGGGACTGAAGAACGGGAAAAGTCCAGGTCCGGATGGGTACACTCCACAGTTCTACAAAACGTTTGCGCAACAATTGGCCCCTATTATGTCTTGTGCATTTGAGGGAATAGATGATACCCACCCGCTATCTTCTCACATCCTCCAAGCCCAAATAGTGGTACTGCCCAAGCCCGGAAAAGATCATTCTCACTGTAGTAACTACAGACCTATTTCACTCCTTAATGTTGATCTCAAACTTTTTGCCAAGATTTTAGCCACCCGTTTAGCCCCTCTTTTACCATCCTTAGTGCACAATGACCAAGTTGGGTTCATCCCACATAGGGAGGCTCGCGACAACACTACTAAGACGTTGCATCTTATTTCATATGCCCAACAAAGTAACATCCCGATGTGCCTGTTGGTGTGCGACGCTGAGAAAGCATTCGACCGCGTGAACTGGTCCTTTCTGCGAGCGACACTTCTACAAATAGGGATAGGGCCAAAGCTACTGTCTAAGGTGATGTCCTTATATTCTAACCCCTCTGCAAAAGTGGCAACGAATGGAGACTCCTTGGAGTCATTTCCAATTAGAAACGGTACCAGACAGGGGTGCCCATTGTCGCCCTTGCTGTTTGCACTCACGATTGAACATCTGGCACAAGCAATTCAGGCCAACCCTGCCATTCATGGGATTCCGGCCTCCACGGAACCCAGCAAACTCTCCTTATACGCAGATGACCTGCTTCTTTACATTACCCAACCTCTAACTAGCATTCCAGCTTTGCTACACGAGCTTGACCGCTTCGGGGCACATAGTAACTTTAAATTAAAGAGGAAATAAACCCTGATGGGTTTACTTCCTCTTTAATTCCCTGCAAAGGCAAAGCATAATGGACTACTATGCATCGCATAGTAGCCCATTATGTGTCACTTACCTGACACAGGAGCCAGCGAAGTCGCCGCTGTCCCCTGTAGTCCGCCGCATCCATCTTGCTGGTGGCGTCTCGCAGCTCCGCCACTGTCATTCGGCGAAGCCGCGATGACGTCACTCCCGCGCATGCGCACAGGAGTCGACATGCGTGGCAGCTCCATTCTTGGAAATGCCGCGATCAGTGCGCCTGCGCGCCGCTGTCTACGGCGCATGCGCCGTAGACAGCGGTGCCCGTTTCCGGGCAAATATCTCCTAAACCATATAGGTTTAGGAGATATTGCTTGGACCTACAGGTAAGCCTTAATCTAGGCTTACCTGTAGGTCAAAGTGGTTTGTAAGGGTTTACAACCACTTTAAATATGACGAAAACGGAGGCCCTGAATATAACTCTGAAACCACGTACAGTATCTTTACTATAACAGAGGTTCACATTTAAATGGCAACCGCAATCAGTTAAGTACTTCTTACCTAAGAATTTTGCAGACATCTATGCCCTGAATTACAGCCCTATGTTGGCGAAGATTCGTCACTCGCTGGAATCTTGGCATAACCTCAAACTATCTTGGTGGGGACGTATGAATGTGCTAAAAATGGATATCCTGCCTAAACTACTATACTTGTTTCAGACATTACCCATAACTCTTCCTCTGGCTTTTTTCCGCACACTTCGCTCCATGGCGGTTAGGTTAATCTGGCAGAATCACCCCCCCCAGACTAAGACACAGGATTTTATGCGCCCCTAAAGATAAGGGGGGCATGGGTCTACCGGACTTTCAGTTATACCACCTATCTGCCATCTCGTCACGACTCCTTGAATGGTTTCCACACCCCTTGACTAAACTGTCCACGATAATTGAACAGACCATGGCTCGGGTTGACCTCAGATCCCTCCTTTGGGGCTATCATGCGAAATTTCGCACCATGCCCGGACTATCCCCTTTGACTCTAGCAGCGCTCACCCTGTGGTATCGCAAACAGATGACCCTTTACCTTTCTACGGATCCGAGCCCGTTGTCACCCCTGTTTGACAACTCGGCAATCCCAACACTGCACACAGGGAGACAATGCGGCTCTTATTCTAGAGACCAGTGGCCTACCGCCAAACAATATATACAGGCTTCCACCGGGCTGTTCTGGTCACCTGTAGACCCTCGACCGTTGACTCAAATAGACTGGCTCTCCAGACTAACTATAGCGCAATATTGCAAGTCACTCCATCTCTCCGGCCTGGTACATAGGCCTTTTACGACCTTTGAGGATATGTGTGGTCTCTCTCAAACACCTAAACACTCGTTATCCCTGATCTACAAAGACATTCAGCTACACTCTTATAACACACTTCCAAATTATACACAAAAATGGTCCAGGGACCTTGGCACTGAATTATCTACGACACACTGGAACACATCGTTCATGATCACTCACAAATCTTCCATATCTGGATTCATGCAAGAAAAAAACTACAAACTGTTGACGAGATGGTATAGGGATCCAGTCACGGTGAGTAAAATGTATCCAGAGGCTTCGGATAGGTGCTGGCGTTGCCACGGAGGAGCGGGCACGTATATCCACGTGTGGTGGGAATGTGACCGGATACACCCCTTTTGTGATAAGGTATTTAAAATTCATAATGATTTGTATGATGTCTCTGTGTTACCTACACCACAAATAGCTTTACTTTCCATATTCGCGTGTTCCGCGAGCTCACACCGAAAGAGTTTGTTGCGATTCTTTCTGTCCGCAGCTTGTCATGTCATTTCGTAGTTCTGGAAAAAGGATGTTATCCCCCCAATTACGAGATGGACTGATGCCATGAACGATATTATGCTCATGGAAGAACTGCACGCCAAACGAACTGACAAATGTGATAACTACCGTATTTTTCCGTGTATAAGACGCTACTTTATCCTTAAATTGTTAGCCTGAAATTCGAGCAGCGTCTTATACACGGTCCGTCAGCCTGGGAGAGAGCCGTGCGGGTGCCTAGATGGTCATAGCTTGTGAACGGCTTCCTCCAATCACGAGCCGTATGTTAGTGACGTCAGCTGGAGGTAGAGGAGGAGGTGGAGAGTGAGCAGATACGATCCCGTTCGACGTGGAGACTGCGCAGATGCAGAGAGCAGAGCGTTTTGAGCCCAAGATGTCACAGAATAATAAAAGTAAGAGACTGTCTTATTCTGCAAAATTTAAACTCAGTGTAGTTAGCTATGCAAAAGAGCATGGGAATAAAGCTGCAGAGAGACAGTTGACTGTGACTCAGAAGACAGCAATGATGCAAAAGAAGAATTCTGTCTGGAACTAGTGATGAAGAAGAGAACATTGATGCAACAGAGGTTGAATAAAGTGATATGATGCATAATATACTGGTATGTAAAAGTTAATTACTAAATAAAACTGTGTTCTGTTTTACCTGTTTAAAATATGGATTTCTTAATTCTGGGTTGCAAAAGTGGGGGGCGTCTTATACATGGGGGCGTCTTATAGACGGAAAAATACGGTATATGTCCCTATGGTATCCTTGGCTCCATCACTCTTCATCAGCCCGCTTTCTCAGTAGTGTGGCTTAATGACACGGAAGCCGTGCAGACATGGGACATGGGCAGACTGCTTGGAGTGGTCTCACGGATCACAGAGCTTACAGCGGACCCCCAGGTGAATTATCTGGGACCGCTCTCACTGAACTCCTCTTAGTGCCACCTTACCTCCCCTACTTAGGCGGACCAAGAGGTCACGCAAACGGCGGAACTACCTCATGCCTTGTGAGCAACTACTTTAGACTCACGGGCCCCCTGTCTGCATAGGCCTCCCACACAGGGTTTTTGTATGGACATAACCGTAGAGAGGGGTCTATGATTAATCCCTTCTTATGTGAGTTTTGCTGTATAACTTGATGAACAGACTCTGCAGATGCCTGTAAATTGTTTTGTAAGAAATGCACTCCCTACCCTTCCCCCCTTTCCCCAACCTTCTTTATTCTGTACCCCCCTTCCCCCCTCAACTCTTACTGTATTATACTGTTACCTGATTTGTAACAATAAAAATTATATTCAACCTTAAATAAATCATAGCACATAAACAGAAGTCACAATAATCAATTCATAGCACATACGTTATATACTGTATCCTAAACTACACCCAGACATGTATAAAAACAGCTCAAGTAGATACTTTAAAGGGTGCAGAAAAATATTCTGCCTCCTTCTGTAAACAAAAGTACATTGATTTCCAGATCCCATTCACTATATGGATGCTCATGCAAAAAAAGGTAAAATCATAAAGAATTGAGGAACTTACTGAATTCAAAGAAGTGTAACAATTATCACTAGGGAGTATGAGGCCAAACTTTACTATCCAGTGGTTTGGTGTAAGCATAAAAAATATGGTTAATTAATGGAAAAAATTGTTTTGTTATTTTGTGCTGATTTTTTCCATCCCAGCCACACAATATTTGAGCAAATAAAGATCACAGTGGGAACTTTAGGCAACCCATGTAGACTTCAATGATTAGCAAATGAATCCAAAAACATTTATTTGCCAAAAAAATGGTTGTGTAGACACCTCAAAAAGTTGTAAAGACAGAAGGCTTTTTATCTTAATGCAATGCATTAAGATAAAAAGCCTTCTGTGTGTAGCAGCCTCCCCAACACCCCCTAATATTTATTTGAGCCCCATCTCTGTCCAGAAATGTCCACGAGTCCCTTGGCCATCCTCTCCCCTCTGATTTGCTAAGACACAGCAGTGGTGCCATTGGCTCCCGTGGCTGTCAATCAACGTCAGTAAGCCAATCAGGGAAGAGAAGCGGCGTGGCTGAATAGCAGCTCCGTGTCTGAATGGACACATGGATCTGCAGCTCAGCTCGGGTACCCCCATAGCAAGCTGCTTGCTGTGGGGGCACTCCACAGGAGGGAGGGGCCAGGAGCATATTAATATTTTGCATTCTATGTTTGATCCAGTAGGTGGATATTTAAGCTCATTTTCACCTATCTTCACAATATCTATCTCTTTTCTCCTGCATTGCAAATGATAATGTCACATGGGACATGATGTAACGCGTGGGAGGCGCTGGGTGACGCCAATGCCACAGGAGTGTTGGATCGTGGCTGCACAGCAAAGATTTTAAAGGCACATTTACTATATTTATGCTGTAAGTGCAACAGAAAAGGTAGAGACCGTGGTCTCTTAAAGAGATACTCACTAGGTGTAACAAAAACAAGAAGATCATCCCTAAGGTTATCCAGGAAGATAGAAGGTATCATACTCATATCCCCTGGGGGTAAAAAGCCCATCTGACCAAATAACTTATGTTTTTA
This sequence comes from Lithobates pipiens, assembly GCF_037356315.1. Lineage (NCBI taxonomy): Eukaryota > Metazoa > Chordata > Amphibia > Anura > Ranidae > Lithobates > Lithobates pipiens. The sequence goes on along the minus strand of NW_027507718.1, from coordinate 268,546,410 downwards.
GCGCCATATCTTGAGGTGAGCACATTGGAGGAAAGGTGGTGGGATCCACTTGCATGTTGGTGTGGTATCTTGATAGTGTTTGAACACAGAGAGTGGAGGAAGATATTGTTTGAACACAGAAAACATATTCTGGGACCATACATATTGTATTGGGATTATTTGAGGCATATTCACAGACATTTAGAATTTTACTGATCATGTTCATTATATTAAGTTTCTTTATTGAGATTGTATTGGTCATATCCACAGATTTTATATTTTTTTTATTTATGCACATTGTATATGTATAGAGCTTTGTGTTGCATAGTGATTCAGTTTATATCTTAGGGGGCACTGCATGATTATTTATAATTGCAAATAAAAATGCTGCATACAGAGCTCAATAGCTCTAGCCCAAATTACCACATAACCATAAATGAGTCAGAGAAGTGATATTTCATTTATTTGTCTGATCTGTTAGAGGGTTCAGTGCATGGTGGTCTGCTACAATGAAGATAACAACAGTTTTGCTGCTTCTTGAGACAACCTATAATGTTTTGCAAATTCTTTGGTAAGTACTACATTTTATTAGATGAACACAATTGCAAACAATTTGTTGTGTTTATACATAGCAAATGTATCATGTTAACAAACAAAATAAATATTAAAATACAGAGTAAAACATTCAGAATGCACCTAAAATTGTAAATATAATGCTTTTTTTTTACAACCACATGAAACACAGATTTGGTTTCACCATTTTAATTACACACTTACAATTGTTGCAAGCAAGACAGTGTTTTATGCATGAAAATGAAAAGATATTTTCTGCATGTAGATTTTATAACTGCGTATCAGAAAATCGTTATTTTAAATTAACTGTAATGAGGTAAAGTTACAGAAAAAATAAGGCATTTTTTTAAATCACTGCAGGGAACAACATTAACTGACAAAATTATGGTGTTTACTCTACATGACATAACAAAAAAACATTCATGCTAGAAAGCTTGTGTATTTCCTTAACATTCATGTATTTAATCAGGAATACAGTTATGATATTTGTTATAAAATATTATAGTTCACGATGATCAAAATAGAATGACATTGCAAAAATGATACCAGAAATGAAATAGTATAGGACATGATCACATCTGTATGTGAACTTCTGCCTTTGGTAAACCTGACAAGATTGTTTGTTTTAGTAGAGGGCATTTACTCATTTGCTGCTATGCCATTCCTCTTTAAAGGGGTGTAATCAAACTGAAAGGAAGGCCCCTATATAAGCTGAGCCTGGTTCACACTGAAAGCACAGGAGTTTTGACAGGAGGACAAAACCTGGAAATCGTCTTTATCACTCAAGAGAACTCTGTAACTGAGCAGAAATGTCGACTGTTGGAAAGGTAAGTTACCCTTTAATTAGATATTATCTCATGAATATTATGTGGCATAATCCATTATGAAATAACTATATGGAAGTAAAAATGTGTACTTGAATAATCAATACCATATGCTTTTTATCTAGTATAATTTTCATTTATTTCACTTGCTAATCATAATTTTTATAATAAACATTCTATGACTTTATTTGAGCACGGATTCTGTTCTCAGAATTTTTTTTAACACTCATACAAATACACTCATAGACAGAAGATACAATTTTACTTTTTTCAAAGTTAAAACTAAATGAATCTTTCTTTGCATTTTGTTGTAAGAATGAATTGAAAACGAGGAATAATAATTCATATATATGAAATGCATGCTAAAGTATGTTGAAATAATTACTGGTGGCTGCATAGCATTTGTTTATGTATTCAACATAAACTAAGTTTCTGGCCACAGGGGTATAAATAACTCATATTAATTCTTGCATGTTATCAAATTTAGACAAGATAATTGGTAATCATAACAGGATATATGAAATGGTGTCGCTGTGTATGCTTTGTATTTCTTATACTTACTGGGGTTGCTTTTTTAAAGGCAAATAGACATCTCCTCAGAGTTTAGTGACTATGGTGAAATTTGACTTTGCAAAGAATGCCCAGTCACGTACAAATACATTAAAAAATAAATAAAAAAAATGGCATTTCTGCTTGCACACAATGGGATGATGGAAATCAGCAGAACTTTACCTCATTCACTAAGTTCTGTGGATAATTCCTTTGCAAAGTGCAACTTAAATTTACAAAGTTGACAATCTATTTGCCTTTAGTAAATCAACCCACTGCATCTTTGAGGTGTTTTTTTCTATTTGCAAACCATCGTAAGTATTATTTGTCACGATGATGTGACGGTTTGCTGTTATTTGTAACATCCTCACATATACACTATTTTAATTTTTGAAATTTATGAATGGTGGTGTAAGATTTGCATGTATTATTTGTGTTAGTAAGGTAAGTAATGGTAAGTAAGGTAGTAATGAAACATAGTATAAGGCATAGTTTGTCTCTTCACTAATAAAAATTTGCCTGTTCATAATTTTTTTTTTCAGGCACTAAAGTTCTAATTTATTTTACCCCCAAATATTTAGTGACTGACCTCCAAAAGTGACAAAAAATATTGCCCATTTCAAGTCTTTATTGTTTCTCAATTTCTTTGATTTTGTTTGTTTGCACCAAAAATATCGGGTTCCTGTGCGATTTGAGCTCACATGGAATACAGGTTTCCTGCACCACATTCTGGTGTGAACAGGCCCTAATGATCAAAATGATGGTATCCATAGATGATTTTAAACTTACAAACTCTATAGTGAAACACTAATCTCAATAAATACTTTTGACAAAAAAGCTGCTTTGTATATGTAATTCTAATACATCCCTAAGATAAGCGGGACCCCAGATATCTGAGGTGCAGTCAGACATGCATGCTGAAGCCCATCTCCAGGTTGGGGTACATCCCCCTCCCACAGATCCCCTCCCCCTTATAGTCATTTGTATTTAAATTATCAACATACACACCTTTTTGGTATCTTCCTGGTGTCTTCTAACCAGTCACGGTGAAGGGGTCTTATTCCACTTCCTCTCTCCTCCTACAATGGTCAATCCAGAATATTGCAAAGAATAGGAGATTAAGTATTGATTTGAGCCCCTTTCTCCTGTGAACTCAGGTCAGATATATTCCCAAGAGGTGTCCATGACACCCTAGGTTTACAGGAAAAAGGTTGTATGATGCTGGCCATTAACCTAACAATGGAGCAGAGGGCTGTGCTGAAGCATGGAGAAGGTGAGAATTAATTTGACTTTTTTTTTTTTTTTTGAGTAAGAAAGCAGAAGGCAAGAATTAAAAATAAACTCAAATATACTTTAAAGGTATAGGTTTCTACAGTATTTGCTTCTCAGGGAGGCTGTGGAACATTTACTGGCTGTGTATTTCCTACATGTTTAACCATTCCCCTATCTATTATCATGCTATACATATTACAATTTCAGCTAATTAGTATATTGATTCAGACTATCTCTGAATAAAACTAGCAGTATTAGAAAATAAAATGCACTTTGATTTATTGACATAGAGATGGACTTTATTACTAATTCCCTGCCTAAATACTACACAGTAATGTGTGACAAAGAGCTTAAGAAGAAAAAACGATAAGAAGAAACTACTATATATATAATTAATCAACATTAGGGTTCGAGTCAGCATCTATTCTTGTGTGCATGTACATTTTATATGGTCAGCCACATACTGTACATCTATCCAAATCTAAGCTATTGTAGAAGGTTGCAAAAAAATTACTTCTAAAGGTAGCTCTTTGGCACCAAGTTTTGTTATATGATATGCAACAACTGCAACAGAAGATGAAAAATGTAAAACCTCCCTGAGAGAAACACAGAGTGTCCCTTTACTGAGCTCTCCTTATGAAAATGCTATTTCTGTAGTTGTCATTTGGTCCTAATATTTTATGTGACTGACCCAAAACATGGTCCATGAAGTAAAAATAAATAGGTCTCATCTCTGGTATCCACATCTTTATATCTATGTTTAACTATGAACCAACGTTTTTTTTGTCCCCCAGAGAGTAACAGAGGACACAAATTCCTATTCAAACATTGTCAACAAAAAAAAAAAAAGGATTGGCTCCAGCAGCATCTGATTGGATGGGAAAGCTGAGACCTGTAATAGTATACTGTTAGCACACTCATTACAATTCATACCGTACCACACCCTGTGTCGTGGCCAGAATAAGTTCCATTTCGAGCTTCGTTGAACCTAGATAAATAAGAGTTTTGGACATGCCTTCTGCATATTTAAAATACAAATTAAAATATAAAAGTATAAAGTAGGTCTGATTTACTCAAGGAGTTGAGAATCCTCATGCAATACATTGTAAATATTCCCTATAATTACTGGTATCTAATCAAGTGAAAATCAGATTCCTGTTCACTTAGAAAACCCCAGTCCTGTACAGATGAAATGAGTTAACAGGAATTTCATTTTCACATAATAATTGAAGTGAATATGTATACAACTTGTTATGCAAAAAATCTTAGCACCTTTAGTAAATTGACCTAAATTGTTTTATGTTAGGTGTTACATTGTTTTTTGTTTATTGGCATGTGCTTATTTTTATGTTTTGAAACCCCACAGAAAGTTTGCAGCTGATCATTGTTAATTATTCATGATGCTGTTAAGAATTTTGTGCATAGAAGTAAAACTGCCACATCTTAGTTCTTTAGTAATCTATTTAATTTACCAAATTTCGGTTACCATTATTCAGAATGTAAAAACACTCTAGATGGAATTTTGGGATTTTTTTATGAGGGGTATTGCTATTTAGAGCTTGCTTGGTTACAAAGTTTTCCATATTATTCAATGGATAGGCTCATACCCTGTGAGCTACACTGCTGGAAATAATACCTTGTGGTAGACATTTAAACTTTTTTTTCCTATTATGAACATGTAAAGCCTTTGTACCCATTTGTGACATTGTTTTAAAAAGAAAGGGCTTAGCCAACACTTTTGGCATATGCGTGCATAATATGTAGCCCCACTACTAGAGCTCCTTGCATTTGCAACAAAGCACGCTTTTGTTACTTGTGCCAGAGTTTGTCTGTAATGGCAGTGTGGACGGTAAGATCTGAGCTCATATCATAATTTGTACTCTTTCCCTTCTAACCTAAGAAAGTTATCTTCTGTTTCTAGCAAGGTCTCTATATACTCCCTATATATTATACTCATTACAAGATATAAATCACAGGTTAAGAACTATGGGGTTGATTTACTACAATTGGAGCATGTAAACTCTGGTGTAGCTATGCTTGTCAGCTTCTAAATTCAGCTTGTTCAACTGAGCTTTGACAATAAAACCTGGGAGCTGATTGGTTTCCATTTAGAGCTGCACCAGATTTTGCACTCTCCAGTTTTAATAAATCAACCCCTATGTGCCTAGCTTATTAAATTGCATACATCGCAATGAACACATTGGTGTTTTTTTACTTTTTACTAAAGGCAAATAGGCAGATTTTTTTTGCAAGAGACATTTCATTTTGCAAGGGAATGTTGTAAAATTCACTTGTAAAAAATACCCAATGTGCAAAGAAAGTTAAAAAAAACAGCATGTTTGCTTGCATATGATTGGATGATGGAAGTCAGTAGAGCTTCACTTCATTCACTAAGCTAAAGGAAAAGTGCCTTGCAAATTGAACTGCCTGTTTTCCTTTGGTGAATCGCCTCCATTCTAATCATGGTGCAGAGTAAGGCTGTGAGGTTAACGTATCAAAGGCAAAACACTGTTTACTTAGCACAGTCCAAGAAAATTCTCACTTTGCAAATAATACCTAATTGCATGCAAGAAAAATAAAAGAGACAGAATTGTGCTTGCACATGACTGGATGGTGGTCACCTCATTCACTAAGCTCTGGGGAAAATCCCCATACAAAGTGTTTAGTCTATTTGCCCTTAGTAAACCAACCCATATATACCTCCATCCCCAATCAGAGTTAGCCACATGGACTAGCCATAGGAGCTAACAGGAAAAGGAGGTGATTCAACAACAAAACAACTCATACCCCATTGTGGGGGGTGTCAGCTCACCCAGAGGACCATAGTCAAAAAGGTTACTTTACTAAAGTCAGACAGTTGCACTTTGCAAGGGAATTTGACCCAAGGCTTACTGAATCAGGTGCAATTTTATTTGTAAAGAATACCCAATCACATGCAAGGAAAAAATAATAATTTTTGCTCCCACATGATTGGATGATGGAAGTCAACAGAACTTCAACTCATTGACTTAGCTCTGGGGAAAATTCCTTTTTTAGGGGCAACTTCCCTTGCAGTGTGACTAGCCTATTTGCCTTTAGTAAATCAACATCAAAGTATGGGCCCCAATTATTTCCCTACTTATGATCTATAACAGATGCTCAGTAATGCATCAACACAGAAGTTTTTTGATATGCTCATACTTTTACCAGTATGTCAGAGCTGCTATTGTTTCCTGAACTTGCCATAGACAAAAACATGAATGCTTGGGAGGTCTTAGATTGTGCTCACTTGTCCAAACACTTCAGATGCCAGTTGCCAGATTTTGCTGTTTTATGTAATTAGGATTTGGTATGTCACAATGCTTCTTTCAGTAAGAATTTATACAAAGCTATGAACATTTGGTTTAATTTAAAAGTCTCAGTAAAACAGAGAAAGATTTTAGAATGGCTAATGTTATCTGCAAACCCTTTTATGTCCAACATCTACATGAAATGGAATGTGTTTACCACTTATATAGTAACTAGAGTCCTTTTGTGCAGCGCCTGGCTTTCTACCAGCTTACTATTAGACAGGCATGAAAACAGCTTGGAAAAGTGGAAGGGTAGTGCTTACTTTAGTGTGAATAACTCTTTCAGGAGCACAGTCACTACTAGAGGTTATTTAAGGACAGCTAATGTAATCAGAATACAGCATGTCATTACATGCACTGGAAGCTTACTGTTGTGTGTGTATATATATATATATATATATATATATATACACATGCACAATCCAATCAAAAGTATAAAGGAATAATGTTTTTTCTAAAGTCCAAAATGTCCTATTTATAGTGGACCTGCAATAGTACAAAATCTACTGGCTTGTGTTTGAAAGGTTCAGGATCCAGGGAACTCTTTCTGATCCTGCCATCACTACTTAATGACAGCTGTGACTGCATGCTTGTTCCTACCCAATGGGTCTTATTTACTAACTGAAGAGTGCAAAATCTGGTGCAGCTCTGCATAGAAACCAGCTTCCAGGTACTTTTTGTCAAAGCTTTACCGAACAAGCTGAAGTTATAAGCTGATTGGCTATGATATACAACTGCACCAGATTATGTACTCCAGTTTTATTAAAGCAACCTCAATGCTTCAATAGCCTACACCTTTAAAAAAAAACAAGTCAATAGAGGTGGTTGCCATATACCTGTTCTCACAGGTTTACGTTAAGCTTATTGCGTATCTAAAAATCTGATGTAATATTCTATGGCAGACATAGGGGGTTATTTACGAAAGGCAAATCCACTTTGCACTGCAAGTGCACTTGAAAGTGCAGTCACAAATCAGTCACGGATTTTGTCCGTCGGATCTTGTCCGAAACTGTTGCATACACACGGTCGCACAAAGTTGTCGAAAAATCAGATCTTTCAGAACGTGATGACGTAATTTCGTTACAATGGGACTACATTCAGGCTAGTAGCCAATAGCTTTGATGTAGGAATTGGATCTGAGCATGCGTGGCACTTGGTCCGATCAAAATTCTCTACACATGATCGGAGTATGTCCGACCGGCCCAGTTGGTCGGGAAATATTTCCAACAAGTTGGAAAATTGGGTCCGATGGATATTCCGACGGAATCAGTCCGATGCATACCACACACAGTCGGATTATCCGACAACACGGTCCGATAGGACACATTCCAACGGATTCTCCGACCGTGTGTACAAGGGCTAAGGGGTAGATCTGAAGTGAGTGGAAGCTCTGCTGATTTTATCATCCAATCATGTGCAAGCTAAAATGCTGTTTTTTATTTTCCTTGCATGCCCCCCTCGGATCTACAGCGACTTTACTTACAAGTGCACTTGCAGTGCAAAGTGGATTTTCCTTTAGTAAATGACCCCCATAGTCAGCAAAGGGATCTTTGGGTAGAACAATTTTAGGGCCTCCCTAATTAAATATTGAATTAATCATAATAATAATAATAATGATGATAATAATAATAAACTACAACTACAATAATTGTAATTTAGATGACTTGGAGTAAGGCTCTAGGGCACGTTACAAGGGGATGACTTGGGACAGGTTGATGAAGGATGTTGGAAAAAGTTTCCGTCTGTTTTGCAGAATACTTAATCACCATTTAACTTTTTTTTTTTTTTTTTTTAAGGGAAATGTATAATATTTTGTATTTTTTGTTATAATTCACATAGATAAATGTAATACTTTTCTTCTAGCCTATCAAATGCAAGGCTGCAGTTCTTTATGGATTCAATCAACCACTGAAAATGGAAGAAATAGAGGTTGCTCCACCCAAAGCATATGAAGTTCGAATTAGGGTAACATGATGATGATGATGATTATATGAATACATAAATAAATATATAAATACTCTCCATGCACTTATTCTTTTAGTCAAACTTCCACAAGATGTTATGAAATTGTCATGGCAACATGGATAGATAAAAAAGAAGTAAAATGTTGAAACTTTCTCCAAAAAATGCCAAGGAGGGTGACTTATACATCATTATTAAATTGAGCCTACTGATGTGTGTTTACTGGGGATGATTGCAGTTTGTTGGTCATCAGTTCCTGTGAGAATTCAAAGAAAAAAGAAATGGCACCACTCCAAGTCCCAGATTTGCTTCTCTTGTCCTCTGCTGCTCTGGGTGTTAACAAAGCTCATTCAGCTCAGCAAATATAGCAAGAGCAAAATGCAAAACCACACTCTATGAAAGTCACCCTGTTAGGTTAAATGAATGTAGCCGACTTCAAACAAAATCACCACCCTAAGCCATGTCCCACTTGACACGTTTCACCCAGACTGGACTTATTCGTAGAGGTCTAGAAAAAAGCCCAATCAGGGTCAAAAGGGTCAGTTGGAAGTGTTGGAAGTCAGCTACATTGATTAAATGGAATGTCTTTTGTGGAGTGGACCATCAATGCTTGTTTGATTTTCATCTGTGGAATGCATATCTGTACATAAAATGATAATGCTAATGTAAATTTTACCAGAAATGCGTTCAATATTTAGCTGATCATAGTACACATGCAATAGTGTAAATGGCCCCAATTCTTAATACTGTATAAACTACATTTACAACATTTTTTTACATGTTTTGACACGCATAGCTAATGCAATAAATTACTTTTACTGTAAGTGAATCTTATCACTGTGATGCACTAAACAGTCAGTACATTGGGCACTATTCACTAAAGGTTATCACATGCATTATGATGGTCACATGACCACATATTGCATGTGATAATAAAAATGTCAATTCACTATTGCTCATATGTGATATTTAGCACCAAAAATGCTCATTAAATACTGCATAAAAAGGCATTAAAGTCAATTCACAAAAGGAAATAAATAAATAAATGCATGCGGTAATTAACCAGTTGCCGACCGCCGCACGCCGATGTACGTCGGTACAATGGCACGGGCAGGCATAAGGACATACATGTACGTCCCTTGCCTCCCGCGGGTCGGGGGCCCGATCGGGCCCCCGCCCGGTGCCTGCGGCGGTCGGTATTCGTTCGGGAGCGATCCCGGACGAGGGGACGGCCATTCATTCATGGCCACCCCCTCGCGATCGCTCCCGACGAATAGAAATCCCCGGTGACATCACTTCCTCTCCTGTAATGTAAACACAGGAGAGGAAGTGATGTATTCTCTCCTCCGTGTCGGTATTTTTCGTTCCGACACGGAGGAGAGCGGATCAGTAAGTTGCACCAACACTCTACACACACAGTAGAACATGCCAGGCACACTCACACCCCCCCTTTACCCCCCGATCACCCCCCCAATTACCCCTGCCCCCCAGTCACAGTGACACCAATGTCATTTTTTTTTTTTTTTTTTTTGCATTGGTGTCATTTGTGACTGTAATAACTGTTAGGGCAGTTAGAGTTAGCCCCCTTTAGTTCTAATGTACCCCCCTAACCCCCCCAATAAAGATTTAACCCCGTGATCACCCCCCGTCGCCAGTGTCACTAAGGCTGGGTTCACATTGCAGCGGTTTATGAGAACGAATGTGATTCGCACCGCACTGCAGTGCAAATCACATCCGATCTCTGTGCGATTCGAGTTCAGCCATTCACCGCACCCGCCGCACCCGCCACACCCGCCGCACCCGCCGCAAATTCGCACGGGACCCTTTTTTTGGCCCGCAGCAGAATCGGATCGCATGGGTGTTCACACCATGCGATCCGAGTTTGCAGATCGCACTGCGATATGCGAACTGATCTGGGGGTGTCAGTAACATTTCACTGACACTCCCATCAGTTCGCATAGGGCAGTGTGAACTGCCGCCGGGAGGCATGCGATGCGGGAACCCGCCGCGGATTCGCGGCGTTTCCGCATCGCTCCAGTGTGAACCCAGCCTAATAAGCAATCATTTTTCTGATCGCCGTATTAGTGTCACAGGTGACGCTAGTTAGGCAGGTAGGTATTTAGGTTCGCCGCAGCTTTTTATAGCGCCAGGGACCCCCATATACTACCGCATAAAGCCCCCTGATTGCCCCCTAGTTAACCCTTTCACCAGTGATCACCATATAACTGTTACAGGTGACGCTGGTTGGTTAGTTATTTTTTTATAGTTTCAGGGCACCCGCCATTTATTACCTAATAAAGGTTTAACCCCCTGATCACCCGGCGGGTGTCATTTGTGACTAATAACTGTTAGGGCAGTTAGGGTTAGCCCCCTTTAGTTCTAAGGTACCCCCCTAACCCCCCCAATAAAGGTTTAACCCCGTGATCACCCCCCGTCGCCAGTGTCACTAAGGCTGGGTTCACATTGCAGCGGTTTATGAGAACGGATGTGATTCGCACCGCACTGCAGTGCAAATCACATCCGATCTCTGTGCGATTCGAGTTCAGCCATTCGCCGCACCCGCCGCACCCGCCGCAAATTCGCACGGGACCCTTTTTTTGGCCCGCAGCAGAATCGGATCGCATGGGTGTTCACACCATGCGATCCGAGTTTGCAGATCGCACTGCGATATGCGAACTGATCTGGGGGTGTCAGTAACATTTCACTGACACTCCCAGCAGTTCGCATAGGGCAGTGTGAACTGCCGCCGGGAGGCATGCGATGCGGGAACCCGCCGCGCATTCGTGGCGTTCCCGCATCGCTCCAGTGTGAACCCAGCCTAATAAGCGATCGTTTTTCTGATCGCTGTATTAGTGTCACAGGTGACGCTAGTTAGGCAGGTAGGTATTTAGGTTCGCTGCAGCTTTTTATAGCGCCAGGGACCCCCATATACTACCGCATAAAGCCCCCTAATTGCCCCCTAGTTAACCCTTTCACCAGTGATCACCATATAACTGTTACAGGTGACGCTGGTTGGTTAGTTATTTTTTTATAGTTTCAGGGAACCCGCCATTTATTACCTAGTCTCACTAGTGTACCCCTAAATTTAGGGGTGTCTACTTTCCAAAATGGGGTCATTTGGGGGGGGTTTGTGCCATCTTGGCATTTTATGGCCTTCAAAACTGTAACGCCCTTAGAAAGCCTGAAGGCGGTGCTTGGTTTTCGGGGCCCCGTACGCGGCTAGGCTCCCAAAAAGTCCCACATATGTGGTATCCCCATACTCAGGAGAAGCAGCAGAATTTATTTTGGGGTGTCATTTCACATATGCCCATGGCATGCGTGAGCAATATATCATTTAGTGACAACTTTGTGAAAAAAAAAAAAAAAAAAAAAAAGTTTGTAATTTTCCCGCAACTTGTGGCAAAATATAAAATATTCCATGGACTCAACATGCCTCTCAGCAAATAGCTTGGGGTGTCTACTTTCTAAAATGGGGTCATTTGTGGGGGTTTTGTGCCATCTTGGCATTTTATGGCCTTCAAAACTGTAATAGGTAGTGAGAAGTGAACTCAAAAATTTACGCCCTTAGAAAGCCTGAAGGCGGTGCTTGGCTTTCGGGGCCCCGTACGCGGCTAGGCTCCCAAAAAGTCCCACATATGTGGTATCCCCGTACTCAGGAGAAGCAGCAGAATTTATTTTGGGGTGTCATTTCACATATGCCCATGGCATGCATGAGCAATATATCATTTAGTGACAACTTTGTTAAAAAAAAAAAAAAAAAAAAAAGTTTGTAATTTTCCCGCAACTTGTGGCAAAATATAAAATATTCCATGAACTCAACATGCCTCTCAGCAAATAGCTTGGGGTGTCTACTTTCTAAAATGGGGTCATTTGTGGGGGTTTTGTGCCATCTTGGCATTTTATGGCCTTCAAAACTGTAATAGGTAGTGAGACGTGAACTCAAAAATTTACGCCCTTAGAAAGCCTGAAGGCGGTGCTTGGTTTTCGGGGCCCCGTACGCGGTTAGGCTCCCAAAAAGTCCCACATATGTGGTATCCCCATACTCAGGAGAAGCAGCAGAATTTATTTTGGGGTGTCATTTCACATACGCCCATAGCATGTGTGAGCAATATATCATTTAGTGACAACTTTGTGTAAAAAAAAAAAAAAATTTTTTTTTTTGTCATTATTCAATCGCTTGAGGCAAAAAAATAAAATATTCAATGGGCTCAACATGCCTCTTATCAATTTCCTTAGGGGGTCTACTTTCCAAAATGGGGTCATTTGGGGGGGTTTTGTACTGCCCTGCCATTTTAGCACCTCAAGAAATGAGATAGGCAGTCGTAAACTAAAAGCTGCGTAAATTCCAGAAAACGTACCTTAGTTTGTAGATGTGACAACTTTTGCGCAAACCAATAAATATACAATTATTGACTTTTTTTTTACCAAAGACATGTGGCTGAATACATTTTGGCCTAAATGTATGACTAAAATTGAGTTTATTGGATTTTTCTAATAACAAAAAGTAGAAAATATCATTTTTTTTCAAAATTTGCGGTCTTTTTACGTTTATATCGCAAAAAATAAAAATCGCAGAGGCAATCAAATACCATCAAAAGAAAGCTCTATTTGTGGGAAGAAAAGGACGCAAATTTTGTTTGGGTACAACATTGCATGACCGCGCAATTACCAGTTAAAGCAGCGCAGTGCCAAAGTGTAAAAAGACCTCTGGTCATTTACCAGCAAAATGGTCCGGTCTGAAAGTGGTTAAGTACTAGTCCAAGCTTGTGATAACTATGGCAATGGTCAGAACCCCCAGTGATTGGTTTAAAAAATAGGTGGGGAAGTGTAAGCTGGAGCAAGTGTCAGCTAGATTTTAGTAAGGAGTTGTTTCTGAAGGCTGGCAGACAGCAGCCTCCAAAAAGAGATGAAGCAAAGATGAAAGGAGCTCTTTGAATCCAGTCTTCTGGAATTTAAAGCAGTGCAGAAGAGGAGGAGAAGATCTCAAGAGGTCCTTTTAACGCACCTGGCGGTATTCCCGAGTCTGGCTCGGGGTGGATCCAAAAGCAGTAACCCCGAGCCAGACTCGAGACCGCATCGCTGAATGCAGGCAGGGTTTACTTACCTTCTCCCCTGGATCCAGCGATGTCCCCCCCCCCACTGTACGAGCGAGCCGTGCTCCGCTCGATCTGTCACGGAGCCGATCTCCATTCCCTGCGAGCGTTGCGACACACGAGGATGGAGAACGGCGCCAAATTCAAAGAGTGAAACACACACATTACATACAGTATAATGTAATCTTACAGACTACATTGCTGTATGTAATAATTTCACATCCCCTTTGTCCCTAGTGGTCTGCCCAGTGTCCTGCATGCAGTTTTATAACATAAAAACTGTTCTTTATGCCTGGAAACTGGAGATTGTCCATAGCAACCAAAGCTGTCCCTTTACATCAAAAATGGTTTTAGACCATCTAGAAAACAGCGATAATAAATTAGAATCACTCGCAGAATTGAGGGATAGTGATTTGTGGGGAGATCTGTCATCAAATACTGAAAAGTAATGACAGTGACAATTCTGCAACTGAGCAAATTTCAGTGTTTTTGATTTGATTACATTATTGAATAACTTTTATTATTGTTATATTATTATTTGGTATAATTATTTATAGTTATTTATTATATTATAATTTATGATTTCATTTTTCAAACTTTATCATACCCGGGATGTCTACTAGACTCTGGTTTGGACAGGTTTAAGTGAGTTATTGCTAAGAATTACAGGACTACAATATAAAACGCCAAATTTTCATGCAAAATAATGGTACCGCTTTCAGCACCTAAAATCTGAAATAATCATACCGCCAGGAAGGATAAAGGAAAGAGTGCACACTGCTGGATCAGTTGACTGATACTTATACCCTGAAGATATTCAGCGTATCTAAGCAGTTCATGTTATCCTAGCCACTTATCATGGAACTTTATACCCAACTTATAGGGTATCTTGAGCCCTCAACATAGAGAAACCACGCCATAACAGCCATGACTAACTAAATTGCTGGCTGCCTTACACTTTTTTGGAAAAGCATCCTATCAGATAGATGCTTGCTATAACTTACCGCATGATTTCATACTGTATCTAAGGCATACTTTGGAAACATATACACGCATGCAAGATTTTAAGGAGGGTTTCTTTGTGAATCTTATTTGTAAACGTTGTGCGTATGTGCGCATTTTACTGCATACGCGGATGCAGTAAAATATTGCTTAGTGTATTGTACCCATTGATGTGTTTAGCAGTTAAAGATTCTTACCTTTGGATATGTTTTGTAATTACCAAATGAACATAAATACTTTCCTTATAAATAATTATATATATATATATATATATATATATATATATATATATATATATATATATATATAGTATAAACTAGGCAAAGCAACATGTGTGCTGCATAGCACCATAAACCACCTGCTCTGATTTTTCTTGCCCTGGGTGTGCAAGGAAGAAAGTGCCAATACCGGAACATGTAGAGTTCAGATTAAATTGTATGTCATTAAAGCCAGTGGGTTTTCGGGTTCAAATGATCCCACTTCCGGAAGGGAAATGCCTATGAAGCCTAAAATTGCAAAACAATTGGCTGGAAATTGACTTTAACCTGGAAATGATACAATGTTTTATAACAGATTCTGCAGATTTGTAATAATACTAATGGGTGGTAGTGCAACCTCCTGTCACATGATTCCTTGTTGTGCATTCTTCCTGTCTAAGCCCTTGTACACATGGTCAGATATTCCGATGGCTATAAAACTTTCCAACACCATGATCCGATTGGACTTTGTCCGATCGTTTGTAGAGAATTCCGATCGGACAAAGTGCCACGCATGCTCAGATCAAATTCCTAGACCAAAGCTATTGGCTACTAGCCTGAACGTAGTGCTGTCATAATGAAATAACGTCATCACGTTCTGAACGATCGGATTTTCCGACAACTTTGTCTGACTGTGTGTATGCAACAGATTTTGTTGTCGGAATGTCCGACCGTGTGTACAAGGGTTAAGAATCCGATTCATGGCCGGTCATAAAACAGGTACAACTGTAGGGATTTGTGCAACAGGGCTGGCTGCTATGAGATGTCACCCACTCAGATGGTAGGATATTTTCCCCAATGAGATTGAAAGTTTTAAAATGATCAATTTTCTTTTATTACTGTTGATTGAATTTTTTGAATTTTCAATTGGCTTGGATTTACATTAGCCTAAAACCTAAACTGTAAAGCATGCACAGGGAAGTGTGAAACATTAGAGTTTCCTCTACATGCCATTAGATATTTGCATTCACATTAAGTCACATTTAGTAAATCAGGCCCAGTTGTACATGCTTGTTAGGTACATTGTATATAATGTATGTAATATATGAACAATTTTTATGATGGATGTGTTTGATTTCTTAGATCGTTGCCAGTGGAATCTGCCACACTGATGACCATGCCCTCTCAAACGGTATGGCCAGCCTAAATTTTCCTGTTATTTTGGGCCATGAAGGAGCTGGAATTGTTGAGAGTATCGGACAAGGAGTAACAAAGGTTAAACCAGGTATCTGCAATTACCTTTAAAATAACTCACAAATACTGTAATGTATTTTATTAGATTGAAAGAGAGAACACGCAACAGGTGCAATAAGAGCTGCCCCCTTGGACTTTTAAGGCAGAAATGGGAGTAATGAAGTATATAAAAGGCAACCAAGTGCCACTTTTATTAAGTACGGTACAAAAGATGAATTTTATCATCAAAAAACAGTCCCTTTAAAATATACAGGATACACCAAATGAATTAATTATACATAGATATATATATAAAAGGCTAATAATCTAGCCACTGCCAGAGTCAAGCTGAGGTCAGTCCATGAAGATTTGTAGCGTGCTTCCCGACATGTTTTGGTAATTTTTATTGGTACATATTTTCCTTCATCAGGGTATATTTATTTTGAGTGACTTTATCTTTATATACAGGGTTCATTGGAATAGCATGGAAAAGAAATAAAAACAATAACATATGATCCACTTTGGCTGGGAGAGCCCAAAGGGACAAATAGGTGTGCAACCGTGCAGTCCAGAGGCGGCAAGTTCTTCGCACACACAAGAGACAGCCTGATGTTGAACCAGCAGAAAGATAACACTATCTTTCACTGTGTTGGTAAAGCTGCAGTACAGACATCAGAGTGGCAGTCCTAAGGAAGGAAAATATGTACCAATGTACCACCCCAGAGAACCCGTCTGAATGTGCCCTTCGTTTTTTTTTTCATTCTTTACATTTTTAATTATATATATTTTTTTAATTTGTTGCCATTTCAATTTTTTTTATTTTTTTCATAATGCTTCTGGGGGAAGGGGGGAGGGCTTTTGTGACATTTTAGGGGTCTAAATAGGTCCCTGAAGACTCACTTTTAAGACAGAGAAAGGGATTAAGGAAACACATTCCCCAGTTACTTTCTGCAGTCTCAGCTGCACAGCATGAATGAACATGAAGAGCTCTGCACAGCTTTCCTGTTCATTTATAAGCGAAAGCATAGTAAACAGAGGGGAGGGGGAAGCAGGCAGAGCTGTGAGAGGGGGGTGGGAGCACACATGGGCCCAGTCAACAGACACAGACATGCAATCAGTGTAGAGAGCACAGACAGGATGATTGGTGTGGCAGGGGGCAAGGAACTGATCTCCTGTATGCAGCTGAAAGTAGTGGAAGGAAGAGTAGGAGAATCTGGCATTCAGCTGCTGTAGGCTGAGCTATACAGGGGATCAGATCCTATAATTGCCCCCACCCCTGCAAAATCCAATGTGACAAGGTGGCTATACGGGCCCCCCTGGAGCATGGGCCAGGTCTCAATTTCGACCTTTGCAACCCCTGACTGTAAGCCACTGATCCACCAATTTCACCACACATGAGATAGCTCAAATGCTATTTATCAAACTAAAACAATTGTGGGAAAGCACCATGGAAGACTTGTGGCCCTCCTAAGAACAAATTGTAGACACCAGTTAAAAACCTCAACTCTCTGGGAATCTTTTAAATCTTTTTTTTTTCTTATTGCAAGATACTTTTTTTTATTTTTTACAGGAGATCATGTTATTGCATTGTGCAGTCCAATGTGTATGAAGTGTAAAAGCTGCTTGCATGAGGACAGCAACTTCTGTGTAGACAATGAGTAAGTTATTTAATTATTTATATTTTTCTTCATTCTGGAGATACACAACTAGGCGCAACAACAACTGATATAGTATACTCTTCACCTTGCCAGGACATTTTACTATGATCTTTGAGTCTGTGTACTTTTTTTTTTAATTACTAGTTTGGCAAAATATGGCAAACCTGTAATTATGTTCTTGACACTCATCTAAACTGAAGGAGAAACTTGGCTCAATTAAAAAATCCCTTTAAAGGAACAAGTTCAGTTGAATGTGACTAATTAATATCTATGTAATGACCTTGATAAAAGAGAACCTTCGTGGACAAAATACTATTGTTTATAACTTGCATCTTCGGTGAACCATGGTTAGCCCCAATAGGGCAATACGTTTTGTTTTGTTTTGGGGGGTGGGGCATTCCTAGACCTTCACAGTTGCGTCCATCTATGAACTTTTTGCCCAATGATTTTTCTTTTAAATAAGTGATGGGCACAAAAAATATATCAGGCAGTGGAAGTGTCGCATTCCCTATACAAAGGTGGTGGATGCAGTGATGGCCCATATTACTTTAGATGAAGTGGTGTTGGTCCCATAAGTTATCAAACAAGATTTGGGTTGTCTGCTAGTGCAGAAGTGCATGGAATTGTCCTTATCTCCAGTGGAAGTCATGCTCCTACCAGGCCAGTGCATGTTTTCCCATGATCTTTGCCTAAAATGTATCCCCTGAAGACACAAGTAATGATCCAGTTACAGGCTAGTCCTAACAAAATGGAAGGCAGCTGCTTAGCTAACTTTATCTTTTCAGTCTATTAAAGTATAAGATGCAAATAAGTTGAACAAAAATTGTGATAAACCATTATTAAATGTTTTCATTACAGTGTTGGCAAAAACAAAGGGCTCATGCTTGACAAAACCACCCGATTTTCCATCAATGGAAAACAGATTTACAACTTCATGTCCTGCAGTACATTTACAGAATACACTTGTGTGGATGAATTTGCATGTGTTAAGATCGATCCTAAAGCAAATTTGGATGAAGTGTGCCTTATTGGTTGTGGATTCTCCACTGGCTACGGAACAGTACTTAACACTGCCAAAGTAAGTTTGAGTAAATATATTCCATATTGCAAATTACAGATTGACGTGTTATGAAATATTCAACAAAGATGAACAATCAGGAATCAGGAGGTCAAAAGAAAGTATTTGTACAGTACAAGACACAAGCATAATATTCATATACCCTGGGTTATAGACTCGTGTTTTCAGGTCATTGGACACTGGCAAAGCTCTTGAAGACTTGACACCCTGGGGCACTTGTTTTAATAGAGATGATGTTTGGAATGTATTTCATGGTTCTGTAAACCTTTCCAAACTCATGCATGTTTCTTGATGCAGATAGAATTCTATACCCATAAAATGGAAAAAAGAGGTCTTAAGTATCATATGGCAGTAAGTTTACTCATCTATAAAAGCCCTGAGTTAGGTACTACCTCCCAGGGTCTCTGTTAAACCCAGCCCTGTTTTATCCTTGCTTACAGACCAAAAAACTTTAAGAAATCAAGGTTCCTATATATCCCCAATTTCGAATTACCAAGGAATATTTTATATCTTTCGAACCCTCATGCTTTATGGGTCGTGGATATTAACCATTTCTAGGCATAGGTTATCTTCCCTGAGATTCTTTGACTCGCCAAGCAAACAAAGCCCTAATTAGAATGTAAACGTAAATTCTTGATCACCTCCAATAATGGTGTGTTTTCATGATATGCCTTTCCTTTCAACTAGGCCCTTTTCAGTTTGTCCCAGATCTGTACCTTACACCCTTGTTATAGGACGTGGGCTACCCCTATCCTTTTTCTCTAGGTGTACAAAAAATAGGTTTCAAGACTGAGATTGTTCAGAGTAGATCCTATAGCTCCAATTCAAATCCAATCTCCTTTCAACATTTTGTACACTCTGAGGGTCTATACATCAAAAGAGCTCAGCCATGGAATGTATCAATTAATACCCATGGTGGATTCTTCTTTTTGACTAACTTCCAAGCAGCCTCCAAGCCTCTGATATTCTTGACATCTCTGGCACCACCATAAAGGGAATGCCTTCCTTTCCTCTTGAAAATAGTGTAGCACTATTACAAACTTCCTTATTACAGGGCAGTACACCTTTTATGTCATCAAATAGGCAAAAGCCTTTTTATCAGGGGTTCTTCTAAAGTGCCAAACCATAAAAAACAGCCTGTGGGAAGTCTCCTTCCCAGATTCTCCTAGTGGCATTCTGTATTCCTCCCATCAGCACCAGCTGAACAGATCATCTATGTCAAATGCCTACCCCTCTTTCAATTATGTAATGCCACCTCTAAGGAGGTCCTCCTTCTACAGCCATTCTGGGGCAATCCGTCATCTTGTTGGGTTAGTCAATTCTTTATGTGTGGACCTGTTGCACATTCCTGTTGCCTGTGTTTTACCCACCCCATCTAATTCAATGCTTGGGGATGTCCCCGGGTCTATGAATACAATTCCTGCATCCTGATATACATTTATATATCTCTAAACTTCATATGTTGGTATACAGGACAGGACACATTCTCTGTTCCTTGGTTACTCTTCATGGCTTGCCACAAAAATTAAGACTAATAGAGTGAGGCATGGGGCAGGTCCTCAACAGCTTTGCCATTGTCCATCATCTGAAGGTACAAGCCTATAACCCAGGGTTTATAAATACTTTGCCTGTGTCCTGTACTGTTCTCCAAGAAATGTAATTTACAGGTATGGCAAAATAATTTTTTTCATAAATTGCAAATGGCTTCCTAGGATTATAGTCAGTGCAATGTGCTGGGTTTAAGATGCTTAGATTTTCTGTCAGAAGATTGTATTGAAAATTATCATAGATTTAACATCCACATTCTGCAAAGTGGTAACTGCAGAGATGCATTAAGAAAGAATGAGGCCTAAGGCAAGGAAACGTTGCCCTTTCCCCCACAACTTCTTTAGTTAGCATTGATAAGGACTGCAGTAGGCACATATCAACCCCATTTGGATTGTCTGCACTGTCATGGCCCCACCAAACATCAGCTTTCTACAAGTGTATCCCCCTTTATGAAGAAACAGGCAGGTGCAGAGCTTTGATCAGTTGTTCTATCCCCTTGGTTTACTACAGGAGCATACACATTGTAGCTAGTCACCCTGGACATCCACCAAGCCTTAAGCAAATCTATTGGCTCATGGATGATTCAGTTCTACTTAATTGTTTATGGCTGATAAAATTGAAACTCTAAAATCTACAGATCTTGTGACGTTACAAGAAAAAAATCGAAATTTACAAGCTGTAGGATTTATTGAATAGTTCTCTCAACAGGTAAAATAGCCATAGCTATTATAATTAAGGTTCATATTTAAGAGTATAATCCTCATACAGTACCCTAATACCATTTTAATGACTGTGTTCTTTCCTAGGTGAAACCAGGGACCACATGTGTTGTGTTTGGTTTGGGTGGAATTGGAATGTCTGCTGTCATGGGTTGCAAAGTTGCTGGTGCTTCCAGGATAATTGGTGTAGACATCAATCCAACCAAATTTAGCAGAGCTAAAGAATTGGGATGTACTGATTGCATCAATCCAAATGACTGTGACAAACCAATCCATGAAGTTATTGTGGAAATGACTGAAGGAGGAGCAGACTATGGATTTGAATGCATTGGCAAAGTTGATGTCATGGTAAGAGATAAATATATAGGAAATTGTTTAGCTTGTCATTCCTTTATCCGTATAAAACTTAATCAAAGCACAAAAAAGAGCCTACAGACTTTACTGGTACCAGGGAGGACAACATTTATAAAACCTTCATTCCATGGTTAAAATATAGAAAGAGCTGACTGTAAGGCCTCATGCACACTTGATGTTTTTACAGCTGCTGTTTTTTTGGCTTCAGACATTTTTTCCTGCAGTCAATAAACTCTCCATCATGTTATCCTATCTGTCCATGCACACATAGGCTGTTACCAGCAATTTTTGGCAGGCGTGTTTTCTAGCTGGAAAAAACTAACAGAACTAGTGGGTTTTAAGAGTAGTTTTTCAGCTCTAACTCTGAAAAAAGATGAAAACAGCTTAAGCACGCTGAACAACGTGGCTATTTAGCATTGATCAGCATTTTTATAGTTATAGTTTTTCTAAAAGCAAAGAAAACATTACAACTAAAAAATGCCTAAAGATGCTGAAAACGCTGAAAAAGCTACTACAAAAACAATGAAAAACTCGCTCTACAACTACAGCTTTCTACAGCTAACATTACTGGCTTTTTTAATAAAGTCCGGTGTGCATGAGGCCTAATGGGTGAGGCAAACTTTGAATGACAATGCTTTTTATTTTTCTGCTCATTGTCTCTTATTATTTTGATCTTAGGCTTATTGTGCTCCCTAGCGGATTGTTTGTTAAGCTAGTTAACATGTTGCAGACATGCTCCTTCTGAATTCACTTGGAAGCTTTATGTGTCTTCTATTGTATGCTGCCTTAACTGCTATTTGCAGCCTAATGTTTTGTAATTTGTACAATTTGTCTTTTTCAATAAAACATCTATGGAACAAAAAATATATATATTCAAAGATTAAAATCAGAACGGGAAATTAATCCCAAACATATACAGTAGTTACATCTCTTATAATAGCGTGTACCAAAATATAGCATTCAGACAACTTATTTGTCTGAGACAAAAGACCCGTGGCGGCTGGTGCTGAAAATGTTTTGGGGGTTCCAAAACAACTGAAAAATTAAACTGTTAGTAATGCAGGACTGTAAATAGCCATTTATCAGGTGATTATATATCATTACTGCTAGAAAAAACTGTGTTCATTAATTGCAGCTTCACTGTGCCCATCAATTGCAGCTTCACTGTGCCCATCAAATGCAGCCTGTGCCCATCAATTGCAGCCTCACTGTGCCCGTCATATGCAGCCTCATTGTGCCAATCATATGCAGCCTTACTGTGCCCATCAATTGCAGCTTCACTGTGCCGTCATATGCAGCCTCATTGTGCCAATCATATGCAGCCTTACTGTGCCCATCAATTGCAGCCTCACTGTGCTCATCATATGCAGCCTCACCATGCCCATCAATTGCAGTCTCACTGTGCTCATCATATGCAGCCTCACTGTGCCCATCAATGGCAGTCTCACCGTGCCCATCATATGCAGCCTCACAGTGCTTGTTGTAGTAGGCCAATCACATCCACATTTCAAGTAAAAGAAAAAAAAAACACCAAACATAAGTTGTCCTCAGCAGAACCCCCTTTACATAAAATGCCTCAATCAGAGTCCCCCTTTACAGCAGGTGCCCCCCTTTACATCAGGTGTTCCTTTATAACAGATGCCCCCTATATATCAGCACCCCCCTATACATCAGGTGTCCTCATCAGAGTCCCCCTTTACATCAGGTGTCTCAATCAGAGTCCCCCTTTACAGCAGGTACCCCCCTTTACATCAGGTGTCCCAATCCGAGTCCCCCTTTACAACAGGTGTACCCATCAGCATCCCCCTATACATCAGGCGTCCTCATCAGAGTTCCTCTTTACATCAGGTGTCCCAATCAGAACCCCCCTTTATAGCAGGTGCTCTCCTTTACATCAGATGTCACCATCAGAGTCCCCCTTTACAGCAGGTGTCCCCATCAGAGTTCCCATTTACATCAGGTGTCCCAATCAGAGTCTCCCTTTACAGCAGGTATGCCCCTTTACAGCAGATGTCCCCATCAGATTTCCCCTTTACAGCTGATGTCCCCATCAGAGTCAACCTTTACAGCAGATGCCCCCATTAGAGTCCCCCTTTACAGCAGGTGACCCCTTTACAGCAGGTGTCCCCCATCAGAGTCCTCCTTTACAGCAAGTGTCCCCATCAGAGTCCTCCTTTACAGCAGGTGTCCCCATCAGAGTCCTCCTTTACAGCAGATGTCCCCATAAGAGTCCTCTTTTACAGCAAGTGCCACCATCAGAGTCCCTCTTTGCAGCAGGTGTCCCCATCAATGCCCCCCTTTATATCAGATGTCACATCAGAGCCCCCCTTTACATCAGATGTCCCCATCAGAGCCCCCCTTTACATCAGATGTCACCATCAGAGTCTCCTTTACATCAGATATCACCATCAGAGCCCCCTTTACAGCAGATGTCATCAGAGCCCCCTTTACAGCAGATGTCACCATCAAAGCCCCCCTTTACAGCAGATGTTACCATCAGAGCACCCCATTACAGCAGATGCCCCCATCAGAGCCCCCCTTTACAGAAGATATCACCATCAGAGCCCCTTTTATATCAGATGTCATCATCAGACCCCCCTTTACAGCAGATGTCATCAGAGCACCCCTTTACATCAGATGTCACCATCAGAGTCCTCCTTTACAACAGGTGTCCCCATCAAAGTTCCCATTTACATCAGGTGTCCCAATCAGGGTCTCCCTTTACAGCAGGCATGCCCTTTTACAGCAGATGTCATCAGAGCCCCTTTACAGCAGATGTCATCAGAGCACCCCTTTACATCAGATGTCACCATCGAAGCCCCCTTTACAGCAGATGTTACCATCAGAGCACCCCATTACAGCAGATGCCCCCATCAGAACCCCCCTTTACAGAAGATATCACCATCAGAGCCCCTTTTATATCAGATGTCACCATCAGACCCCCCTTTACAGCAGATGTCATCAGAGCACCCCTTTATATCAGATGTCCCCATCCAAGTCCTCCTTTACAGCAGGTGTCCCCATCAGAACCCCCCTTTACAGAAGATATCACCATCAGAGCCCCTTTTATATCAGATGTCACCATCAGACCCCCCTTTACAGCAGATGTCATCAGAGCACCCCTTTATATCAGATGTCCCCATCCAAGTCCTCCTTTACAGCAGGTGTCCCCATCAGAGCCCCCCTTTACAGCAGATGTCCCCATAAGAGTCCTCTTTTACAGCAAGTGTCACCATCAGAGTCCCCCTTTACAGCAGGTGTCCCCATTAATGCCCCCTTTTATATCAGATGTCACATCAGAGCCCCCCTTTACAGCAGATGTCCCCGTCAGAGCCCCCCTTTACATCAGATGTTACTATCAGAGTCCCCCTTTACAGCAGATGTCATCAGAGCCCCCTTTACAGCAGATGTCACCATCAAAGCCCCCCTTTACAGCAGATGTTACCATCAGAGCACCCCATTACAGCAGATATCACTATCAGAGCCCCATTTACATCAGATGTCACCATCAGACCCCCCTTTACAGCAGATGTCATCAAAGCCCCCCTTAAAGCAGATGTTACCATCAGAGCACCCCATTACAGCAGATGTCCCATCAGAGTCCCTCTTTACAGCAGATATCACCATCAGGGTCCTCCTTTACAACAGATGTCCCCCCTTCTTATATTCACAGCTCTCACAGCAAGTCGCCTGTCATCCATATTCAGACAGCCGGGATGAGTCAGAGAAACCGAATGCAAAGGCACAAAACCCACCAGTCACTAACCACTGCAGAGAACAATGCTATAGGAGTGTTCTGTGTGCAGATCTCAGCGCTCCGACTTTCTAAAGGAAGCCAATAAAGCCTCTTGTTTGCAATCACGTGATTGGAAACACGTCATGTTTCCCATAGCAGTGGTGTGTCCAGCTCCCTGCATACACATTATTTATTTATTTTTGTATTTTGTTTTTTTTCAGTGATTGCAGCATGTCATGCATCCCATACACTTGTGTGCCCGGCATCCTGCACACACTTAAAGTACCATTATTATTATATTTTTATTTATTAATTTGTAAATTTTTTATGATGAGTAGTTTTTGCGCCCCTGTGTCCCCTATGGGCGGGTTGTCACTGAAAAGGACCTCTTGGATTGTTGAAGACAAAGAAGTTGTCTAAATGTCTAAATGTAAAATTTGATAAATGCTACTGCAGTAGTTATTATATGACTATAGTAAAATTACTGTAGAGGATGAACACAACACAATAATACTTATTTATCTTAACTATGAAAAGCTATTTAAACCCTTTTCTAGAAATTTGCACACATTCTTTTTTGCTGTAGCTATGTACTTAGACCCACTTGATATTTAAAAATAAAAGTTGCAGAATGAGTGAAATCTATTACAAAGGATTTTCACAAGGACAAAGATTACACTGGGAATTACTATACAGGGTCTATATTGCAGGCATATATTTAAATTGCTTCCATATTTGTTTATATTAAAGAATCAGCTAACTTAAAAGTATAAAGGCTGAGTGTAGTGTGCTGAGTCACCGTATGTGGCTTGAGAGCTCCTGAAGCCATAGGATTGATTTACTAAAAGCAAAAAGGCTGTTCACTTTGCTAAGGAAATTGTATTTTGCAAGGAAAACTCTCTCAAAGCTTAGTAAACATAGTGAAATTTCACTTTGCAAGGAAGACCCAATCACCTTTGCAAAGTGAACAGTCTATTTTCCTTTAGTAAATCAACCCTATGGCTCCTTCCAATACTTTCAGTATCTATCCATATACCTTGGAGTTTTGGAAGTTCTGGTTCTATCAAGTAGGGTAGTACCTCATATAATGGCTGTGGCATGAGTACAGACCTCAGAATTGTAATGATCTGAACACCATAGAGGCATAAAAAAGAAAAATATTAGGTGACTTTTCTCTGAAATATCAGGTTCAGATGACTGACCATTTAAGGTGAACCTATGTTTTGCCTGTGTAGGGAGCGTAACATGGGCTCACCTGGATGACCCTCTTCCCAGCGGCACACACTTATGCCCTGTACACATGGTTGGACATTCCGATGCCAAAATTCATCGGATTTTTGCCGACGAATTTTGGCCCAAAATTGTCTTGCATACACATGGTTGCACAAAGTTGTCGAAAAATCAGATGGTTCAGAACGAGGTGACGTAAACCACGTACGACGGGACTATAAAGAGGCCAGTAGCCAATAGCTTCCGTCTCATAATTTATTCTGAGCATACATGGCCCTTTGTCCGTCTGAATTGTCTACACATGATCAGAATTTAAACAATCTGATTTTGTTGTCGGACAATTTTAGATCCTGCTCTCAAACTTTGTGTGTCGGAAATTCCGAAAGAAAAAGTCCGATAGACCCCACACACGATCGCACATTTTCCGACCGTGTGTACAGGACATTACCGTCATTTCATTCTCTAGCCATTTCGTATAGCCATCAGGGCAATAGAAACAAACCTAGGCTAATCACTGGGCACCAGCAGTGTCACAAGTGCAGAATGAGCGTGAGTCACATGCTCCTCCCTACCTGGATGTACCTGGTATCTTCTTCAGTCCTGATACAGTAGCTAATGGGGTGATGGGAGAGGAAAGGGGATGGTATTTTGGCTGTTTGGGAGAGAGCAATTAAAATGCAATTACAGAATTACAGACAAACTATTATATATGCAGTTTTAGTTGGTAAACATGTTTAAAAGTGCATACAATAGGGTCAGTGTGTGTCTGTATGTATTGCAGTCTGCCTAGGAACACTCACTTCTCACTGAACACTCACTGACATCCACCCATCAAGGCATTTTACCTTTGTCTAACTCCATTGCCAACCCAATGCTTGCATCTGAGTTGAGGCACTTGAGAGAGAAGTACTGACACATGGTGCTGTGATCTTTTCAGGAAGCTAGCTATAGCACCCTGTTGACCCCTCCCACCAACCATGATCTACCTGCATAGCATAGAAAAGCAAAGAGACCAAGTAATCATATCAATGGGTTCAAAATAAGGTATATCACGAAAGCAAAGGTTTATTTCAAAAAATGTATTAGCAAGAAAGGCAAAATATAAGTAGAAAAAATGTTCAGGTTCAAATAATAAATGATCTAATAATTAGCCAATTATTGATACATTTAAATAATGAACTAATAATAAGCTAATAAAGAGTGTAACTAACTGGGGCACATTTTTTTTTTTTTAGGAATCTATGATTCTGTCCACTCACTATTCTTATGGATCTGCGAATATCATTGGAGTTCCTAAATCCACAGATAGGCTTGTTGTAGATGTAATGTGGCTGCTAACTGGACGTTCACTACAAGGAGCCTTCTTAGGAGGTAAAACACTTACCCTTTACAACATTCTGAATACAGTTTACTGTGTGTTAAAATATATACAGTGGTGCCTCGGTTCGCAAACTTAATTCGTGAAACGACTCTGGTCGCGGAGCAAATTGGTTGTGAACCAAGGCAAATTTTTCCATAGGATTCAATGTAAATCAGGTTACTCCAGTCTGAACTTTTTTTTTTTTTGTCTATATATACAGTAAAATTATGAAATGTATGTCCAAAAAAAAAGGATTTTAAGCATACAGTATATTACATACCGTCTTTAACATTAAGCTGATCTCTTTCATGTGTACATCTAAAAAGAAAGAAAAAAAAAGATATAGCTCCTCTTTAATCCTTGTTTGAAACAATCCCAACCCCCAATTTAAACGACTAATCTAGGGGCCAGAGAACAGCACTGTGAATCCAGGAAAAGATAATCTGAGGGCGTGATAAAGTTGTAGAATTCATATGAACTGTTTTTACGTGATTCACAATCAAGTGAGCCAACCCTCATGGTAGTCATTGGGCAGAAACCCCTATCTGAGTGGACAGGTTCTCCTAAGACTCTCATCCTGTACTGCTCTTCTCAATATGAATGTGTTAGAGCAGGGTAAGTAGCCGTACCCGTGTTCGTGAACCGAAGAACATTTTTGTGAACTCTTCTGTTCGTGAACCGAGTTGTTCCAGAACAGGAGTGTTTGTTAACCGAGGAATCACTGTATGCACACTGAAGACCTTGGACTTGAATTCTAGCAATTTCTTTTTCTTCTTTCATTTACAGATTTTAAGGCCTCCTTGCAATTCCCAGGCTTAGTACAAGATGCCATACATGCCAAGAAATTTGACCTCTCCAAGCTGGTGACATGCAAGTTGCCCTTTGAAAAGATCAATGAGGGTTTTGACCTCATGAGACAGGGGAAATGGTAAGCAGTTTGTTAATATGGAACTTTTCTTGTTATAAATCATGACAATCGTATATACAAATAATAATTAACAATAAACTAATCCCTTTGTGGCTCTTAAATTCAGTTGTCTCAGCTTAGGAGGTAACAAAAAAGCACTTTATTTAGCTCTAGTGATTTTTTTATGACTATTCATGCAAATATAGCACTGTCTTGTTTTAGTTGCCATTGTCAAAGAACTAAAGTGGTATTAAACCCAAAAATAAAAATATTATATGTCAACCTACTAATGCTTAGAAGTTGGGACTGCATTTGTTTTCTTTTTTCGATTTTTTTTTCCTTTATTTTCACCTGTTGATCCTGCCAGTAAATCAGTTATTTTTCAATAGACCAGCAAAAGTGGCAGTTAAAGCATTACAGAAATCATTTATTTATGTAAAAACTTTATCTCAAAAGGCACAAAACTGAAAGTATAATCTTCCACCTAAGTTGGAGACACAAAAAAAGAAAGTGTGTTACAGTCAGGCAAAAAATAAAGTAAAAAGCTTAAAAAACAAAATGAAGGCAGCCAACATTTTTAAGGTTTGGCAAACTGCAATATATTATTTTTGAGTGTTTGGGTTTAATGCCACTTCAATGTAAAAATCATTGGGATTTTTTTTTATTTTTATTGATTGTATCTTAAAATTACAATAGACTCAAGTTTATATATAAAAAAAATGAGGAAAAGAGAGATATAGAGAGGTAAAGTAAAACCTTGGATTGCGAACATAATTTGTTCCAGAAACATGCGTGTAATCCAAAGCACTTATATATCAAAGCAAATTTTCCTATAAGAAATTACGGAAACTCAAATGATTTGTTCCACAACCATTTATTAATAAGTCCTTCAGTTTATAGTCCATATAAAAAGATTATAGGAATGTGACCAGGTTGTGTAACCATAAAATGGCCACCCACAAATGGAAGCCTCCACAAGGGTTATTAGAAGCAAAATCCAGCAGGAGCTACAGAGTATAAAAAAGAAAGAGCAGTGCCTCTAAGTGTAGCAATATGTTGCTAAATGTTGTACCTTCATTAAATGTTACCTTATTACTACACTTAGAGGCACCTCTCTTCTCTTTTATACTCAGTTGTGACATGACACTAATTGTATCAAGACATCACTCTTTTATCAAGTCAAAATGTATTAAAAAATGTAGCTTGTCTTGCAAAACGCTCTCAAACCAAGTTACTCTCAAACCAATGTTTTACTGTATAGTAAGTCTGATGCACTGTGGTTATAGTCTAGCATGTTTTAAACAATTATTCTTTCAGTCTATTGAGTTAACCACTTGCCGACTGCCAACCGTCGTTATATGTTGGCTAGTTGAAGAGGAATATCTCTGTTATGGCAGCAGCTGCCTGCCATAAACCCGGATTCGGCGCAAGATCACTTTTATTGGTGGCGGAAGAGGGCCCGCCACGCTTCGGTGCCCCCCGCCACTTGCTGGAGCCGTCGGTAGGGGTGGAGGTGATCAGATCCTTCTCGGTCTGTGGTATGGAGCTGACTGAGGGGAAGATGGCCCCCACTCATACCATTGCAATATCAGATCTGAGGTCTTTTTGACCCCAGATCTCATATTTAAGAGGTCCTGTCATGCTTTTTTCTATTACAAGGGATGTTAAAAAGAACAGTGTAAAAGTAAAAAGTAAAATAAATAGGAAAAATACATTTTTTAACGCTCCCCTTCCCACCGAGCTTGTGTGCAGAAGCAAACGCATAAATGAGCAGCTCCTGCATATGAAAGTGAGGTTCTAACCACACATGTGCGATTGTTAGAGCAAGAGCAACAATTCTAGCCCTAGACCTCCTCTGTTAGAAAAAATTATATATAATGTTTGGGGGTTCTAAGTAATTTTGTAGAAAAAAAAATTATTTTAAAGTGGCATTCCACCCACTTTGGAAAGGTGGTCTTAAATGAAAGACCACCTCTCCACTGCTCATTAAATGGCTAGTTAAAAATCATTTTTTTCTTCTAACTTACCTTTTTATTAAAGTGGTTGTAAACCCTTACAACACACTTTGACCTACAGGTAAGCCTAGATTAAGGCTTACCTGTAGGTCCAAGAAATATCTCCTAAACCTATACGGTTTAAGAGATATTTGCCCGAAGACAGGCACCGGAGCTGCCGCACGTGTCGGCTCCCGTGCGCATGCGCGGGAGTGACGTCATCGCGGCTTCACCAAATGACAGCGGCGGAGCTGCGAGACCCCACCGAGAAGATGGATGCGCCGGACTACAGGGGACAGCGGTGACTTTGCTGGCTCCTGTGTCAGGTAAGTGACACATAATGGACTACTATGCGATGCATAGTAGTCCATTATGCTTTGCCTTTGCAGGGAATGAAAGAGGAAGTAAATTAATCAGGGTTTACTTCCTCTTTAAGCATAGCCTGTATTTCCGATCCATCTGGTCCGTGGCTCAGGACGCCATATCCTCTTCTTCAGCGAGCCTCCACAATGTCTTCTGGGACATGTGAGTGTCCCAGAAGACAGCTGGCCATTTACAAAGCGCTGCGCAACTCCTGCATGCACAGTAGGAAACGGGCAGTGAACCTGCAAGGATGGATCAGCCTCAGGGGGCCGACATCGTGGGCTCCCTGGACAGGTAAGTGTCCTTATTAACCCCCCTGACGGTATTTCCAAGTGTGGCTTGGGGTGGATTTTCAGCACCAAAAGTGGTAACCCCGAGCCACACTCGGGATTGCATCTCAGGATCCAGGTACAGCAAACTTACCTTGTTCCCAGGATCCTGTGATGTCTCCCTGCACTGTGTGCGAGCCGTCCTCCGCTCGATCTATCATGGAGCTGAGCTCTGTTCTCTGCGAGCGTTGCGATGCATGGGGACGGAGAAGGGCGCCAAATTCAAAAAGTAAAACACACAAAACATTTATAGTACACTGTAATCTTACAGGTTACATTACTGTATCAATTTATTTCACAACTTTTGTCCTTAATGGTCTGTCCAGTGCCCTGCATGCAGTTTTATATTATAAATACTGTTCTTTCTGCCTGGAAACTGGAGATTATCCATAGCAACCAAAACCGTCACTTTACATCAAAAGTGGTTTTAGACCAGCTAGGAAATAGCAATAATAATTTAGATTCACTTGCAGAATTGAGCGATAGTGATTTGTGGGGATATCCGTCATCGAACACTGAAAGTAATGACAGTGACAATTCTGCAACTGAGCAAATTTCAGTGTTTTTGATTTAATTACATTATTGAATATTTATTATTATTATTATTATTATTATTATATTGTTATTTGTTATAATTATTTATATTTATTTATTATATTATAATTTATGATTTTGTTTTTCAAACTATATCATACCCGGGATGTCTACTAGACTCTTGTTTGGACAGATTTAAGTGAATTATTCCTTATTCTGTAATTCTTTTACAGACCTACAATATAAAACGCCACATTTCCATGCAAAATAATTGTACCGCTTTCAGCATCAAAAATCTGAAATAATCATACCGCCAGGGAGGTTAAAAGTCAGCAACTACAGTGTTTGTAGCTGCTGACTTAAAATTGCGGTTGAAGTCAAATCTCAAAACGAGGCTCTGTCCTTAAGTGGTTAATCAATAAAAAATATCAATTCAAATGAATTTATTTTAATAAACCTTGTGTTAAAATGGACCTACCTGTAACAAAGGTAAGCTTTTGGGTTGTTTGAAGGAACACAACATTTACTAAATATTTAAAGGCAAAATGAAGTATGCTAATGTAATATTAAAATACTATCTTACAGCGTCCGCACAGTCCTTATAATGGATAAGTAGAGGAAGAACTAGAACACCTGCTGTCCTGTGGATATTCTTCACAACTACAATGTCATCTACTCATCATTTCAATTTTATTGAAGCACCAAAATTGTATTTTTATGTTTGGGTTTAATAATACTTTTCTAGGGTCTTTGGTGATTATTCTGTACTAAACAAGATGAAATCATTTTATTCTTTGATATAAAGCTATCTTTTGACAATAAATAAGGCTTATGAGTTTGAACTAAACTTAATTGTGTCTGTTTTTATACTACCAAGTATGCCTTTTAGAACAATAGATTATAAATAAGCAAATTTGAAAATATAATGAAAGATGAATTCCACACACTCATTAAATGTATATGAGGTCATTTATTTGCCACCCTGCCCCACATTCAGCTGCCAGGAGCAAAGAGAAACACGCTGTACTTCCACAATAGGAAACATGTTTATCAATCACTCCTATTGCAGAATTTTAGGGAAATATGCACTTGTTCACCTCAAGCAGTCAAATTCGACTTGATATCAGCCACCTGTAACCCCTCACATCAGAACCTAGACTGGGAAGGGGGGATAGTACTCTGAGCCCTTGCTTGCAAAGAATACACACTATTCTCACAGTATCTCTTCAGCTGCCATAAGATGTCTTCAGATGCCCATTATCAATCAACTCCGAAGAGCATGGCTCCTTGAACTCACAGTGTATTGATGCAGAGAATGGTGCCAATGTTATTACATAGGCGCAGCTCTTTGCATCAGCCGAGGATCACCCGCTGCCAAGAGAATACCAAAGAGGAAGAAAAAAAATGAAAGCAAAATATACTGCTGGGAGGTCAAGGTGGTCCTCTCTGGGGGCACCTGGAGTTGGGATTCAAAGAAAGGGAGAAAATACGAATGGCCTTATGTGTGGTGTGGTACTGCTCTTTCAGTCATAGTCTGGAGAGGATCCTGGACCAATGCTGACTCCTTAACCACTTCAGCACCAGACCATTTGGCTGGCCAAAGCCCAGAGCCCTTTTTACGATTCGGCACTGCGTCGCTTTAACTGACAATTGCGCGGTCGTGCCATGTGGCTCCCAAACAAAACTGACATCCTTTTTTCCCTACAAATAGAGATTTCTTTTGGTGGTATTTGATCCCCTCTGTGTTTTTTCTTTTTTTGTGCTATAAACAAAAAAATAGTGTCAATTTTGAAAAAACACATTATTTTTTACTTTTTCCTATAATAAATATCCCCCAAAAATATATAAAAAATATTTTTTTTTCCTCAGTTTAGGCTGATACGTATTCTTCTACATATTTTTGGTAAAAAAAAGGCAATAACCGTTAATTGATTGGCTTGCACAAAAATTATAGCATCTACAAAATAGGGGATAGTTTTATGGCATTTTTATTAATATTTTTTTTTACTAGTAATGGCAGCGATCAGCGATTTTTATCAGGACTGTGACATTATGGCGGACACATCGGACAATTTTGACACATTTTTGGGACCATTGTCATTTATACAGCAATCAGTGCTATACAAATGCACTGATTCCTGGCAGTGAGGGGGTTAACAATGGGTGGCGTTGCAGGGGTTAAATGTGTCCTAGGGAGTGATTCTAACTGTGGGGGGGAGGGGCTACATGTGCACATCACTGATCACTGCTCCCGATTACAGGAAGCGGTGATCAGTGACAGTGTCACTAGGCAGAACAGGGAAATGCTTGTTTACATCAGCATCCCCCCGTTCTTCCTCTCCATGAGATGATTGCAGGTATCCCCATAGACATCGAGTCCTGCGGGACCTGCGACTCTACTCACAGAGCTCGTGGCGGCATGCACATGATGGCATGGCGGCAAATTCAAAGGGACGTACAGGTACGCCCATTTGCCATTCTGCCGACGTACATCGTCGTGCGCTGGTCGGGAACCTAGGGGCTGCTAGATTGTTAGATTCTTCCTGCTTTTCCCATTGGTGGCCTGTCCTTAACTGGACTGGACAACTCACAGACACACCAGTAGTGATTAAATGGGAATCATTCAAACAGGAATAAGCCCTGTAAGGGAAGTGAATAAGTAAATAGTGATGAGAGCAACCTCAAAATGATGTGATGATCACTAACAACAATACCAGTAAATGATAATAAATATTAATATATATATAAGTGATGAACAAATCACATGGTGATTGATGATCCAAGTAAATGTGAAAAAGTTCAAAATATTGAAATAAAGCGTGGTCAATCAAAAGGGAAAAGATGTGGTGTATAATTCAAACCATAAAGATCCTAAATGTACAATAAAGCTTGCAGTTCATATGTCAAGTAAAAAGCTTATTATGAAGTGCTTCTTGTAAAGTGCTTCTTGCAAAGTACTTCTCATGAAATCTTCCTTAAATAATGAGCTCACAGAGCGCTTACCTCATCTGTAGCTAAAAACAGCATGAAACGAACTCCCAAGCGTTCAGATCTCCAGATACGATCGTCCGGTCAGGCCTCCATCCGATCGGTGGCTCATCGGCAGCTGAAGAAAGCATAAAACGAACTCCCGGACGTTCAGATATCCTGATGACAACCGTCCTGTCAGCCTTTCATCCGATTGGTGGCTCGAATATTGATCCGCGGGGTAAGCAGCAATGGTAATGATGATCAGTCAAAATATCGGTGGCACATATAATAAGGAGAAAAGGAAAGGCAATTGGTTTGGTGACTTCTTTTTATATTGCCATTTGTTTTTATTGGTCCAAAATTCCATCAGCAAGATAAGTCTTTATCTCCAGCACACCAGACCTGTCTGCTCCCCAGGATGCAAAGCTCTGCAATTATTTAAGGAAGATTTCATGAGAAGCACTTTGCAAGAAGCACTTTACAAAAAGCTTTTTACTTGACATATGAACTGCAAGCTTTAGTGTACATTTGGGATTTTTTGGGTTTGAATTATACACAGCATCTTTCCCTTTTTGATTGACCACGTTTTATTTCAATATTTTGAACTTTTTCACGTTTACTTGGTTCATCAATTACCATGTGATTTATTCATCACTTATATATAGTAATGTTTATTATCATTTACTGGTATTGTTGTTGGTGATCATCACATCATTTTGAGGTTGCGCTCATCACTATTTACTTATTCAATTTCAGTGCACTTGTACACTTTAGATTGAGCTGCTATCTCAGCCTTTATTTATTTACATTTAGAATATTTATTTATTTTAGATTTTAGCTTCACTTTAGTCAGTAACACTAGGTAAGCGCTAGAGATTCATTACTGCGCCTGTAAGGGAAGTGCTGATAAAACAGTTTCAAAAATGGCAAGGTGAATCCATTAGCGACACAAAAGCAAAGTTATATTTACCGTATATACTCGAGTATAAGCCGAGATTTTCAGCCTCTTTTTTGAGGCTGAAAGTGCCCCCCTCGGCTTATACTCGAGTCATCGCTGTCTGCCCGCTCGATCAGCGTGTCGAGCAGACAGACAGCGGCCATTCTATTCAAAAGCCGCGCCTCCGGCTCCGCCTTCGCCTGTGATAGGCGGAACACTGAATTTCCCAGCAGCCTGTGTTCCGCCTATCACGGACATCGTATCATCCTCGTACTACGGACGAGGATGATACGACGTCTGTGATAGGCGGAACACAGGCTGCTGGGAAATTCAGTGTTCCGCCTATCACAGGCGAAGGCGGCGGCGCAGCTTTTGAACTTTACAATGGCCGCCGACGAAGAGGGCACGGGACGGCACGGCACGGGACGGGACGGGGGCAAGGCAAGGCACGGCACGACACGGGACGGATGCAAGGAGGCAAGGCACGGCACGGGACGGAGGCAAGGAGGCAAGGCACGGGACGGAGGCTCGGGACAAAGGTAGGCTGGACACACACACACACACACACACACACACACACACACACACACACACACACACACACACACACATGGATGGAGACACACACAGGGATGGATGGATGGATGGATGGAGACACACACACACAGGGATGGATGGATGGATGGATGGAGACACACACACACAGGGATGGATGGATGGATGGATGGAGACACACACACACAGGGATGGATGGATGGATGGATGGAGACACACACACACAGGGATGGATGGATGGATGGATGGATACACACACACACACAGGGATGGATGGACGGACACACAGGGATGGACGGACACACAGGGATGGACGGACACACAGGGATGGACGGACACACAGGGATGGACGGACACACACACAGGGATGGACAGGCATGTCTCACCCTCGGCTTATACACGAGTCAATAAGTTTGCCAGTTTTTTTGGGGGTAAATTGGGGGCCTCGGCTTATATTCGGGTCGGCCTATACTCGAGTATATACGGTAACACTCATTCCCATTTAAATGCTCTTGTATGGTCTTGCACAGGGCAGATGGGGGGATCCTGTTTAATGAAACAACCACAGCAGTAAAGCATTGCAGGATACAAAAAAATGCATTTATCAGTGGCATATTTTCTACCCACTGGTCAGTGGGATTGTAGATACAAAAGCATTCCAGAGGTGGGAACCCAAAACTTGCATTGTAGTGCTCATCCTCCAAGTGAGGGTATCTGTAATCCAAGAATAAAGGAAGAGCAATGCAGTTCCCTTTAGGCAGTAACAAGTTCAATACTTATAAGGGTGGTCAAAGGCCTCTCGCCACAACAATACTTGGCAGATGTCCCAACAAATGCAGTCTGTCTCCACTCTCCTGATGATGGTCCATGCAGGCTGGCTGGAAACAGAGAAGGAGTAGTACACAATGCCTATGGTTGAATGACAGCATATGAGAGATGTGGGCCATATGGTGGCCTCTGCACTGCTGGCAGATCAGGTGAGAGGTAAATGCTCTGGGTATCTCCTCTTTAGCTTGGGATGCTTCTAGCTCTCTGTCATTTCAGCCTCAATACTGTCAGGGCTGGGCTCAGCCCTTCCTTCTCTGAGCTGGCCACTCAGCTGTCAATTAATAATTGCCAGCTCCTATCTCTCCACAGTGATTCATCTGTTGATGACTACTTAAGCTGTCCAGCCCAGATGATCTCTGCCTTCAACTTGAAGTTGAACTTGGACAAAAATGGGTGACGGAATGTCCCAGAGAGTGTTAAAGTTGCCCTGTTGGCAGTGTGCGAAGTTTGCAGTACAGGAAGGTTTACCATTTTGAAATGCCTTTCTTTCATCAGTTACAGTTTACCAACAATGGAACACAGCAGAGGAAACAAGCCACAAGTTTGTGCATGCCCAGTTACCCTTACTGAACCCAACTGTGCAGGAGGCGATACTGCACTGGCACGTGAGAACCCTTGCACACTTACATCCATACTTACCCTGCCACCTGAATTTGTTCATTTAAGTATATGGGTGGGGGGGGGGGTACCTATAGTTTCTTGGAAAAATAGAGGACTGCACTCCCCCTTAAAGCGCACTATGATTCTCATGTGCCTGAAGAAATATGTTCCTGGGGTACTTTGCTTCCAGCAAACTCACTTGACAGCAGAGACTGTGAGCTTCTTAAGGTACCCATGGGTGGAGAAGACCTACCATTCCATGCATACCTCCTACTCCAGGGGGGTGAACGTGTTGATCCATGATGCCCTGGACTACCAGGAATTTGACAGTGTCATAGACACAGAAGGACATTATTTATCCACTGCACATTTGGTACATTGTCATGCGTGTTAGCATGTATTTATATCCCCCTGCCATTCACGGCAGTGGTACACAGACTCCTGCTTGCATTTTTGGACGGCAGGCCTGATGTCCCATAGATAGTGACAGGAGATTTCAATTCCTGTCTGAACTCAGTTGAGGATAGACACCCGAGCCCTAGACCCTCTGCCCTCTCCAGGGGAACTCCCCTGGCACGGTTGTTGCAAGAGGTGGGCTGGGTGGATATCTGGAGGCACCGCAATCCGGGTTCAGACAGTTTACCTGTTTTTCCAAATCACACAGCTGTTTATCTAGAATAGACCCGGGGGTTGGTAACTTGAGCATGCTCCATTTGTGACTGACATAATACACAGGCCCCATAGTGTATCTGACCACTCTCCATTGGTAAGATGGATCCTAGTAGCTCCAATGACTACGTTACCTAAAGCCCCCTGGAAATGTAATGCGTTTTGGCTGAAACTGTTCCGCTCACATGAGGGGATAGTGGGGAGCATGCATGAGTTCTTTGACACCCGGAGTCCTAATGATTCAATTGCAATGGAATGGTATGCCTTCAAGTCATACTTGAGGTGACTTCTGGTGGCTGAAATTAATAGAGTTAAACGCACCTCTTTTAAAGCGGAGATGGAATCCAGGGTTCAGGAAATGGAGCAAATGTTTAATGCGGACCCCTCAGATTCGGCAAGGGAGGCTTGGCAGGCGGCTCTTTCCACCTATCAGCATTTGCTTTCCTCCTCGGCCAAAAAGAAGAGATTTTTTGCAAAGCAGGCTTTCTTTGAGGAGGATGAGAAAACCGGCCGCTTTTTGCCACGGATTGCTAACTCTCATCAAAGGTCGCCCACCATAGGAGCTATTAGGGCCAGGGCAGGCAACATAGTACACCAACCTGAGATGATCATGCGGGAACTTGCTCGTTTTTACAAGAGTCTATACAGCCCTGGCACAGCATACACCCCAGAGGACCTAGATCAGTACCTGAGACAGGTTGATTTCCCTAAATTGACTGAGGGTCAGCGAGCGGAGCTGGTGGCCCCACTTACAGTAGAGGAGTTACAGGTGCCAGTGAGGACCTTTCCTAATTGTAAAGCTCCAGGGGAGGATGGGATCCCCATGGAGGTGTATAAACATTATTCTGAAGAGCTATTGCCACATTTACTAAAAGTCCTTAATGAATCATGGGTTGAAGGGTTTCTTCCACCTTCAATGTCCAAGGTGAACATAGTTTTACTGCTTAAGCCGGGTAAGAACCCAGTGGATCCAGGGGCATACCACCCCGATCTCGTTGCTACAGAGCAATGTCAAGATATTACCTAAGGTGTTGGTGATCAGGCTGAATGGTGTGATCGCATCTATTGTGCCTGATGACCAGGCAGGTTTCATGCCCAATAAATCCACGGCTGTTAATCTAAGAAGGCTGTTTCTAAATATTCAGTCAAAGCAGATAACATGGGCAGTAGAGTGCTATTATCGTTGGACTCCACTAAAGTGCTTGACAGTACAGACTTGGAATATCTATGGTCGATAGTACTGAGATTTGGGTTTTGTCCGAATTACATTTCATGGGTAAAACTTCTCTACAGCCAGCCACAGGCCGCTGTTCAGTTTCTTGGTTCCCTGTCTAGAGGCTTCGCATTGCGGAGGAGTACTAGGCAAGGCTGTCCGTTGTCCCCCCTCCTCTTTGCGCTAGCTATTGAACCACTGGCAATTGAGATTAGGGCCAATCAGAGCATCACAGGTTTCTGCTATGACATCATGCAGGAAAAAAGTAATGTTATATGCTGATGACACCTTGCTTCTGCTAGGAGACATGGAACTTTCCCTTTGGGAGGTCACATCGACCATATCCAAATTCAGTGGATTTTCTGGTTTGCTGGTCAAAATTGGCTCTGCTCCTACTGGATGGGGATGACACACAGACAGGGAACTCCTCATGTCCTATACCCATTACCATCTCTTTAAATACCTGGAGATTCAGATCACATCTAGGCCAAGTGACTATATTTACTTAAATATCTCTCCCCCCCCCCCTCCTCCAGCAGTTTAGATAAAGAGTTAAAACTTGGAACTCCCTCCTCTTATCAGTTGTGGGTAGAGTGAATCTAATAAATATGATACTCATGCCACAACTACTGTATTTGTTCCATAATACCCCCATGGTTATCCCCTTGAAGATATTCTGTATAGTAAACACCATTTTTCACAGCCTCATTTGGAAAAATAGACCCCCTAGGATCAAACTGGAACACTTGCAGAGACCCAAAGACAGCAGAGTTTTGGCGTTACCCAACCCCTGGCTGTATTACCTAGCGGCCCAGCTGCAACATCTAATTGGCACATCTGCAACAGCGGAGGGGACAACTACTAGGCCACAAAGCTCATCTCAGAAACTGATGCTCCACACTGTGTGTAGATGTCCAATTCCCATGGTGTTGGAGGCCTCAGCCTTCACTAAACCATACAAAAAGTACCCACTTTTAGCCTAGTTCAGAAGGTATGGAACAAATCCAAATATCTCCAGAATGCTGATGGCTATACAGAGTACAGCCCTATATGGCACAACAACACGTACACTGAACTGGACAAGCTGCAGTCTGGGAGTAGGTGGAAGACATATGGGGGGTTATTTACTAAAGAAAAATCCACTTTGCACTGCAAGTGCACATGGTAGTGCAGTCTAGGGATGGCCTCGCGGTTCGCCCAACGGTCGGTTTGCGACAAATTTTGCGTGTTTGCGATTCGCCAAACCGGCAGACTATTGGCGCTGTCCCCCCCCCCCCCCTCGCGGACAAATGCGTTTACAGTGTGAAAGAACTTTGACCCATGATGACACATCCATCATGGGGTATGGGACAGCCAATTGAGGCATTTCAGCACATGGACAATTGGACATTCCCCCTACCTTATAAATAGACCTGATCTGGCAGCCATTTTACATTCTGTCCTATGTCAGTGTAGGGACAGGACGCTGTGTGGAGCAGGAACAGACTGTAGTGACACAAATCACTAGCTATTAGGTCCACAAAAGTCCTTTTAAGAACTGGTATAGGTGTAGTACAGTATATAGGGTTCAGCGCACTGCTGTGCTGGTGATTGCAGCTGTCTTTTGTCAGTGTAGGGACAGGACGCTGTGTGGAGCAGGTACAGTCAGTTTAATCACTAGCTAGCTATTACTACTAGGTCCACAAAGGTCCTTTTAAGGACTGGTATAGGTGTACAGTATATAGGGTGCTGGTGCACTGCTGCTGACTGCTGCCCGATTCTGTAGCTGTCTTTTATCAGTGTAGGGACTGAGGGACAGTCTGCAAATCACTAGCTACTAGGTCCACAAAGGTCCTTTTAAGGACTGGTATAGGTGTACAATATATAGGGTTGTGGTGCACTGCTGTGTTGCAGATTACTGCTCGTTTCTGCAGCAGTCTTTTATCAGTGTAGGGACTGAGGGACAGTGTGCAAATCACTAGCTACTAGGTCCACAAAGGTCCTTTTAAGGATTGGTATAGGTGTACTATTTGGTGTGCAGTATATAGGTGTGTAATACACGTATAAAATACTTGCACATATAGAAAGCATAGTATAGTGCATTTCCACTGTGCAGTATTGTGACTGCTGAGCGGTTCTGCAGCGATACCACAAAGAGTGACAAACGCAATAAAAAAAAGTATTATAACTGGTGTGATAGACCAGTGGCCCCCAAAAACGACAGATTAAAGTGGGGTGTTATATACCTTCTTCCACATACATACTGCACTTCTCTAGAGACTTTTGTCACAGGGTCATTTAAAAAATTACAGGCAGAGGAAGAGGCAGACCCTTCCGCAGGGGTGGTAGGGGTAGGGCAGGAGCAATAGGCTTGAGCCAAAGTGGCAAATTGCAGAAGGTGCGTGCGATTACATCAAAGGACACACCAGACTTGGTTGAGTGGCTCACTCAGCCTTACTCTTCTGCACCTTCCTCATCCTCTCTATCTGCACCCTCTTCTTCACTCTCTGTTGTGTGCACCCCCAAAGACACTGCCACCAACACCACCACCATCATATACTTTCCGCTTGAGTCACAGGAATTATTTTCCGATCCATATCAAGACATTTCTGATGCACAGCCACTCTTGGCATTGGATCAGGAAGAGGAGGTAGCAACAACCGTCACTCAGCAGTTTGACGACAGTACCCAGATCAGCCCAAGGAGGAGGTTGGTCTCCGGTGTTGCTGCCTACTCCGAGATCTCTAATTATAGCAGTGGGGAAGGTGACGTCGATGATGACATGTCTTGTGATGTCACGTGGGTGCCCACAAGAGAGGAAGAGGAGGGGAATTCAGAGGGAGATATGGACCAGCAGATAGGGAGGAGAAGCAGGAAGAACTTACATTGCACAGGAGGGACAAAGCAGACTACTAATGTATCAGGAGCGAGGCATCAACCATGTACGGTCACATCTGGCGCTCCCAGGACGCCGGCACATGGCTCCGCAGTGTGGGCTTTTTTTAACGTGTCCGCTGCTGACAATAGTGTTGCCATCTGCAATCTTTGCAGTCAACGCATAAGTCGCGGTAAGCCCAAGGCCGCGTACACACGCGCGGACTGTTTGCCCAACCTTGTTCGTCAAACAGTTTCGGCAAACAGTCCGCTCAAAATTTGCATGAGCGGACTTGCCCACACACGAGCGGACTGTTTCAGCGAACTGTTTGCCAAACAGTTCGCTCAACTTTTGAAATGAACGGACTCGCCCACGTAAGGAGGAGGCAAATCCGCCCATTTCGAGCGCGTGTACAGGTAGGCGGGGCCCGCGAAGGAGACGTCGCGGGCTCCGCCGCCTGGAATGGGCTTAAAGGGGAACCCCAACGCCGAAAAAAATCGGCGTGGGGGTCCCCCCAAAGTCCACACCAGACCCTTGTCCGAGCACGCTACCGGGCCGGCCAGGAAAGGGGGGCGAGCGAGCGCGCCCCCCCTCCTGAGCCGTACCAGGCCGCGTGCCCTCAACATGGGGGGTGCCTTGGGGAAGGGGGGGCCGCGCGGCCCCCCCACCCCAAAGCACCTTGTCCCCATGTTGATGAGGACAAGGGCCTCTTCCCGACAACCCTGGCCGTTGGTTGTCGGGGTCTGCGGGCGGGGGGCTTATCGGAATCCGGGAGCCCCCTTTAATAAGGGGGCCCCCGGATACCGGCCCCCCACCCTATGTGAATGAGTATGGGGTACAATGTACCCCTACCCATTCACCTGTGAAATAAAGTACAAAAAAAAACAACACAGGGAAAAAATATTTTATTGCACAGCTCCGGGGGTCTTCCGTCTTCGGGGGTCTTCTCGCCGGACTCCTCCGCTATCTGTGTGTAGCTTTTTTGCTAGCGGAGGAGTCCGGCTTTCTTCCTCCCCGCCGCCGGCCTCTTCTCCCGACTTCGGGGGTCTTGTCCCCCTCTTCGGTTCTTCTGCCGGGCCACCGCGCCTTCTTGTAGCTCTTTTGCAGGCGGTGGCCCGGTCTTCTGTCGCCGCTGCCTTCCGTTCTTCTGTCGCTGCCTTCGGTTCTTCTGCCGGGCCACCGCGCCTTCTTGTAGCTCTTTTACAGGCGGTGGCCCGGTCTTCTGTCGCCGCTGTCGTCGCCGCCGCCGCCGCCGCCTTCCGTTCTTGTTCTTCTTCTTGTTCTTCTTCTTCTTCTCCTGGAGATGTTGACTCGACGAGCTCTCCGGCCGGAATGCCAGGGACACGCTCCGCTGCCACTTATATAGTGACAATGGGGCGGTGTCACATGGTATATGTCACATGGGTTGGTCACATGGTGACCCTGCCCCCTTACGATGTCATAGTCCCCATGTGACATCAACCCATGTGACCAACCCATGTGACATATACCATGTGACACCGCCCCATTGTCACTATATAAGTGACCGCACAGCGCGGCTCTGGCATTCCGGCCGGAGAGCTCGTCGAGTCAACATCTCCAGGAGAAGAAGAAGAAGAAGAAGAAGAAGAACAAGAACGGAAGGCGGCGGCGACGGCGGCGACGACAGCGGCGACAGAAGACCGGGCCACCGCCTGTAAA
This sequence comes from Lithobates pipiens, assembly GCF_037356315.1. NCBI lineage: Eukaryota > Metazoa > Chordata > Amphibia > Anura > Ranidae > Lithobates > Lithobates pipiens. The sequence continues at coordinate 268,502,281 of NW_027507718.1, read as the reverse complement.
AGAGCTACAAGAAGGCGCGGTGGCCCGGCAGAAGAACCGAAGAGGGGGACAAGACCCCCGAAGTCGGGAGAAGAGGCCGGCGGCGGGGAGGAAGAAAGCCGGACTCCTCCGCTAGCAAAAGAGCTACACACAGATAGCGGAGGAGTCCGGCGAGAAGACCCCCGAAGACGGAAGACCCCCGGAGCTGTGCAATAAAATATTTTTTCCCTGTGTTGTGTTTTTTTTTGTACTTTATTTCACAGGTGAATGGGTAGGGGTACATTGTACCCCATACTCATTCACATAGGGTGGGGGGCCGGTATCCGGGGGCCCCCTTATTAAAGGGGGCTCCCGGATTCCGATAAGCCCCCCGCCCGCAGACCCCGACAACCAACGGCCAGGGTTGTCGGGAAGAGGCCCTTGTCCTCATCAACATGGGGACAAGGTGCTTTGGGGTGGGGGGGCCGCGCGGCCCCCCCTTCCCCAAGGCACCCCCCATGTTGAGGGCACGCGGCCTGGTACGCCTGGCCGGCCGGGTAGCGTGCTCGGACAAGGGTCTGGTGTGGACTTTGGGGGGACCCCCACGCCGATTTTTTTCGGCGTTGGGGTTCCCCTTTAAGCCCATTCCAGGCGGCGGAGCCCGCGACGTCTCCTTCGCGGGCCCCGCCTACCTGTACACGCGCTCGAAATGGGCGGACTTTCCGAGCGGGAACAGTTTGCTCATTTCGAAAGTAGCCTACACACGGGCGGACTGTTCGCTCAAACACAGTTTCAGCGGACAGTTTTTCGGAATTTCCGAAAGACTTTGTCCGTCCAACTGTCCGCTGAAACTGTCCGCTGAAAGCCCACACACGGGCGGACTGTCCGCCCAAACACTGTTCAGCGGACAAGGTTGGGCGAACAGTCCGCCCGTGTGTACGCGGCCCAACACTCACCTAGGGACAACCACCTTAAGAACGCACATGAGCTGCCATCACTGAGCCCAGTGGGAGCAACGGAACACACAAAGCCACACTCCAGGCTCTCACCATCCAGCCTTGTCTTCTACTTCTTCTCCTCTCTCCTCACAATTGTCCTCCACTCCACCTTCCATCATGGCATCTTCACGTTTTTCTGGAAAAAGGCAGGCTTCCGTGGGCCAAATGTTTGAGCGTAAAAAAATGATAACCCTGGATAACCCTCTTGCCCAACGGTTGATGGCTGGCTTGTCAGAACTGATAGCCCGCCAACTACTGCCATATAAACTGGTGGACTCGGAGGCCTTTCGAAAATTTGTGGCCATTGTAACACCACAATGGAAGGTCCCAGGAAGGAAGTATTTCTCACAGAAGGGCATCCCAGAGCTATATGGTTATGTTCAGTGGTAAGTGAATGTATCTCTGGCACACAGTGTCGGTGCCAAGATACATACTGACCACAGACACGTGGTCTAGCAAACACGGGCAGGGAAGGTATATCACTTTTACTGCCCACTGGGTGAACCTTCTGACGGCCGTCAAGCATGTAACCCATGGCACCCGTGTAGATTTGGTTTTACCGCCACGGATTGCATGCAGGCCTGGCTCTTCTTCTCCTCCTCCTACTCCATCCTCCTCCTTCTCGGCTGACTCCTCCTTTTCCGCTGCTAGTGTCTCTTCCGCTGCGCCGCCCAAGCTCCCCAGAACCTATTCGACATGCCAGGTGAGACGTTGCCATGCTGTGCTGCGTCTGTTGTGCTTGGAAGCCAAGAGCCACACTGGCCCTGCACTCCTTTCAGCTTTGCGTTCACAGGCAGATCAGTGGCTAACACCGCTAAATTTGACAGTTGGTAAAGTGGTGTGTGACAACGGTGTCAATCTGCTTAGCGCATTGAAACAGGGAAAAATTATGCACGTGCCATGCATGACACAGTTGTGCAGCGATTCGTTGTGAAATACCCTGGGGTCCAGGACATTTTGCGGCAGGCAAGGAAAATCTCGGCCCATTTCAGAAGATCTTACACGGCCATGGCTCGCCTTGCTGACATTCAGCGGGGACACAATCTGCCGGTCAGACATCTTATTTGCGATTGTCCGACGCGATGGAACTCAACCTTCTATATGCTTGATAGGCTGCTCCAGCAGAAACGTGCAGTTAACGTTTACCTGTATGAACTCTGCGGCAGAACGGGTTCTGGGGAGCTTGTTTTTTTTTTCACCGCGCCAGTGGCTGCTCATGCGCGACGCAGATCACCAAACTGGTCAGTCGCAGCCATGGCGCTATCAGTGACATGGTACCTTATGCCTTCTTTATGGAGCATGCATTGCGTCGTGTCATTGATTAAGCCGTGGAGGAGCAGGAGCAGGAAGATGAGGAAGTCGCAATGCTGGATGAATTCCCAGGGGGGGCTACTCTATCTGAGACAAGTCAACAACAGGAGTCTGAAGAGGAGTCAGAGGAGGATGGTGCCAGGGCAGATGAGGAGGAGCAAGAAGAGCATGCTTTAAACCTTTCTGGGATCCCTGTTGTTGTGCGTGGATGGGGGATGAGGAGAACGAGGAGGACGACATTATCCTGGATGATGAGCAGGAGCCAGGCCACCACACCGCTTCCAGTTTAGTGCAAATGGGGGCCTTCATGCTCCAGTGTTTTAACAGGGACCCCCGTATAAAAAGCATAAGGGTCAAGGACGAGTACTGGTTGGCAACGTACTTAGACCCCCGGTATAAAACACAAAATGACGGAAATGATACCACCGTCACAGAGGGCTGTCAGAATGGAGCACTTCCAGGCCTTGCTTCGAGAAATGCTGCATTCTGCTTTTGCGTGCGCTGGCAGAGGAGGAATTCCCACTCCCAGAGAAAGAATTGCGGGTACCAATCCAACAGCGCCTGCAAGAAGAGGGCGGTTTGAAGATGTGTTGGTGACTTCTGATATGAGATCATTCTTTCAGCCGACCCATTGACAGGTCTCATCCGGATCCAGCATCAGGGAAACGTCTAGACCGACAGGTGTCCGACTACATCGGGTTAACGGCCGATGTGGACGCTCTGAGGAGTGATAAACCCCTGGACTACTGGGTGGGCAGGCTTGACTTGACTTCTGGCCAGAGCTTGCTCAATTTGCAATGGAACTGATGGCTTGCCCCTCGTCCAGTGTCCTGTCTGAAAGGACGTTCAGCGCAGCAGGGGGGATCGTGACCGATAAGCGCACCCGCCTAGCTCACGACAGCGTTGACTACCTAACATTTCTAAAAATGAATGAGGCGTGGATCTCGGAGGAATTCAACACATGTGACCAGTAGACCATGTATATGCATAACTCTATAAACAATTTATTTACCCAAGCACACAGACCTTTTTTCTACCTTTGGCTCACTTCCTTGTACAAAAAAAGCACACCGTACTAAATGCCCGTACCCTCCTGTTTGAAGAGGTTGATCGGTGTCATATTTTTGGGTCCAGCAGTGAGTTTCTGGTATCAGTGCTGCTGTCAGTGCTCTCTATCTCGGTGCTGGTGTCAGTGCTCTCTCTCTATCTCGGTGCTGGTGTGGTCTCAGTGCTCTCTATCATGATGCTGGTGTGGTGTCAGTGCTCTCTATCTCGGTGCTGGTGTGGTCTCAGTGCTCTTATCACGGTGCTGGTGTCAGTGATCTCTCTCTATCTCGGTGCTGGTGTCAGTGCTCTCTATCACAGTGTTGGTGTCAGTGCTCTCTATCTCGGTGCTGGTGTCAGTGCTCTCTCTCTATCTCGGTGCTGGTGTCAGTGCTCTCTATATCGGTACTAGTGTCAGTACTCTCTATCATGGTGCTGGTGTCAGTGCTCTCTATCTCAGTGCTGGTTCTGGTGTCAGTGCTCTCTATCATGGTGCTGGTGTCAGTGCTCTCTATCTTGGTGCTGGTGTCAGTGCTCTCTCTATCTCGGTGCTGGTGCTGGTGTCAGTGCTCTTATCACGGTGCTGGTGTCAGTGCTCTCTCTCTATCTCGGTGCTGGTGTCAGTGCTCTCTATCACAGTGTTGGTGTCAGTGCTCTCTATCTCGGTGCTGGTGTCAGTGCTCTCTCTCTATCTCGGTGCTGGTGTCAGTGCCCTCTCTCTATCTCGGTGCTGGTGTCAGTGCTCTCTATCTCGGTGCTAGTGTCAGTACTCTCTATCACGGTGCTGCTGTCAGTGCTCTCTATCTCAGTGCTGGTTCTGGTGTCAGTGCTCTCTATCATGGTGCTGGTGTCAGTGCTCTCTATCTTGGTGCTGGTGTCAGTGCTCTCTATCTTGGTGCTGGTGTCAGTGCTCTCTCTATGTCGGTGCTGGTGCTGGTGTCAGTGCTCTCTATCACGGTGCTGGTGTCAGTGATCTCTATCTTAGTGCTGGTGTCAGTGCTCTTTCTCTATCTCGGTGCTGGTGTCTGTGCTCTCTATCACAGTGCTGGTGTCAGTGCTCTCTATCTCGGTGCTGGTGTCAGTGCTCTTTCTCTATCTCGGTGCTGGTGTCAGTGCTCTCTATCTCGGTGCTGGTGTCAGTGCTCTCTATCACGGTGCTGGTGATCATCTCCTGCACCCTCTTCATAGCCTACCCTGACCTTTCCTCTCCTCCATTGCCTTCATGCGCTCTTGAGTCCTGAATTGTCAAAATTGCACAGATAAAAAAAGAATGCTTGTCGTTGTCGATCCCAGATTCACTTCATACTTGTGTTATGTCAGTGGCCATGTGGTTGGACTATGTGTGCACAGCTAGTAAGTATTTTGTGGCTGAAAATATGACCTGTAGGTTTTTAAGTTTCGCCTGCCATTGAAGTCAATGGGGCCCGCCGCAAACTTTGCGGTTCGCAAACTTTTGGACGCGTTAGTGGTTCGCGTTCGCGAAACATCCCATTGGAAGTTCGTCCATCTCTAGTGCAGTCACTGTAGATCCGACGGGGACATGCAAGGAAAATAAAAAACAGCATTTTAGCTTGCACATGATTGAATGATAAAATCAGCAGCGCTTCCACTCATTTCAGATCTACCCCTTAGATTCAGTGCGACTGCACTTCCAAGTGCACTTGCAGTGCAAAGTGGATTTACCTTTCATAAATAACCCCCATGGTGTTACCCATCTTAAGCAAATACTTAGTGGTGGGGTGCTGCGCTCCTTCTCTGACCTGCAGGAAACATAGTCTACCCTCATCAATGCACTTCTACTATATATAACTTAAGCATGTGGTTGCAGCCCAGGGCCAGTCCTCAGAGGGGCACTTGTCTCTGACTCCAGTGTTTAGCCTTCTTGGGGATGCTGTTTCATCTAAAAGATTTATCTCCCAATGCTATGCCATCCTTTTACAGTCCATGATGAAGCAGCATCCCCTGAGGGTGAGGGAGAAATGGGAGACAAACTTTGGGCAGTTGGACGGGGAACAGAGGGAGGAGATCTTTCAGGCAGTGGGCATGTGCTCATTAAATGTGTCCCAACGACTTACCCAGCTATACATCCTGTTAAGAACGTACTACACCCCTCACAGACTCCATTTGATGAACTTGCAACCTGACTCCACATGCACAAGATGTAAATGAGATCATGGAGACCTCATATATCTGCTGTGGCGCTGTCCCAAGCTACATACATATTTGGCAGGAGTAGTGAATACTGTTCATTCAGTGTTAAAAGTTACTCTTCCACAGGACCCGAGAGCGTGCCTTTTGGGTACTCCGGAAGAATACAAATGGGAGGGGCACAGCAGAGAGGCTATACATAGAGTTCTATTTCAAGACAGAAAATTGATTATGACACACTGGAAGTTTGAGACCCCCCCAACCATAAAAGAATAAACTGACAATATTGGTACAGTATTAAGAATGGAAAAGCTGATATACCAGCACAGGGCCAGTGCACATACATTTGAGAAATTGTGAGCACTGTGGCTGGATTTCCTGGGACTTTCCCTGGTGAAACTAGTGACTGACAGATTACTAGGAATAAATGTAGGGTGAACAATGGCTTAAGAGAAGCAATAAAGATGGTAATATGAAAAGGTTGAGGTGCTTATGCTGTTGGTTATCATTATGATTAAGATGTATGGGAATGAACCATATTGCAATGAAGACCTCTGCAAACGAAATAACATTTTTTGTTGGATTAAGAAGAAAAAAAAGGGAAAAAAAAAGGAATGCCTATCCGATTCTGTTGATTATGGAGTTATTTGAAGGGAGCAATGGTTTTCAGGAAGCTAGATATGAGAGGGGCATACAATCTTGTGAGGATTAAGGAGGTTGATGAGTGGAAAACTGCGTTTAATACCAGAACAGACCATTATGAGTACCTCGTAATGCCTTTTGGCCTTTGTAACTCTCTGGCAGTTTTCCAGAAATGTATTAACACTGTTCTCCAAGATTTGTTGCAGTTATGTGTGGTTGTGTGGTAGTTTATCTCGATGATATCCTCATATTTTCCAAGTCCCTGGAGAGCCACCACTTAGATGTCTGTTGTGTGCTTCAGAAACTGAGAACAATCTCTATTGTAAATTGGAGAAGTGCAAATTCCATTGTGAACAGGTTAAATTCCTGGGTTATGTCATTTCCGCTGCTGGTTTTTCGATGGACGCAGAGAAACTTTCAGCAGTCCTACAGTGGCCCCAACCTGTGGTTTTACGTCCTCTGTAGCATTTCCTTGGCTTTGCCAATCGTTATCGGAAGTTTATTCGTAACTTCTCGTCTGTGACCAAGCCCCTGACTAATATGACCAGAAAGAACGGTAACCCACGGAATTGGTCTCCGGAGTCCATTAAGGCCTTTGAGTGTCTCAAGGCTGCCTTTGTTCCTGCTCCTGTGTTGTCGCATCCTGATCCTACGTTACCTTTTATCCTTGAGGCTGATGCTTCTGAGACTGGAGTTGGCACCCTTCTGTCTCAACATCCTACCTCTGAGAGCTCTATGCATCCTTGTGGCTACTTTTCCAAGAATTGTCACCTGCGGAGTGCAATTATGAGATTGGTGACAGACAGCTGTTAGCGATCATTTTAGCCCTGGAAGAATGGAGACATCTCCTCGAAGGTACCATTGTGTCGATTCTCATTCTTACTGACCATAAGAATCTCACATTCTTGTCTGAGGCTACATGCCTCTCTCTCAGTAGGGCACGATGGGCTCTTTTCTTGTCAAGTTTCAATTACATTGTCTCATTCTTACCTGGTACTAAGAATGTAAGGGCTGACGCTTTGTCACAACAATTTTCCTCCACTTCCAAGATTGAGTCGGTTCCGGTTCCTGTGATTCTTCCTGATCGTATTCAGGCTATGGTTTGCAAGAGTCTCACTTCTCCTTCTCCTTCTCCTCTTGCTGCTCAGGCCATGTTCCTACTGAGAAACCTTGTGATCACTGATTTGTCCCAGAGATTCTCCATACTGTCATGCTCCAGACATTCTCCCAAGGCTGCTGGCCACCCCGGGAAGAATCAACTTTTTTGGGCCATTTCCCAACAATTGTGGCGGCCTTGTCTACGTGCTGATGTAACTGCCTTTGTAGCTGCCTGTTCTGTGTGTGCTCTGAGTAAGGCCCCACGACATTTTCCAGTGGGCCTCCTAAAATCCATACTCAATGGAGAGAGACCCTGGACCCACCTGTCTATAGATTTCATTGTGTAGTTACCCAACTCCCAGTGCAACACACTTATCCTTAAGGTGGTTGCCAAGTTCTCAAAAATGTATCATTGTTTAAGAAGTTGCCCACTTCTAAATAACTGGCTTAAATTTTTGCTCAGGAGATCTTTTGCTTACATGGGCTACCCAAGGTGATTGTCTCAAACAGGGGTAGTCAGTTTGTGTCCCGGTTCTGGCAGGCCTTTTGTGCATGGTTGGGAATTTAGCTTGCTTTTTCTTTTGCGCATCACTCACAGTCTAATGGGGCCACAGAACGAGCCAATCAGTCCTTGGAGCAATTCCTACATTGCAGTGGCGTAACTAGAACCCTCAGGGCCCCGATGCTAGAAACCATGGATGCCCCCCCCCCCCCCCCCCCCCGACCTCCGGACAAAGCTTTTGGCAGAACAGCAGGGTCCAGGCACAAGTGGGTGGCTGCATATAAAGGAACCGATTTCTTAATTTCTCCCTGCTTCTCCTCCTCTCCCACCCACAGGCATTCAGCGGCTGCAGGATGAAAATGGAGAAATCAGTTCCTCTATGACGGTATTTCACAATCTTTTTCCAGTCTGGGAACCCTTGAAGTATACGCCTAGGTGAATTGGGCTGCACTGCTACCCCCCTGCAACTGTGTGCATTGCATGCAGTTGCAGCATAGTAATGATGCATTTAAGGGGTTAATACAGGTGGTCAGTAGGCAACATATTGCCTCTCTACCAACTGCCAAAGGCCTCTGAAAAGCGTTATGAGCATGGATCGCTTTTCGGAGGAACAGCATTTTACATAAAATGTGCATACATATATGTAAACACACACACATATATAAACACACACATAATACGCACACATATACTATATATACATACATACACACACATATATAAAGACACATGCATATATATATATATATATATATATATATATATATATATATATAATGCACATATGCACGCACATATAAACCAGTGGCAGCTGGTGTTCAAAATTTTTAGGGGGCGCAAGCAAACTGAAAAATTCAGAAAAAAACATCAATTGCAGCCACTGTGCCCATCAATTGCAGCCGCTGTACCATCAAACGTCACTACTGTGCCATCAAATGTCGCCACTGTGCCCATCAAATGATGTCACTGTGCCCATCAATTGCAGCCACTGTACCATCAAACGCCACCACTGTGCCATCAAATGCTGTCACTGTGCCCATCTAATGACACCACTGTGCCCATTAAATGCTACTGGTGTGCCGTCAAATGCTGCCAGTGTGTCATCAAATGCTGCCACTGTGAATCCCCCCCGCCCACTCGCCGTCTGCCCCCGGAACTTACCCTGTCTTGGTGGGGCAGCAGGTGATGGCCACGAGCGGGGTCCTCCATGCGTCTCCTGCCATCATCATCTCCCTTCCTTTCCTCCTAATAGGCGTCCAATAGCTGCGCCTATCGTTTTGGCCAATCAGGTAATGGGTAACAGACCTGCACACCTGATTGGTGGAGAGGTGGTTCAGTGTTAGGAAAGTGAATATTAATTAACACACCTGGGAGGACTGTGAGCGCCAAGCATAGCACTCACAGTTCACCTATTTTGAAGCCTATTAGAGCATATGGCTCTAATCAGGTGCTTCAAAAATACTCCCCATCGCTGTAATTCAGGCACCCGAAAAGAGACCGGACACCTAAATATGGGGGTGGCATCGGTGGCCATGGATAGACTCATGCTATGCTATGCATGAATCTATCCATTGGTCATAGAGGGAGTGGCTGGAGAGAGGGGGTGGCACCTGTGCGCCTTTTTGGACACACCGCCACTGATAAACACATGCACATTCACATACATACATATGCATAGATGCACACACAAGCATACATACACATACATATATGAACACACACACACACATATACACACACACACAGACATACATGCATCATGCACACACACAGACATACATGCATGCACACACACACACATACATGCACTCCCACACACACACATGCATGCACACACACACACACATACATGCGCACCCACCCACGCACGCACACACACATGCATGCGCACACACACACACACGCATGCATGCATACACACACACACACACATGCATGCACACCCACACACACATGCATGCACACACACACACATACACACACATACATGCACACACACGCACACACACACACACACACACACACATGCATGGACACACATATAAACACACATACAGTAGATAGTCTTATAAAAAAAAAGGCAGTCCTTTACCTTAGTTCTTCCTGAAGGGTACTGCACTGTAGGGGGAGACAAAGAGCACACACTGTGCTTTCACTTTAGGTTAATGTGAGGAGCTCCCTGCACAGTGCCAATTACAGTTCGGAATCGGCTGAGGATCGGGGTGCTCCTCTCAGCCACCCCTCCTATCGAAGAGTACAGGGGGCCCTCAGGGGCTCCCTGCAGCAAGGGGCCCTGTTGCCATGATGATCTTGGCGACCCCTATAATTCCACCACTGCTACGTTGCTATATTTTTGACCATCATAACAACTGGTCATCCCTCTTGCCATGGGAGGAGTTTGCTCAGAATAGTGCCTTGAATTCTGCTTCCTGATTGTCCCCATTTATGGTGAACTATGGTTTCCAACTTTCCATGTTGCCTGACTCATTTGTTCCGCGTAGTATTCCTGACTTAGAGGAGCATTTCAGTGGTCTTCATACCACTTGCGCACAAGTCCAGGAGGCTTTGCGACATGCTAATGATAGGTACAGACTCCATGCTGACCACAGATGCCTGCCTGCGCCTTTCTATCGGGTTGGGGACAGGGACTGGCTGTCATCTCGCAGGTTCCAACTTCGTGTTCCCTCTCTGATGTTCGCACCTCGGTTTATTGGGCCTTTCTGTATTCTTCGCAGGATTAACCCAGTGGCTTACACGTTAGACCTTTCTTCTAATATGTGTATCTCAAATGTATTTCATGTCTCCTTATTAAAACATTTGGTCTGCAACCGCTTTACCACCTCTGTGCGATGTTCTCATCTTGAACAAGTTGAGAACCGTGAGGAGTATGAAATACAGTTCATTGCTGACTCACGTAGGCTTTGTGGGCGTGTACAGTACCTGGTACATTGGAAAGGGTACAGTCCGGAGGAACGCACTTGGGTCTCATCCTCGGTTGTACATTCCCCTGTCCTCTCTGTGATTTCCATAGACATTTTCCCCTCAAGCCTGGTGGTCCTCCGAGGGGAAGAGGTCATTGAGGAGGGGGTACTGACGGGGCTGGGCTCAGCCTTTTTTCTCTGAGCTGGCTGCTCAGCTGTCAGCTAATTGCCAGCTCCTATCTGTCCACAGTGACTCACCTGTTGATGATATCCTGCTTGTCAGTCCTGCCTACTTAAGCTGTCCAGCCCAGATCTCTGCCTTTGCCTTGGTCAACATCACAGAGACTATCTCCTGTATTCCTGTTAAAGACTTGCTTGGCTGACATTCCTTCTGGCTCCAGATCCTGCTTGCTGTTCCACTACACTGATCCCTGGCTTCCTGATTTTCTAGCTTGTCTGATTATCTGTTCTAGTTACCGAACTTTGGCTAGGTTTTGACTACATTTGTTCTATTTACTTTTATTATTAAACAAGTGTGATTTAACTGTTCTTCTGTCTCAGTCTGATTAACCACTTCCCAACCAGCAGCCACAGTTTAACTGCAGCAGAATGGCATGGGTGAGCAGAGAGCTACGTTATGTTACGGTGGCTGTGATGATCGGATTTGTGTCAGAACCGATCAGTTTCCAGGCCCAGGCCAATGATTTCTAGCCTGGACCTGCTGAACAGTCCTGACAAATTAAATCCTCCCCTGCCTGTGTAAGCGTAAACACAGACAGGGGTAGGGATGTCATCTCCCCTGTCTGGTCTGGTGGGAAGGGTTAAGTCAATCAAATTGCCAAGGGAAAGACAAGCAGCGCCATGGCCACAAAAATGCCTAGGCTGTATAGCTTCCACCTTAAAGGGACCACTAGCTCAGCAGCACCTAACTACTGTGAACGATTTATAGAGATCAAAAAGTTGGCTCTGCGGTCTGGCAAGGATATCATTATTTAAAGCCAGATTTAGAGCTTTGGGGGTTCGGGACACTTCAGGTTTGGGAGGCTCCTCATACACAGAGTTGGTTTACATTCTCAATAACACATTTTTAAAATGCATGACACAACATCATTCTGAGGTCATGTGTACTGTACACACACATGCAGTCATAGGCCACCTTCCTTAAGAGCATATGTGCTCTATGTGTGGTTCGCTTGAGCTGCCAAAATTAATTTTAAAACATTATTTGAAATACCAGTCCAAAGAAAAAACTTTTACAGATGATGGCTGGCAAAATGTTGCTTTCCAAGATACATTTTATAAAAGAAAATATTTTTATATTATTATATATTTTATATGATTTTATTATTATTTATTTTTATATATATATTTTTGAATTGTTTTACATTATTTTTGTATAGAAGGGGGGCCCTTCTGTCTGGGTGGCTCAGGACAGTTGCCCCTTTTGCCCCTTATAAATCTCACACTGTCAGATCACAAGACTTGCTCAAAAAGTGCCTACATGATGTTAAAGTTTAGCTTTAATTTTTCCTCAAGTCACACTGTAATACATACTGCTGATCCTGGCAAACAGAGGAATACACTGCCTGACCTGCCAACAACCAACAGATTAATGGGTGTCATTTCTGGCAGTAAAATAATATCAAAGAGAATGAGGATGGTCATTATACTGGAGCACGTATTCAGTTGCAAGCGTGAACTGAGAGCTCTGGAGGATGAAAAACTATGACACGTGTGGCACTCGGGGCAATGTCCATCTTATTGCCAGATAACAGGGCTTTGTGGTTGCCTTTAAAGCTGAACTCCAAGCAGATAAAAAAGACACAATTTAATGCAGCTCTGCAATTATATATTTTTTTTAATACAAACAGTGCAAGTAGCAGTGTTTGACTTTTGACTCTTTTGACAGTGACTCCTGCAGTCACTATAGGGCAGAGTTCAGAGAGGGGGAGGGAGAAGCAGCACAAGGACGCAATCAGGAGTGCTGCAGTGCAAAAAAAAAACATGCTGATAGGTGGACAGAGCAGAGTGACACCAAGATTAGCTTATTAATGCTTCACTGTGCAGTCACAGGGTAGGGATGGGGAAGAGACCTGTAGATAAAAGTGAATCTGCAGCAGAGAAAGATCAGGTCCCCCGCCATGCCAAACAGGGCCATGCTGGCATAGTTGCATACATTTCAGGACTGGATGGACTGAAATACAAATGCTTTGGCATGTAAAACAGCTGTCATACTGACTGTCATGTATTTCACCTGTTTATTTAGCTGTTTGCCTGGAGTTCAGCTTTAGGAATTAGCTGCTGAGAATAGGGATTTGAAGTTTTGGTGGTTATGCTTTCATGTATATTAGTGCATTCATTTTTTATTGAACTTGTTTTGTCTTTACAAAACAGCATGGGTTCAAGGAAATCTCATCATCAAGTAGTCCATACGGGGAATTTTTTTATTTTTTATTTCCCTATATCAGGGGTGTCCAAACTACGGCCCTCCAGCTGTTGCAGAACTACACATCCCATGAGGCATTGTAAAACTCTGACATTCAAAGACATGACTAAGCATGATGGGGATTGTAGTTCCTGAACAACTGGAGGGCCGTAGTTTGGACACCCCTGCCCTATATCATATTGTAGTCTCCTCCACCATCCTGTATAGATGTTCTGTATTGTAATTGTTAGAAACTCTGTATATAGCCCTATAGAACAGACCGTCCACATGGTTTATCTGCTGCTTAAAGAGGAACTGCAGTCTGCTCACACAATTTGTAATAAAAAAAACCTCTTTGCCATTTTGAAGCTTCCCTCCAAACAATTTGCATATTATTTTATGTACACTGTGATTCTGTACATGCCAAATATGCTGCATAAATCTCTCTCCACTGAGTCTGACTGCAATCTTTTTAACTGTGGGAACCTGAAGCTGCTACATGTTCACTTCCTGGATTTACACAGACACACACACAGACAGACACACCTCCAGCTCTGCAGCCCTGCAGCTCTCATTGGCCCTCTTATGACTCACCCCCTCCCTTCCTGGCAAACTCTCATGAGAGTGAGAGAGGGAGCTGTGCATGATGTAATAAGCCTAGGCTGATGACCTGACAAGAAAGAGGAAGTGGGCTGTATAAGGTATTTACTGGCATAAAAATAATATTTTACTATCCAAAGTTAAAAAAACAAGTGCAGCAGATTTAATAGAATAAAAGTTGAAAAAACTACTGAAGGTCCACTTTAACTGCAAACAGGAACTTTATTATGCAGAGAAAAGTCATAGAGAGTTTACCCAAAGATGCAGCTACAAATTTATAAACACTGCCATCTACTAGCTGAAGACTATATCTGTAGTTGTTGCACAAAAATACATGAACAATATATTCCAACACCCCCACTCAACAACTACTCCTTATAGTCCCATCTCGGATCTCAGGTCTATATATCTGTTTCTTGTAAGCGTATTCATCAAAGCATCTGATCCACTTTTGTTTCTCATGAGGTGGAAGTCTTTGCATCTCATCCCATGAATCTGGCTCTGGTTTTAATGGTACAAGAGCAACATGCTGTATGACAGGCGGATTTGCCTTTTTTGCCTCTGGTGGGTTTTCTGATTGTGGTCTGGTTTCTTCTTTTGCAGTATTTGGATTGTCTGCATTAATTTCTATTTCTGTGTCACTTTGTTGCATATCGCCATGTGACACTATTGTGGAATTTCAGTCAGTTTGAAGTGTTTGTATTAGTTCATGAAATTGTGGCCACACTGAAGTTCCATCAACAATTACTCTTCTACTGATGGTTAAATTGTTTGTGTTCTGGTGTAGAATTCTGTATCCTTTTTGAGATTCACTGTACCCCACAAGTACTAGGGGGGATGCGTTGGACTCCGGTCCCTCGTTTGCCCTGTTCGGCTATGGTTGCCTGGCTCCCCGACGTGTATTACACGCTGGGGAAGGTGCGTTGCCTAGGCTTCCGGCTGGCCTGCGGGAAGGGGGAGCGGTCTCCTGTGTCTCTTCGCCAGCCAATCATAGGACGCTCGGCGGATTTTTCGACCTAGCGTGTTGTGCGCTTGCACATGACACGGCGGCGAATCTGCAAAGTGTCCATTCGGCCGACTTGAATGACGTCACGTCTAATGCAATTCGATTGGTGACCACAAGGTGGGGCATGTATTCTTACCAGCAATGCCTTGTGAAAAGCTTGGCATAGCTGTTGAATGATGAGATAATTAAAACAGTTTATTAACCAGCATGCTCTGCACTTACTTTGCACAGCTGATCTGGGAAACAAACACTAGGCTGAAACCTTTAGAGGACTGCAGAGGTAAGCGTCTGGCCACATCTCTATTTTTTCCTTTAATACCTGGAGAGAGCCTCCAAGTTTTTAACCTTATTATACCACTGTTACAGATTATCTGGCTCTGGTGCAACTATACAGGGAAACTTTCTTGTCCGAATTGGATGTTCCACATGGTTTGAGACAACTACTGATTTATACAGCCTCATGATTTCAGGCTTACAAACACTAGATGTTTGCAGGAGAGGCCATACTTTATGGTGTGGTGAGTGCTCCTAATATAACATATTTTATTTATATTTTTTTCTACTATTATTTCCCTTGTGACCTACTAAATAATTGGTGGCTCTCTTAGGCCGCGTACACACGGGCGGACTGTTCGCCCAACTTTGTCCGCTGAACAGTGTTTCAGAAGACAGTCCGCTCGTGTGTGGGCTTCAGCGGACTGTTTCAGCGGACAGTCTGACGAACAAAGTTTTTCGGAAATTCCGTAAGACTGTCCGCCCAAACTTGGTTTCAGCGGACAGTCCGCTCGTGTGTAGGCTCGTTCGACAGACTAAGTTTCGCGCATGCTCAGAAAGGATTTACACGGCGAAGGTTGCATTGCAGTGTATTGGACGTCGAATTTCTCGTCCCGTCGTACGTGCCGTTCACGTCATCGCGCACGCTTTCAGCGGACTGTCTGCTCATCGTGTGTGGTCAAGTCCGTTCATGCAAATTTTGAGCGGACTGTTTGTCGGATTGTCTGACGAACTAAGTTGGGCGAACAGTCCGCCCGTGTGTACGCGGCCTAACTCTTAGGATATCGTGGCCAAAAAGTAAAACAAGATGAAATAAAAAACCTTTCTCCTGAACTGGGGGCATTGATGCTTGCGTTTAGGTGCTATCAACCATTTGAACATTGAAACTGCAGCAGGATTGGGAATCGGCCTTGTGGGGTCCCTCGTTTTGAACCCACTTTTTTGAGTGAGTTTCTGTCTTTCTTTTTTTACCTCTTGTTACTATTGAAATTTAGCTATTATGTTTTACATGTCCCCATGGTGACCTATATATACGCTGCTGCCCCCCCCCCCCCCCCCGGTTTTGACAGTGTGATCCCCATTCCTGTTATTAATCTGCAATACATCATATGTTGACTTATGTTGTTTAGTTCCTATTCTGTTAGGGATATGATGTTGTATAATATTTTTGTATGATTAATTAATAATTAATATATATATATTTTTTTGTTTCTTTGTTAGTTTACTAGTCACACAAATCTCTCGCTCCAGAAGAATGTAGAGCTTTCTCCTTCTCAAGCAGTACATCTAATACCGCGAGTAGAATAATCATATTTCTGAAGATTATGTATTAAATGTTTACTATCTATTTTCAAAAGTGAAAATGTGAAATGGCGGTATAGTCTGTATATTATGGAGGATATGAGTCCTGCTGTGATTAGATGCTCTTTTAGCAATCTTTGTTGTCTAGTACAATAAAAAAATAATATGTTCTTAATAAAATGTTGATTTTTATCTTTATTCTATGATTGTTATTTTATACATGGTGCCTAAAAAGTCCAGAAGCCCCATCTTTTGTCTTTTTTGTAAAATATTAATTGGGACGTGGCACTTACTGTACTTCTGTGTATCCACAGCACCACTCTGTGTGAGATGCATTTTTTGATTAGCATGTGTTCAGACCATGTTGTGAGATCTAGCTCGAGTTTCCGATACATGGGGGGGTAATTGCTGTGATAGAGGTCTTCTGTTTTTGCTGTGAGGTTGATTGCCAGGTATTTAATGGTACTCCAGTGTAAATTAAAGCTCTTTTGTAAGAGGTTTACAGTATCTGGTGGAAGGGAAATGTTGGGGGCTTGTGACTTTGAATAATTTACTCGTAGGCCCGAGATCTTGGAAAATTCATCTAAGGAGTGGCAAAGATTGGGGAGAGAGGTTATAGGGGAGGTAAGGAATAGGATGTCGTCTGCAAACAGGCCACATTTGCGAACCTGACAGCCACATTGAGCTGTTGGGGTCCCGGCGAATGGAGATGGTGAGTGTCTCAATTGCTATTGCAAAGATTAGCGGAGATAAAGGACAGCTTTGTCTGGTGCTTTTGGCTATATGTATTGGTTTGGAGTAGTGGCCTTTAAGCCTAATATAGGCTTTAGGATTTGAATAAAGTGCTCGGATCAGGCCCATAAACTTGCTGCCAAAGCCCCAACGTTCAAGGATTGTAAAGATGTAAGGCCAGGAGACCGAATCGAAGGCCTTTTGAAGGTCCAGAGATAAAAGCATGCCTGATTGTTTTGGACCTCCTGGCCAGTTTTTCTGGAGGATAGAGACTATGTCTATGGCTCTTCTGATCTGATCAGGGCCCTGTCTGCCTGGGATGAACCCCACTTGATCCTTATGAACATATCGGTTAATGAAGGAAGCTAGACGATTTGCAAGCAGTTTGGTAAGGCTTTTTAAGTCGCTATTGATGGGTATTGATTGGCTATTGATGGATCTATAATTACTGACTTCTTACGGGTTTTTATCCAGTTTCGGTATTACTGCAATGTAGGCTGTGTTTAGGTGAGGATCAAGTGGGCTTCCCTGTGTCTTTGTGTTAAAAAATGTTGTCAAATGTGGATCAGGGTGGTGGTAAATGTCTTGTAATAGGAGTTAGGGAGACCATCGGGGCCTGGAGCAGAACCTGATTTAAGGTTCTTAATGACTTCCTGTACCTCTTCTGAGAAGGGGGCCTCCAGCATATTATTTTTTATTTTTATGTATTTTAAGTTATTTCCCTATCCACATTTGTTTGCAGAGCACTTGCCTTCAATGGGGTTCGGGGTCAAGTTCGGGTCCCAAACTCGAACTTTTTTTGCGAAGTTCGGCCGACCCTGTCGAACCCGAACATCCAGGTGTCCGCTCAACTCTAATCGCAAGTTAACTTTCAGCTTTCAGATAAAAGCAGTCAGGTGGCTCTAAAGCCACTCAATCTCACAAACCCCAAAAAATTGAGTCCTCCCTGCTTGACAGGTGTCCTTAAGTAATGTGGAGAGAAGTCAGAGAACATCTGTTCCCCTATATAGTAGGATCCTGAAATTGACTTGTAAGACATCACCTCCAATTTCTGCTTTCGCTTTCCCCATCCACTGTGACTGAGGAAAAAGACGAACGACAGGACTACGTAGAGGCCAATAGCCAATAGCTTTCGTCTCCAAATTTTTTCTGAGCACGCGTGGCACTTTGTGCGTCGTAATTCTCTACACACGATTGAAAAAAGTCCGATCGGATTTTGTTGTTGGAAAATTTTAGAGCCAGCTCTCAAACTTTTTCCGTCGGAAATTCCGACAGAAAAAGTCTGATAGAGCCCAACAACATAATCCAATCAGACTTTTTCCATCAGAATTTCCGAAGGTGTGTATGGGGCATTAGAGTCACCAATGTTGGAAAGTTCGCAGGTATGCCTGTAGGCTTATCTGAATGCAGAATTACATGTATAAACCACCAGAGGGAACTATTTTCTCTCTATTAGTGACTGCATGTGCTAGGATCAGAAAATTGAAGACACAAAATATGGAGAAAGGGTCAGAGAAACAGTCCACATACAAAACAAAGTTTGCCACGCTAGCCTTTCTAGTGCCCACCAAACCCCCACACTGTCCACACAGTTGTTTTATTAAATATGTGACCAATTGAAATTATAAGTCTCCCCCCCCCCCCCAAACTATGTAACCTATAAATATAATACCATCCTATACTTGTAATAAATACACGGCAATAACGAAATCAATAAAACATAAAACAGTTAGAAATGTTGTACATAAAGTGCCCTGCTGATGTTCATAATCTTTAATGGTTACAATCTACTTATAATAGGTGTCACTGTCAAGCACATATAAGTAAAAGTGACCACAGGCCAAAAATGTCTTGATTGCAAATTCACAGAAAGGAGTCTATATGTGTTAAGTCCAGCTCCACCCATAACCCCAAAATATATTATTTCAGTACACTTTAAGAAAATCCGATTCACACATGCAGTGCAAATAAAATTTTAATTCATAAACCACTCATAGCATGCTGTGGGACCCAATGTTAATTTTGTCGACAAAAATATTTTCGTCAACAAAACTAACAAGATTTTAGATGGCAAAAATACGACTAAAAAAAATCGCAATTTGACGTCAAAATGCACACTGCACCACAACATAAAAATAAGTGGGGGGCATCTACTAAGCTGCTGGAAAAAAAGAAAAAAATTAGGAAAAATACTTTTCCTATTTTTTTTTTCTTAATATTTTTCTTAATATTTAGGCTGGGTTCACATATGAGCACGCAGTGGCTCACAGCAGGAGTCCGGTGAGTCCTCTTTCAGTTTAAGGTCTGATTTCAGCCCAAATTTTTGGATGGCAGATGGTATTCCATACTGATTGGTGATGTTTGTTTTTTCAACAAAATGCCTGTTACAATTTATGTTGTGTAATGCCGCATACACACGACCGGACTTAGGTCCGACAGACTTTCGACGGAGTTCTGACGGAGTTCTGACGGAGTTCTGATGGACTTTCTGAATGAACAGACTTGGCCACACACAATCACACCAAAGTCCGACGGATTTGAACGTGATGACGTACGACCGGACTAGAATAAGGAAGTTCATAGCCAGTAGCCAATAGCTGCCCTAGTGTCAGTTTTTGTCCGTCGGACTAGCATACACACGAGCGGATTTCTCGGTAGGAACTGGGTCCGGTGGAGTTCTGGCGGAAAAATTTGAAACATGTTCCATTTCTAAAGTCTGTCAGACTTTTGCAAATCAAAAGTCCGCTGCAGCCCACACACGATCGAATAGTCTGCCGGAATTGTTCCGTCGGACCTTTGATGTTGAAAAGTCCGGTCGTGTGTACGCGGCATTAGTGTGTTTTTTAAGGGGGTGGTCGTCTTCAATTAACTTTTAAAACAGTATCACGCTATGTGGAGCCTTTTTTTACATGACTAAACCACCCTGGGCGATGAGCTGTTTGAGATAACCGGACCAAACAGGAGACACCTGGTACATTCAGGGCTTTTGAATTACATTCCTGGTGAGTATAAACCCCTAGGGGAGTGCGTTTCACGTGGTGTGGACGGTATATGCCTATCAATCATTAAGTAGAATCCTTTACCTATTAATTGAACTGTCTCATCACTTATCAATATACCACTGATTTCTCTTTACATGTGAATGCTGGTCATACTTCATTTATTTGATTGGAGCGCTGCTTTGAGTATTGGAACTTTGTCTAAAAGGACTAAGGACTTTTTTAAACTTACGTGTGTATTCCTCTATTCACACTGACAGCGTGTGAGTAGAGGAGATCTCATAATGGCTCTCCTGCACAGGGGAGATCTGCACTAATAATCAGTGCAGTGATTATCAGTGCAGCCCCATCAGCAATGCCTACCAGTGGCCACCAGTTTTGCCCACCAGTGCCCACCAATGATGCCCACCAGTAATGCAAATTAGTGCTCATCAGTGCCCATCAGTAATGACTTTCAGTGCCCATCAGTGTCGCACATTAGTACCGCCTATCAGTGCCCATAAAGACTGCCCATCTGTGCCCATCAGTGCCACCTATCATGCCCAATAGTGCTGCCTATCAGTGCCCATCAGTGCTGCATATCAGTGCCATCTATCTGTGCCCATCAGTGCCACCTATCAGTGCCACCTCATCAGTGCACATCAGTGAAGGAGAAACCATACTTATTTACAAAATGTTATAACAGAAACAAAGAAAAAACTTTTTTTTCCCAAAATTTTCATTTGTTTAGCAAAAAATAAAAAATACAGCGGTGATTAAATACCACCAATAGAAAGTGCTATCTTTCTAAAAAAAAAATGGTAAAATGATTGTTTGGGTACAGCGTTGCATGACCATTCAATTTTCATTCAAAGTGCAACAGCGCTGAAAATTGGCCTAGCCAGGAAAGGGGTGAGAGTGTCCTGTATTGAATTAGTTAATATACTGTAAGTAATGTTAGATTTCCTTCTTCTCTTGCTCTTCAACTTCCTCCTAAAGCGGAGTACCTCCCACCCCCCAGCAAAAAATGTAAAGTCGACAGCTACACATACTGTAGCTGCTGACTTTTAATATTAGGACACTTACCTGTCCTGAAATCCAGCGACATCGGCACCCCAGGCGATACTTCCATCGGCTCTCAGGTGCTGCCACCACCATTGCCTGTAAGGGAACCCGGCAGAGAAGCCTTGTGGCTTCACGGCCATTTCTCTACTGCGCATGCACAAACTTTCTGACTGGCCCAGCGGCAGGGAAAGGAGAAGGGGGGCCAAAATTTCAAGTGGCCTCATTGCAGCGAGATCTCTCAGAAGTGGGGATGAGTACCTGACAAAAATAGGTACCCACTCCCCCCCAAAAGGTGCCAAATGTGGCACCGGCGGTGGGGGGAGCAGATAAGTGGAGCTTCCACTTTTGGGCGGAACTCCACTTTAAGGTTCTTTGCACACAGAAGGCTGAGTTTGTTCAGTAGAATTTCTAGCATATTCTCTCCTTGCAGGTAGCCTAAGTGCAGTGTACAGCCTCTCATTGACATGAATGGCTATGCACAAATTCAGATGTGCGATCTTTAACATGAGTATAGCATTTACAAATATGCAAACGATAGACAACTTAAGCCCCAGCCCTGAACCCCGATTCTTGATTAGGGTCTCTAATTCTCTATTAGAGTCTCAAATGCTCTATACGGTTATGGGTACTTTCTTTTGAAAGAAACCTTATGAAGCCCCTTTGGACAGGCAACCTGAAGAATGTACCAATATGCAATACAAACTAGTCACACATATCCTCACAGCAGCAAAGAAGGTCATAGGGAAAGTCTATGACCATTCCCTTGGTTGAAGTCAAGTAGAGTATCACAAGTTGTGTTTTTTTTTTTTTAAAGGACTGCTAGACAAAATGGTTAAGATTTGTAAAATATGTGAGCCAATGATTGAATACCATATGCTGCCCATTTTACCTCTGATTCTCTGCTCTTGTAAAGGGCTGAGACGATGATGCATGGGGAAGAAACCATAAATAAATGTTATTACTTGTATCCTTTTCCACCCCCCCCCCCCCCCTTTTTTAATTATTTTTCTCTTATTTCTCCACTTCCCTCTCATACCCTTCCCTCCACTGTCTTCCCTGGGGTTAGTGGGACTTACCACCTATAAT
Source organism: Lithobates pipiens (assembly GCF_037356315.1). NCBI lineage: Eukaryota > Metazoa > Chordata > Amphibia > Anura > Ranidae > Lithobates > Lithobates pipiens. The sequence goes on along the minus strand of NW_027507718.1, from coordinate 268,480,192 downwards.
ATTTTTAAGCCTATTTCCTACTTTATACCTTATGGGACATACAGTGCCTTCCATCTAGGCTATATTTATTGTCATGTCCTTTTACTGTAGCCTCAGTTAAACTTACCTCTGTGTATGTAACATATTCTATTGCAATATCCATCAATATGAAGTCTCTTATACATGCACTTTAACACCTCTTATTTCTGTAAACATTTTGCTTGTTTGAATTCTATTGAAAAATTCATAAAAAAGTATTGAACAAAAAATAATATATTTACAGCTGTCATTTAAAACAAACTGCCATCAGCGCTTGCAGGACATACCAGTTATTTCTCCAAACTGTGCTTGGATGTTATGTTTCATTCATAAAATAGAAATTGCAGTGTGGAGCCTGCGGTGTTCTTTGCAGTGTTCTCTGGATAATGCTTCAGTGAACACTCTGGAACAGGAGGAGGGTGCTGTCATGTGACCTGATGAAGTCAGGTGAAGGGTTTCTGCCTTCTCCCAACACTTTTTCTTTCATTTCATTTGTATTGAGTACATTGCTGTACTTTAGAAATGCGTTAGAGGATTTTTTTAAAAGCAATGGTTAGACAAGCCTTTTTGAACCAGGGTGCCTTCAGGTTTCTTTAGGGGTGCCTTGGCGAATTGCCTAATGCCGCGCACACACGACCAGACTTTTAGACGGACTAGGTCCAACGGTCTTCCCGACGGACTTTCGCTGAGGTACGACTGACTTTCTAAATGAATGGACTTGGCCACACACAACCGGACTAAGTCCGTTAGAAAGTCCATTCATTTTGAACGTGAGGACGTAAACAGAACTAAACAAGGAAGTTCAATAGCCAGTAGCCAATAGCTGCCCTTGCGTCGTATTTGGTCAGACTAGCACACAGACGAACGGTTTTCCGATTTTTAGTCCGTCAGACTTGAGTCTGTTGGATAGATTTGAAACATGTTTTATTTCTAAGTCCGTCGGACTTTGGGGAAAAAAAAGTTTGCTGGAGCTCACACACGATCAAATTGTCCGAAAAGTGTGCCGGAAAGTCCAATCGTGTGTATGCGGCATAAATATTGCCAAAAAATGTTATACAAGCCAGTGGGTGGATCAAGACTGCCTTTTAGTTACAGACTTTCATTGTGCACCATTACAACTTTCTAATTAGCGGCGTTCTAACAACCAATTACTTATTTAACAGATAAGGACGCCTGCACAGCACCTCTAATGTTTGGTGTTAGTTTAGTTTAATGTTTTAATATTTTAGAATGGAGCACCTTGAGATTGTGCATAATTTTAAAGGGCTCCTTGACTGAAAAAAGGCTGGGGAATGTTGGGTTAGACCATGGTTAGGCCATACCATTTCTTTATAAATGTTTTAGTTTTATTTCAGTATTGCTCTCCTTTATAAGTGATAAGAGCTGAAGATATGAAATCAAGAAATTCAGTGCTTACCACCATTACAGCTTGCAGCTACAGAGGAAAAAGGCCTACGTCTCTTTGTTCAGGTATCATTAACTGGAATTCAAACAAAAAAAAGAGAAAAGATCTCAATGACGTCCATGAAATAAAATTACTTTAATAAATTGCTTTGTTATATTACAAAATATTGGTGATACTACTGCTATTTAAGCAGCCATTCATCTTTTTATTTAACCACTTGCCTACTGAGCACTTAAACCCCCCTCCTGCCCAAACCAATTTTCAGCTTTCGGTGCTCTCACACTTTGAATGACAATTACTCAGTCATGCAACACTGTACCCAAATTAATTTTTTTTCCTTTTTTCCCACAAATAGAGCTTTCTTTTGGTGGTATTTGAACACCTCTGGGTTTTTTATTTTTTTGCGCTATAAATAAAAAAACATTTTGAAAAAAAACACACTTTTCTTTGTTTCTGTGATAAAAAATTTCAAATTATTAATTTTTCTTCATAAATTTTGGCCACAATTTATACTGCTACATATCTTTGGTACAAATAACCCAAATTAGTGGATATTATTTGGTCTTTGTGAAAGTTAGAGAGTCCACAATCTGTGGTGCGAATCACACAAAATTGATCACATCTGATGTACTGGTGGCCTATCTCATTTCTTGTGACCCGAACAAGCCAGGAAAGTACAAATCCCTCCCAAATGACCCCTTTTTTGAAAGTAGACATTCCAAGGTATTTAGTAAGAGGCATGGTGAGCTTTTTGATGTTGTCATTTTTTCCCACAATTCTTTGCAAAATTAAGATTTTTTATTTTATTAAAAATTTTTCCACAAAATTGTCATTGTAATAGGTTATTTCTCTCATGTGGCATGTGTATACCACAAATAATGCCCCAAAATAAATTCTGCTACGATACCACATGTGTGGGACTTTTCCACAGCCTGGCCACATAGAGAGACCCAACATGCAGGGAGCGCCGTCACGTGTTCTAGGAGCATAAATTACACATCTAACTTGTTGACTAACTATTACACTTTTGAAGGCCCTGTGGCACCAGGACAATGACACGTGAGACTGACGTGGCACTGATGACAGATGGCACTGATACGTGGCACTGATACATGGCACTGATGACAGGTGGCACTAATACGTGGCACTGATGACACGTGACACCGACAGATGGCACTAATATGTGGCACTGATGACAGATGGCACTTATACGTGACACTGATGACATGTGACACTGATGACAGATGGCACTGATACCTGGCATTGATGACACATGGCACTGGTAACAGATGGCACGTGACACTGACAGGTGCCACTAATGACATATGGCACTGATATGTGGCACTGATGACAGATGGCACTAATATGTGGCACTGATGACACGTGACATTGATATGGCACTATGGGGCATTGATGACATGTGGCACTGATGACAGGTGGCACTTATACGTGGCACTGGGGACAGGTGGCAGTGGGGACAGATGGCACTGATGACAGGTGGCACTGATGACAGATGGCAGTGGGGGCAGATGGCACTGACAGGTGGCAGTGGGGGCAGATGACAGTGGGGGCAGTGGGGACAGGTGGCAGTGGGGACAGATGGGCACTTTATTTTCCTTTTTTTTTTTTACACTAACCGCTGTGAGATCTCACAGCGGTTCATGTCTCCCTCCTCACACGCTGTCTGTGTGAGGAGGGAGAGCGGCGATGAGAGATGATCTCATATGTTTACATATGAGATCACCTCTCATTGGGCACGCCAATCGTGCTTAAACAGCCGCTGTAATTGGGCGTTTACAGCGATTTGTGACTGGCTGTGTCCGGGGGACACGGCCAGCACAGAACTTCCCCGATGCGCACCCGTGGCGGCACACAGAGGGGAAGTAAACAGGAGGACGTCCAGGGATGGCCTCCCCGCAGATAGCGTCTGCGCTGTAGCCGTCTTTTGGCTATAGCGCGGGCGCGAAGCGGTTAAAAAAAAAAAAGATAAATACTAAATTATACAGTTGTAAAGTTTATTGATGGTAAATTATATTACAAATGGACTATTTTTTTTGCACTAAGGGTCCATGCAGACTGAGCTTAAAAAAACGCTGTTTCTACAGGAGTTTTGTATTAACAGACATATTTCAAGAGGAGAGTTTAGAGGCAAAGAAAAAAACACAGGTATGTTTTTGAGTGGAGTATTCAGGCATTAAAAAACACTAGATCAGTGAAAAATGTAGCGCTAAAAATATAAAACAATATATCAAGTATTGTGTGTAAATAATAAAAACTTTGTGATAAAAATCAATCTCAAATATAATGAATATAAAACCGAGCATGTATATAATGAGTATAAACACAGCTGAGAAAGTCCCAAAGGTGAAACAATCCTATGGAAAACATATATGGAGTCCACCACAAAAAGTCGTTGCTCAGAAGTGGGGTACAAAGGCCTCAGCAGGCATGTAGAGCATCGGGGATAGCGTGTCCTCCACCTGAGATAAGGCGTATACACTCTTACCGGAAATAGTGTACTCGAATGTCAGCGACAACGATTCAATCAAGCGAGGATAGCAGAATCAGCAGGTTTCCAAAACGATCCAGGGAATCCAAAGGGCTCCAAAAACTAATCCAGGGAATCGTGTAGGTAAACATGAGCCTGGAACTCAGATGTTAAGCACCAGACTGAAAAGCCAAAAACTCTCATCTGAAAAGATATAGAAATAAAAAAATGCCTTATGCCACGTACACACGACCAGACTTTCCGTCAGAAAAGGTCAGACGGAATCATTCCGTTGGATATTCCGATCGTGTATGGGTTTCATCTGACTTTTTTTTTCAAAAATTCAGATGGACCTATAAATAGAACATATTTCAAATCTTTCTGATGGAATCAATTTCCATTGGGAAAACCGTTCGTCTGTATAATGGTTCAACGGACCGAATACGACGCAAGGGCAGCTATTGGCTACTGGCTATTGAACTTCCTTTATCAGTCCCATCGCACAACATCGCGTTACAAACAAACAAACTTTGGTGTGATCGTGTGTGGGCAAGTCCGTTCGTTTGGAAGTCTGTCAGGAAGACCATCAGACCTTTTCTGCCGGAAAGTCCGGTCGTGTGTACGTGGCATTATTGTTTTACATTTTTCACTGATCTTTTGCATAGAATTTTTAGTTATTTAGCGGCTGTTAATTTTTGTTCACTAATTGAGTTAGCGCAGTAATATCCCCTATCCAAATAAAAAAACACTAGATGCTCATAAACATGCATAAATGCAGCATTTAGGAGCGTTCAGAGTTTTCAAGTGTACATTTAAAAATAAGCAGGTGGGAATGTTTGAGGGGAAAAACGCCTATTAAAGTAGTTGCCCATAAACTCTTCTAAATTCTTGGGAAATATGAGCTACTATATGCTCTGTTCCTGCTCTGTTCAATGTGTCACTCTGTTCCGAAGCCCAGGGGCAGTGCTTTGTGGGAGTTATCAATATATATTTTCTCTGTGTTTCTACATGCTGGATATCTCAGCAAATATGTATAGTTGTCCATGTCAGAAGCAATCAGAAGAGGGTGGCTATGTTCCCACTTACAGTGGGACCATGTAGAACAAATGTAGCCACCTTCATGAAGGAAACTGAATCTGGAAAATATTCAAAATATTCAAAGCAATTTTTTGTAATGATGCTGCCCCCTTATTTAAAACCCAATAACAAAGAGAAATAACAACCTTGTTTATGAGGAAACACTTATACTGGATTTACATTTCTGTGGAGGTGATAATGCACAAATCATGGTGCAAATCAAACATTTGCAGCTATAATAGCTTCAACTCTTCTGGGGAGGTTGTCCACAAGGTTTAGGAGTGTGTCTATGGGAATGTTTGACAATCCTTCCAGTAGCGCATTTGTGAAGTCACGCACTGATGTTGGACGAGAAAGCCTGGCTCACAGTCTCAACTCTAATTAATCACAAAGGTGTTCTATCCGATTAAGGTCAGGACTCTGTGCATGCCAATCAAGTTCCACCAACCCAAACTTGCTCATCCATGTCTTTATGGACCTTGTCCATGCACTGCTGCCCCTGTAAGAACATTTCAAAGTCGAAGGAAAGGCTTTCCTATAGTTCACCCCCATACAATCATAAACCACTTGAATATCATCTGTTTAAGCTGATTTTTCTTTTTTTTATGTTTTTTTCTAACTTTTTAAAATTTAATAGTCCACCTGTCCCGTGACCATAAAGCATTAGACTTTATTTCCTCACTTCGGCTTGTCCACCACCTCCCTATTCTCATCATAAACGAAAATGTTATGACTATGACATCTCTCCCTCACTCCTCCAAGCCAAACCCAGCCTAGGAGGAAAGGAGGAGCTGTAGCACATGGTGCTGATAGCTGAGCGGGATGGAGCCAGCCAGGGCAGGGATGGGCTACTCGGAGCTCTGTTGGATTTTCTAAACAGAGACCAACAACGGTTTAAAGAAATGAGCTGCCACATTTAGCTCAACAGGTAGACAATTGTCAGTACAGAACAGGAGATTGCAATTTGCCCAGCTAAGATTATTTTTCTAATCTAGATAATCAGCAATTCAAAAATCATAATATAAAATTTTTCCCTGTTTGACATAGTAGTCATAGGCAAATTTTGTTGTTTGAGTGGAATTACACTTTAAGGTACTATATTATCTTTGCATATTAACATGTACAGGGGGTCCCGGGTTACAAACAAGATAGGGACTGTACGTTTGTTTTTAAGTTGAATCTTGAAGTCAGAACAGGTAAATTTTTTAACCACTTAAGGACCGCCTCACGCCGATATACGTCGGCAGAATGGCGCGGCTGGGCACAATCACGTACCGGTAAGTGATTCTTTAAGTGCCCAGCTGTGGGTCGGGAGCACGCCGGTGGCGGCACGCTCCCGACCCGCTCCTGTGCTCCGTGACCGTGGCCGCGGGAACAGCGGACCCAATCGCCGCTAGTGTCCCGCGATCGGGTCACGGAGCTGAAGAACGAGGAGAGGTCTGTGTAAACAAACCTCTCCCCGTGCTTCCTTGTGTGGCTGTCACCGATCGTCTCTTCCCTTTTATAGGGAAGGGCGATCAGTGATGTCACATGCCAGGCCACGCCCCTCTACAATAAAAAAACCACATACGTCATACATAACACTACACTTCCCCCTACTGGTTAACTCCTTCACTGCCAGTGTCATTTACACAGGAATCAGTGCATTTAAATAGCATTGATTTCTGTATAAATGACAATGGTCCCAAAAAATGTGTCAAAAATGTCCGATGTGTCCGCCATAATGTCGCAGTCACAATAAAAATCGCTGATCGATGCCATTGCTAGTAAAAAAAAAAATATTAACAAAAATGCTATAAAACTATCCCCTATTTTGTAAACGCTATAACTTTTGCGCAAACCAATCAATAATCGCTAATTGCGATTTTTTTTTTAACCAAAAATATGTAGAAGAATACGTATCGGCCTAAACTGAGGAAAAAAAATGTTTTTTTATATATTTTTTGGGGATATTTATTATAGCAAAAAGTAAAAAATATTGAATTTTTTTCAAAATTGTCGCTCTATTTTTGTTTATAGCACAAAAAATAAAAACAGCAGGGGTGATCAAATACCACCAAAAGAGAGCTCTATTTGTGGGAAAAAAAGGACGTCAATTTTGTTTGGGAGCCACGTCACACGACCGCGCAATTGTCAGTTAAAGCGACGCAGTGTCGAATCGCAAAAAGGGGCCTAGTCCTTTGGCTGCAAATTGGTCCGGGGCTTAAGTGGTTAAGTGTAGCTCCAGCCAAAAAAATCTATTAAGCTTTTTGGATAACATAGTAACATTTGTTTAGTTGTCTGTGCCCCTGTACAGAAGATTTCACCTCACTTTCTGTCCCAATGATAATTGGATTTTGAAAATGTTGTGCTGTTAGGGAAACAAGGATTGGTGATAAAGCATCAGTGGAGACACCTTTTTCCCATATTAACTCTTACAGGAGAGAATTTCCCTTCCTAGAGGTAGATTTCCTCTTCCTGTTATCTCCCTCCATTTGTAAGTCGGATGTTTGTAAGTCGGATGTTTGTAAGTAGGGGACCCCCTGTATACTGTTCTCTTAAAGAAAAATCTGTGTAACATTTAACATAATTATATACTATTATTAATGAATTATATAATAAACGAATTGCTGCATGTTCCCTGGCAAGACATTTGTGTTCATCATGACTCTGCTAAAATTACAAACCCATGCCTTTCCACAGTGTGTACATACCAGGGTGTAGTTCCCAAGCAGAACAATTAATCTGCATGCATAAGCTATTCGTTTTATTCTGCACGTTTACAATTGGCAGGTTAACAAGAAGAAATGGTGAATTAAGATAACATAAATGAAATGGGAGATCATGATTAATTATACCTACTTGAAGTGAGCAAGCATTATCTTTACACATCACATCTAATATCTGGGGTGGGGGTCACGAGAGCTTTCTACATCCCATCCAGTTTTCAAAGGTTATAAACCTGAACTAAAGGTACAAAATTCCAAACTGCTAGCAGAAGAGACATGATATATATTCTAATAGTATTCCACCCCAGCCAATTATAACAGCCAAACAGCATCTGGTGAACAGTTGTTGACTGCATCAAGACTCTTAGCCCTTGTACACACAGGCGGAGATTCCGACGGAATGTGTCCGATCGGACCATTTTGTCTGATATTCTGACTGTGTGTGGACTCCATCGGACTTCAATGGACCAAGTTTTCCAACTTGGTAAAATTTTCAGACAAAATGCTCCGATCGGACATACTCCGATCATGTGTAGAGAATTCCCGATTGGACACGCATGCTCATATCAAATTCCTACATCAAAGCTATTGGCTACTAGCCTGATGGTAGTCCCGTTGTAACGAAATAACGTCATCACGTTCTGAACGATCGGATTTTCCGACAAATTTGTCCGACCGTGTGTATGCAACAGTTTTGGACAAAATCCGTCTGACAAAATCCGACGGATTTGGTTGTCGGACTGTCCGACCGTGTGTACAAGGGCTTACAGAAGTCTAACCGTTGGTGGGGAGGCAAACATTTGTGAATTTAGTTTAACTTTAAAGGTGTCTATTTACAGTGCATACTTATAATATATTTGTTAGATAAAAGTTCACTGCTCCCCTATTTATAACTCAACTGAACTTTCATTTTAAATCAAATACATATATTCCATGAGCATGAACATAAAAAGTGTTCTAAGTCTTAGTTTGTTTCCTTTAGAAAGCTGCTACTGGAAATAATGGTCTCTCTGTAGAGGTCTAACACACTCCGGCTGAGCCAGATCATTAACTATGAAAACAGCAAAGATCCTACCCCCTGCTGATTGGTGAGCTCTAGCTCTGACTCAGCAGGGGGAGTGTCAGACCTCTGCAGAGAGAAATAGGATAAAGCTTCTGCATTTATTTGTTCTAACTGAACAGGTATGGCTTGGGCTAAAGAGGATTCCTGCTTGTGGAGAGTTAAACAGTGCTACAGAATGTGAAAACACAGTTGCCCCTCAACCTTTTCATTGCCGCCAATGTAACACATGTGTTGACTGCAGCCCAGACTGGTAAATAAACACATATGTAAATGCTTGCATCAGGTACTTTAAAAAAAGATGATGATTCCACGCTATGGGTCCAATACCTAGCTGCTGCCCCACTCTGAAAGCACTACCAATTAGTAGAGTGGAGTGCAAATAAATTAAAGGTGTAAATGGCGCTGCCAGCAAATAGTGAATAAAGTTAACAACAATGTGCACATTTCTCTACTGGGAGACAACAAATCACCTCCCTTTTTGAAAGAAAATGTTAAAAGTGTGTGCCTTAGGAAGTGTAAACATCCCCAACAGTAAGCACCCCAATCGTGTTATAATACACCTCCTCGAGTATTAGGAGTGCCCAAATATATGATCAAATATCTTTCCCTTCAGAAAATAATAAGTAATAAAGTGCTATAGTGCATAGTGACATTTGAAATCATATATATATATATATATATATATATATATATATATGCACTCTCGTCAATCTGCCTCCTAGTTTGCAGTAACTATCTCAAATTAAATAAATTAAATGACAAATAACAGAAGATATGTGGCATGTGGTTTGGCTCCGCTCTGTGATGGCTGCCTGAAAAAGACTCTCCTGTACTACGGAGCTCCAATTCAGCAATACAGGGACTAAACGGGCCTTCTCAACACCACAACCATTGGGGAAAAATGATCACAACCAGTCTGACTCCTGAAGCCTTATGCCTCATGCACACGAGACACAGTTAAACGCATGTTCAGATGCAGTTGGACACATTTTTCAACTGCCCCTGAACTCATTCAATGTTATCCTATGTGTCCATGCACACAGTCTCGTTTTTTGCCGTTTTTATGCAGTTGCGTTTAACCTCGTTTTTCCAGAAGCAAAAAAATGGGTTCAGACGCAAAAATTTCCACGTTTCAGACGCAAAACGCGGCTAAACGCGGCAAAACGTGGCACCCGCATTTGCGTTTATAAGCGTTTTTAAAGGAACCCAATTTTTTGGACCTTAAAACTCAGAAATATGATCTGAGAATGACATTTTGTGACCCGAATTTGGGGGCCAATATCTTGGGGCCACTTATTGCCAGGAACCCCAAATTCAGTATGCAGACACTGTGGAACTAGCACTACAACATATCCAAATTTGAGGTTCCTATCACCAAGTGACCCCGAGATAGGGGGCCCCAAAATCGGGTCGCAAAATGTCATACACTTTTCTGCATTAGAGAATGACATTTTGTAACCCGACTTGTCAGGGTAGGTACGCAGCTGCACATACATGTTTGTGAAATATCCAACAGACATTCACTGTCTCATCAATGGATGGGTCCAATATCGACGAGCTCTGACTCTGGACCTCTCACGAAATTTGCGACGACGTTGCTGTCTCATCAAGAGCAACATCAGGAGCATTTCCTGACATATATTCAATATGGGATCTATTTCAAAATATATACCACAGAAAGAGAGGCAAATGCAAGTGTACAACTGCTCTCTATGCTGCTGCTGCTGCTCACTCTGATCAAAATAGCATAAATAGTTTAAAAAAACATGCTTTGAGAGCTTGGGGAGGGTTTACATGATGTTATCTTTATAAACGCAAACGCGGCTAAACGCGGCTAAACGCGGCTAAACACAGCTAAATGTGGCATGCAAACACGGCAAAAATGCGCGTTTCAGCTTTTTTTGAGTAGAGTTTTCACCTGTGTCTCGTGTGCATGAGGCCTTAAAGATCCACTCTCGCATTCCATGGGAAACATCCTGGCGATGTTCTGTATGGCCGCGAGAGAAGGCCACGCAGCCTCCGAGATGGAGCAGGCTTGCTCTCTTAGCTCCCATGCCTCAGCACAATGGGATGGGGGAAGCCCAGCTGCTCCTGCCACACAATCCCTCTCCCTCACAGATCTTCAGGCAGTTGCATCGGACATCAAAGCCACATTCTCAGCGGCTATAACCGACCTGAAAAATTACATCCACTCGATAGCAGCTCGAATGGGGACAGTGGAACAGACTGTGTCCCGCCATGCGGATGCCACCAGGCAAGTGCAAACCTCTCCCACATTCTTGAAATCCACAGACATGTGGAGGACCTCGATAATCAAGGCCGCCGCCATAAAATTAGGATTAGAGGGATCCAAGAGTCTGTGGAACAACAACACATTGAACAGACTGTAGCTGGCATGTTTAATGAATTACAGGAAAGACCTGCTGACGCCCCCATAGAAATGGAAATAATTCACAGAGCTCTAAGACCAAGGTGCTGTGAAAATGATCCACCCAGGGACATAATATGCTGCCTCGTAAACTTTCCATTAAAATAAGTCATCCTCAGAAAGGCAAGAGACCTCATTCAAGTTCTCCTTAATGGGACAGAAATTAAACTATTCCAGGACCTTTCCACCATCACTCTCCAGCACAGGAGAGCACTACTCCCCCTGCTGGATCAACTTCCCAGAGGAATCATATAGATGGGATGTCAGCCACGTGGAGAGGACACACAGCCCATTTCCACACACCTGATGATCTACAGGCATTTTGTGACACATTGAATATACCCTTAATTGAAGCCCTGGAATGGTACAGCTCATTTTCCATTGCAGAAACCTGGATTGAGGTTTCCAACAATTCTACCCCAAGAGCACAGAGACTGAGAGACTAAAAGAGACTGTAGAAACAGAAATAACTCTAATTCTGCAGCTCACACCCCAAATGGTAACTCATTAAGGAGGCAAACTATTCTAGAAAATCCCTCAACAAATCTCCTGTAGTATGAACAAAACCCCAGGAATGACCTAAGCTCAGTCACATCAGGAACTGACAGCTTCCAACCTCGGTGGGTCAGTAGCCATTCCTTCAGCATAGACAATATGGCCAAGGTAATTAACTGAAGGTTGGTAAAACTGAAATTTTTCCAGGGACAGCGTCAACCCCTCATTATGGAGGGGTTGAAGCCTTCTCCAGACGTTGTTCATGTTCTTCAAGAGTTTTGCTGAAGATGATGATATCGTCTAGATACACCAACACCTTGATTAGGTTCATGTCCCCTATCTTTTCCATCAGTCTCCGGAACGTTGCTGGGGTACCGGACAGACCGTGAGGCTTCCTATCAAACTCGAAGAACCCTACTGGGGCGATAAAAGCTGTATTTTCCCTGTCCTCAGGATGCATGAGATTTGATAGTACCCACTCTTCAGGTCCAGCACGCTCAACCACTTCACCCCCAATAGACTCTGCAGGGCATCTTCTATCCTTGGAGCGGTGTACTGATCAGGGATGGTCCTCCAGTTGAGCGTCCGATAATTGATGCACAGCCTCAGGGAACCCGTTTTTCTTCCCACCACCACTATGGGGGAGGCATAAGGGCTCCTAGATTCCCTGATGATGCCTGATCTCTTTAGTTCTATCAGCTGTTCATATAAATCTTCTAGATCCCCCAAAGGGATCCGACTGACTCTTTCCCTGAATGTCTTGTTTTCCTTAAGGAGAATCCGGTGCTGGGCACTTTTCACACACCCCGCATCAAACACATTTTTCAAGAATTTATCCTGCCATCTTAGGAGCCTTTTTTTTTTCTTTGTCTATTATACTGACAATACCTATATTAAATAAGAGACTGATGCAAGTGATATCTGATGCTTAACCACAAGTGCGCTTCTCACCTTCGGCTACCCACCCGGGATTGTGAGAATCTAATGCTGTGACTCCTTGTAAGCCACGCCGGGACTGTTTGCTGCCCCCCCTGACTGGTGTGCCCTGCTGGCCAGGGGCCTTTGGTGGGATCTGATGAGGGGTTCTACCCAGACGACATAGGTCCAGGAGACATCGTGTAACACTGTGCAAGTGGTAATTATAAAGATAATAATTATATATTTACAGTGATCAGATATTATTATATTATATTTTGTGGTTTTTTTTGTATGTATTTCAATTTATGTTACTACTTTTACAGCAGAAAAAGCCTCTGAAGAAGACCCAGCGGGGTCGAAACACGTCAAATTTACCATCATTGTAGCATTTGACTATTGTATAATATCACATGTTGTAAATGCTCCCACTTGCGCTGGTGCTGTAATGTTTATATCTCCTGTACCAAAGATCTTATTTTAACCAATCATTTTCTAATACTTACCATTTAAAATGTTTTGATATTTTGTTTAATAAAATTGAAGTTTATTCTTAATTCTTTTGTAGAACTTTTTTTTATTTGCTGCCTAGAAAACCCCATATGGGGGAAATTCCCTCTTTGACAATTCTCTGGGGTGTGCAGCATTGCCCTTCTCTCTGATTAGTGTCCCTTTTTATTTTTGAGGAGCCAGGCTTTGACCTTTTCTTTCCACTCAGGTGATAATGTAGTGCTTTATGGGCAAAACTGCTCTATGGAGATTCCATCCATCTCTCCTTCTTCCCAAATCAGATGGTGAGACTGGGGTGGCTGGATTTACTTGTCCTAACAGCATTCAGGCTTACAGTTTCAACCGCGAGGCCGTAACATTTCAGATGCTTACAAGGATCTTCCCACGACTCCGTTGCAGAGCCTTAATTGATATGACTTATGGGATTACCTCCACTCACGTGTCCTCTCCCTGGCAGTCAGCTTCAAGGACAACAAAGGGGCCCGGTTGTTCCCAATTGAGTTTGACTGAAGCTTGTAGACACACCACCTCTCCAGGTTGTAGTATCTTCTCACTTCTGTCCAATCGCCAAATCTTCCCCACTCCTTCAGCTGGGGCTCTCTGTTCTTCGACTAGGTGCTGATACATTTGTCTTAACATAGGGTGTATGCCCTTGGTTGGGGTGTCAGACTCCAATATATGAGGAGTGAACAGTCTTCTAACAAGGTCAGTGTTCATTCCTATTATCAGAGAATTCTTGTTGGCTCCTGATGGACGAGGGCATACAATGGGTAGGGTATCAAAGTTTCTGTTTGTCCGGTCACAGAGGGGTCAAAAGTCAACTTGACTGGTAAGTATCCATCGTGTGGGAAATTTTGAGTTCCAATACACCATATCCCAGTTCCTCCAATCTCTGTAGGGGTAAGTGTTTGAGGTGCCTGTCATAATAGTCTCTATATAGATGGGTAACTTGCGCCCCCATGTCCAGAAGGGCCTTTGTATAGATGCCTTCTACCTGAATTGACACAATAGCGGAAGGTCCCACTAGTTTGTCAGGGAACCTACCAAGAGTAGGGTAGTTATTTTGTCCTGTCATCTGTATTCGTGCCCCCTTCTTGATGGGCCTCGGATTTTGCTTGCATCGCTGTTGGGCCCCAGAGAGCTGATGTGCATCTACTGTTAGCAACTGGCACCTGAGGTTGAGGAGAAGGGGTTGTATGGTCGCTCAGAAACAGCAGTGGGGGCCATCTGTAAAGATTTTGGCTTCCACTGTGGTTTCTTTGAATCTTTGATTATGGAGCTAATGGTTGTAGGTGAGCACCCAGTTGGCTCCTTCACCGGGGGCCTTCTGAAGTTTCCCGCTGCCTTTGGATGCTGGGTTTCAAACTTCGGTGGGCTTGGACAAACACATTGGTAGTGCCCCACTCCTCCACATTTGAAAGCAAACCCCTTGATTCCCTGGCTTCTCAACCTGGACAACTATAGGGTTTTCAGACTGCTTGGACTCTGAGACTTTCTCAACAGGTGAGACAGTGGTTCTGGCTGTCAGTAGAGTCATCATCTCCATCAATTGTGACACTTGGGTTTTCAAAAGCTCTATCTCTGTGTTGCCATCAGTTGCACTAGCTACTCTAACCCCAGCAACAGGGGGTTTCTAAATGATGGGTCTTCTTTTTGCTTTTCAGCATAGCCTCCTCTTCTGGTACAACCCAGGTCAAGCCCCCCTCAAAACCTGTTGTGCTCAGACCTCATCTACCGACCTGGGATCAAAGCCCTTTTTTAGTAATACCTGGTGAATTATCTTGTTTAGACTCCTCATATAGTCAGATAGCTTCCCCCCTTCATTTTGATAGGTATGTTTGAACTGATACATAAGGTCAGAGGACTTTTTGGTTCGCCCAAACACATCTTGCAGAATACTCAAGAAATCCTGAGCAGTACAATCCTGTTTGCTAAGTTTTAAATTGTGAATGGCTTCTGAGGCAGCCCCCTTCAAGCTCTCAGTAATTCTCATTTTTTTCTGAGCCTCTGGAACATCCCATTCATCTACAACTTGGGTGGCTTGCTCCAGCCACTCCTCAAAGCTGTCCTCCCTGGCTGGCACTGGTTTCTTTCCTGAAAGAGCCCTCAGTTTTTCAATATCCGGACCTAGTGTATGTTGAGTTACTCTTTTGGCACCCGTGCCTTTTGATCTGGGACTAGTGTCTTCACAGCTTGACTGATCCATTTCTTAGTCCAGATAACCCCAGGGATGTTGATTACAACACTTGACTCCCGTTCACCATTTTTCTCCTCACACCACTGAATTGCAGCAGCAGGGTCCATCTTGACACACTCTGGGATGTTTTCTTGGAGGTTTGCTAGTAGAAAAGAGGATCCTGGATGAGCCCCCACTTGTAGCACCACCCCCGAAGAAGATGCTTGGTGAATTTGGATTCTCTGATCTCTGCCTCAACTCCAAGAATGACCTCAGCCCCTCTGACACACCTGGTTAAATAAAATTACTGCAAACACATTTAAGGACACATGTGGAAAATACTGTTATCCTGGCTTTATATTATCACCAAACAGCCACACACCTGGTATTGATAAACAGATTGAATATATTATCACGGTTTAAAGCATATGGAAGCTTTCAACACTGTTAAACCTTTCTGCAAAGAATTAATACATTAGAAAAGACAACCTTCAATACTTAGCAACTGTAAATTCTCCTCTCTCTCCTTCTGGGCCACAAGCACCATTAAAAGTAACAACACAAAAAGAAGAAATGGGTTAACAGGTACAGTAAGCACAATTCTGTAAGAGGGGTCCTTGGTTAAAGACTACTAGTATCTTCTGATAGCAAACATTGGGGCCCTTTGAAAATAAAGTAGGTTTAATCAAGCAAAGAGAGACAGTAATGCTCTAGGAAATTCGTTAGGAAGTGGTTGGTAAGAACAGAAGGGCTAAAAGTGGTAGCTCCAAACAAGCATTCTCTGACACTAGAAAAGGGAATAGGTGTCTGCATGCAATGTCTGTACTGTGTTAAGAAGGACGTTTTTTTTACACACTTACCAATCCTCTGTGCAATGACGATGGAAATTCCAAATGCTGGTTCAGGTACCTAGCAATGTTGTAAGACACCGGATAAGCTCCTGGCTGGTAGCTAAACTGGCAAGGTGACCGGACAGTGGCCGACTGCACACTTGGATGGATATTGCAATTCCCAAAGCAGTGTGGATTGTCTCTGCTGGGCAGCAGTGGGTTGCTGAGCAGGGTGCCTGAGCTGAATGGTGGTGAACCGTGTAGTTGTCACTGTTTCTTGCTCCCCTGAGCCTCCTGTCAGCACTCTCACAGTAATCTCAGGAAAAGCGTGGCTAGAAGAGGCCGCTAGACAGTGTGGCTCTCACTTCTTCTTAAAGATGGAGTTTCACCACACCTCTCCTTCACTCTCTCGTCTCTCTCACTCTCCCAGAGTAAGGCTTGCCCAATACAATTTTAGCAATGCAGCCTTACCAGTGCCCAGCAAAGGCATCCTTACCAGTGCCCAGCAAAGGCATCCTTACCAGTACCCAACAATAGATCCTTAAACTTGTCCTCTAGTTTTGTACAGCAAAGGCATCCTTAGCATTCCTAGCAAAGGCATCCTTACTGGTGCCCAGCAGAGGCATCCTTAGCAATGCCCAGCAAAGGCATCCTTACTAGTGCTCAGCAAAGGCATCCTTACCAGTACCCATAAAAGGCATCCTTACCAATGCACAGCAAAGGCATCCTTACCAGTGCCCACCAAAGGCATCCTTACCAGTGCCCAGTAAAGGCGTCCTTACTAGTGCCCAGCAAAGGCATCCTTACCAGTGCCCACCAAAGGCATCCTTACCAGTGCCCACCAAAGGCATCCTTACCAGTGCCCAGCAAAGGCATTCATAGCAGTGGTCAGCAAAGGCATCCTTACCAGTGCCCACCAAAGGCATCCTTATCAATGCCCAGCAAAGGTTTTCTTACCAGTCCCCAGCAAAGGCATCCTTACCAGTATACAGCAAATGCATCTTTACCAGTGCCCAGAAAAGGCATCCTTACCAGTGCCCAGCAATGGCATCCTTACCAGTGCCCAGCAAAGGCATTCTTAGCAATGCCCAGCAAAGGCATCGTTATCAATGCCCAGCAAAGGCATCCTTAGCAGTGCCCAGAAAAGGCATCATAAGCAGAAAAGGCATCCTTAGCAGTGCCCAACAAAGGCATCCTTAGCAGTGCCCAACAAAGGCATTCTTACCAGTGCCCGGCAAAGGCATCCTTGTCAGTGCCCAGCAAAGGCATCTTTAGCAATGCCCAGCAAAGGCATCTTTAGCAATGCCTAGCTAAGGTATCTTTAGCAATGCCCAGCAAAAGCATCCTTAGCAATGCCCAGCAAAGGCATCGTTATCAATGCCCAGCAAAGGCATCCTTAGTAGTGCCCAGAAAATGCATCATTAGCAGAAAAGGCATCCTTAGCAGTGCCCAGCAAAAGCTTTCTTAGCAGTGCCCAGCAAAGGCATCCTTACCAGTACCCAGCAAAGGCATCCTTACCAGTGCCCAGCAAAGGCATCCTTAACAGTGCCCAGCAAAGGCATCCTTAACAGTGCCCAGCAAATGCATCCTTACCAGTGCCCAGCAAAGGCATTCTTAGGAATGCCCAGCGAAGGCATCCTTAGAAATGCCCAGCAAAGGCATCGTTATCAATGCCCAGCAAAGGCATCCTTAGCAGTGCCCAGAAAAGGCATCATAAGCAGAAAATGCATCCTTAGCAGTGCCCAACAAAGGCCCAAAGTGTCAATAGTTTGTGTGACCAACATTATTTTCCATCATTGCCATTTGAGGATGCCCCACAGATGCTCAATAGGGTTTAGGTCTGGGGACATGCTTGGCCAGTCCATCATCTTTACTAGGGATGAACTTGATGTTCGAGTCAAAAGTACATTCGACTCGAACAGCGGCTGTTCGCACGTTCAACAAATACCGAACGTTATGGGCCGTCCGCGCTCTCGCCCCACAATGCACTGCGCCATCACAGTGCATTGCTGGCTCATGATTGGCCAAGCATCCGCTGTGGCCCCTCACGCTTGGCCAATCACAGCGCCGGCAGTGAGGAGAGCCATAATTGGCAGGATGCCTGTGGCCAATTATAGCTCAGGGGGTTTAGCACACGCCCCACACTATATAAGGCAGCCAGCACAGCGGCCTTGTGTAGTGTGTTCCAGCGTGCAGGGAGAGAAGGATAGGCAGGGACAGTTTGTTCTTTTCTCAGGCAACTGCAGGAGTTAGTGGGTGTTGTGTGCCTCCAGCGCAGTATACACCTGTATCTACCCTTTATTGCTGTTGTTCTCTAATACAGCCATCTGCAGGAATTAGTGGGTGTTGTGTGCCTCCAGCGCAGTATACACCTGTATCTATCCTTTATTGCTGTTGTTCTCTAATACAGCCATCTGCAGGAGTTAGTGGGTGTTGTGTGCCTCCAGCGCAGTATACACCTGTATCTACCCTTTATTGCTGTTGTTCTCTAATACAGCCATCTGCAGGAGTTAGTGGGTGTTGTGTGACTCCAGCACAGCACAGTATACACCTATATCTACCCTTTATTGCTGGTGTTCTATAATAAAGGCACCTGCAGGAGTTAGTGGGTGTTGTGTGCCTCCAGCACAGCACAGTAAACACCTGTATCTCCCCTTTATTGCTGTTGTTCTCTAATACAGCCATCTGCAGGAGTTAGTGGGTGTTGTGTGCCTCCAGCACAGTATACACCTGTGTCTACCCTTTATTGCTGGTGGTCTATCATACAGGCATCTGCAGGAGTTAGTGGGTGTTGTGTGCCTCCAGCACAATATACACTACCCAATTGCTGTTTTTTTCATCTCCCTGCAGGCCTTTACTATGCCTGGAAGGCCAACAAGGAGAGGCAGACAGTCACGAGCCAATAAAAGATGGCAAGCAGGCTCTGTGTCTAGAGACAAGAGTTCTGGTTGTGGACGCGGTGCATCATCATCAGCACATGGCCACGGGACACGCTTTTCCTTATTTTTGGCAGCTGGACGTGCTGAGCCGCATCATGCTGAAGACTTGGTAGAGTGGATGACCAAGCCCTCTTCATCCTCCTCATCCTCTCTCACCCAGGCTCAGGGTACTAGCAAAGCAGCTTCCAATGCATCCTCTTCCCTTATCTCAATGTCATCATCAGTCACTCCTTCCCTAGACCCACCATGTCCTCCTGAGGAGTCCCCCGAACTGTATGAGCACAGTGTTGGGTACATGCTCCATGATGATGATACCTAGCTAGAGGAAGGCAGTAGCGTGAGCGCTGAGAGAGGGGATGCTCAAGAAGGACAGCAATCTGGCAGTCATGTTCCACCAGCTGCAGCATACTGCCAGGTTTGCTCCAGTGATGAAGAGGGAGGGGAGGATGAGATCACTGACTCCACGTGGGTGCCTGATAGGAGAGAGGAGGATAAGGAGGCACACCTCCAATGAGGCAGGATGCCCTCTGGGGGCCAGCTTAGGGTCAGCACACCGACTGAATCACACCGCAGAGCTCCGCCTGAGCAGGGAGCTGCCTCTGTGCATTATTCCAAGAGTTCTTTGTTGTGGGCCTTTTTTGAGATGAGTGCATCAGATCTCACCGCTGCTATTTGCAACATATGTCTCAAGCGTATCTCGCGTGGCCAAAACATCAGCCTCTTGGGCACCACATGCTTGACCAGACATATGTTGACCTGCCATGCTGCTCGTTGGCAAGCGTACCTTAAAGACCCACACCAAAGAACAAAGCGGACCTCTCCTTGCTCCTCATTAGCTGGGATCTCCAACCCCACTAGACCTTCAGTTCTCGCTGAAACCTGCACTGAGAGGAATGAAGGTGTAGAATTAGGTGTGTCACAGCCAAGTACCTGCGGGCACTCTGCTAGCAGTACACCCACGTCCGATTGTAGCAGGCAAATTTCCCTGCCTCAGATGCTGGTCCGTCAAAAGAAGTTCACTCCCAGCCATTCACATGCCCAGCGGTTGAATGCTAGCTTGGCTAAATTGCTAGCACTTCAACTGCTGCCTTTTCAGTTGGTAGACTCGGCCCCCTTCCGTGAGTTTGTGCAATGTGCGGTTCCTCAGTGGCAGGTCCCCAAACGCCACTTTTTCTCATGGAAGACGATTCCGGCTCTCTACTGGCATGTGGAAGGCGATGTCCTTACCTCGCTGGACAGGGCGGTCAGCGGTAAGGTGCATATTACCACTGACTCATGGTCCAGCAGGTATGGACAGGGATGCTACCTATCTTTCACGGCCCATTGGGTCACTCTTCTGGCAGCTGGGAAGGATGCAGGACAGGTGCAGTAGTGTTGGAGGTTGTTCCACCACCACGCCTCCAAAATGCTACTACTGGTTGTGACACACCTCTCTCCTCCACCCCCTCCTCTTCTTCTTCCTCCATGGCCTCTTCAAGTGCTCTGTCCTCGGAACCAGCGGTGCTCCGTAGGCGTTCAAGGGACTATGCAAGTATGCAGGCAAAAATATGCCATGCCGTGCTTGCGTTGGTTTGTTTGGGGGACAGGAGCCACACTGGGGCAGATATTTTGTCAGCTCTGCAGGGGCAGGCCAGGAAGTGGTTGGCGCCACACCAGCTTAAGCCAGGAATGGTGGTTTGCGACAATGGCACCAACCTCCTCTCCGCCCTCCGACAGGGACAACTGACCCATGTCCTTAACCTGGTGGTGCAGCGGTTCTTGGGCAGGTCCAGGCTTACAGGATGTCCTGAGGCAGGCCAGGAAAGTCTGTGTGCATTTCCGCTGATCATTTAATGCCGGTGTTTGGCTGACTGAGCTCCAAAAGGAGTTGAACCTGCCCAAGAACCACCTTATATGTGACATGCCCACCAGGTGGAACTCAACATTGGCCATGCTGCAGTGGCTGCACATGCAGCAGAGCACCATCAATGAGTACCTGTGCGACTACGGCACCAGGACAGGGTCAGGGGAGCTCGGTTTTTTCTCACCAAGCCCGTGGGGCATGATCCGGGAGGCATGCACTGTCCTGTCACCGTTTGAGGAGGCCACAAGGATGGTAAGCAGTGACGGTGCATGCATCAGTGACACTGTACTTCTTGTCCACCTGTTGGAGCAAACGCTGCATGGAATAATGGACAGGACACTTGAGGCAGAACAGAGGCAGGAAGAGGAGCACTTCCTTGCCTCTCAAGGCCCCCTTTATCCAAACAGTGTTCCTGCTGTCCCACCCATCACAGAGGAAGAGGAGGAGGAGGAGGATTGTGTCAGCATGGAGGTGGAGCCTGGCACTCTTTTAGGGATGATTTACAGTCCCAAGAAACCCGTGGACTTCTAAGTGGCTGGGAGGAGGTGGCTGCGGATCATGTTGTCCTTAGTGACCCAGAGGACTCCAGACCGAATGTCTCAGCTAACCTACGCTGTATGGCCAGCCTGATCCTGCAAAGCCTGCGGAAGGATCCGTGTATTCTTCAGATCAAGGAGAGGTACCATTACTGGCTGGCCACTCTCCTTGATCCACGGTACAAGGGTAAGGTTGCGGACCTTATCTTGCCGTCACAGAGGGAGTAGAGGATGAGACATCTCCGGGAGGCCTTGCAGAACGGTCTGTGCAACGCGTTCCCAGAGACTGGGAGGTTACAAACTGGTCCTGGACAACGTGTTGCTGAGGCTTCGGTCAGTCACAGAAGGAGCAGTGGAGAAGGTGGCCATCTGACTGATGCGTTCAGAGCATTTTTTTAGTCCGCAGCCCCAAGGTATGATGGGTTTCAGCAACCATCGCCAGCGCCTGATTTACATGGTGCAGGAATACCTAGGGGCAAGGTCAGACTTGGACACCTTTCCCACCGAAAATCCTCTGGCTTACTGGGTCTTGAGGATGGATCACTGGCCAGAGCTTGCACAGTATGCAATTGAGCTACTGGCCTGTCCTTCATCCAGCGTTCTTTCGGAACGCACCTTCAGTGCTGCTGGTGGCTTTGTAACCAATCACAGGGTGCGCCTGTCCACTGACTCGGTTGATCGACTGACCTTCATAAAGATAAATCAGTCTTGGATCACCACCAGCTACAAAGCACCCGAAGCTGATGTAACCGAATAATTTTTGGGGAAATGTCACATCCCTTGAAGATTGCCTATGCTGATGCTGAGTGACTGTCCTGTTATATTGACTGACTATCCTCTTCCTTCTCAATGATCTGAAGAACATTTTTGGTTTGGGGTGATGCCACCAGCCCAATTTTTCAGCCCCTGTTTAACAGAGACGTGTAATTGCAATTTTTGATGCAGTGCTTTGCAGCAGGGCTCATTCCTGCACTCCAAATAGAGTATATGGGAGAGGTTGCAGTGTCGTGGCACCAGCAAGCAGTGCCTAAGGCCCAATTTTTCAGCCCCTGTTTAACAGGGGCATATAATTACAATTCTTGATATAATATTTCACAGCAGGGCCCGTTCCTGTGCCAACCAAGAGTAACTGTGAGGACTTTTAGTGTTGTGGCACCAGCACCAGCATCACCACAACCACCAAAGGCCCAATTTTTCTACCACTGTTCAACAATGGCATGTAATTAAAATATAATCGTTCACAGCAGGGTGCTCCAGTGCCCACCAAGAGTCACTCTGAGGGCTTACAGTGTTGTGGCAACACCAACACCTTAGGCCCCCATTTCTGCGGACCATATAGGGCAGGCCCCTACTTTCAAACATCCAACTTACAAACGTCTCCTACTTGCAAACGGAAGGAGACAACAGGAAGTGAGATGAAAAAAGACGGATGATGAAAAAATTCATTATACAGGTGTGATAACCCTTCCCTATGGTTTCCAAAAAGCTTAAAACATTTTTTTTTTGACTGGAGCTACACTTTAAAAATGAACCAGTTCAAAATTACAAACATATTCTAATTAACACAAAAAACCTACACAGTCCCTGTCTTGTTTGCACCACCTGTATACTGCTGTTCTGAGTATATAGGGCCTTTCCTTTTTTTAATATGGGAACGGGGTTCCCCTTAATATCCATACCAGACCCAAAAGGGCTGGTAATGGGCAGGGGGGGCTACCCATGCCATTTTTCTCAATGATTTTCATCCATATTGCTGGAACCAGATATTACATTAAAACCGCAAGCAGTTTTAAATTACTTTTTTTCCGTTAAATGTCAATTTGTGCAGGGACAGTTCTAAACATGGGAAACACGTACCACTTCACAGGCATACTATAGACACCCCCCAGGCACGATATTTAAAGGAATATTTAACACTTTTTTTCACTTTAATCGTCATTAAAATCAGTGCCCCCGAAAAAACAGCCGTTTTTAAAAACAATTTTGGCATTGACACATGTCCCCTGGGGCAGGGGCCAGGTCCTCAAACCCTTTTTAGGACATTATCTTGCATATTAAATTAGCACTTTTTATTTCGAACGTTCAAGTCCCAAAGACTTCAATGGGGTTCTAAAGTTTGCACAAATTTTTGGTCCATTTAAAAGTTCTGGTGCGAACCGAACCGGGGGGTGTTCGGCTCATCCCTAATCTTTACCCTCAGCTTCTTTAACAAGGCAATGGCCATCTTGGAGGTGTTGTTTAGGGTCGTTATGTTGGAATACTGCCCCGCGGCCCAGTCTCCGAAGGGATGGGATCATGTTCTGCTTCAGTATGTCACAGTACATGTTGGCATTCATGGTTCCCTCAATGAACTGCAGCTTCCCAGTGCCGACAGCACTCATGCAGCCCCAAACCATTACACTCCAACCACCATGCGTGACTGTAGACAAGACACAATTGTCTTTGTACTCCTCACCTGGTTGCTGCCACACACGCTTTACACTATCTGAACCAAATATGTTTATCTTGGTTTCATCAGACCACAGCACATGGTTCCAGTAATACATGCTTTTCTGCAGCAAACTGTTTGCGGCCTTTCTTGTGCATCATCTTTAGAAGAGGCTTCCTTCTGGGATGATAGCCATGCAGACCAGTTTGATGCAGTGTGCAATGTATCGTCTGAGCACTGGCAGGCTGACCTCCCACCCCTTCAACCTCTGTAGCAATGCTGGCAGCAGTCATACATCTATTTCCAAAAGACAACCTCTGGATATGATGCTGAGGACGTGCACTCAACTTCTGAGTGGAACTGTCCTGTTAAACTGCTGTATGGTCTTGGCCACCATGCTGCAACTCAGTTTCAGGGTCTTAGCAATCTTCTTATAGCCTAGGCCATCTTTATGTAGAGCAACAATTCTTCTTTTCAGACCCTCAAAGAGTTCTTTGCCATGAGGTGCCATATTGAACTTCCAGTGACCAGTATGAGAGAGTGAGAGCGATAATACCAAATTTAACATACCTGCTCCCTATTCACACCAACGAGTCACATGACAGCAGGGAGGGAAAATGGCTAATTGGGTGCAAGTTGGACACTTTGTAATTTCGTCATTGTTATCATATGAAAAGATATAACAAAATATTTACAAAAAATGTGAGGGGTGTACTCACTTTTGTGAGATACTGTGTGTGCGTGTATACAGTATATATATTATATATATAGCAAAACCTTGGGAAGGTTACTCTCCTGTTAGTCCGATTGGATATTCAGAACAGCGTCCGGTGGAACTTCCAATCTTCCACCGATAATCATCAAAAGACAGGACAACTGTTCCGATGCAATAATTTACTTTTACTTCAATATCTTGTATCAAGCATGACAAACAGCAACAGCCACTGTACAATTACGAGTGAAGACGCTCTTCCTCAGGCTTTCTCTGGCATTGTGTAACATATCACGACACAGCTATCATATAAATACCCAAATCAAGGGAGTAACACACAATTATCCCACCCAAATCACCAATCAATGTAATAAGAGGAATGAAAATTAACCACAACAGCATAAAGTGTATCCAATCATTTAAGATCACTATACACATACAATAATCGTTCCAATCCGAATGTCACAGTGATACCTAACAATCCAAAATATAGATCTGCCCCAGACCATCAAGGCAATCTGCTCTGCAGACACATTCAGCTTTCAGGTATTGATATAATCACCACCAGTGTCTGAAATGAAGAGAGGGATCTGTGAACATTCGGGAAACAATAATTTCTCATCAAAAAACTCATCAAAAGAAAAGATTCATCAAAAAAAATGTATCAAAAAGTTCATCAAAAAATGATTATGCATTAGAGAAACAAATACAAATCATAGTCTTTATTCATCCCTTTAGAGCTCAATGTCTGTAAATGATTAATCCACCAGGCTTCCCTCTTTCTCAGTTGCAAAATACGATCCCCACCTCTCTTATCTCTCATAACCTCCTCAAGGACCATGAAACGTAAATCAGAATCGGAGTGTCCCTTGTCCAAAAAGTGCTTAGACACCGGGAGATTAGGTTGTTTAAATTGAATAGTACAACGATGTTGTGCTATCCTGTCTTTAATTTTCTGGGTTGTCTCCTCCGCATATAATAAGCCGGGCACAACAAAATATAGATTACATAGCCCGATTGGCATGTGTAGAAACCGATAATCATGATCTTATCGCGACATGTGGGGTGTACAAAATGATCCCCTTTAATCAATAAATTGCATTGTATGCATTTTAGACACGGGAAGCAACCCTTCCTTCTGCTACCAAGGAATGTAATTTTAGATGATTTTTTGTCACTCCTAAAATCCGATCTAACAAGCCAATCTCCTATGGTTTTATTACGACGATAAGCACACATAGGGACTTGCTGTAAGATCTCAACTTGAGGGTAGGATCTTTTTATTAAGGGCCAATGTTTTTTAATAATATTAAATATCTTCCCACTATAGCTGTTATATTGGAAACTAAATGGAAGCCTCGGTTTACTCTTCATATGGTAACGATTACCTCCTGTCACTGTATCATTCAAAACTTTGCGGTCTCTCTGGATAACCCCGTTCCATAAACTTGTGACACATCTCGTCTAATCTGGCATTTCTCACTGCAGTGTCACTAACTATTCGTTTTACCCTAAACAGCTGACTTCTTACAATAGATTTGAAAACATGAGGAGGATGATGTTTACTGTATAGTAAAAGCTGATTCTTATCAGTGGGTTTCACATAAAGGTCAGACTCAATCCAATCATGTTCAATATAAATCGGGGTATCCAAAAATGGAACAGAGTTACCACTGATATTAATCTTACATTGGATATCCAGAGAACATGCATTTAGCATTTCATCAAAGCACATGAGAGATTCAATGTTGCCCCGCCATATAGCAAAAATATTGTCTATGTACCGCCACCAGGTGGTGCAATGACGGAGAAAAAGTTCACTATTGAATACATATTTATTTTCAAATTTATTCATGAATGAACAAGCATATGGCGGGGCAACATTGGAGCCCATCGCAATGCTGTTCTGCTGAATGTAAAACTGGCCCTTGAATAAAAAATAGTTATTAGACAGCAGAACATTCAACAATTTTTCAAATAGCACGATCTGAGCCTCAGAGTACATATTTCTATTTCTGACCATACCCACCGCTGCATCAATCCCATCCTGATGTGGATTAGATGTATATAGGCTGGTTACATCTGGTCACATCACCTTGAGGCGATTCAGTTCGCGTTGTGCGCTATACAAATATTTCATTCATTCATTCATTCAAGTCACAAGAATCTCATTGCCTTGGCATGACACTATTTGTCTGATTTTAGAAAGAAGATCCTGAGTATCTCTAATATATGATCTAGTTTGCTTCACAAGAGGAGATAAAATTTTATCTAACAATCGTGCCGTTAGGACAAAAATCGAGTCCGGGCCCAAACACAATCGGACGACCAGGGGGAGAATCACTATTCTTATGGATTTTGGGTAACAAATATAGAACAGGAATACGAGGGTGAGAAGGCAATAGAATATTAAAGAGGTCATGAAATGGCTTCTGGGCTGCCAAAGCTATGTTCAAATCTGTCCCAAGCAGTGTTGGACCAGCAGCAGGGTTGTTAATGTACACAGATTTGAGTCTTTTGATGTGTTCATCAGATTGAAGGCCTAGTCATCTGATAAGCAGATCTAGTTCTTCTGTGGTTGTGACATCTAGATCACTGATTGTAGCTTTGAAGGTGGATTCCTAGCTTCTGTCGTTTTCTGGTTTGTCATCTAACATACTGTAGTGAGACACCTGTCTTGGTAAACTCTTTGCGAAGGATGTATTAAATAAACTGTGGCATGTCTGTGTTTTTAAACTTTGGTTGCACAGCTACATGTGGAACAAAGTTAGCTACATTGGATGGTGTGCTGAGATTGAGCTCATTTAGGAGGAATGGTGGTGCAAACACATTCATACCTGACACTGGCTTAGAGTTGATTGTAATGTTACATTGCAGCTGTGGGGCAGTGTACTTGGTAGAAGCAATTGACTAGTCCCATGGTAAGGTGTATTGTCTATTATCTGCATACTGATGTCCAGTTTGCTGGAATGAAAAAGCCTGGACTACAGAGGGATAAGTCAGCAGATTGCCCTGAGAAGTGGTAGTGGTACTGACCTTGTTTAAGGGATACAGCCGCTGAGACTGGGAGCTGAAGTTGTGGGAGAGCATTAGAGGAAACAACGCATATGATGTAACTAAGTTTCTGCTGCTGTCACGTCCTTCGCTTTTACCATCAGCTAGCTAGCTCTAGATCTTTTAACCTTGCCATGGCTGTGGCGTGCTCACTTTGTTTTTCCAAGGCTTCCATCTCTGCTCTGTTGCATTCCATTTTTACCTCCCTCTCTGCTTTCTCGCATGCAGCTTCTGTTTCTGCCTCTGCTTTCTTGCATGCAGCTTCTGTTTCCATTTCTGCTTTCTTGCATGTAGCTTCTGTGGCATCTCATCTTTCTTTTGGGCAAAGGCTGCCTGATTTTTTGAAGTTTCAGCATTAGCTAAGGTTGTTGGCTGAGAGTGGAAGATCTTGATTGTTGAAACTTGGTGGATCTTGGAGGAGTGTCTCATGGATGCAGAGAGATTAGATTTAAATTCATGAAGATGTGTGATTCTCACTTCTGTCTTTGTTTGTAGTAATAAACGGTCTCTCCCTAAATTAAGCTCAGTAAATTCCTTTAATTCGTCACATTATACTAACCTCAAGGTTAGTATATTTAAGGCCAGTCATACACAGTTCAAATCCTGCTGAACTGGCCTAGATTCTAACCATTAATGGGCAGGCTGAATGTATCAAGTTGATCAATCAATTAACTTGGGTACAACCAGCCTGCCGGATTCGATTCCAATTATTGCAAGCAGCTGCAATAGCCACCACCGATAATCACTGACTTCTCTCAGGAGGGATGGTTTCCCCGACTGCCCTCCTACTGGGAGAAGACAACTGCTTGGCAGCAGGGATACCCCTGTCAACACTGTCTGTTTTGATGGGGGAATCATGCAAATTTATTTCCTGCAGCCCGTGGATGCTGGAAAAAAATTTGCACCGTCTAGGGGGCTCTCATAGAAAGCAATGAATTGTTTGAGAGCACCCTCTAGATACAGTGCATCATGAGAAGGCTGAGAAAGGGATGATATGCAATCAATCGTCTTAAAGTCATTGACATAAAACAGTGGTTCTTTTTTACCTGTCTCATAATTCTGTCTGCATGAAAAAACACCAAAATGTGTTGAGAAAAACAACCATGTGCAAAATCCAAGTAAAAAAATTTGGTCCCCAGAATAATTTCTAAGTTCAACAATGATGTTGGATGACCTGGATGAGATTTGTGTTCACCGCGTGATTATCAAATGCCAAGATAAGTAAATGCAAGGTCATTCAAATCTTGGTGATTCTAAACCTGTGAAAAAGTTACTTTTGTGGTAATTTGTGCTCCCATCAACCCGCCTTGCTCTTATCTTAATTTAACACTAACAATTTATACAAAGCATTTTTTACCCCCTGCATGCAATGCAGCATCCAAAGCTGAACACATTTCTCCTTAACATTCTACTACATTACATAAAAGTTGCAGTAATATGATATAATTTTAATCAGCAGACTTTTTCGATTATAATTTGGGATAAATTTATGAAATTATGCAAATTACATAAACGTGTTGGAAAACATTACAGAAAAAAGGCAATTTGTTCTTAATTTTTTATCATTTATACTTGATAAATCCCAAAGTAATTAAACTATATGTATCTAAATTTCCCACCAAATGAAATCCCTAATTATCCTATCCCTATTTATCCTGTATTTCTCATGTGTAATAAATTGGGGTAAACATCGCCAAAACAGAACTCTAGGAGATTTACAGCTTTAAGCTTTACCATTCCATTATTTTATATAAAAAGCACACTAATATGATATCATC
This sequence comes from Lithobates pipiens, assembly GCF_037356315.1. Lineage (NCBI taxonomy): Eukaryota > Metazoa > Chordata > Amphibia > Anura > Ranidae > Lithobates > Lithobates pipiens. The sequence continues at coordinate 268,450,789 of NW_027507718.1, read as the reverse complement.
ATTTTAGGAAACACCAGATTTACGCTTTTGTTGACAATTTTGCATTTCAATTTTTTTTAAGTTTTGTTGCCAAGTGAATTCTAAAAAACTGCGGCTCAGAGTCAAAATTATACTTCTTGGAAAAAACCTTTAGGGGTTTACTTTTCTAAACGGTCATCTTGGGTGGTTTCTGGTGTCCTTCCCATTGACAGTCAGAGTGCGCTTTACTGTTTCTTGGCCTTGCCATGTTCCCACCAAGTGACTAATGCATTCCTATGTGTCCTGTTCTAATGTATAGGAGTAGTAGTTATAAAGTATTATCAATTATCATTATCTACTTAAAGGATAAGTTCACCTTTTCTTTTTTTTTTCTAAATTCCAGCTCCCTGTACCAACATAGCATTAATTTTTTGCAAAAATATAAAAGCTTTCCATTAAATCTACAGACACTTACTTTGCTGTCCTCATCCATGTTTCCAAACATATCCATTGCTTCTGACTTACTTTCTGGACAGACTATAGGTCATGACACAGTAAGGAGTTGATCAGCTGACCTCATTAGCACGCAACCCTGCTTCATCCACCCTCCTACCTACCCACCCACTACCAGCTGCATGTTTTTTAAATTAAATGCGAACAATCAATGATCACCCTTCTCACTAAATATACATAATTCAATCAGATTGCATAGTGTATGGCCATCTTTATACAAGTATTTAGGAGGGAGTGGACAGAAACACTCAGCTGTCAAGCCCCGTTCACAACTCTGCATATAGGGAACTCGCATTCCCCCATTTTTTGCGAGGGGGTGTTTTGGAGCATTTTCACTCATCACACATAGGGCATCCCATCCACCTGAATGAGTTGCCCTACACACAGCAATCGCTCCAAAGAAGCTTCAGAACTATTTTTTTTAGAGCGGAGCTTGGTGTGCGTTTTTTACTGTGATTTTTGGTGCAGTGCATTTCTGAAATGCAAGGAAATGCACAGATGGGAATGGAGCCTCATTGTTCTTGTGTTAAAGCACCAATTTCACTTTCTGACCCCATTCACATCTAACATAGTGGGAGAAAACGTTTTGTGGCTCGTTTTTCTTTGACACGCATAGGGCAGCCTGTTGATTTCAATTGGCTGTACTACATGCTGCTCACAGGACCATATGGCGTTTTGTGGGTTGCATGTTTTTTACTGTGTGTTTTGCAGCATTTGCCACTCATTTGTTCACATGGCAAAATGTGTGTTTGCTTCTGTGTTTGGTGTGTTATTAACAATTAATGGCACTAAAAGCACAACTAGTAATTTTAGGTGTATAACGATGCCCATACACTATACAATCTGATTGACAGCTGAGTGTTTCTGTCCACTCTCTCCTATGTATTTGTTAAGGACCAACCCTCTTTCTCAGATTTGTTGTTTACAAGTTAAAATCTTTTTTTGCTAGAAAATTACTTTATTAGAGCAGCGGTCTTACAAGCGCACTTTTTTGAATTAAAAAATAAGACAATTTTTATATTGTGAAAGATAATGTTACGCCAAGTAAATTGAACATGTCATGTTTCAAAATTGCGCCCGCTCGTGGAATGGCGACAAACTTTTACCCTTAAAAATCTCCATAGGCAATGTTTAAAAAATTGTACAGGTTGCATGGTTTGAGTTACAGAGGAGGTCTAGGGCTATAATTATTACTCTTGCTCTAACAATTGCAGCGACACCTCACATGTGTAGTTTGAATACCGTTTTCATATGCGTACGCTAATCAAATATGCATAAATTTCTGCATGTCTCATATTTACACTGAAATGCAATGGGCTATGGGTGGAAGCAGCATTTTGACATTGCTTCAGCCCTGCAATGGTATGGCGCTGGGTGGGGGCCATCTTCCCCTCACTCAGGTCCATACCACAGAGGGAGAAGGACACAATCTCAGAGGAGGGCACCAGTGCGCAGCAGGAAGGGGGGTCCCTCTTTCGCGTTAGATAAAAGTGATCTTGCAGTGAATCCACCACAGAGAACACTTTTATCTTAAACCAGACTGCTCACTGAAGCTGCTGCCATAACAACGATATTCCTCTTCAAAGTGCCAACGTATATTAGCGGGAGCCGGTCTGGAAGTGGTTAAAAGCATGCACCTGGGAGTGGGTGGATGGATGATGCAGGGAATGTGCTAATGAGGTCAGCTGGTTAACTCCTTCCTGTGGCATGACCTATAATCTGTCCAGGTAGTAAGCCATTGGTTATGGCTATGTTTGGAAACATGGATGAGGAAGTGACTCTAGATTTAATGGAAAGCTTTGATATTTTTGCAAAAAACTTACATGAATGCTATATTGGTACATGAGGGGGCTGCAATTTAGAAAAAAAAAAGGTGAACTTATCCTTTAAATACATAGATAACGGGAAAAATAAATAGAAACAACAATTTGTATTTTAAATTCAGTTCTTTTTTAATTAAAAGTATATATAGTACTATAAAAATGTTAATTTCAAATGTTCAAAACATTCAAATCTAACTTTGCAGTTTCTGTTGAAAACTTTGTAATTATGAGGGTCTTTCAATATTTTGTGAAAGGATATGTCATGTCATAGTCTGAGAAAAAAGCTTAGTAAATAAAATCTAATAAATACACTATTGGGTATTCCGCATACATTTAAAAAAAACCTGTCAAATGTGGTTTTGTCTGATTACAAAAAAGTTAAAAAAATTACTTCAGCAAAAAGAAAACACTATCCCTCTTTGTTTACATTTTTATGCGGTCAAAAACAACAGAAAAACACTTTTTTTCATAATTTTTACAATTTCAGTATAAGTATGGTATCAAAGAAAGTACTATCTATCCTCAAAAAGGTTTGGCTAGGTTGATTGAAAAACAAATAAATATTTGTAAAACAAATTATCACATGTTTAAAACCTGAAAAAGCCATAAACAGGGTTTATGTAGATTAAAGGTGCTGCAACTCAAGTGGTTAACCTCCATGGTGGTATTTCCTCGGGGGGGAATTTTCATTACTAAAACACACACAATACACTGTAATCTGTAGATTGCATTACTGTATCAAAACATGTCACTCCCTTTTGTCCCTAGTGCTTTGTTCAGTGCCCTGCATGAACTTTTATATTATATATACTGTTCTCTCTGTCTGGAAACTTGAGATTGTCCATTGCATCCAAAAAGCGTCCCTTTACATCAAAAGTGATTTTAGACCAGCTAGAAAACAGTGATAGTAAATTAGAATCACTTGCAGAATTGAGCGATAGTGATTTGTGAAATTTCAGTGTTTTTGATTTGATTACATCATCGAATAAAATGTATTATTATATTATTTGTTATAATTATTTATAGTTATTTATTATATTATAATTTATGATTTTGTGTTTCAAATGTTATCCTACCCAGGATTTCTACTAGATTCTTATTTGGACAAATGTATTTTATTCCTAAGAATTACAGGCCTACAATATAAAATGCCAAATATCCATGCGCAACAATATGCCGCTTTGAGCGTCAAAAATCAGACATAACCATACTGCCAGTGAGGTTAAAGGGTAAGTTCACCTTTACAGGATCTTACACAGGACCCCCTCCTCACTAGCCCCCCCCCCAGTCCCGCTGACCTGCAGCACAGCGATCTCCCATTCTGAGCCCTGCTATAGCTGCCCCATGGCTCTGGGTCTTAGAAATCCCTGGACCTTAATCTCCTAAATGTACCCCATCAGTAAAGGAACATTTGGGAGATTTCTAATCTGATCAATTAGAACCTGTGTAGCCCATCCTCTCATCAGGGAAGACTAATGAATGCAGAGGGGATTTCCAAGCCCTGGAGCTGTAAGGTGGCTATAGCAGGGCTCAGAATGAGAGATCTCTTTGCCTAATATTATAGTGCCATATATTCCAAACTACATACAGGTGTTTTAGAATAGTTGACATTCATGAATGCAGTGCATTAAAACAGCGGCTTGTGGCCAAAAAAAAACCCCACAAAGCCTTCCACTGAATTAGTGTACGCATAGCAAGTATACACATTGATATTTTCCATTTTTATGTTCTGGCCATGATTTCTGTTTATTAGAAGAAGCTAAAGTCTTATTAAGCTTGTTACATTTTGGAGGCATTTTAGAGAGAAAGCCAAACTGTTTCCAATTCTGGTAATATAAACAAGCAGGATATTCATGGTGGTCTCAAGCCCTGGGAATGGTATACAAGCTGAATTGTATCATACTGTATCAACATATCTACAGGCTTCTCGTGGACATCCATTATATCAAAACCCAACATATCTTGCAAAATGATTCTTATTTTTGATTATGTTATCATGTGTCATACTACTTTCTTTCTTTCTTTCTTTCTTTTTTACAATGAACATAAACATTTTGCACATTTCCTGTAACAAATATATATAATAAAGAATATATAACAGAAAATTTGAAGTAGTAAAACAAAAATACAGGGAACGTGTTAAAGATAAAGGAGCATGTTTGACAGTGGCAGAGTGAGTGAGCTTCATTACACAACAAAAATGTTCAGATGAAAGACAGCTAATAGGTGCTAATGTGGGTACACCCCCACTCCATGTCCTACTTAGCCGGTTTAAAAGAAATCTATTCGGCCATGAACCTTACCAAGGCTTCATAGGCCTCCGTGGAACAATGCACACCTGCCCGAGTTGTTATTTGTCCCAGATTACAGACTGGATTGACAAGCGGGTCATATATCTGTCGCATGTCTTAGCAAATGGCTCAGTTAAATAATTTCAATATCTGAAAGATGGTTTTAGTGTGCCCAACCATATGTTTTTCAACTCCGACATGCCTAGTGGATGTACTGGCTATACCTAGAGGATGTACTGAAGGGTTCAGATCCAAAGAAATGTATCTCTTTGAGCTACGACCACCTCATGCTAACTGCTGCCACTGCCCTGGCCTATCAATTGAAATACAGATGGGAGACGGAAGACATGACAGATGAGGACTGGGAGGATGTGCTAGCTACCCGGAGATCTATATCCCCCAATCTGTCTGACCGCCTTACCCATCTCTACATTTTCTGCAGGTCCTATTTAACATCCCAACTGTCTCTCCGGGTATAGGTGGATCACAGTCTGGATTGTCCCAGGTGTGGAGATCCCAGGGGCACATTTTCTCACCTACTATGGTCCTGCCCCCCTATCCAAGGATACTGGTCACAGGTGGTCAGAAGATTCCTTCATGATCGCATGGGCTCATTGTCCTTAGCTGGAATGCAACTAGCCAGGACCTGGATGAGAGAGTCGACCCCAACTATCCAACGGTGAATCAGGGCCATTAACATTACACTTCCATTTAAAAAAGCATTATACTTGCACAGGGGCTACCCAAACAAATATCACAAAATCTGGGATAGGTGGTTAGACGACGTTTCCACGTGCTTAGAACTCTTTCTCTGGGTGATGCTTGTGAAGCTGAGTTGGGGGAGGAGCCTGACGATGGCACTGGACGAGCGCACATGAGAGAGGCTCCGGAGAACCAGAGGTAGATGAACAGTGAGGGAAGCCACAGTAAGCTCCCTTAATGAAGGTCCCAGGATAGAGTGAGTGCGGGGCACGATTGCGGGAGTCGGACGAAGTGGACGGGGGTACCGTTGTCAGCAGGAGGGATGGGAGCCCAAAAGAGGAAGGTGGATCAGGGGAGCTGCTGAAATCCCATCCCTACTGGTCTGGAACCACCTCCTTCCACTCCATAATATCCAGGGTGGACACAGGAACATAGGTAAAAGCACACAGGAGGAGAGGTAAGCAATGAAGAAGGAATAAAAATGAAGCACCAGAATGTGAAACAGGAAGAATGAAGGTAAAAATGTAAACAAAGTAAATATACTTCATAGACTGAGCACCCCTGTGTGAGCCTGTGTGAACCTGTGTGAACCTGTGCTGGTTGCAGCCCACCCCCCTAGGAAACTGGATAGCTGTATATGATAAAAGGCTCAAGATTAACTGCCTACCCCACAAGTATTAAGATAAATCTGTTGAATGTTTGTTGCTCCTGCTCACTGGTTTCTGAGTAACACTGGAGAGGCATGAGAAGGAAGCATACAACAAATCCAAAGTATAATACACGTGTGCGACAGTGAAAAGTTGCATTGAGACGCAATGAAAATTTATAGGGAAAACTACATAATCATATAAGAATTTTTGTATGAGAGTGGAGTGGGACAGGAAACGTGTGGATAAGACCCTGTCATATATAAAATTACAGAGGACCTTTTTTGACTACTCAGCATGTATTGCTCGTGTCCCCACATGCTACCTCCTGTGTTGTAAAGAAGACAATATTTGCATTAGTATACTGCCTATGGATGAGGACTTGCAGTAGCTTTAAAAATGCTGTGATTTAACTGTGCGTATTAAATATAGCAAATACCAGTGCATGTTATACATACTGTCTCCCTTGATGGGACAGGGAGTTGCACCTGCTTGCTGCTATCTACCTTTGAGTGGCTGGTACTGTAAAAGCTTGCTACCCCAGAGGAGAGCACGCGGCAAGCTTTAAGAAAACACTTCATAGAACTTCATAGAACTTTGTTTGTAAAATGCGCTGTGCAAAACCTTTTTTTAGCAAATTAGACACCTCTCAGTGATTGGGGGCAGGAAATTAGAGTCGGAAGATAACCACTGAAACAGAGGTGCAAACTATCTAATACTGGGTAACAATATATAGGCATTGTTTCGAATGGTATATTAACTTTATGTAAACCAAATATAACTGGAGGCAAGAGTAAATGGACAGATACAGTTATAGATGCTCTTTAAAGATATCCAGTTAACTCCTGGGCAGCTTGGAAAGTGCTTAACCCCCCCCTACTCTCTCCTACCCTCTCTGGGTGGGTTTTCTTTTGTCCCCTATGAGTAGGTTCATGAACAAGGAACTCCAGCGTCACAGGAAAATATCTTCCCTTGGATCTTCCCTTGGAATTGTACTAAGAACCTTGGATCGCAGGAAGGAAAACAACAAATAGCATAAGCGGAAACAAACAGGCAGTTTATAAAGAGTGTATAAAGGAGTGAAAACATTCTTATGCCCCGCACACACGAGCGGATTTTCCATCGGAAAAAACGTGGATGGTTTTTCTGATGGAATTCCGCTCAAGCTTGGCTTACACACACGGTCACACAAAAGTTTGCTGAACTTTTGACCGTCAAAAACGCGGTGACATACAACACTACGACGAGCCGAGAAAATTAAGTTCAATGCTTCCGAGCATGCGTCAAATTGTTTCTGAGCATGCGTAGGAATTTTGCACATCGAAAATGTACAGATGATCGGAATTTATGATTGGAACTTTTTCTGACCGAAAAATTGAGAACCTGCTCTCAATCTTTTGCTGGTGAGAATTCGGCCAGCAAAATTCCGATGGAGCATACACATGGTCACATTTTCCGACCAAAATCTCTCATCGGTCTTTTGCTGGCCGAATTTCCAATCGTGTGTACAGGGCATAAGGAAGGAAAAATACCCTGGGGAGAAAAACAACTGCCAATAGGAGTTCCAAGATGAAAGACAGAGCTGCAAAGTGGACTGAGGACATGAAGATAATTTAAATACGAGTACAATCTAGAAATATTTAACAAAAGAGGGGAGCCCAAAAAGCCAGGAACTAGCAAAATTACAACAGGGGACTAAAGAAAAGAAAAAAGATTCCGGGAAAAAGAAAGGTGAACTTCCTGATCAAACTAGAGAAGATACATCATATTCGAGACTGCCTAGTGCAATTTAAAATTGTGCACCGGGCCTACTACACCCCGTACAGACTCCATAGGATGAACCTCTCTCACTCTCCGAGCTGTTGGCGGTGTGGTGCCTCACCTGGGGACTTCTCGCACATTTTCTGGCAGTGTCCAAGGGTCCAGCAGTACTGGGAGTTAGTGCTGAATCTAGTTGGAAAGGTCACCATGACTGCTGTGCCTTTGGCCATGGAGGTTTGCATGCTGGGACTCATCGAGCCCACGGTGCAGTCCACTGCTAAACGCACAATGATTAGTCTATTGCTTTTCTATGCTCGCAAGAGTATTGCTATGCACTGGAAAAAGGCAGAACCCCCTTCCATGGTGCAATGGAAACGCCTGGTGAACAACAGTCTTCCCCTATACAAAGATACTTACCTACACCGGGGCTGTCCAAAGAAGTACGATAAGGTCTGGCACTCTTGGTTGGCTGACCCCGAAACAGCCTAGATGGTGGAGGGGAATGGGGCTGCTGACAGGGCTCTGTTCCCTCTCCCCCCTCCCCCCAGGGTTTTGGGGGATGTTCTGTTCTCTTGTGAGTCCAAACAGGGGATCAAATATAATATGCCCGTTGAGTTGGGGCTACCAGTGAAATACCCTTATAATTGTGGAATGTTGAAATGCTGTGTTGCAATGCCTACTTCTATGTCAATCGATGACTCTTGTATACTGTAAGCACTGTTGTTATAAGTGTTGTCTGTTATGAAACTCTTAATAAAAATATTTTTCAAAAAAAAGAGAAGATACATCATAGAGAACGAATTGGAAATAAGTAAAATGGATGGACAAAGCTGGGGTAATCAAATGCCGACTAAATTGGAAATAACTGAGATGTTTGTATGACTGGAAAACTCCATTAAAACAGAAATCGCTACGGTGCGGGCAGACCTTGGCCAGCTGTTGAAGCGGGTAGAGGAGACAGAGTTAAAAAACCATAAACAAGAACAACTAATAAAAGAATTAAAATTACAAGTCGAAATCCTGCAAACTGGCCAAAGAGAAAGGTTATACTAACTGGAAAATCAAGAGAACCAAAACCGACGGCAGAATTTAAGGATCAGAGCACTCCCCGTAGAAAGAGGTGAAGAGTTGAAAAAAATTATGAATAAAATATTTAACCCCCTATTAGACAGGAGGGAGGAAGATGACCTGAAGATAGATCTAGCGCACCGGATTAGGAAATCCCCTAACCTGAGTGCAGAAGTCCCACGAGATATTATAGTAAGATTTCAACAGAATGAGGACAAAGCAGTGATATGGACTAGACTGAGAGGCACTCCACCACTGGAGTATGAGGGGGTGGTGCTTCACATTTTTGAAGATTTATACGCAGAAACGTTGGCTAGAAGAAGACTTTTAAAACCCCTCTTGGAGCAAATCAGAGCTGCAAATTCTTAAATATAGCTGGGGCCTCCCATCATCCTTAATAGCCCAGAAAGATGGAATATCAACAAGACTAAAGTTCCCAGAGAACTTACAGGAATTTTGTAATAGACTAGATATTCTAATTCCGGTGATACCTGGATGGTCGGACATGGGAAGCACTCTGGGTGATGAAGAGGAGGGATTGCAGAAATCGCAGAGAGTCCCAAGAAGAACCCATGAATAAAAAGACGATGCAGAAACTCTATGGGAAGAGGATCTGAATGGGTGGAGGGACCTGCAATGGGTGGATTGGGAGAGGGGGTGGGGGGCATTTGGCAGGAGTGGAGTGGGGACGTAGGAACTAAGGGACAGGTGCTAAATAAGGCTAGATGATCCGGGCTGTCTCGGAGCGGTCAGTTCCGCCCCCCCCCACGGGGTTTGGGGGGGTGGGGGTTGGATAAGGGTGACAATAGTTGGAGCTGTAAGTATTACGTTTTCTGTATGGATCCTGACTGGGATAGTACAGAGGACTAGGAGAGTTAAATTAAAAGTGATAAAACAGAAACTATATCAATGCCAATTGTTAGACGTATGGCGAATACAACATCCTAAAATGCAGGACTATACGTTTTACTCCCCTGTGCACCGGACGTACTCAAGGATAGATTATATAATGGTGGAACATAGGTTGTTGGATCTGGTAACTACTTCAGACATAAAAAATTACCACCGTATCAGATCATGCACCAATAACCATAAAAATGAAAGTACCAGGAGTTCAGAGACAATCCTATTCTTGGAGGTTAAATGAGCATTTGTTACAGGATAAACAAGGGGGAGATTTATTAAAAAAATAAATTGAAAAATATTTTAGTTTAAATGATACACATGAAATATCAGATGCTATCTTGTGGGAGACGCATAAAACCTATATCAGGGGATCCTGATCTCGATGGGAACTAGGAAAAAGAAGGAAAGAACCAAAAACCTGGAAAGATTAATCAAATAAATATTTATATTAGGACAAGGGCATAAGAAATATAGAGGTCAAGATCAAGCTCTGCATCAGACGTTGGTAATAAAAAGAGATTAATTAAAATACCTAATAGAACAAGAGACGAGAAGGACATTCAATACAATTTCAAAGGAATGAAATCTGTGGGGAAATAAAAATAGTAAGAATCTAACAAGGATACTAAAAAAAAAGAAATCAGTAAATTATATAGAAAAAATACAAAATAAAAAAGGAGAAATTATGTATACAGCAAAAGAAATAGTTAAAGTTTTTCAAAATTACTACGGGTCTTTATACTCTGTAAATCAGCAGGGACAGCAGGAAATAGAGAAAAAGGGGAGGATAATCGAATATTTAAAAAAAAGCAAATATACTCCAACTAACCGATACCAGTGCAGCTACCTTGGAGAGACCTATATCAGAGGAGGAGATAAATAGAGCTTTAAAAGAATCTGCACCTGGTAAAAGCCCAGGCCCGGATGGGTTTACGACCAATTATCTTAAAAAATTTAAAGAAATCAAAACTGTGTCTACACATGAACGGTCTGGGAGATCTATATGAGTTGAGTGGAGAAGCCCTCTTAGCAGCAATAACATTTATTCAAAAAGAAGTGAAAGATAGCGTTATATGCTCAACTTATAGGCCAATATCGCTGCAAAATGCTGACACAAACCTATTTGCAAAAATCTTAGCAATGAGGATGAAAGACTTAATGACCGAACATTACTCTTGCTTCAAAAAATAAAAGATGGTACAATCCCTGGTCTACTTCTGTCAATAGATGCCCGAAAAGCCATTTGACAGAGTAGACTGGGGATTCATGATGAATACTTTGGAAAGCACAGGAATAGGCCCAAGGATGATGCAGTGGATTCAAACACTATATAAACACCCCACAGCTATGGTAAAAACCAATGGAACAGTGCCCGACCCCTTTAAAATGTTTAATGGGACGAGGTAGGGGTGTCTCCTGCCACCACTTTTGTTTGTGCTATCATTGGAAAGCCTTTTAACAACAATACGTAACAACCCGGATATAGGAGGTTTTAAGGTTGGAGAAGAGGAACATAAGTTAGCTGCTTATGCAGATGACGTATTGTTCTATATATCAAACCCCCAAATTTCAATGCCTACCCTTTTAAAAACATTAAAACAATACAGAGAACTCTCTCATTTTAAAATGAATTTGTTGAAATCAGAAATATTAAACATAAATATAAAACAAGATGAGCAGTGTTTAAAGCAGCATTTCCCATTTACATGGAGGAAAAAAGAACTAAAGTACTTAGGGCGGCACAGTGGTGTAGTGGTTAGCACTCTCGCCTAGCAGTAAAAAAGATCACTAATTCAAATCCCAACCATGACACTACCTGCCTGGAGTTTGCATGTTCTCCCTGTGCCTGCGTGGGTTTCCTCCGGGTACTCTGGTTTCCTCCCACACTCCAAAGACATGCAGGTAGGTTAATTGGCTTCTGTCTAAAATTGGCCCTAGTATACAACTGGGGATTTTGGATTGTGGCTTCTTGAGGGTAGGCACCAATGTGAGTGTGCAATGTAAAGGGATAGGGACAATAGTAGACACTCACTCAGGTTGAACTGGATGGACTGATGTCTTTATTCAACCTTACTAACTATGTAACTATGTACTTAGGAATAAAATTTACAGCATCTTTGTGGACAATCTATCAGGCAAATTATATCCCTTTATTAGAGGAAATAAAAAAAATAGCAGCAAGACCCCTGTCATGAATGGGACGTATCAATGTACAAAAGATGATATTACTGCCCAAAATTACATACAAGTTCCAGATGGTTCCCATAGCTTTGCCTCCAGCATACTGTAAAGTAATAAAAGCATTAATTACTAAATGTATCTATCAGAATAAGAAACCAAATATAGCATTTGCAATACTAGGGAAGGACAAATACCAAGGGGGACTGAATGTTCTGGATTTCAAATAATACTATTATCACGTATGGTGGAGTGGGCGAAGGTAAATAGTAAGAAGAGGTGGGTAACACTTGAAAATTTGATGGCTAATACACATTTAGGGAAAAAATATGAACACTACCGCAATTTTGGGCACTAGGAGAAAATATACATATATTGACATGCAATGTATTCAGAATATGGAACCTGATGCACAAACAAAGGAAATGGAAATACAATTCACCTTTAATCATGTTAAAAGATAACATTTACTTTGCACCTGGGAAAAGGTCTGTGGGTGGTAATTGGATAAAAAATGATAATGCACAACTACAGGATACAATGCACAAGAGGAAAATATACATACAGAAATTAAGCACAAAAAAGAATTGATGGAGGTTAATGAAGGGCAATATTTCCAGCTTAAGAATTTTATAACAAACCTACCATAGCCAATAAGAGACGGAGAGGATCTCACAGTTTTTGAGAAGTTATGTACAACGGATAAAACCTGGGGGAGTATATCTAGGATATACAAGTTCCTGTTGGAAGCAGGGGGGCTGGAAATCCTGTCAAATATAAAAAATGGGAAAGGGAATTGGGTACACGTGTTGGGAGACAAGATATGAGAAAAAATTTAAAATTGGTACATGATACTTCCATAGACGTAAAAATGGTGGAAATGAACTGTAGATATTGTAAAGGTAAATTAATTCGGTATTCGCGGTCAGGAAAAATTAATGGATATTGTGATTATCTTCTGATATAATTAAAAAAAAAGAAGATGCTTCCACTTTCACTGCTGAGATATGATTCCCCAACCAAAAACAGAAGTCTTCCCCTAAGTATGCTAAGTTTATTCAATCTGATGCCCGTCTCTCTCATGCCCTCCCCCGTGGGCATCTCAAGGTTTATTGTTCTGCCCTGGACTGTTTGGTGTCCCCCCCAGGTGTTTATTATATTCTGTTATATTCAAATCGGTACTCTTAGTTAATCTGACCTAAATACAGTATGAATATGTATATTGAGTGGTCCAGTTATGAGGGTAAGAGGCTTGGCTCACTGTGGTGTTGGTGGAAGATCATTTCACCTTTTAATCAAGATCGATTCACCTCTTTGGTGCCTCTCTGGATTGATGGACATTTTCTTTGTTACTAAGGACATCTAAGCCCTTGTACACACGGTCGGAGATTCCGACGGAATGTGTCCGATCGGACCGTTTTGTCGGATATTCCGACTGTGTGTGGTCTACATCGGACTGTTTCCATCGGAGTATCCGACGGACCAAATTTCCAACTTGTTGGTAAAATTTTCTGACAAAATGCTCCGATCGGACCTACTCCGATCATGTGTAGAGAATTCCGATCGGACAAAGTGCCACGCATGCTCAGATCAAATTCCTACACCAAAGCTATAGGCTACTAGCGTGAACGTAGTCCCGTTGTAACGGAATAACATCATCATGTCAGATTTTCCGACAACTTTGTCCGACCGTGTGTATGCAACAGTTTCGGACAAAATCCGTCGGACAAAATCCGTCGGACAAAATCTGACGGATTTGGTTGTCGGAATCTCCGACCGTGTGTACAAGGGCTAAGAGTTGTATTTCTCCATTTCATACTTGTAAATTGTTGTCCACAATTTATGCTAGCTGCTGTCCGCCTGTCATTTTTAACCTGAGCAGAGTATTATCTATTTTTATATGAATGTATGTTAATGTACCTGTCATATGAATAGTACCTGTTGCACTTTACATTTTCTATGTTCCTTTTTTTCTTTATGCTCAATAAAACTTTTTTTATTTGAGTAAAATAAAGAAATCTATTCAAGTATGTATTCTGAATTTAAAAAAAAAATTATATTAATTGCTTTTATCCCCTCGTGTATTTATTTATTTATTTATTGCTTCTTTTCGGCCATAGGGGGGCTACATTAATTTGACATGGTCCCACCCTATGTAGGGACATATCCATCCATTCTTGCTTGCCCTTGAGATGTACTATGAACTATAGGTTTTTGTAATGGGTTTAGAGCAGTACACATGCACACAGCAAATAATGTGCACTGCTCACAAACAAACTTAAGTGACACATAGCTGACATGTTCTTCCTGTGGTTATATCCTAGCTGACATGTTTTGCGTGCCTGTGTTTTGTCAAAGCTAAGGCAACCCTTCAGCTTGCGGTCCATCTCTGTTGATTTGGTTTCTGCACCTGGGAGAGTGCTACGTCTTTGCGCATGCTCGGGTCTGTCCGGCATCCCCGTCTTCTTTGCCTCGGCTTCACTGCGCTGATGGATGCCACCCTAGTCAGCAGCCAAGTTTGGGGACCACAGAGGCCAGCTCTGATCACAGATGTGGCTAGCGGGAGTTCCCTCTGCCTTTTCATCTCCACACTCATCGACCTTGTGATTACAGATGGCGCTCCCCATCACCTCACTTCATTATTGGAGCCAGAGCGTTCTTCCCTGTATGACTTCCTGTCCATGGTGAGCGGTGAGCCTTCCGAGGGCAGTTAACCCCTCCTCTTAAGGAACAAATGGTGGTACCCTGTCCAAAAACTTTTTCTTTTAAATTTCATTCCTTTTAGTGTATAGTTTTAATATTTTTTTCTATATACACTACTGTTTACACTTTTACTTATAGCCCTATGGACATTGTTGGGCTCTAACCTATGTGCAATAAAGTGTCTTTTAAATTGAATTCAAGGTGTACATAAATTTATATGTGAATACACATATGGACATATATTTTTTTTACTTTTTTCCCATAGAGCGCTACTTGTGTTTTCAGTAATATTTTTCTCACCTGCAATATTATCTCCTTATCAACTTAGTTATACAGAACTAAACAGTTTTGGAAACTGTACACAGAAGTCTAAAAAATAGATACAGTATATAGCCAAAGTAGAGATTAGGGTAAACATTAAACCAACTAATCTCAGTCAAGAATGAACTGACTAGTCTAATCAATTTTGGCAAAATGTCAGGATCACACCCAAAGTCAAATCTAAAACAAGAAAGTTTGTGGTTGGAATTTGTTGGTTTGTTTGAACAGAAACACCTTTAATAACCAATAACATTAAGCTACCAGTGATTATTTATTTATGATAATTTGATGTTTGGTTATTTTGATAACAGCTTTGAGGAAAAATGATTACCCTAGTATTAAAAATACATTCAAGTAAGTCTAGTTTAACCACTTGCCAACCACTGTACGGCGATATATGTTGGCACAATGGTGGCAGTGGGCAAATGGGCATACCTGTACATCCCCCTAAAGCGGCGAGGCTAGCGGGCACCGTGGACATCGTGACTGTGCCAGGGGGACCGGCGGACTCTATGTCCACCGGTCTCCGGGCGATCATGTCACAGAGCCGCAGAATGGGGAAGTGCCTATGTAAACAAGGCATTTCCCCGTTCTGACTTGTGCCATGACAGAGATCACTGCTCCCTGTCATTCCATTAAAAAAACAGAGAAAGACATATACAGTAAGCATTATTTACATTTGGATTATCTGGAAGCATAACAGAATTAAAAAGATCATCCAAGAACAATGATAGCATACACAGGGACACATCTATAAGGAACCCACAAAAAATGTCAGGTGTCATGAGAGATTGATCCAACAACCAGTATCTTTAGGGAACAGGATTAATCACTATAAGTAAAAAATCAAATCATTGAAAAAATGTGATTTGTTCTGAAAAAAACCCACTCAACATGGAATCAAAAAAATTTATATAGATTCATAGGTTCCCCATAGCACCAAAGTACTTATAGAGGAAGGGGTATTGGTTGAGAAAGTAAGGAGAGGGGGTGTAGATATGTAGATATTAATCAGGTAACCAATCAGCAGGGACCCTGTGATTCCTTCAACATTGGTTCCCTATAAAAATTTCAATATGCAAGCAATGCTCAACTATGGAAACTGACACAAAGGGGAGAAAGAAACTGTATGCACCTCAATAATGAGATATATAATAGCTTTAGGAGTGCTATTTAGATTGCAGTTGCTTCTAATTCACTACAAATAATAGAAAAATACACAGTAAGAGTATAGCCATTTACATTTCATTAATGTAGACAAGAGTGCTTATGAAGGCAAACAATTAGCTTAAGGCCAAGTATAAAAGAACAGAACTTACCATCTGACTAATGACGATAGAAATAATGCACCCTGCTGATATTGCTTTAAATCCAATGTCTCCTGCCTCAACTTCCATCAGAATTCATAATCCAGAGGATCTTTAAAATTTGTAATTGCACAACTAGTGAGCTAAAATTAGCTCACATAATTGAAAAAATCATCCATCCATCAGCAGAGGCTCCAATAAACTCACCTATATCTCCCATCTGTTAGCATGGCACCATTCACTCAGACCTTCCAATGCAAACTGAATATAAAGCTGTTTTGGCGCCAAAACAGCTTCCTAATTAATGCAATCTACAGGTTAGGTAATGGGAAAGTCCTGGCAGGCTGGGGGCGAGTCGGAGTAACACTAAGGCCCCTTTCACACGGGACGGATCCGCAATGATCCATCCCATGATGATCCGCTTGCTCAGCGGGGATCGCTCTGTTTATCCCCGCTGAGCCAGCGGATGACAGGGCGGTCCCTGCACACTGTACATGCAGAATAAATGATGCTCCTTCCAAGATCCAATTACAATATTCACATGCACCAAATTTGGGCATACCCATGTTTTGTTCACAGGTCATTGAGGGTTCTTGAAAAGGGCTATGAACCAACCGATCATTGAGCAATCAACATTTTTTATCTTTAATTTGCGGATATCAGGATTGGGTCACCTGTGAGGAGATGCCAATGTCTCCCTATTGTATCTTTTACCATGTCATGGTTACTTGAGTAGGTGGTAACTATCCTCACAGAATCTGATTGTTTGTTGGTTCCCTTTCCAAATAATAGTTTGTGTCTAGGGATGAGCTTCGTGTTCGAGTCGAACATACGTTCGACTCGAACATTGGCTGTTCGTCCGTTCGGCGAAGTCCGAACATTTTGGTCCGTTCGCGCCAAATTCGTGTGGCGCTCACGGCCCACAATGCACTGCGATGGCGCAGTGCATTGCTGGCTCATGATTGGCCAAGCATGCACTGTGACCCCGCATGCTTGGCCAATCGCAGCCCCAGCAGCGAGGAGAGCCATGATTGGCCACAGGCAGGATGCCTGTGGCCAATCATAGCTCAGGCTGTGTAGTGCACGCCCCACACTATATAAGGCCGCCAGCGCGGCGGCCTCGTGTAGTGTGTTGGCGTCTGAAGCAGTGGGTGTTCTGTGTACCTTCAACACAGTACACACCGATCCTTTTCGGCCAATTTTCGATCTTGCTGTTGTGTAGTGGTTATTGTCTGCGTGCCCTGACCGCAGTATACACCGCTATATTCACCTCACCTATATAGCTAGTGATCTATCTTTTATAATAGAGCTTGCAGTCAGTAGTGTTAGGAGATAGTGCGTGCTGTCTGCGTGCTCTGTACCCAGTACATACCGCTATATCCACCTACATAGCTGTTCTCTATTTGAGCCCACTTGCCATCTGCAGGAGTTATTGGAAGTTGTGTGTGCCTCCAGCACAGCACAGTATACATCTGTATATACCCCTTTATCTCTGGTGTTCTATAATAAAGGCATCTGCAGGAGTTAGTGCGTGTTCTGTGTACCTTCAACACAGTACACACCGATCGTTTTCGGACGATTTTCGATCTTGCTGTTGTGTAGTGGTTGTTGTCTGCGTGCCCTGACCGCAGTATACACCGCTATATTCACCTCACCTATATAGCTAGTGATCTATCTTTTATAATAGAGCTTGCAGTCAGTAGTGTTAGGAGATAGTGCGTGCTGTCTGCATGCTCTGTACCCAGTACATACCGCTATATCCACCTACATAGCTCTTCTCTATTTGAGACCACTTGCCATCTGCAGGAGTTATTGGAAGTTGTGTGTGCCTCGAGCACAGCACAGTATACATCTGTATATACCCCTTTATCTCTGGTGTTCTATAATAAAGGCATCTGCAGGAGTTAGTGGGTGTTGTGTGCCTCTAGCACAATATACACTACCCAACTGCTTTTTTACCCAACTCCCTTCAGGCCATTACCATGTCTGGAAGGCCAGCAAGGAGAGGCAGACAGGCGCGAGCCGATAAAAGAGGGAAAGCAGGCTCTGTGTCTAGAGACAACAGTGCTGGTCGTGGACGCGGTGCATTGTCATCAGCACGTGGCCATGGGACACGCTTGTCCTTCTTTTCGGCAGCTGGACATGTTGAGCCGCAACATGCCAACGACTTGGTAGAGTGGATGACCAAGCCCTCTTCATCCTCCTCATCCTCTCTCACCCAGGCTCAGGGTACTAGCAAAGCAGCTGCCAATGCATTGTCTTCCCTCCTCTCAATGTCATCATCAGTGACTCCTTCCCTAGACCCACCACGTCCTCCTGAGGAGTCTCCTGAACTCTTTGAGCACAGTGTTGGGTACATGCTCCAGGAGGATGCCCAGTGTTTTGTGGGCTCTGATGATGACACTCAGCTAGAAGAAGGCAGTAGCGTGAGCACAGAGAGAGGGGATGCTCAAGAAGGACAGCAATCTGGCAGTCATGTTCCACAAGCTGCAGCATACTGCCAGGTTTGCTACAGCGATGAAGAGGGAGGGGATGATGAGGGCACTGACTCCACGTGGGTGCCTGATAGGAGAGAGGAGGAGGAGGAGGAGGAGGAGACACATGTCCAACGTGGCAGGATGCCCTCCGGGGGCCAGCTTAGGGGCAGCACACCGACTGAATCACACCGCAGAGCTCCGACCTGTGCAGAGCGCTGCCTCTGCGCGTTATTTTAAAAGTTCTTTGGTGTGGGCCTTTTTTGAGACGAGTGCATCAGATCGCACCGCTGCTATTTGCAACATATGTCTCAAGCGTATCTCACGTGGCCAAAACATCAGCCGCTTGGGCACCACATGCTTGACCAGACATATGTTGACCTGCCATGCAGCTCGTTGGCAAGCGTACCTCAAAGACCCACACCAAAGAACAAAGCGGACCTCTCCTTGCTCCTCATCAGCTGGCATCTCCAACCCCACTAGACCTTCAGTCCTCTCTGAAACCTGCTCTGAGAGGAATGAAGGTGTAGAATTAGGTGTGTCACAGCCAAGTGCTTCCGGGAACTCTGCTAGCAGTACACCCACGTCCGATTATAGCAGGCAAATGTCCCTGCCCCAGCTGCTGGACCGGCGAAAGAAGTTCACTCCCAGTTATCCACATGCCCAGCGGTTGAATGCTAGCTTGGCTAAATTGCTAGCACTTCAACTGCTGCCTTTTCAGTTGGTAGATTTGGCCCCCTTCCGTGAGTTTGTACAATGTGCGGTTCCTCAGTGGCAGGTCCCCAAACGCCACTTTTTCTCACGGAAGACGATTCCGGCTCTCTACCGGCATGTGGAAGGTGATGTCCTTACCTCGCTGGACAGGGCGGTCAGTGGTAAGGTGCATATTACCGCTGACTCATGGTCCAACAGGCATGGACAGGGACGTTACCTGTCTTTCACGGCCCATTGGGTCACTCTTCTGGCAGCTGGGAAGGATGCAGGACAAGGTGCAGTAGTGTTGGAGGTTGTTCCGCCACCACGCCTCCAAAATGCTACTATTGGTTGTGACACACCTCTCTCCTCCACCCCCTCCTCTTCTTCTTCCCACATGGCCTCTTCCAGTGCTCTGTCCTCAGAACCAGCGGTGCTCCGTAGGCGTTCCAGGGGCTACGCAAGTACGCAGGCAAAACGATGCCATGCCGTGCTTGCGCTGGTTTGTTTGGGGGACAGGAGCCACACTGGGGCGGATATTTTGTCAGCTCTGCAGGGGCAGGCCGAGAGGTGGTTGACACCACGCCAGCTTAAGCCAGGAATGGTGGTTTGCGACAATGGCACCAACCTCCTCTCCGCCCTCCGACAGGGACAACTGACCCATGTGCCCTGTGTAGCTCACGTCCTTAACCTGGTGGTGCAGCGGTTCTTGGGCAGGTACCCCGGCTTACAGGATGTCCTGAAGCAGGCCAGGAAAGTCTGTGTGCATTTCCGCCGATCATTTAATGCCTGTGCTCGGCTGGCTGAGCTCCAAAAGGAGTTGAACCTGCCCAAGAACCGCCTTATATGTGACATGCCCACCAGATGGAACTCAACATTGGCCATGCTGCAGTGGCTGCACACGCAGCAGAGGGCCATCAATGAGTACCTGTGCGACTACGGCACCAGGACAGGGTCAGGGGAGCTCGGGTTTTTTCTCACCACGCCAGTGGGGCATGATCAGGGATGCATGCACTGTCCTGTCACCGTTTGAGGAGGCCACAAGGATGGTGAGCAGTGACAGTGCATGCATCAGTGGCACTGTACCTCTTGTCCACCTCTTGGAGCATACGCTGCGTGGAATAATGGACAGGGCACTTGAGGCAGAACAGAGGCAGAAAGAGGAGGACTTCCTTGCCTCTCAAGGTCCCCTTTATCCAGACAGTGTTCCTGCTGTGCCACCCATCACACAGGAAGAGGATGAGGAGGAGGAAGAGGAGGAGGAGGATGATTGTGTCAGCATGGAGGTGGAGGCTGGCACTCAGCATCAGCAGCAGCAGCAGCAGCAGTCTTGTAGGGATGATTTACAGTCCCAAGAAACACGTGGACTTGTACGTGGCTGGGAGGAGGTAGCTGCGGATCATATTGTCCTTAGTGACCCAGAGGACTCCGGACCGAATGCCTCAGCTAACCTACGCTGCATGGCCTCCCTGATCCTGCAAAGCCTGCGGAAGGATCCTCGTATTCTTCGGATCAAGGAGAGGGACCATTACTGGCTGGCCACTCTCCTTGATCCACGGTACAAGGGTAAGGTTGCCGACCTTATCTTGCCATAGCAGAGGGAGCAGAGGATGAGACATCTCCGGGAGGCCTTGCAGAAAGGTCTGTGCAACGCATTCCCAGAGACTGGGAGGTTACAAACTCCTGGTCCTGGACAACGTGTTGCTGAGGCATCAGTCAGAAGGAGCGGTGGAGAAGGTGGCCGTCTGACTGATGCTTTCAGACAATTTTTTAGTCCGCAGCCCCAAGGTATGATCGGTTCCAGCACCCATCGCCAGCGTCTGATTTACATGGTGCAGGAATACCTAGGGGCAAGGTCAGACTTGGACACCTTTCCCACCGAAAATCCTCTGGCTTACTGGGTCTTGAGGATGGATCAATGGCCAGAGCTTGCACAGTATGCAATTGAGCTACTGGCCTGTCCTGCATCCAGCGTTCTTTCGGAACGCACCTTCAGTGCTGCTGGTGGCTTTGTTACCGATCACAGGGTGCGCCTGTCCACCGAATCAGTTGATCGACTGACCTTCATCAAGATGAATCAGTCTTGGATCACCCACAGCTACCAAGCACCTGAAGCTGATGTAACAGAATAATTTTTTTTGAAATATCACATCCCTTCAAGACTGCCTATGCTGATGCTGAGTGACTGTCCTGTTATGTTGATTGTCTATCCTCTTCCTCCTCCGCTGATATGTTGGAAGAACATTTCTGGTTCTGGTTGATGCCATCAGCCCAATTTTTCTGTCCCTTTTTAACAGGGGCGTTTAAGTACAATTTTTGATGCAATGCTTTGCAGCAGGGCTAATTCCTGCAATCAAACAAGGGTATATGGGAGAGGTTGCAGTGTGGTGGCACCAGCACCAGTGCCTAAGGCCCAATTTTTCTGCCCCTGTTTAACAGGGGCGTTTAGGTACTATTTTTGATGCAATGCTTTGCAGCAGGGCTAATTCCTGCAATAAAACTAGAGTATATGGCAGAGGTTGCAGTGTGGTGGCACCAGCACCAGTGCCTAAGGCCCAATTTTTCTGCCCCTGTTTAACAGGGGCGTTTAATTACAATTTTTGATGCAATGCTTTGCAGCAGGGCTAATTCCTGCAATAAAACTAGAGTATATGGCAGAGGTTGCAGTGTGGTGGCACCAGCACCAGTGCCTAAGGCCCAATTTTTCTGCCCCTGTTTAACAGGGGCGTTTAATTACAATTTTTGATGCAATGCTTTGCAGCAGGGCTAATTCCTGCAATAAAACTAGAGTATATGGCAGAGGTTGCAGTGTGGTGGCACCAGCACCAGTGCCTAAGGCCCAATTTTTCTGTCCCTGTTTAACAGGGGCGTTTAAGTACAATTTTTGATGCAATGCTTTGCAGCAGGGCTAATTCCTGCAATAAAACTAGAGTATATGGCAAAGGTTGCAGTGTAGTGGCACCAGCACCAGTGCCTAAGGCCCAATTTTTCTGCCCCTGTTTAACAGGGGCGTTTAATTACAATTTTTGATGCAATGCTTTGCAGCAGGGCTAATTCCTGCAATAAAACTAGAGTATATGGCAGAGGTTGCAGTGTGGTGGCACCAGCACCAGTGCCTAAGGCCCAATTTTTCTGCCCCTGTTTAACAGGGGCGTTTAATTACAATTTTTGATGCAATGCTTTGCAGCAGGGCTAATTCCTGCAATAAAACTAGCGTATATGGCAGAGGTTGCAGTGTGGTGGCACCAGCACCAGTGCCTAAGGCCCAATTTTTCTGCCCCTGTTTAACAGGGGCGTTTAATTACAAATTTTGATGCAATGCTTTGCAGCAGGGCTAATTCCTGCAATAAAACTAGAGTATATGGCAGAGGTTGCAGTGTAGTGGCACCAGCATCAGTGCCTAAGGCCCAATTTTTCTGCCCCTGTTTAACAGGGGCGTTTAATTACAAATTTTGATGCAATGCTTTGCAGCAGGGCTAATTCCTGCAATAAAACTAGAGTATATGGCAGAGGTTGCAGTGTGGTGGCACCAGCA
Organism: Lithobates pipiens; assembly: GCF_037356315.1. Classification (NCBI taxonomy): domain Eukaryota; kingdom Metazoa; phylum Chordata; class Amphibia; order Anura; family Ranidae; genus Lithobates; species Lithobates pipiens. The sequence goes on along the minus strand of NW_027507718.1, from coordinate 268,427,909 downwards.
CCAGTGCCTAAGGCCCAATTTTTCTGTCCCTGTTTAACAGGGGCGTTTAAGTACAATTTTTGATGCAATGCTTTGCAGCAGGGCTAATTCCTGCAATAAAACTAGAGTATATGGCAGTGGTTGCAGTGTAGTGGCACCAGCATCAGTGCCTAAGGCCCAATTTTTCTGCCCCTGTTTAACAGGGGCGTTTAATTACAATTTTTGATGCAATGCTTTGCAGCAGGGCTAATTCCTGCAATAAAACTAGAGTATATGGCAGAGGTTGCAGTGTGGTGGCACCAGCACCAGTGCCTAAGGCCCAATTTTTCTGCCCCTGTTTAACAGGGGCGTTTAATTACAATTTTTGATGCAATGCTTTGCAGCAGGGCTAATTCCTGCAATAAAACTAGAGTATATGGCAGAGGTTGCAGTGTGGTGGCACCAGCACCAGTGCCTAAGGCCCAATTTTTCTGCCCCTGTTTAACAGGGGCGTTTAAGTACTATTTTTGATGCAATGCTTTGCAGCAGGGCTAATTCCTGCAATAAAACTAGAGTATATGGCAGAGGTTGCAGCGTGGTGGCACCAGCACCAGTGCCTAAGGCCCAATTTTTCTGCCCCTGTTTAACAGGGGCGTTTAATTACAATTTTTGATGCAATGCTTTGCAGCAGGGCTAATTCCTGCAATAAAACTAGAGTATATGGCAGAGGTTGCAGTGTGGTGGCACCAGCACCAGTGCCTAAGGCCCAATTTTTCTGCCCCTGTTTAACAGGGGCGTTTAATTACAATTTTTGATGCAATGCTTTGCAGCAGGGCTAATTCCTGCAATAAAACTAGAGTATATGGCAGAGGTTGCAGTGTGGTGGCACCAGCACCAGTGCCTAAGGCCCAATTTTTCTGTCCCTGTTTAACAGGGGCGTTTAAGTACAATTTTTGATGCAATGCTTTGCAGCAGGGCTAATTCCTGCAATAAAACTAGAGTATATGGCAAAGGTTGCAGTGTAGTGGCACCAGCACCAGTGCCTAAGGCCCAATTTTTCTGCCCCTGTTTAACAGGGGCGTTTAATTACAATTTTTGATGCAATGCTTTGCAGCAGGGCTAATTCCTGCAATAAAACTAGAGTATATGGCAGAGGTTGCAGTGTGGTGGCACCAGCACCAGTGCCTAAGGCCCAATTTTTCTGCCCCTGTTTAACAGGGGCGTTTAATTACAATTTTTGATGCAATGCTTTGCAGCAGGGCTAATTCCTGCAATAAAACTAGAGTATATGGCAGAGGTTGCAGTGTGGTGGCACCAGCACCAGTGCCTAAGGCCCAATTTTTCTGCCCCTGTTTAACAGGGGCGTTTAATTACAATTTTTGATGCAATGCTTTGCAGCAGGGCTAATTCCTGCAATAAAACTAGAGTATATGGCAGAGGTTGCAGTGTGGTGGCACCAGCACCAGTGCCTAAGGCCCAATTTTTCTGTCCCTGTTTAACAGGGGCGTTTAAGTACAATTTTTGATGCAATGCTTTGCAGCAGGGCTAATTCCTGCAATAAAACTAGAGTATATGGCAGAGGTTGCAGTGTAGTGGCACCAGCATCAGTGCCTAAGGCCCAATTTTTCTGCCCCTGTTTAACAGGGGCGTTTAATTACAATTTTTGATGCAATGCTTTGCAGCAGGGCTAATTCCTGCAATAAAACTAGAGTATATGGCAGAGGTTGCAGTGTGGTGGCACCAGCACCAGTGCCTAAGGCCCAATTTTTCTGCCCCTGTTTAACAGGGGCGTTTAAGTACTATTTTTGATGCAATGCTTTGCAGCAGGGCTAATTCCTGCAATAAAACTAGAGTATATGGCAGAGGTTGCAGTGTGGTGGCACCAGCACCAGTGCCTAAGGCCCAATTTTTCTGCCCCTGTTTAACAGGGGCGTTTAATTACAATTTTTGATGCAATGCTTTGCAGCAGGGCTAATTCCTGCAATAAAACTAGAGTATATGGCAGAGGTTGCAGTGTGGTGGCACCAGCACCAGTGCCTAAGGCCCAATTTTTCTGCCCCTGTTTAACAGGGGCGTTTAATTACAATTTTTGATGCAATGCTTTGCAGCAGGGCTAATTCCTGCAATAAAAATAGAGTATATGGCAGAGGTTGCAGTGTGGTGGCACCAGCACCAGTGCCTAAGGCCCAATTTTTCTGCCCCTGTTTAACAGGGGCGTTTAATTACAATTTTTGATGCAATGCTTTGCAGCAGGGCTAATTCCTGCAATAAAACTAGAGTATATGGCAGAGGTTGCAGTGTGGTGGCACCAGCACCAGTGCCTAAGGCCCAATTTTTCTGTCCCTGTTTAACAGGGGCGTTTAAGTACAATTTTTGATGCAATGCTTTGCAGCAGGGCTAATTCCTGCAATAAAACTAGAGTATATGGCAAAGGTTGCAGTGTAGTGGCACCAGCACCAGTGCCTAAGGCCCAATTTTTCTGCCCCTGTTTAACAGGGGCGTTTAATTACAATTTTTGATGCAATGCTTTGCAGCAGGGCTAATTCCTGCAATAAAACTAGAGTATATGGCAGAGGTTGCAGTGTGGTGGCACCAGCACCAGTGCCTAAGGCCCAGTTTTTCTGCCCCTGTTTAACAGGGGCGTTTAATTACAATTTTTGATGCAATGCTTTGCAGCAGGGCTAATTCCTGCAATAAAACTAGAGTATATGGCAGAGGTTGCAGTGTGGTGGCACCAGCACCAGTGCCTAAGGCCCAATTTTTCTGCCCCTGTTTAACAGGGGCGTTTAAGTACAATTTTTGATGCAATGCTTTGCAGCAGGGCTAATTCCTGCAATAAAACTAGAGTATATGGCAGAGGTTGCAGTGTGGTGGCACCAGCACCAGTGCCTAAGGCCCAATTTTTCTGCCCCTGTTTAACAGGGGCGTTTAATTACAATTTTTGATGCAATGCTTTGCAGCAGGGCTAATTCCTGCAATAAAACTAGAGTATATGGCAGAGGTTGCAGTGTGGTGGCACCAGCACCAGTGCCTAAGGCCCAATTTTTCTGCCCCTGTTTAACAGGGGCGTTTAAGTACAATTTTTGATGCAATGCTTTGCAGCAGGGCTAATTCCTGCAATAAAACTAGAGTATATGGGAGAGGTTGCAGTGTGGTGGCACCAGCAGCAGTGCCTAAGGCCAAATTTTTCTGCCCCTGTTTAACAGGGACATGTAATTACAATTCTTGATATAATATTTCACAGGAGGGCCCCTTCCTGTGCCCACCCAGAGTAACGGTGAGGACTTATAGTGTTGTGGCACCAGCACCACAACCACCAAAGGTAAATTTTTCTACCACTGTTCAACAATGGCATGTAATTACAATTCTTGATATAATCGTTCACAGCAGGGCGCTCCAGCGCCCACCAAGAGTCACTTTGAGGGCTTACAATGTTGTGGCAAAACCAACACCTTGTTCCGCCATTTCTGCAGAGCATATAGGGCAGGCCCCTACTTTCAAACATCCAATTTACAAACATCTCCTACTTGCAAACGGAAGGCGACAACAGCAAGTGAGATGAAAAAAGATGGACGACAAAACAAATTATACTGGGGTGATAACCCTTCCCTATGTTTTCCAAAAAGCTTAAAAATAGTTTTTTTTGACTGGAGCTACACTTTAAAAATGTACCAGTTGAAAATTACAAACAGATTCAACTTAACACAACAAACCTACACAGTCCCTGTCTTGTTTGCACCGCCTGTATACTGCTGTTCTGAGTATATAGGGCCTGGGGGCCACACGCATTTCCTTTTTTTAATATGGGTACAGGGTTCCCCTTAATATGCGTACAAGACCCAAATAGGCTGGTAATGGGCAGGGAGGGCTACCCATGCCATTTTTCTCAATGATTTTCAACCATATTGCAACCATATCGCAAGCAGTTTTAAATGGTGTTATTTCCGTTTAATGTCATTTTGTGCAGGGACTGTTCTAAACACGGGAAACACGTGGCACTTCACAGGCATACTACAGACACCCCCCAGGCACCATATTTAAAGGAATATTTCACTTTTTTTTCACTTTAATCGTCATTAAAATCAGTGCTCCCGCCAAAACGGCCATTTTTAAAAACATTTTAGGCATTGAACCATGTCCCCTGGGGCAAGAGCCAGGTCCCCAAACCTTTTTTAGGACAGTATCTTGCATATTAGCTGTTAAAATTAGCACTTTTCATTTCAAACGTTCGAGTCCCATAGACTTCAATGGGGTTCTAAAGTTCGTTCGAATTTGGGGTCCGTTCGAAAGTTCTGGTGCGAACCGAACCGGGGGGTGTTCGGCTCATCCCTATTTGTGTCTCTCTTTCTGGCATGCCTTGTTAAAGGCCTTTTTCAAAGTAGTTTTGGTGTAACCTATTTCTAGTAGTCTAGAGTTAAGTAGATTGGATTCCTTTTTAAAAATCTCTTCATCTATAGGTAAATATTGTGAATATGGTATACTTCTTATTAATGGTTGGGGTGGGCCCCGGATGGATGAAGTATAGTATTCCCTGAAGTAGGTTTACTATATAATGACGTTCTCAGTGTTCCACCCTTCTCTTTAAATATGATTAAATCAAGAAATGCTATTGATCTTAAATCATGTTCCTTAGTAAATCTAAAATTATATCTGTTAATTGCCAACCTATCCATAAAAGTTAGGAGTTTCCCTTCACTCGAGTGCCATACCATAAAGATATCATCTATGTACCTGTACCAGCAAAAAATGCTGGACAGGTACATAGATAAGGACTCATGCACGAACAATGCACGCTCCTAATCATTTACCCAGACTTGGTGACTCAGAGATATGACCTTTCAGGGTAGACTTGCCATCTCCTCACTCAACTTACAATACACATAAGTAGAAACACATCCCCCAATAGTTTGCTAGGAGACAAAGGTGTGTTAATAAGCACAATTGTCAGGAAAGGCTCCACCCACTAATGGCACTGTCTGACATGTGGCGTGCAGTACTTATGTCCACCAACGGGTGTCTCCTGGCAGTCTGGAACTGTCAGGGGAGCTTTCCCCTGCTGGTGGTAATATGTGATCTTTGGGCCGCAGTATTGGTGTCCACCAGCGGGTGGTTCCTGGCAGTGTGGAGCTGACATCATCTCCTGCGATCACGCATCACCTGAGCCTGATTGCAGGAGATGTGTATAAATACCCGGCAAGCACACACACACACCTTGCCTTGGTATCTTCCTTGTGCCCTGACCTGAACCTGAGAGCTCTGTACCTGTATCTGAACCTGATCCTGATCCTGTCTGTATACCTGAACCCTGCACCTGAACCTTGTCCCTCCTGTGATCCTGTTACCCTTGCCCTGCAGCCTTATCCATCCTCTCCTTGTCCTGTTTGTTCCCTGTCCCCATCTGCTGACCTCCCGTTGATGACCCTGGCTTGGCTACGTTTATGATTCCAGTATTCCCCATTTGTATATATGTATATATCAGTCTGATTATTATTATCATTTGTGGGTCTCTGTATTTGGTTGGTTGTGCACTGTTTTGTATTGGAGGAGGTTGTGTTTTTATGTTTCACTTATCTTAATAAATCATAATATTTTCCCTTACATACTTCTGGGTTCCTCTGTTGCTGTCCACGCAGTTCTGGTCACACCTGATACGTCTCAGGGCTGGGTTCAGCCCTTTCTTCTCTAAAAAGCTGGCCGCTCAGCTGTCAGCTAATTGCCAGCTCCCATCTCTATTCACAGTTACTCAGCTGTTGTTCATATACTGCTCGTCAGCCCTGTCTACTTAAGCTGTCCAGTTCAGAGGGTCTCTGTCAGGTCACCTGAGACCAGGTGACAGATGCACTCCATAGGAGTTGGAAGTGCACCGCTAGGTAGTGGACCTTAGGACTGACTGCTGTGGATTGTACCCAGGGAGATTCAGGACACAGGTCTACAGGATCACTAACACACATCCCAATGGGAGCTGGAGCATAGATTCCGCAGGGCACGGAGTCTAAGAGCCAGCGAGTGTTCGCCAGAGCCTCCAGTGGTAAGGATGGACTTCGCTGCAGTCTGGCTCCAGGTCGCGGCCCCTAGGGTCTCACAGCTCACTCTCACAGTAGACTATAGGAGAAGGAAGCAGCAGGCTGGAACGACAAGGATAGTAAGGGGATAAGGCCGAGGTCAGGGCAACTAGCAGACAGGAACAACAGAGTACACGTCAAAGGTTCAGGGTCACAGGCAGACAAGGATGGTCGGGAACATGCCAAAAGGTCAGGGTCACAAGCAGACAGGAATCGTTGAGAACACGCCAAGGTCGGTAACAGAGACAAACATAAAGCACATGGCAAGCGGGAACCAGGAAGCCAAACACACAATGAATACACAATGGATGATCAGCACCGCTGGCTTGCAGTGCACAGGTTAATATAGGGTTCCCTGATAGGGCCTGGGGTGGAGGCATGCTTAGAGGAGAGGTTATAAAAACCACCAGGTGGAAGTGGCTGGCCTCTTAGTCAGAACACATGAGGGGAGGTAAGCAGAGGAAGATCACTGCATAATCATGACAGTACCCTCCCTCTTACGAGGCCTCCCCCTCCCCCACCTGGGTCCAGGCTTAAAGGTAAACTCCAGATGGAACCTCCTCAACAGACGAGGAGCAAAGACCTCAGATGCAGTGATCCAAGACCTCTTCTCAGGGCCTAACCCTTTCCAATGTACGAGGTACTGAAGAATACCTTTATGGAGCCGGGAATCCAAAACTTGACTAACCTCATATTTTAGATTTTCCTCAGAGACCGGAACCGAGGTAGGGAGAGGACGAGAGGACTTGAGGACTAAAGGCTTTTTAGGAATGGGTAAGGGCATGAGACGATCAGGAGTCTGAGCAGGGTCCCCCAGACCCTTAAAGATGAGCTGGACATCCAGCACAGGACCACCAGACTGGGCAGAGGTCAGTGGATCCCTGAGGTCAGGTTGGTTAGAAGGTGGCATGTCACAAGAGTCAAGCTGGATAGCTGAAACACAAACAGAATGCAGAGAGCCCTGAGAAAAACATTGAAAACCCCACCTGGCTGAATGAGGCAGTCTATCCAAAGGATGGATTGAGCCTCTTAAACGGGTTTGAACGGACATAGTAGCAGTAGGGTGAGGCCAGGTTACAGACGGTCCTGTACAAGAAGCAGGAAGCTCATTGGGCATGGGCTGGACTGGCATAACTGGTGCAGAGGCCGACTGAATGGTATTGACAGGTGTAGCGACCATCTCAATCGCATCCCATGGAATAGCGACTGTGGAATTTGTAGACACGTTAGCCTGGCTGTGCGTCCAAGGGAGATTAGGGACAGGCAAAGGTAAATGGCCATGCAAACTGGAGTGAATGATCGACTCAGGTTCACAGGTGGGCCCCTCATCCAGAGTACCACATGACCCAAAGAGTGCACCAGTCCGACTATTGCAGGACACATCCCAGAGATCGCTATATACAGCGGGAAGAGCAGAAGATACGGGGATGGTGGCAACAGGAAGTTTCTCTTTTGGGGTGCCCTTGAGTAGGCAGGAAGAGGAACAGGAGGAACCCCAAGCTAGGATCTGTCCAGCAGACCAGTCAATGTGTGGAGAATGGAGCCGTAACCAAGGAAGACCTAATATGATAGGAGATGAAGCCTTAGGTAAGACAAGGAAGGATATCCACTCCTGGTGGAGTGTCCCTACTGACATCTTAACAGGAAGGGTCTGGAAGCGTACAGGGCCCCCTGGGAGAACAGTGCCATCAATCGCCAAGACCACCAATGGCGTTGTAAGGGGCAAAAGGGTAAGTCTCATGGAGGATGCAGTTTCCCAATCCATGAAATTGGCAGAGGCTCCGGAATCCAGATGTGCTGAGACCGAATGAGAGGAAGCACCGACATGAAGCAACACAGAAAGGAGAAGACGGGAAGGTGAAGGTGATATTTCAGGGTCCAATACTCCACCTTCCAGATGTATTATCCCTGAGCGTTTTTCCAGACGAAGAGAACAAGTGTCATGGAAATGACCTTTGGCCCCACAATAGAGGCATAGGCCCAGAGTTCTGCACCTAGCACGTTCTTTGGGAGATAAGTTTGTCCGGCCCAAATGCATAGGTTCCTCAGCAGGCAGGGAGTGCTCCTCGGATCGAAGAGAAGGGACTGGGAGCTCAGGCTGCCTAAAGAACAGGGAATGCTGGCGTCTTTTTTGCAGGGCCCCCTCCTGAAAGCGAATATCGATTTGGTTACACAAGGTGATGACACTGTCTAGATCAGCAGGAAGGGATCTTCCTGCTAATTCACCCTTCACTCTATCAGAGAGGCCATGTAAAAAGGTTGCAACCAAGTCCTCATTATTCCAGCTCAATTCAGCTGTGAGGATACGGAACTGAAGAGCATACTGTCCCACAGAAGCGGACTCTTGACAGAGACGTAAAAGGGCGCTAGCCATTGAGGAGACACGACACGGTTCCTTGAAGATATTCCGAAAAAGTTTCAAGAAATCAGACAGGCTAGAAACCACTGGATCATTCAGTTCCCACAGAGGGGCAGCCCAAGCTAGCGCCTCGCCGGACAGGAGGGATATAATATATGCCAATTTCACCCGATCGGACAGGAAGTTTTGGGGCTGAAGTTCAAAATATATTGTGCACTGGCTAAGGAATCTCCTGCAAGCCTTGGAGTCCCCAGAGAAACAGGCCAGAGCTGGTAGTTGTAATGAATGTGTGACTACGACTGATGCGATAGGTGCAGCAGCAGATAGCGGTGGAGGTTGTTGAACCGGGGGTCCTAATGAGGCCTAAACCTGTTCAAAATGGGATGCCAAATCCTGAAGGAATCACATCATCTGGGTCTGATGCGATTCTTGGGTCTCAAGTCTGCGAACTAAGCCCTGCAATGGATCATCTGCAGGTAGCGGCACATCAGCTGGGTCCATGGCTGACCAAACTGTCAGGTCTCCTGAGACCAGGTGACAGATGCACTCCGTAGGAGTCGGAAGTGCACCGCTAGGTAGTAGACCTTAGGAATGACTGCTGCGGATTGTACCCAGGGAGATTCAGAACACAGGTCTACAGGATCACTAACACACATCCCAATGGGAGCTGGAGCATAGATTCCCTAGGGCACGGAGTCTAAGAGCCAGCGAGTGTTCGCCAGAGCCTCCAGTGGTGAGGATGGACTTCGCTGCAGTCTGGCTCCAGGTCGCGGCCCCTAGGGTCTCACAGCTCATGCTCACAGTAGACTACAGGAGAAGGAAGCATCAGGCTGGAACGACAAGGATAGTAAGGGGATAAGGCCGAGGTCAGGGCAACTAGCAGACAGGAACAACAGAGTACACGTCAAAGGTTCAGGGTCACAGGCAGACAAGGATGGTCGGGGACATGCCAAAAGGTCAGGGTCACAAGCAGACAGATATCGTTGAGAACACGCCAAGGTCAGTAACAGAGACAAACATAGAGCACACGGCAAGCAGGAACCAGGAAGCCAAACACACAATGAATACACAATGGATGATAAGCATCGCTGGCTTGCAGTGCACAGGTTAATATAGGGTTCCCTGATAGGGCCTGGGGTGGAGCCATGCTTAGAGGAGATGTTATAAAAACCACCAGGTGGAAGTGGCTGGCCTCTTAGTCAGAACACATGAGGGGAGGTAAGCAAACAGAGGAAGATCACTGCATAACCATGACAGTCTCTGCCTTCGCCTTGGTCAACATCACAAGAAACATCTCCTGCATTTCTGTTTAAAGACTGGCTTTGCTGATATTCCTTCTGGCTCCAGATCCTGCTTGCTGTTCCACTACTTTGATCCCTGACTTCTTGCTTGGCTGACTATCCTTTCCAGTTACTGAACTCTGGCTATGTTTTGACTATGTTTGTTCTTTTTACTTTTATTATTAAAAAAGGGTGATTTAACTGTACTTCTGTCTCAGTCTGATTTCATGGTTTCTGACAGTAGGTGAAGGCCATGAATTTCTTTAATCCACCTGCCTCTTCTCTGCTGCCCAAAACAACCCCACATAAACTTCCCCTAGCCACTGTTACCTCTTCCCTGCTATATTCAACCCTCCTCTCCAGTCTGCTTCACCCCTTACCTAGAGTCCTGCAGCTATCTACAGAACTTCAGTAACTAAGCTGAAGAAGAAATGGAAGTTCCTTCCAACTCATTTGATCCTGCCAGTAACCCAACCTGGCTCCTCACCAGCCAATTTGCTCCAGCCTGCTTCTGCACTGACTGACCTGCTCCAGTCTACCTCTGATGATACTGAACCTAACCCTGACAACCTTCTGCCTTTGTCCTAGCCTGAAGTTCCGGTGCCAGTGTCCCAGCCTGAAGTTCTAGTGCCAGTATCCCAGCCTGAAGTTCCGGTGCCAGTGTCCCGGCTTGAAATTTCGGTGCCAGTGTCCCAGCATGAAGTTCCAGTGCCCGTTTCCCATACTGACATTCCAGTGCCCATGCCCCAGCCTGCTGGGCCGATGCCTGTTACCCGGTCTGTGGAGCCGGTGTCCGTTGCTCAGCCTGTGGGGCCGGAGCCCATTGCTCAGCCTGTGAGGCCGGTGCCCATTACTCAGCCTGTGGAGCTGGTGCCCGCTACCCATTCTGCTGAACTGGTGCCCGTCACCCAGTTTGTTAAACCAGTACCCGTCATCCAACTTGCTGAGCCGGTGCCCATCACCCAGCTTGCTGAGCCGGTGCTCGTTACCCAGCTTTTGGGGCCAGTTCCCATTACCCAGTCAGATGACCCTGAGCCTGCTGCCCTGCCAGATGACCCAGAGCCTGCTGCCCTGCCAGATGACCTGGAGCCTGCTACCCTGCAAGATGACCCAAAGCCTGCTGTCCTATCAGATGACCCAGAGCCTGCTGTCCTGCTAGATGACCCAGAGCCTGCTACCCAGCCTGATGTGCCCTTTGTCTGCTGCCCAGCCTGATGTGCCTCTATCTGCTGCCCAGCCTGATGTGCCTCTGCCTGCTGCCCAGGCTAATTTGCCTGCTGCCCAGTCTGATGAGCCCACTGATGTGCTTACTGCCCAGCCTAACGTGCCTCTGTCTGCTGTCCATTCTGACACACCTCTGTCTGCTGCCCAGCCTGACATGCCTCTGTCTTCTGCCCAGCCTGACGCGCCGCTGTCTGCTGCCCAGTCTGACATGCCTCTGTGTTCTGCCCAGCCCGACGTTCCTATGTCTGCTGCCCAGCCTGACGTGCCCCTGTCTGCTGCCCAGCCTAATGTGCCTGCTGCCCAGCCTGATGAGCCCACTGTCCAATTTGATGTGCTTACTGCCCAGCCTGACGTGCCTCTGTCTGCGGCCCAGTCTGACTCACCTCTATCTGCTGCCCAGCCTGATGTGCCTCTGCCTGCTGCCCAGGCTAATTTGCCTGCTGCCCAGTCTGATGAGCCCACTGATGTGCTTACTGCCCAGCCTAACGTGCCTCTGTCTGCTGCCCATTCTGACACACCTCTGTCTGCTGCCCAGCCTGACATGCCTCTGTCTTCTGCCCAGCCTGACGCGCCTCTGTCTGCTGCCCAGTCTGACATGCCTCTGTGTTCTGCCCAGCCCGACGTTCCTATGTCTGCTGCCCAGCCTGACGTGCCCCTGTCTGCTGCCCAGCCTAATGTGCCTGCTGCCCAGCCTGATGAGCCCACTGTCCAATTTGATGTGCTTACTGCCCAGCCTGACGTGCCTCTGTCTGCGGCCCAGTCTGACTCACCTCTGTCTGCTTCCCAGCCTGACATGCCTCTGTCTTCTTCCTAGCCTGATGTGCCTCTGTCTGCTGCCCAGCTTGACGTGCCTCTGTCTTCTGCCCAGCCTGACATGCCTCTATCTGCTGCCCAGCCTGACATGCCTCTGTCTGCTGCCCAGCCTGACGTGCCTCTGTCTGCTGCCCAGCCTGACGTGCCTCTCTCTAATGCCCAGGCTGATGTGCCTGCTGCCCAGCCTGATGTGCCTGCTGCCCAGTCTGATGTCCCTTCTGCCCAGCTCGATGTGCCCGTGCCTGTTGCCCAGCTTGACGTGTCTGTTACCCAATTCGATGTGCCTGCTGTCCAGCTCAATGTGCCTGTGCCTGCTGCCCAGCTTGATGTGTCTGCTGCCAGCTCGATGTGCTTGCTGCCCAGCTTGATGTGCCTATTATTTTGCAATTAATTTATTGGCTGTTGTTGCTCCAAAGTAATTTTCTTGTCACCTTGGGTGCCAAAGTTCAATTTCTTGACATCCGATGTGACTTGGGACAGAGACGTCCAAATATTGGAATTTGTCTTCAATGGGGGGGAAGTTTGTAGTTTTTTTCTGGAATTTAGGAGTCTCTAGAGGTGACTGTGCTCGAGGGGGGGCTATATCTGGGAGACCCCCCTTTGGCAGAGCCCCCCTCGAGGGCATTATTCTCATCAAGTAAATCCATAAGATCTTTCAGAGCCATGAAATCTCTTACTGTGAACCCTTTCCATTGTAAACGCTCTATAGTCTCTTGTGTTTTCTTCTTCCTTTCTTCATCATACATGTATTTGTAAGTTAATCCCCTGGCGAAGAGGTTGAGGGCCTTTACCACCTCAAAAGTATCAGCCCGTGCAACTGGGCAAAAACTCAGACCAAGGCCAAGGACCTCAATCTCCATCTGAGAAAGCATACGGGGGGATAAATTGATCACCTGCAACTGGATATCTACTTGCTTTTGTATGCATATCGGTCCAGATTGTGGGGGGCACCCTTGTTGGGTGGATCTTGAACCGGGGAAAACAATTGAAAATCCTTCTCTTTAGTGCTTTTAGGGATAGTCCCCAAATTAGAGGGGGTGTTAGGGTGTATCAATGCTAATGGCTCAGATCACATTTCTAGACCAAAGCTATTGGCTACTAGCCTGAACGTAGTCCCGTCCTAATGAAATAACTTCATCACGTTAGGTACTATCGGATTTTCTTACAACTTTGTCCGACCGTGTGTGCATGCAACAGTTTCAGACAAAATCTGTCGAACAAAATCCGTCCGAACAAAATCAGACGGATTTGGTTGTCAGAATGTCCGACCGTGTGTACAAGGGCAAAGACATGTTTTGTTTTTGAAATTCAATAATTTCATTATCGAGGTCCTTGATATCCCTGTTATAATGTTCAGAGAATTCATCATCTTTGCCGTACATTCCTGCAGATTAGCTTCCCACTGTAGTTTGAACTTGTTTTTAATCTCCCAGAGATTTGGTAATACCTGAATCTTCAGGTCCTGTGGATTCAGCTCTTCCTTGATATGCCTTTCCAAAAATTTGACCTGCCAAAATAAATTTGATTTTCATTCTAATGCCAGTCTGAGTTTGTGTATCAAGACCTCAATTTCGAATTCAATGCCATGATTATCCCCAATATTCTTTATGAATTTTGGACATTAGTCCACCTTATGTATTCTGATCCTGTATAGTCTGTCATATCATCCGAAATGTTAGAGTCAATAAAACCAAAAATCACTTATATCAATAATCAAACTAATTTATTATAATTTTGTCCCCAGCCTACCACCAAGCTTGATGGTGGGAGTTAAAGGGGCGTCTTCCATCTGATTAGGTACATATAAAGGAATGGAGTTGGCTATGGGGGTACCTCATCCTGTAACTTATATCATATACATTATAAAAAAAGTTGTGCTAAAAACACTAATTCTCGTAGACCCCTGTAGCACACTGCTCTGCGCTCCTGGGTGTCTAACTACAATATTAACTCAATGTGTCATCTTTCAAACAGCTGCTGCTTTAAAAAACAAGAATATATCATAAATACATAAAACATGAAACAAAAACTAGAAAGTCCACTTTTTATGTATAGCAGCGCATGCACATTTTTTTCAGAATATGCGTAAGAGTTCAGTTCAGTGTTCAGAAGATAGGGTGCTTTATTCAGTCGACTTGCGTTTGTGATTAAAACCCAGCTTCCACCATACAGATCACCACTTGTGGTACCAAGGACGACCCCTTATGGGAATGCACTCACCAAACGTATGAAACCAATAAGCCTTCAGAATGCCATTACAGCTCTCTCCTTTTACCACCAGTTATCTCCTTTGTGGGAAACGGCTTTCACATATAGGAAACAAAAATGCCCAGACATAGCATAATACTGTATAACAATATTTATTATGTAAAAGCAAAATCCATATATGCGTACCAAGTAAAAAACTGTTTAAGCGTTTAAAATACTGTGCCTTATTCCGCTGTGTTGAATCCGTCCGAGGAGAACCGACCGTTTATAACGTGCACCTAAAAGTATGTGCTTCCGTATTTCCTCGGATCGTTGGAACGCAGGGATTGAGGCGCACTTGTCACTTCCGATATAGTTACGCCCTGACGCGTTTCGTCATTTCCGACTTCATCTGAGGGCGTAGCTGTAGATACCGGAAGTGTTCTTTTATTACCATCACCAACCAATCAAAACTCAATGCAACATGATCTGCGGGGCACCACACCAATCGTCAGCCACCCATAGGATTTAACTATACCTCAGGTAGCCACGAACGGTGCAGACCCATCGCAGAATGCAGTAATCTGTAGACTCATCTGCATCGTGCTTAGAACAATATGCATAAAGTACAATGTTACAATAATAAATACACACTGCATAAAACATCGAATCACAAAACAATCGTGATCAAGGATAATTGAGAACTATTAATAAAGGTGCAATAAGTTACCGTATGCAGTTATCCATGTACCATTGTATATTTATCCCCATACAGATACAATCCGAACGGTTAATATAATAGATCATCTTCTGCGGGAACCGAAGACCATTCCCCAATCACTATTAAAATTCTCAACTAATTGTTACGCAAATATATTCCTATGTGTAAATCTTCAGGGCAAACATGAATCAAATTAGGTAGATCGATATTTTCGCGGTACCATACACGTCCGATCCGCACGAACGGATCCGATTTCTTTTTTTTCACTAATATTATTTCTTTATTTCAAAAGAAAAATTATGACACTTACTACTGATGATTGATCATCTAGAAGCTTAAGGATCCAATGTACGTTGCGAAAATATACATACACAAAATTATATATATTTTTATATATATTTTTTTTAAAAACTATATATATGTTTAAAAGATGTATACTTTTAGAAAAGATATTTTTATAAACGATATTTTTAAAAAAGATATTTAAAAAAAAAAAAAAAAAAAAAGGTATTTTTAAGAAAAGGTATTTTTAAAAAATTACACGAACAACTATGTCAGAGATCTGTATATATTTAGGCTTGACCAAAAAAGTAATAAATTATAAATTATATATATCTAAAAATTATAAAAGATGTGTATATTAAAAAATGTATCTATTAAAAAATATATATATATATAAAAAAATTCTCTACATATATATATAAAGTGTGTAAACAGCAGGCACCGACCGTGCATGCAGTTATTAATAAATATGGTCTTTGTAGCTTGTTTGAAATTAATTGGTACTAAGATGAAATGAGATAAAATGCGACTTCAATGTGTGATTTTAAGTATCACTTATAAAACAATTAATATCAAGTTCTATGTTTAAGCCTTTTGGACTGAGAGTGTCTGTGGAATATATCCAATGAGTTTCACGTTTGGATAATTCACGTACTAAATTCATACCCCTCCAGTGTGGTTTAACTTGTTCAAGTCCCCAAAATAGAAGGCCGGTAGCATCCCTATTATGTTTCAGCTTAAAATGTAATGAAACATTGTGATCCTTATAACCAATTTTTATATTGTATATGTGTTCTGCTATTCTAACTCTTAGTTTCCTTTTGGTTCTGCCGATGTATAATAAACCACATGGGCACATTAATGCATATACCACATGCGTACTATTACAAGTAATAAACTGCTTAATCGGGAAACTACGATTATTGGACGGTGAGCTAAAATTGTCCAAGGATCTAATTGGTTTTGCTACCTCACGACACGCCTTACATTTACGGCAAGCGAAAAAACCGTTTCTGTCCCAAAAAGTGGGAGGAGGTTTTGGAGGGTCAATGACTTTTTTTACGATTTTATCGCCAAAATTTGGAGCCTTTCTGTATAAAAACTGGGGATGATCGGGTAATACGGAATGCATTTTTTTAGGGAAGAAAGTTCTCACTAATAAGGAAGAAAAATATCTTCTTCCTGTGAGTAATAGGATACCTACATTATACACCCTGCCCAAAATACACAAAAATCCGATAAATCCACCAGCTAGGCCTATAGTAAATAGTATTGGCTCAGTGTCATCAAGACTGGGCCAATATTTAGACACGTTTTTACAAAAAAGCGTGGTGAGTACAAGATCATATTTGAGGGACACAAAAAGTTTTTTACATTTTTTACATAAAGTAGATTTGAAAGATAGAGGTGAAGTTTTAATGGTGACATCGGATGTAGCATCACTTTACTCAGTAATACAGCACGATGATGCTCTTTTAGCATTGAATTGGGCACTGAGTAAAAGGGAAGATCTTCCACATATTCAAAAAATATTTTTAAGGAATGTATTAGATTTTTGCCTAGGGCATAATTATTTTTGGTACGATGGAGTGTTTTATTTGCAGAAAAGAGGGGTTGCAATGGGAGCAAAATTTGCACCCAGTATTGCCAATCTATTCATGGCGGAATGGGAGGACAAAGTAATTTTTAATGACCCTCCGTCAGAATTAATCTTTTATAAAAGATTCATTGATGATTTGTTTTTAATTTGGGAGGGGAATGTTGAGCAATTAAATTTATTTATTAACAAGTTGAACAACAATAACCGTAACATTAGTTTGTCCTCAGAATGGAATAGGAATGAGATAAATTTTCTGGATGTAACAATCTACAGAAAAGGGGATAAATTGGAAACTAAAGTGTTTTTTAAAAATACAGATCGTAATAGCTATCTACCCATTTCCAGTGGCCACCATCCCCAGTGGCTACGTAACATACCAAAAGGACAAATAACTCGCGTACGGAGGAATTGCTCAGAATTTGAGAATTATATCAAGCAGGCCAATGTCTTAGCTGAAAGGTTTTCTATAAAGGGGTATGACTATCAGGAATTACAGAAAGTGATTCAGGAAGTCGGTAATATGCCCAGAGCACTTTGTTTGGTTGATAAAAGAAAGGAAGAATCGTGTGCAGATGGTGAGAGTATTACAAAGGTGAAATTTGACAAAGAATGGGGTTTTATTTCCAACTTTCACTCACAGTATAAAGAAGTAGAAACTATTTTCAAACGACATTGGCATGTTCTGTTATTAGATAAAAAAATGCATTCCGTATTACCCGATCATCCCCAGTTTTTATACAGAAAGGCTCCAAATTTTGGCGATAAAATCGTAAAAAAAGTCATTGACCCTCCAAAACCTCCTCCCACTTTTTGGGACAGAAACGGTTTTTTCGCTTGCCGTAAATGTAAGGCGTGTCGTGAGGTAGCAAAACCAATTAGATCCTTGGACAATTTTAGCTCACCGTCCAATAATCGTAGTTTCCCGATTAAGCAGTTTATTACTTGTAATAGTACGCATGTGGTATATGCATTAATGTGCCCATGTGGTTTATTATACATCGGCAGAACCAAAAGGAAACTAAGAGTTAGAATAGCAAAACACATATACAATATAAAAATTGGTTATAAGGATCACAATGTTTCATTTCATTTTAAGCTGAAACATAATAGGGATGCTACCGGCCTTCTATTTTGGGGACTTGAACAAGTTAAACCACACTGGAGGGGTATGAATTTAGTACGTGAATTATCCAAACGTGAAACTCATTGGATATATTCCACAGACACTCTCAGTCCAAAAGGCTTAAACATAGAACTTGATATTAATTGTTTTATAAGTGATACTTAAAATCACACATTGAAGTCGCATTTTATCTCATTTCATCTTAGTACCAATTAATTTCAAACAAGCTACAAAGACCATATTTATTAATAACTGCATGCACGGTCGGTGCCTGCTGTTTACACACTTTATATATATATGTAGAGAATTTTTTTATATATATATATATATATTTTTTAATAGATACATTTTTTAATATACACATCTTTTATAATTTTTATATATATATAATTTATAATTTATTACTTTTTTGGTCAAGCCTAAATATATACAGATCTCTGACATAGTTGTTCGTGTAATTTTTTTAAAATACCTTTTCTTAAAAATACCTTTTTTTTTTTTTTTTAATATCTTTTTTAAAAATACCGTTTATAAAAATATCTTTTCTAAAAGTATACATCTTTTAAACATATATATAGTTTTTAAAAAATATATATATAAAAATATATATAATTTTGTGTATGTATATTTTCGCAACGTACATTGGATCCTTAAGCTTCTAGATGATCAATCATCAGTAGTAAGTGTCATAATTTTTCTTTTGAAATAAAGAAATAATATTAGTGAAAAAAAAGAAATCGGATCCGTTCGTGCGGATCGGACGTGTATGGTACCGCGAAAATATCGATCTACCTAATTTGATTCATGTTTGCCCTGAAGATTTACACATAAGAATATATTTGCGTAACAATCAGTTGAGAATTTTAATAGTGATTGGGGAATGGTCTTCGGTTCCCGCAGAAGATGATCTATTATATTAACCGTTCGGATTGTATCTGTATGGGGATAAATATACAATGGTACATGGATAACTGCATACGGTAACTTATTGCACCTTTATTAATAGTTCTCAATTATCCTTGATCACGATCGTTTTGTGATTCGATGTTTTATGCAGTGTGTATTTATTATTGTAACATTGTACTTTATGCATATTGTTCTAAGCACGATGCAGATGAGTCTACAGATTACTGCATTCTGCGATGGGTCTGCACCGTTCGTGGCTACCTGAGGTATAGTTAAATCCTATGGGTGGCTGACGATTGGTGTGGTGCCCCGCAGATCATGTTGCATTGAGTTTTGATTGGTTGGTGATGGTAATAAAAGAACACTTCCGGTATCTACAGCTACGCCCTCAGATGAAGTCGGAAATGACGAAACGCGTCAGAGCGTAACTATACCGGAAGTGACAAGTGCGCCTCAATCCCTGCGTTCCAACGATCCGAGGAAATACGGAAGCACATACTTTTAGGTGCACGTTATAAACGGTCGGTTCTCCTCGGACGGATTCAACACAGCGGAATAAGGCACAGTATTTTAAACGCGTAAACAGTTTTTTACTTGGTACGCATATATGGATTTTGCTTTTACATAATAAATATTGTTATACAGTATTATGCTATGTCTGGGCATTTTTGTTTCCTATATGTGAAAGCCGTTTCCCACAAAGGAGATAACTGGTGGTAAAAGGAGAGAGCTGTAATGGCATTCTGAAGGCTTATTGGTTTCATACGTTTGGTGAGTGCATTCCCATAAGGGGTCCTCCTTGGTACCACAAGTGGTGATCTGTATGGTGGAAGCTGGGTTTTAATCACAAACGCAAGTCGACTGAATAAAGCACCCTATCTTCTGAACACTGAACTGAACTCTTACGCATATTCTGAAAAAAATGTGCATGCGCTGCTATACATAAAAAGTGGACTTTCTAGTTTTTGTTTCATGTTTTATGTATTTATGATATATTCTTGTTTTTTAAAGCAGCAGCTGTTTGAAAGATGACACATTGAGTTAATATTGTAGTTAGACACCCAGGAGCGCAGAGCAGTGTGCTACAGGGGTCGGCGAGAATTAGTGTTTTTAGCACAACTTTTTTTATATTGTTTTACTATTTTCTCTGCTGCTATGGATGTTATACAATTTTTAAGGAATAGGAGCATCGACATACAGTCTTTGTTCACTAGTTTAGAGCCAATAAGCACGGTAACCAATTATAATGGAGCAATGTCTGCACTGGGTAATATATTGGAAAAACAGGTACGCACCTGGTGGGATATTTGTATCCTTGAACAATATGCTAAAGAAAACATAATTTTAAGGAGTTTAAGGTGGGATGTAGCCCCACTGGATGGTCTAGTAGATATAGACTCCAATCAGGAGTGGCTAGACTTTTTTAACGGTGTTGGTTTTAAATTGCAACAGCTGGTTTTACAGCGTAAAAAGCGCAAAATGATAAATATTGAAAACAAAATTAGGGACTTACATGAACAATTAGAACCAATTAAAGATTCTCAGGAAATTAAGGATTTTAATGATAGAGTACAAACGAGATTAGAAAAGGTAGACAGAGATACACAAAAAAAGAAAATAAAAAAATATTATAGGGATTTAAATGATTTTAAGATAAATGTAATATACGCTTGGCAGCAACAAACTGATGGCTCTGACCGTGGATGTGAGGGAGTGGATTTGCCACCCCCTCTTCCACGACCAGGTAACCAGGCCAGCAGAGCAGGATTAATCAATTCACAAACTATTGTGAGGGACGTGAATGTTCGGAATGATTCATTTTTGAACTCTCCTGCTCATTCCTCTACGCCGTTTAAACAAACAAAGAAAAAGGCTAAGGGAAAAAGAGATGAAACTAACCAACGTTTTTTTGAAAATCCTCCTGGGGCAGTACCCCCGATATCTAATTATGGACCACATGGTGATACCCCATACGGATCCTACAATGTCCCCGTTTATAATAGATTCCAACCGCTTCAAACACATAATCAGGGAAACTTTCCCCCACAGCGCCCTTTTTTAGGGAGAGGGAGAGGGAGTCACTGGAGGGGTCGTGGGTTCCATCCGCACAGGGGAAAACCACCATACCATCAGTACACACACAACCATCAAAGTGGGATGGAATATTTGAGACCCCCGACTTATCACCCCCAGAAAGAGGACCCAATGCTAAACAGCAGAGGTCCACCTATGCGAAAGGAAGGAAATCTAGGGGTTGCAGGGCTGGTCACAGGGTCCAACAAAAGAAGGAGGGAGTCAGAGTAGAAGGTATCTTTAATCTAACACAAGTAGACTTGTCTCATAAGGAACGAAATATTTTAAATTTAGGCTTGAAATGTGGTATAAAAAAAACGATGAATAAATTTAATGTATTTGTGGACGTACACAAATACATTCGTAAATTAAACATAAAAAAACATTTTATAGGGAGCCAACCACGGGTAGGACCACCGGTTGCGTATATGAATAAACCAATTAATAGTGGTTTAAAAAATAAATCCCTTTTTAATCCCTCTAATTTATCTAATCACCACGTAGAGGTCTTTAAAGGTCTAGTCTTGAATGACCTGGAAAAGTTAAAACCAATTAGATTACCGCAACATCGTCATATAAGCGATGGCATTGAGATGTTGGAAAAACGGAAGGATATTATTATTCGTCCAGCGGATAAAGGGGGGGGTGTTGTTATTCTCACCAAAGAATTCTACCATAATCAGATCACAGAGATGTTGTCTGATGATCTAACATATGCAAAGTTAGATTCTGATCCAACAAGAGCTTATCAAAACCAGTTGGAAAATTTGGTTAGGTCTGCAGTAGGGAAGAAAGTTCTCACTAATAAGGAAGAAAAATATCTTCTTCCTGTGAGTAATAGGATACCTACATTATACACCCTGCCCAAAATACACAAAAATCCGATAAATCCACCAGCTAGGCCTATAGTAAATAGTATTGGCTCAGTGTCATCAAGACTGGGCCAATATTTAGACACGTTTTTACAAAAAAGCATGGTGAGTACAAGATCATATTTGAGGGACACAAAAAGTTTTTTAAATTTTTTACATAAAGTAGATTTGAAAGATAGAGGTGAAGTTTTAATGGTGACATCGGATGTAGCATCACTTTACTCAGTAATACAGCACGATGATGCTCTTTTAGCATTGAATTGGGCACTGAGTAAAAGGGAAGATCTTCCACATATTCAAAAAATATTTTTAAGGAATGTATTAGATTTTTGCCTAGGGCATAATTATTTTTGGTACGATGGAGTGTTTTATTTGCAGAAAAGAGGGGTTGCAATGGGAGCAAAATTTGCACCCAGTATTGCCAATCTATTCATGGCGGAATGGGAGGACAAAGTAATTTTTAATGACCCTCCGTCAGAATTAATCTTTTATAAAAGATTCATTGATGATTTGTTTTTAATTTGGGAGGGGAATGTTGAGCAATTAAATTTATTTATTAACAAGTTGAACAACAATAACCGTAACATTAGTTTGTCCTCAGAATGGAATAGGAATGAGATAAATTTTCTGGATGTAACAATCTACAGAAAAGGGGATAAATTGGAAACTAAAGTGTTTTTTAAAAATACAGATCGTAATAGCTATCTACCCATTTCCAGTGGCCACCATCCCCAGTGGCTACGTAACATACCAAAAGGACAAATAACTCGCGTACGGAGGAATTGCTCAGAATTTGAGAATTACATCAAGCAGGCCAATGTCTTAGCTGAAAGGTTTTCTATAAAGGGGTATGACTATCAGGAATTACAGAAAGTGATTCAGGAAGTCGGTAATATGCCCAGAGCACTTTGTTTGGTTGATAAAAAGAAAAGAAGAATCGTGTGCAGATGGTGAGAGTATTACAAAGGTGAAATTTGACAAAGAATGGGGTTTTATTTCCAACTTTCACTCACAGTATAAAGAAGTAGAAACTATTTTCAAACGACATTGGCATGTTCTGTTATTAGATAAAAAAATGCATTCCGTATTACCCGATCATCCCCAGTTTTTATACAGAAAGGCTCCAAATTTTGGCGATAAAATTGTAAAAAAAGTCATTGACCCTCCAAAACCTCCTCCCACTTTTTGGGACAGAAACGGTTTTTTCGCTTGCCGTAAATGTAAGGCGTGTCGTGAGGTAGCAAAACCAATTAGATCCTTGGACAATTTTAGCTCACCGTCCAATAATCGTAGTTTCCCGATTAAGCAGTTTATTACTTGTAATAGTACGCATGTGGTATATGCATTAATGTGCCCATGTGGTTTATTATACATCGGCAGAACCAAAAGGAAACTAAGAGTTAGAATAGCAGAACACATATACAATATAAAAATTGGTTATAAGGATCACAATGTTTCATTACATTTTAAGCTGAAACATAATAGGGATGCTACCGGCCTTCTATTTTGGGGACTTGAACAAGTTAAACCACACTGGAGGGGTATGAATTTAGTACGTGAATTATCCAAACGTGAAACTCATTGGATATATTCCACAGACACTCTCAGTCCAAAAGGCTTAAACATAGAACTTGATATTAATTGTTTTATAAGTGATACTTAAAATCACACATTGAAGTCGCATTTTATCTCATTTCATCTTAGTACCAATTAATTTCAAACAAGCTACAAAGACCATATTTATTAATAACTGCATGCACGGTCGGTGCCTGCTGTTTACACACTTTATATATATATGTAGAGAATTTTTTTATATATATATATATATATATTTTTTAATAGATACATTTTTTAATATACACATCTTTTATAATTTTTAGATATATATAATTTATAATTTATTACTTTTTTGGTCAAGCCTAAATATATACAGATCTCTGACATAGTTGTTCGTGTAATTTTTTAAAAATACCTTTTCTTAAAAATACCTTTTTTTTTTTTTTTTTTAATATCTTTTTTAAAAATATCGTTTTTATAAAAATATCTTTTCTAAAAGTATACATCTTTTAAACATATATATAGTTTTTAAAAAAAATATATATAAAAATATATATAATTTTGTGTATGTATATTTTCGCAACGTACATTGGATCCTTAAGCTTCTAGATGATCAATCATCAGTAGTAAGTGTCATAATTTTTCTTTTGAAATAAAGAAATAATATTAGTGAAAAAAAAGAAATCGGATCCGTTCGTGCGGATCGGACGTGTATGGTACCGCGAAAATATCGATCTACCTAATTTGATTCATGTTTGCCCTGAAGATTTACACATAAGAATATATTTGCGTAACAATCAGTTGAGAATTTTAATAGTGATTGGGGAATGGTCTTCGGTTCCCGCAGAAGATGATCTATTATATTAACCGTTCGGATTGTATCTGTATGGGGATAAATATACAATGGTACATGGATAACTGCATACGGTAACTTATTGCACCTTTATTAATAGTTCTCAATTATCCTTGATCACAATCGTTTTGTGATTCGATGTTTTATACAGTGTGTATTTATTATTGTAACATTGTACTTTATGCATATTGTTCTAAGCACGATGCAGATGAGTCTACAGATTACTGCATTCTGCGATGGGTCTGCACCGTTCGTGTCTACCTGAGGTATAGTTAAATCCTATGGGTGGCTGACGATTGGTGTGGTGCCCCGCAGATCATGTTGCATTGAGTTTTGATTGGTTGGTGATGGTAATAAAAGAACACTTCCGGTATCTACAGCTACGCCCTCAGATGAAGTCGGAAATGACGAAACGCGTCAGAGCGTAACTATACCGGAAGTGACAAGTGCGCCTCAATCCCTGCGTTCCAACGATCCGAGGAAATACGGAAGCACATACTTTTAGGTGCACGTTATAAACGGTCGGTTCTCCTCGGACGGATTCAACACAGCGGAATAAGGCACAGTATTTTAAACGCTTAAACGGTTTTTTACTTGGTACGCATATATGGATTTTGCTTTTACATAATAAATATTGTTATACAGTATTATGCTATGTCTGGGCATTTTTGTTTCCTATATGTGAAAGCCGTTTCCCACAAAGGAGATAACTGGTGGTAAAAGGAGAGAGCTGTAATGGCATTCTGAAGGCTTATTGGTTTCATACGTTTGGTGAGTGCATTCCCATAAGGGGTCGTCCTTGGTACCACAAGTGGTGATCTGTATGGTGGAAGCTGGGTTTTAATCACAAACGCAAGTCGACTGAATAAAGCACCCTATCTTCTGAACACTGAACTGAACTCTTACGCATATTCTGAAAAAAATGTGCATGCGCTGCTATACATAAAAAGTGGACTTTCTAGTTTTTGTTTCATGTTTTATGTATTTATGATATATCATATACATGTTTTTGTTTTTAAGTTCACCTTTCGGAACATGTAACAAGTTCCAGCTCCTGCAGCCTCTCCCCTTGATTCCTGCCTCAGTGTAACAGCGGTCAGGGGATTTTCTCCCCACACCTCAACAACGGTGCGACTGTACAGGACTATGCCCACACAGCTGCGTGATAGACTACAACTACCGTCATCCACCACAGCTGACAGCTTGTAGTTCTGAATGGACTGCGAGGGTGCTGATGAGTACTCTTGTAGGTCATTCATAAGTCCTGCAGTTTGTAAACCTGTATCTGAGGAACGTGCTGAAAGCCTTGAGGCTTATCTGCAGAAGCCTGCCATTTTACTTTTGATCCACTGATTATGGGTGCAGTGTTTCAAAGCTTCTGCAGGAAAAGTTAAAAATGCTAAAAAAAATTCTGCAAAAATATGTGCATTTCTTATTTTTTCATAAAAGGTGAACCTATCCTTTAATGAAATGCATTCAGTATTATCATCATTATCAATTATCAACATTCCAAAGTCCTCAGAGGTAGGGTTGGCTTGGCCTTAGTGTGTATTTTCCTGTATTATATGGCCAAACAATTGCATCATCTAGTATGTAGGTGAATTCCAGTGAACTCCCAAATGCCAATGCTCCTAAATTCCTAAATTAATCAACTATATCAACTGTTCAAAATTGGCTGGCTATATCTGTTTGGAATATCAAGACATCTCATATGAGTTTCCAATCTACAGTATCATCTTAATTAAATGACCACCAAAGCAGATGTTGTTCCATAGAAATTCCATGGTAATCATTTTGGAATGCGGTGTTATGTCTAACTGAACACATCTAAAGTTGTAACTGTAGTGCTGTGGGTGACAGAAAGGGAGATACATTGGGGGACATTGTTTTTTTATTTTTTTTAATAAGGTAGTTGTCAAAAACTGCCTCCTGTCTTTATTTTCAATTTTTTTTGGTGAATGGGTAGGGGTACAATGTATCCCATACCCATTTGTATAAGGAGGGGGGCGGGATCTGGGGATCCCCTGTTAAAGGAGGCTTCCAGATTCTGATAAGCCCCCTGTCCACAGACAACCACAACCACAGCCCAGGGTTGTTGGTGAGTTTCCCTTGTCCCCATCAACATGGGGACAAGGTGCTTTGGGGTGGGCAGAGCCCCCCCACCCCAAAGCACCCCCAAGGTATGGATGTTTTTTTTTTACATTTTTGTATTACTGGCAATGGTATTGTATTGCCTGCAATTTAAATGTTTTTTTTTTCTTTATAAATGTTAGTTTTGCTGCAGCAGGTTCTATACACAGGCAGACTAAGGGCACCACCCAAGCAATAAATGTAAAGAAATTTTTAATTTTTATTGTTTCAAACATTATTGAAAATCATTAATCCTGTGATGTTCGAAATAACTGGAGCAAACCATACCAGGGGGTGTTCGGCCCAACCCTAGATCTGACCAGGCTTGTAGTAATGGTTGGACAAAATTCAGTTTACACTTCCCTTCTTTCACTAGTGACTTCACTGCTTTACCACAATCCACTAGCACCTGTTGGAAACATGCTGAATATTGTCTACAGAAATAGGCTGAGTCATCCTCCAATAACCATACCATCACTACCTTTAGGAATACTGGACAAAGCCAACTCTGCACAAACTTGAATCAAGGGCTGAACATCACAAAACAACATCCTGCCTTGATCGACTGGGGAATGAGCAAGACAAACGCATTCGAATAGCTAATCTCTGGCCCACTTCTTCAGTGTTTGGTGGCAATATTCCCTTTCCTCTGTCACTAACAAAGAAAGCTTACTATACAATCTCCGCAGGATGCATCTTGTAGCAAATAATAGCAGAGCCAAGATGTCTTTCCTGTGCAGCAACTTTTGGTCTTTCCTGGCCTTGGTGTTATACCAAGGATACTGAGCGCTGGTATCCTGTGAAACAGGCATGACCAGAAATGTTTAGACTTGTACAGAGAACACCAGGTACACAGATAAAATACGTAAAATAAAATAATTTATTAAGAATAAAATAAATAACAAAAAATATAAACGTACTTCCAATACTACTAGAACTGCATAAACCAAAACCAAAGAATCTAATAAGTGAGTGAATAAACAATGAGCAACTACCATATGTGGACAGCGGGATATAAGAAGCATAGCCGGTGTCAGAGACAGGGTCATACACAGATCAGGCATAAAGAGCTGGGAGCAAACCAGGACAAGGAAAGAGTATACGGGAGTAGGAACAAGCAGGCAAGCAAGGAATCAGGATCAGGATGCAGGGTCGGGATGCAGATGAGTATGAATGGAACACAAGTCAGAGGCACATTGACAAACACCAAGGCAAAGGGGAATAGCACAGGCAGAGCTTAACCACTTGCTTACTGGGCACTTAAACCCCCCTCCTGTCCAGAACGATTTTCAGCTTTCAGCGCTGTCGCACTTTGAATAACAATTGCACACTCATACAGCACTGTACCCAAATTAAATTTTTATAATTTTTTCCCCACAAATAGAGCTTTCTTTTGGTGGTATTTGATCACCTCTGCGGTTTTTATGTTTTGTTAAAAAGACCGAATTAAAAAAATATATATTTTTTTTATATTTTGTTATAAAATTTTGCAAACAGGTAATTTTTCTCCTTCATTGATGTACGTTGATGAGGCTACACTGATGGGCACTGATGGACTGCACTGATGGGCACCGATAAGGTGGCACTGCTGAGCACCGATAAGGCAGCACTGGTGGGCACTGATAGGTGTCACTGGTGGACACTGATAGGCAGCACTGGTGTGCACTGAGAGGTGACACTGAGAGGTAGCACTGATGGGGGCACTGGTGGGCACTGAGAAGTGGCACTCATAGGCACTGAGAAGTGGCACTAATAGGTGGCACTGATAGTTGGCACTGATAGCTGGCAGTGATGGGCACTGATAGGTGGCAGTGAGGGGCACTGATGGGTGGCAATAGTGGTCACTGATCAGCACTGGTAGGTTACACTGAAAGGCAGCACTGCTAGGTGGCACTGATGAGGCACTGATTGGCACCACTGGTGGGCGTTGATAGGTTGCACTTGTGGGAATTGATAGGTGGCACTTGTGGGCATTGATAGGTGGCACTGATGGGTACTGTAGGCACTGGCAAGTGGCAATGGCAGATGGCACTGGCAGGGGGTACTGATTGGCACTGATGAGGCAGATGTGCCTCCTTCCTCTTCGGTACCGATGTCCCTTGCACATAAGCCGGTGATCGGCTTTTTTTTCTCCTCACGCTGTCAGCGTGAGGAAAGAAAAAAACAATTAGCGAGCTTTTGTTTACACATGTGATCAGCTGTCATTGGCTTGGATCTGTGATCACCCGAGTCTTGGTGACTCGGTGATCATAGCGTGTGCCTCCCGGAAATTCAGGTCCTCGCTGTAGCCGTCAGTCGGATATGGCCCGGACGTCAAGTTGTTAAATACTCTTTCCGCAATGAGCATCAGGTGATGACTGATTACCATGAGCTTTTGCCTGCTGAGGGACACCCGCTGGTGGACACTGGAACTGCAGCCTATATGTCTCGGGGCTGCAGTGCCACTAGCAGGTGAACCAAAATCCTGACACACTGCATTCACGAGATGTAGATAGCATGGGGGAAGTTGAGCGACAACATGCATTACATGGTGTTACTGGTAAATGGCTGTCAGTTTCCAAAGCTTTTTGCTGGACAACTGACGTGCAGACAGAAGTCAAATATGGTGCTATGGATGTTCTCAATATACTATACAATATATGAGTTATATGTTCATAGAGTAATTCTCGGGTGAATGTCCTCTCTAACAAACACCACTAGTCATATTCTTATAGAATTTTCCTCTGAAAGATGCCCTTTCTGGATTGAAAAGCTATATCTTTGTATATCTTTGAAATGTAGGAATCCGAATTACACAATTTGAATAAATGATATACAAAAAACAAAAATGCCACCCTAAGGCCGCGTACACACGCGCGGACTGTTCGCCCAACTTTGTCCGCTGAACAGTGTTTGGGCGGACAGTCCGCTCGTGTGTGGGCTTTCAGCGGACAGTTTCAGCGGACAGTTTGACGAACAAGGTTTTTCGGAAATTCCGTAAAACTGTCCGCTGAAACCTTGTTTGAGCGAACAGTCCGCCCGTGTGTAGGCTTGTTCGTCAAACTAAGTTCCGCGCATGCTCAGAAAGGATTTACACGCCGAAAGTTATAATGCAGTGTATAGGACGTCGTATTCTTCGTCCCGTCGTACGTGCCGTTCACGTCATCGCGCACGGTTTCAGCAGACTGTTCGTTCGTCGTGTGTGGCCATGTCCGTCCATGCTAATTTTGAGCGGACTGTTTGCCGAAACTGTTTGACGGACAAAGTTGGGCGAACAGTCCCCGCGTGTGTACGCGGCCTTAATTGAGTAATAGATATTTGGTGTGAATCCAATAATCCTGTATTATCTTTTTAGACAAATTTATAATTGAAAGCTCTGGGTGTATTTGACTGGGTTAAGGATATCTGCAGCTTATATTGTTAATGATGATGGTTTGTCTCTCTCTGAAGTACAACGGGATGATTGGGCTTATGTGTATATATTGTGCCTTTCATTTCACAATATTTAAATGTAATATGATACTGTATGTTGGCCATGCTGAGCTCATTGTTATTTACTTGCAACAAAATAAAAAGTTGTTATATATTTGATTGTCAAAATGTCAAAAAGACTGTATTTATAAAATATGCTCTAAAAAAAGTTAAAAAAATACATATTTCTAACGTATTTTCATTATTAACCTAAAAAGAAAGCAGATGCATAGCATATGCTGAACAACATAACAAATAGATTAATTATTATGCAGAGGCTTTCTATCATAATATAGACTGTAAGATATAACACAATGATTACAGGTGAATCACAAGTTAACACACCTTGAGAACACACAGGTGTGTGGGTAGCCCAACACTAATTAGGAAAAGACTGATCTAACTAAGCATGGAATGAAGCCGGGCACTTTGGAGTGGAAACTCCACCTAATGCAAAAATGTGAGAGAAAAGACACAGCACAATACCTGCATAGTGTAGTAAGTCAAATTTAGTTTAAAAAAACCCATAAGAAATGCACTCACGGGGGTTACAGTAACAGATAGATGGTAGATTAACGCTCTATGCAGGTTTTGCACTGTGTCTTTTTCTCTATCGTATTGACATTATGTAAACAGCTTTGTTGGGCCGCACTATAAATAAAAATTAGTGTATTTACTAAAAGACAATAGTCACAAATATTTTATAGACATTCTAAAAGCAGTTTGGTCATCATGCAAATAAAGACAGAAATAAAAGGCAAATATCATCTTGAAATAAACATTACAGTGTATTATCTGTGTGGCAATAGCCACGAATATTGTACAGTGGCTGGACAGTATATGAGCAGCTTTATTAGGCCAAAAATAAAGAGGGAGAGATGAGGCATGTTATATTTTAAAATACATTTACTTGACAGACAATACCTGCAAATTATTTACAGTGGCTGGACAATATTTAAGCAGCTTGGCTAGGCCACAAAATAAGGAGAGTCAAGGCAGGTTTTATCTTGAAATACACATTAGAGTGTATTATCCAAGAGACAATAGCCATAAATAGTTTATAGTGGCTAGACAATATATAACAGCTTCATTAGTCACAATTTAGGAGATAGAGACAAGGTGGGTTTTATCTTAAAATAAAAATTAGAGTGAAAAAATTAAAAGTTAGTGGCGCCACACTGTCAGGGGACACAGATTTGCTTCCTCAAAACAAAACCCCCTTTTGTGATTTAAAGGATATGTTCACCTTTTTATACCAAATAATAAATACACATCAGCTGATCGCAGGTACCATGCAGGACTCAACAGCGCCTTGGTAGTTCATTGAAAACTACAAGCTGACAGCCACAAAAATTATGTACATTTGGTGCCTAAAGTACGATTGTTGGCCAACCGATCGTCTGATTTTTGTCAAAAGGGCATGTGCCAGGATCTTGTCTTGCATACTAACGGTACACAATTGTGATGCCACAAACACAAACGTAGTGACATACTATGAGTAATTTCAGCTCTTGGGTGCCGTCCTCTGGGCCCCTTCTGCTAATTTCGTGTTTGGTGAGCATTGATTCCGAGCATGCGTGTTTGTACTTTCGACTTGTGTGTAATGGATTTGTGTACTGACCATACGAAAGTCTGATGTACAACTGTTGTTTGCCGAATATTTACTAGCTTGTCATCCAACATTTGTTGGCCTACAGTTGGAAACAATTGTTAAAAGGAGCCTACTAGCGATAAGATTTTAGGACAACAGTCTGTCAACAATCGCCTGACAAAAATCGTACCATTTGTATGAGGCTTAACACATCCCTTGGATAAAGAGTACACTTTTTATTCATCTCCCCATAATTTCTTTTCAAGGATTGATTATTTTTTCTGCTCTATATCCTCAGTGCCACTTGTCAAAGAAACAAATATGTATGACATATTAATATCAGACTATGGTCCAATAAGCTTAACTGTAACCAAAAAAAAAATTAAGATTGTGGAGGTTTCCCTCTTTTCTAGCAAAAAATAAAGATTTCCAGTCTTCCAGTGTCACATAAAAAAAACACTTGGGCTGAATTTGAACGAACTAATAGTGGCCACACACTAAAGCCTAATTTATATTGGGAAACAGCTAAAACCTTTATCAGAGGCAAAAAAATAGCCTATGGGGTTGATTTACTAAAGGTAAATAGTCTGTGCACTGCAAGTGCACCCAAAAGTGCACTGTAAGTGCAGTTGCTCTAGTGCTGAAGGGAACATGCAAGGAAAATAAAAAAACAAAATGTTTGCTTACACATGATTGAATGATAGAAAACAGCAGAGCTTCCCCTCATTTCAGAGCTTCCCCTCAGATCTAGAGCAACTGCACGTGCAGTGCACTGGAAGTGCACTTCCAAGCAGTGGCGGCCCGTCCTTAAGGGGTACAAGGGAGCCACACCCCCCCCCATCCACCCGGCCCCTTATCTACATGCTGGGCACCAGGCACATGGATTTCAATGTGTTTTTTTTCTCTTTTTTTAAGCACGATTAGAGCCTGAGGCTCTAAATGGCTTCAAAAAAGCGTGGGCTAGGGGCGCAGAGCACTGCGGTGTGAGTGGGGGGAGGGGTATAGCAATAAATCAGGAAGCTAGACTCAGTAAAAGCCCTTTCCAATCTACCCATATACACTGTATTCATGTTAAAAGATCCTAATTGAACCATAGTCAACACCCCAATTGAAGTGCTTAATTTAGTAAAAAGCTTCTATAAATATCTATATTTGGAAGAACCCTTAGATGCAACAATAACTTCACTACTGGATCAAATTAGCTCACCCAAATTGACATCTGCACAATTAGAAAATGTAAACGCACCTATTACTATTGAGGAAGTCCAATATAAAATTAAAAATCTTGCTAACAATAAATCGCCCCGTCCAGATGGATGCTTCTCCAAATTGTATAAAATAACACAAGACTATATATCCGATACCCTTCCAAAAACGTACACAATATGAGTGGGAGAGTCATATTTACCTACAGGGCTTCAAGCATATATAAAACAAATAGCAAAAACAGGTAAGAACTCTATATTGGCAATTTCTTGTAGGCCCATCTTATTTATTTAAAAAATAGTGGCCTCCTGCCTAGCAGAGAGTAGCAATATCCCAACTGATATCACCATTTCTTTATACTGAATGGTACATTAAAGTAAATCTAAATAATTCTCTAGAGTCTAGACAAACTAAAAATCCAACAAAGCAATACCTAATATCAACAATTTCATGTATCAAGTGTCTGGAGAAATTTTAAGAATCTCCAACATAGTGAACCACAATATTATTGACGGATAACAGTTACTTTATATTTTTTAGAAATATAAAGGATTTTCTTTAATTTATTTAATCTCTGTTCTCGTTTCTTGTTTTTTCTTTTAATCTTTATTTTAGTTTTTTCTCCAAATTCTATAGCAGATTTTCTCTATAGAGTAACCGAATATAACACTAGTTGAAAAGCTAATTGCTCATACATGCTTCTGCTATAGATTGAGTATTGGTAATAGTTACCTTTTTTGCAAATATGTTCATGTGATTAAAATGCAGGATGTTAGGTACTATGACATATAACCTCAGTTTAGCAAACTGAATCATTAAAAGTGGATAAGCCCTGTAAATATATCTTTTTTTTTATTTGGTTATACCATTATTTTGTTTTACTTAGTTTTTTTCTTTTTTGACATTATTTTTATTTAGAATTTTGTAAATTAAAAGAATCTTCAATAAAAATATTTGAAAAAAAATGTGTATTGCTACATACATTTTCAAATTGGATATAATAAACCTATTAAATAATTATACAATTAATTACAATCAAGTACAGTAAGTGTATGTAAAACCTGGCAATTAACCTAGTTGCTCATTCTTGGTCTGTTAAATAATACCATTGAAAGTATTTTATTACATCTGTTTGATAAGGCTAGGTTCACACTGGTACGATAAATGCTCTGATAATGGGAGCTCATGTCGCATGACGTGTGAAAATTAATGTTTCCCTATGGAGGCCATCTTAACTGGTCCGACACAAGTGGGTCCAACTTTGAAAATGCTCCCTGCACTACTTTGGTCCAAGTTTTATCATACTTCAGCCTATTGAATATCACAAGTCGGATAAAAGTCGCATCGTCGTCTTAACTGATCCAACTTTGGCACGTGACTTATGCTCTGATAATCTTCAAGGGGAACTCCAACCAAATGAAAAAAAAACGGCATGGGTTCCCCCTCCAAGAGTATACCAGGCCCTTCAGTCAGTATGGATTTTAAGGGGAACCCCCACAACGAAACAAATCGGTCCCCCCCAAATCCATTTGGTACCCCATTTGGGACCCCATTTGGTCCCCCAAAATCCAAACCAGACCCTTACCCAAGCACACAGCCCTCAACATGTGGTGCCTTGTGCCCCCCACCCCAAAGCACCTTGTCCCCAAGTTGATGAGAAAAGGGGCCTGTTCCTGGCAACCCTGGCCGTTGGTTGCCAGGGTCTGCAGGCGGGGAGCTTATCATAATTTGGAAGCCCCTTTTGACAAGGGGGCCCTAGATCCTGACACCCACCCTATGTGAATGAGTATGAGGTACATTGAACCACTACCCATTCACCTAAAAAAATAAATAAAAAATAAAACACATTACACATGTTTTTAAAGTTCTTCTCCCTTTGTCCGCTGTCTTCTGCATCTGCTGGGTCTTCTCTGCTTTCTTATCACTCTTTTGCCCGGTCATCTCCGCTGTCCTCTCCCTCTGTTCTTCTTCCAATGCTGACTTAATGCTCTCTCCCGCTCTAATGCCGGGTGCGCGGTGTGCCACTACTTATTTTGGCATGGGGCAGGTTAACTGGGTGATGTCATCCGAAGGCCTCGCTCCTTATGACGTCACCATCCAGAGCATGATGGGGCAATGACTTCATAAGGGGCAGCCTCTGGTCCACCCCCAGCCCCAAAGCATCCCCCCCTTGTTGAGGGCATGTGGCCTGGTATGGTTCCGGAGGGGGGAGCTCACTTGTCCCCACCCCCTTTCCTGACCTGCTAGCTGTGTGCTGAGATAAGGGTCTGGTATGGATTTTGGGGGGACCCAACTCCATTTTTTTCGCATAGGGGTTCCCCTGAAAATCCATACCAGACCAAAGGGCCTGATATGCTCTTAGAGGGGGAACCCATGCTGTTTTTTTTACATTATGCATGGAGTTCCCCCTAAAGATTCATACCAGACACAGTGCCTGGTATTGTCAGGGATCAAAGTCGGATACCTGTTCATTGAAGTCAGGCGCATGTCGGACTTTAAGTTGCAGGGCAAAGTTGAATCCAAAGTAGTACGACTGTCGTGTCGTACCAGTGTGAACCCCCCATAAGTGCAAATAAATGTCTGTTGATCCTGCTGAGAAAACTACTGGAGGGCCGATACAAGACCAATTCAACCTGTACGAAGAGAGAGAGAAGCAGTGACTGGTCTTTATGACAGGAATATCCTGCACAAAGGCAATATTTCATACTGGATTACAGCACAGAGTTGAAAGAAATACACATCAATTTGCAAGAAAAGCACACCAAGATGCATGTCAGATTACACATGCCTCAGGCATTAAGACAATATTTACGTATCCTGGAGTTCAGCTTTAAAGGGCTTGTCAAGAGAGGCTGAGGCTTTGTAAGGGAGTGTCACCATCTCACAATCTCTCCTGCCAGCAAAGGGAAACCTAAAGAGGGAAGAGAGTGTCTAAAGCCGGGAAAAAATACATCTTCCACCAACATGTGCACTGCTGGAAAAGTACTGTAGTTTGTATATAATTCTTTTTTGCTTTCTTGTTTGTTGTGAATAGTGTTGCAGACTTAATTAAGGTTTAGTTCTGCATCAGTGTTAGGTATCGCCTTGTAATAAATGCTTAATGGTTCATACAGATGATAGTCATGTTCTCATTTTAAAAGTTGTTGAATAATGTAGATTCCTCTGTTTACTGAATATCGTTATATTTAAAGTATAGCTAAAGGTAGAACTTTCTTTTAGTTTTGGGTAGAACAGTGAAACCACTATCAGGTTTAAATTCTGTCCCCATTAGGATCACTGTCAGGTTTTTATTGCTGTCTGTGTCCCCACTGGGATCATTCACTCTCTCTGATCACGGATGTGCATGTGAATGAAAGTGAGGGTGAATCCAAATTTTTGAGTCACCACCAGAATAGGAATAGAGGGGAAATCTTCCAATAGAGACACTTGTTTCCGTGACAACTATCCATAATTTCTCTCACATTGGAAAGATATCATCTCACTTCTTTTTAAGTGTACAGAACAGAAAGTGAAGAGAAATCTCCTTAATGAGACAAAGATGGCAAAAAACTGCCCCTATTCTATCCAAAATGAAAAAAAAAATGTTGTGGATTTAGATATATATCGTTTAAGTATTGCATTCCTATTGTGTTATAAAATCTATTAGTCATTATTTGGAATATTATATTATATTATATTTATGATATACCTATATTCGGCGCCTCACTAGAGGTGCAGAAAATAGTATTGTACTAAGCAGGATGTGGAATTTTCTTTTATCTATAGCAAACAATGTTGTATTTATTACTGAGTGTTATTTGTAGGATAAATGCAGTTCCAGGAATTAACAAAAGCAGATAAATTTAAAGAGCAGTCAAACTATTGCTTTATACACATGGCGCAGATTGTTTAATATAGATTGTGTGTTCTTCCTATTTGTTGTATTATATGTGTGTGATTTTCTTCAGTTTTTGTAACTAACGTCAAGGAATAATAATAAATGTTTTCATAGATATAATTACATAACGTCTTCCATCTAAAGCATGAAACTCATAATAGACAAGGAAGAAGTAGCTGTTTCAGAAAATAATCCTATAATTTTATTCATATATTATTATTATTATTATTATTATTATCTGCAGTAGTTTCCGGGGCATTACCATTAACTGCAGCATCATAAAAATTATCATTGTATTAATATTATTATTATTATTATTATTAGTAGTAGTAGTAGTATTAGTAGTAGTAGTAGTAGTAGTAGTAGTAGTAATGGGAGTAGTAGTATTGTTATTTTAATTACATTACTGATCTACATAAAGTGTCTTTGGTCTGGTGAGCCATTAGAAGATCTCATCTAAGATGTTAAAATTTTTTGCTTATGGTAACGTTTAAAGGAAACCTGTATTGAAATAAATGTGTAAGCTGACATTACCGACTTTCTTCTGAAGAAGCTGATTGTCAGGCATTCCATTGCTTCTATACTTTCTAAACACTGAACTAGAACAGGCATGTAGGCAGTGAAGTAACCGGAATTATAGCCAGATGATCAGCATGCTAGCCAAGCAACTGACATTTCAGAGCTTCGGATTTTAATGTTGTTTGTCCAGTGAAGAGAAACTTCAAATAAGCTCAATAGCTCAAAGGCTTCCCTCCAGGGACTGCCCTCCAGCTGACAGTACTTTGTATCTGTTATTAGACATAGGTAAAAAATAGCTGTAGTTGGAATTGCATTATACTACTTTAACCTGTATAGTGATCAATAAGTTCATCTTCTGTCTAGAGATGGGCCGAACACCCCTTTCCCGAACAGAGAAAAAGTTTTGACCGGAACAGCAAACCCCATTAAAGTCTATGGGACTCAAGCTGGAGAAATCAAAAGTGTGCATTTTGAAGGCTTATATGCAAGTTATTGGCCATAAAAAGGGTATGGAGGTCCGGGTACTGCCCTGGGGGACATGTATCAAAGCAAACAATAAAAAAGAAAAATTATACTGATGCCTAAAGTGAAACAATAAAAATGACAAATCCCTTACAATATAGTGCCTGGGGGTCCCCTTAGTCTGCCTGTAAAGTGGCACATCAGAACCGTGTATAGAACCTACTGCAGCAAAACTGACATTTATAAAGGAAAAAAATGTATGAAATTACATGTTCTGAACCATACCAGTCCACCTGCCCTCAACATGGGGTCATAATTTGGGATGGGGGTAGCTCTGCCTCCCCACCACAAAGCACCTTGTCCCCAGGGCTAGACCTTTTAGCGACTAGGCCTCAAGTCTTAGCCTATGCACTTACACAAACACTATTATTTTTTTTTCCTCTAACGTTTTTGTCACCTTGCACTTTTGTCTGTGTTTTTTACTTGGATGGAGGGTGTGGGTCCGTGGGCTGGCCCTGAAGTCTAGGGGTAGGATGTGGGGACATTAGGTTCCTCCCTCCCCTGACCATGAGGAGAGGGGCCTGTCAGGCCTTTTGACTAGGTAGACTATGTTTGAGCCTTGCCCCTGTCAGGAGCCTTGAGTCCTAGGAGGTCAGGGTAAGAGCCTACTCCTTTGGAGGATGGACAAAAGGCACACCCTTAAGTGCATATTTTTGTATGTTTCACATGCACTTTTTTGTACCCTTATGAGTTTTAGCTTTTACTCATCACTACAGAATAAAATAAAAGTAGATTTGGGGGAGGAAAGAAGGTCACATCCTGGGGATATTTGTCTATACTGGCAGGGAGAGGCATGTACTGGAGAGGAAAAATCTATTTGTAAATGAGAGCAAAGGTCTTTACTGGGCGAGAAAAGAGATCTGGGGGGGGGGGGGGGTTGTACTGGCAGGAAGGGGGTCATTTTTCAGTTCTACTGTGTACATTGGCCTGTACATTACATATTGTCAACACCTACACACAGTTCTATGCACTCTTAATCCCTGCACTCCATGCATTACAAACTTGTGTTCCCTGCACTCTGAGGGATTGATTTATTAAAACTGGAGAGTGCAAAATCTGGTGCAGATCTGCATAGAAACAGATAAACAGAGATTAGCTTTCGAGTTTTATTGGCAAAGCTTAATTGAACAAGCTGAATTTAAAAGCTGATGGCTACCATGCACAGCTGCAGAAATATTGCACTCTCCAGTTTTAGTAAATCAACCCATATACACTTCTGAGCTCTGCACACTGTTTATTGCACACTCATAATCTCTGCATCCTCCTGATACCTAGACTCTGTGTGTAACATTCTTCTAATTCCTGCACTCTGCATCATGTACTCCTGACCCTTGTGTCTTGTACCTTATACACTCTTGACCCCTGCAGTCTGTGAGTTACACACTCTAAAGCCTAGAACACACTGCGTGTTTTTTTTTTAGTTCCACCCAGCGGGCTGAATGAAAGAAAGTGAAGCGTTTAGAAGGAGATCCTATACTAACAATCCAATATTAGTATAGCAATCTCCCTGCTGAGCTATTGTGCTCTGACAGGGGAATGCCCCCCCGCCAGTATGTACTGCTTAGTGATCTCAGCCACTGGCTGAGAGCACTATTTAGATGGCAATCAGCAGACCTTTGTTGGTCATGCCCCTTTGACAGAAGACGGACGTTCACCCAGCTTCTGTCGGACTGGCTGCCATACACACGGGCTGAATGTCAGCCGGTTTCTATTGAATAGGCTGTTGCCACCCCATATATTCAGTCCGTGTGTACAGCCCTTTAGTCCATAACAGAGTAGGCTTACCCTTAACCATACCCTTTAAAGACATTCTACTTTTATTATAAATTGGTCACATCCACAGTAACTTGTGGCACACCCCAGCCCACATCATATCTCTACCCATAGTGTCCAAGGCATTTGTCTTTATAACTTAATTGTCTGCCTTTTTATTTTATTTTTCAAACATCTGTTTCAGAGCATGGACACAAAAAAATTCTGTTAATTCTGCTTTTATTATGGCTCACAGCCTTACTGAGGTAACCAAACAGATACTTGATATTTCAAGCTTACATGTCTACTCAATTTGCTCATGCATACATTCATTGCTGATCTAGTATTGATGGTATCTGATAAGCTGTATGGGAGAATCCGTTATACTCTGAATAAAAAGACTGAAATTTAAAAATGGGAGTATGGTTTAATTATATCTTGATTCTATGAATGCCAATCTAATATTATATGCTTTTCTTCATAGGATATTACATGTAAAGCAGCTGTTGCTTGGGAGCCTCATAAACCTCTGTCTATTGAAACAATTACTGTAGCTCCACCAAAAGCCCATGAAGTTAGAATTCAGGTAAGCCTTTGGCGAGGTAAATGAAATAGCCACTTAGTATGTATCATCAAAAAACAAACCAAAAAAAAAAAACTGCATTTGTGAACTTTGTATGCACATTCATAAGCCCTAGAGATAGTCTGTGCAGAAAAGACTTGACTATAGTATGGCTGATGCTGCGCTGTTATTCTAAATGCCCTCCTGCATACCATACCCGTTCCCATTAAAAGACCACACATGTTTTGGAGCAGTTAGTGGCCGTAGCAGCCCCTTTATTATCAAAATATAGTTAACATGTAAACCAAAACAACGATATAACCACATAATTTTAACTTAACACTGAGCACGTTGGTCTTCCACAGGACATTCCCCCTCCTCACCCATTATCATATTAATCAAACAGGCACTGCGGTGATATTACTGTAACTAGGCCTCAAGCTGACATGCTAGCTCAAAGACATCCCAACTCTTGACCGCAGTGCACCCCATTACCAGTTACCATATAGACCCTCGCTATATGGCATATCAGCAGCGAGCCCATATCTCCAATGGGTCCCGCATCAACAATTCTCTGTGGGGAGGGGTTATCTTCCTTTGCCTGCACCTACCAACATCCGCCACCGCTACGACATCCCGCACTAAGTCCTGCAAGGAAAATAAGTTAAAATCGGAACACCATATAAAAATACATCAAACCCAATGAAAACCACCGTGTATCCAAACATTGTGCACCCCTCCATGCCCCGCGATCACCACCTTGCGCTGACAACCCACCAACCAATAATTGCCTGAAAATATAAAACATAAAATGTAACTAAATAATGTAAGGGAGGGAGGGCGGGAATCTTCTTCTTTGCCGACTGACGCTGGGGCGTGGAGCGCGCTCTCCTGCACGCTCAGGCTCCGCCCCCTAAAATGGAACTGGCCAATCCTTGCCCAGCCCTCTGTCATGCCTTTTCTCCGCCTACCCTTCGGTCTGCTCCGTGCAGTTCTATACTTTTAACTTATTTAAATGTGTCTTCCTACTGCTCCAGTAAATTATATACTGGAGCTCATGCAAATGGTGCTGGGATATTTATCATCATTAAAAATGAAACAATTTCATTCAAGTCCTTTCTTGCAGATAGTTTGCTTCTCATCAAGGTGTGTAGATAAGGAATGATCCATTTGTTTACAGGGCCTCACCTGTGTACCTGAAAACTGGGAGGAGTCAACACAAATGGATACTTAACTGGTGCCGATTATACACTTCTTCAGGCAAAAGGGGTAGTGATTATCAACAAGGCACTTTCCAATAGCAATATAAAATGAGCTTACAGAGCACAGAATGCATAAGGAGCACTTCCTTTGAAGAGGCTATAGCATTACTGGGTCACAATGAAATTCCCAAACGTCCTTGCAGATATCTGGCTGCCGTTGGGAGACTCTCTAATGAAGACTGCAGGAGAGACAACCTGCAAGAGAAAACCTACTCTTCCCCTCTTCATCAGCTACCTCCCCCTATCATTGCTCCTATTCTCTCATGAACCAGCACAGCTCTGTCCCTAACCCACTCAGACTCTGCAGGTGAACTTAATGATTCAGAATCTCCTATATTAAACCCCAAGCAAACATTTAATATATTGCAGCTTACCAATTTTTAGATGTGATCATTGAATTTGTTTTCTCTTTTACGCTTTCTTTCCTTTATTATCACCTGGTGATCTGGTCAGTAAGTCTGTTGTTTTCCAACAGAACAAGCTCTCCTACGAATGTATCAGCTAACAGTGTTGAGACAAAATGTTTATCACTAACAGGGGTGCGTACAATGATCAGATTTTATTTATTCAAGGGCTGTTGCTAATTAAAATTTTCGTGTTTGATAAATCAATTTTTTGTTAACTCGATTAATCGACTAATTTTGATTAATTATAACACACATACAGATCCAACTACTTTTAGCTGATTTCCTTGCATTGCAACTCTGCATTAGTCAGTGGTAAATGTGGTATACACTATATACAATCACCCAACACTAGTTAGTTTCCACAATCCATGACTTAACTTCACAGTTCACACAAATACGTTTTAAATTCAAACTGTAGCACTGACTTAAGTAATTTTTTTTTACTAAACGTATCACTCTCACCTTATGGCATTAACCCCTGTGCATACAGGTGGTCATGCAAGCAGATATCAAAAGGGTTAACACAGACCATAAACTTCTCTCAAGTATAAGATTTAATTTTTGTGTTCAAACACAAACTAATCACATAAAAAGGATAAAAACACAGCATGTAAACCCGACAATCGTGTTAGTTCCATAGGGCAGCAGCGGGTGATGTCATTCGTAGCTCCTCCCCGTACACGTTATGTTCAATCAGAACTTTGATGTCACCCAACTCCTCCTCCCTTCCCTTCGTTAGCAGACAGAGGCACTTGGGGAAGGGGGGAGGAGTTCAGTGACGTTGATGCCAGTGACGTCACCAGATCTCTGACCGAACTCCTTGAAGACCCGGAAGCCGGCGGAGAGGTGAGTACCGATCAAAAGAATTTTTATCGATCAGAAAAATGAATCAATTAATCGAGGAGTTAATCTTTAATTTCCACAGCCCTAATTTATTCATGTAAAATCTTTACCCCCCACCTCCAAAACAATAACAAATACACAGGCTACTGCACGTGGTGTAAAGGAGCCTTGTTTTTTTTTTTTTTTTTTTTAATAACAAACATGTTATACCTACCTGCTCTGTGCAGTAGTTTTGCACACAGCAGACCCAATCCTCCTCTTCTCGGGTCCCACGCTGGCACTTCTGGCTCCTGCCGGGTGCCCCCAGAGCAAGCAGCTTGCTCTGGAGGCACCCAAGCAGGTGCACTCCCAACCCGCAGCTCTATGTGTCAATTAACACAAGGATCCATGGTTCAGCCCACCCCCTCCATCTCCCGATTGGCTCACTGGCTGGGATTGGCAAGAGCGGGAGACAATCGCCATTGCTGCCCCAAAAGCCAATCAGGAGTTTGAGACCTCTGAGAGGCAAGGCAAGGCTCCTGTGGACATTGCTGGATAGAAATGGGCACAGGTACGTATTAAGGGGGTCTGGGGGTGCTGGACACAGAAAGTTTTGTTATCTTCATGCATGGAATGCATGAAGGTAAAAAAAAACCTTGTGCCTCAATAACCACTTTAACCGCAGCATGAGCTAAAGTTTGGCTTCAATTTGTTGGTGTATATCTAACAGTACAGCATACCTGTAAACCAGTAAACAAGTGCTTTTTTTCTTTCTTTTACTAATATTCCTCTATGCTAGCTTTTTAACACTGGGAATTTTAGCACTGGGAAATACTTTTTGAAACATAAGGGACAAATGAGAAGGAAAGAGGGACATTGTTACAAATCAGGGACAGTTGGGAGCTATGGTACAGTATATCCAACACTTCCCAGATCATCAGATGAAAACAGAGGGAAAAAACCTAAAATAGAAAACTGATGCAACCACCATATCCACCATAACCACCATATCCAATGATTGGTAATCTGCAATAGACAGTATTACATGTTTGGTTTGGGTTTAATACTGCCTTAAGGACTTTTTTATCAAGATGGCTGCCCAATTCTTGTGGGATTTTGGTATTTAATAAACTATGCCGTCCTCCCCAAGATGGTTGCCTGAAGCCCATAGCAGGGAACAAATTAATCCTAAGTGGTTTCCTACCAGCCTGAAGAAATGGCACAGTGCCAACTCCAGTCCAGTAGATATATTGCAGCACAACACCTGTCTATACATGGTACCAAAATTTGTAGCATTTTTGAAATGTGTGCAATTGTTATCACATTAACAGACCTTCTGATAATCCCTAGCATCTGGAATGATCCAGAAATTTTTGTCCACCTTCTGCAGGGGTGAATTCTTTATCTTTTCCCCATAGAAAAATGAAGAAGGCAAGTACAGGTTGCAGTATATATGATGTAAGGTTAGGGAGATGGCAGAAAAGGGTGTTATGCCGCGTACACACGATCTGAATTTTCGGCCAGCTAAAGACCGATGAGAGCTTTTTATCAGAAAATGCGACTGTGTGTATGCTCCATCGGAATTTAACTGGCCGAATTCCCACCAGCAAAAATTTGAGAGCATGTTCTCAATTTTTGAGACAGAAAATTCTGATCGTGTGTGTGCAAAAACTCACTCATGATCAGATTCAACTACGAGATGGAAGCTAATGGCTACTGGGTATTGAACTTACTGTTTCTAGTCCCGTCGTACGTGGTGTACGGCACTGCATTCTTGACAGTCAGAATTTGGTATTACCGTGTGTATGCAAGACAGCTTGAGCGAAATCCCATCGGAGTTCCATCAGGAAAGCCATCAGAGCTGTTTCATACCAGAATTCTGATCGTGTGTACGGGCATTAGAGATGCAGGCGGGTGGCAGACTATAAGCACATACCTTTATTCACTATGTATATTTAAACCTCATGTAGCTGAAAATGTACAAACTCCATGTAGAACATTGTACAATATTCAACAAAAAATATATATTTTTATTGTTGGAGAACTTTGGTATGGAGAGGGGGATTTAGTAGGATACTCCAAGAATAGAACACAATTGAGGACTATCTGTTCTTTAGTTAAGCTTCAATTAAAATCATTGCTGAGAGCACATGGAAGACTTCTACTTGAAGCTAGTAGCGATAGTAGCAGTTAAGTTGAGCAAAGTCCCTAAGTAGCTGTGTAAGCTGGGCAGAGCTCTTTAGAATGCTAGCCAGTGTTCCCTCGGCTGAATCTTTAGCTGACTATAACACATCAGAGGGGGCTTAGCAGCAACAGTCTATGAGAACCTAAAGCATGTCTGTACTAACAAGACCCAAAAGAACAGCCTGTAGGCTCTTCTCTGTGATACCAGACCAGATCCTCGATAGACGCCCCCTAGCCAGCTCTGTGTAGAACTAGGGCCACTCTCCTTCTTACTTCAAGCCCTCACGTACCTGGGAGCACAGCATGTCCTCTCCTGGGCTGGTGCAATCCTCTCCAGGAAAGACCTCATGCTCAGTGTGTCCAAAGAATCAATACATTCTCCCAGCATTCTCCAGGACCACCCTCCCAGGAATTGGCTGGAGGGGCATTAATATTCATGCTGTGTTCTGCATAATGTCAACAAATGTATCCAGAAAGGGCTCATTCACTCAGACACAGAGCCCTGTAATATGTGAAAAGCCATTTGTTTATCTTTTTGTTCTAGTGTGTAGCTGGGTGCAGGCAGCCAAATTAAGTGAATGGATAGGCATCGGCTGTAGCAAAGTTTGACAAATATGCAGACATAGAGCCTCTTCCTTCTG
Organism: Lithobates pipiens; assembly: GCF_037356315.1. NCBI lineage: Eukaryota > Metazoa > Chordata > Amphibia > Anura > Ranidae > Lithobates > Lithobates pipiens. The sequence continues at coordinate 268,383,114 of NW_027507718.1, read as the reverse complement.
GGGCTTTTAACCTGTCTCTGCATACCTGTCAAACTCATGGTGAGTCTGTACAACCAGTGCATATACATTCACTTTTATGAACTGATAGCACACAGCAAAGCACTACTCCAATAAGATAAACAAATTGCTCTTCATGTTGTACAGGGTTCTGTACCTGTGTGAATGAGCCCAAAAAAATTAAATGCTAGAATTTTGACCCTTCCAGGGACATGTCAATTCAAATAGAGTGACTGCGCATAAAAATGCAACGCAATGTACATGTAAATGCATGTTAATTGCACATCATAGAACATGCATTCGTGTTGATGTTTTGCGGTGAGTTATTATGAGCAGTATAGCGTGAAAGACCCCTTAAGTTTGCTGTTGAGGTCCTAGGATCTGTTTATTTGTTTTCAAACTTAAGATGTTAGAACTGTATTCATTTAGGAAAAAAAAGGAGGATTATTTTGATACTGTACACTGCTGTTTAGATCCATTAGCTCACAATCTATTCCCAAATTAAATGAATTGAAATTAAGTGAAAGGTTTATATTGAATACATATGCTGCCTCTTTCGGCCTTGTTCACATCAGTGTACTTATTCACAATCTTTGCAAAAGATTGTCTTTGCCTGCAGGGTATGCACTGGTGTTCCATGCATTCACATGCAGGCAGTCCCATTCATGTCTATTGGAATACAGTGGCTGCACATTCGTGGACACACACCTGCACAGCTGTCAAATTGGGACCAGCAGCTGTGTCCGTGCAGCCTCTGTTCTCCAATTGACATGAATGGGACTGCCTGCACATTGATGAATAAAACATTCAGGCAAAGACGGCCCTTCGCTTGGGTGTATAAATAAGTACACCAGCGTAAGGCTTAATTCATACTAGCTAAATCTCACCGCTCTTGCAAGACACGCATTGCTGGCGTTAATTCTCAATAGCACCCACATGCATCTCAGCCCTCAGCGTGATTGTGTGTGCGCAGGAAAACCTGGGACCGCGTTTTTAAAAAGGTGCATGTACCTTTTTTTCTCCGGTTCACGGAGCACAGCAAATCATTTGAATGAATAGACGGCCATGCCCGAGCAAATGCGGGCCACATGGCCCACACTAGTGTGAACCGAGCCTTAATGAGTCCTAAGGCCCTATTTTTATTCACAGTTAGTTAAGTGAAAGTTCTGCTTAGTTAGGTAAAACTATTGGTTTGTATTGACAAAATAGGTTGCTGTTTTCGACCCATGAGCTACACCTAAATCCAAAATCAGAACAGTAAAAGCTACATTAAAAAAATAGGTTTCTCCCATGAGCCCTAGTAACTACAAGACACCGTTGGGACATAGGGGAGGGGAAGCTACAGCACCTAGCATGTTGTGCATGTAAAAGAATTACCCAAAAGCTGAAGTGATGAAAAGGTTATGTGCTATATTCTTTACTTTTAGGGCCCATTCACACTTCTACGTGGTAGTAATGTGCTGCAAAACACAGATTTTTCTTTGTATTATATATGGTACCTCTGCGCTTAGCCCAATTTGTGCAATGTAAGGGGAAGATGGGATACTGCTGCATGCACTGGTTAAGGGAAAAGACTTGGACGTGACTTGGACATGACTTGGACGTGACTTGGACGTGACTTGGACGTGACTTGGACAGACTTGGACGCGGCTTACAACACTACTTTATGTCGCCCCAGGCCAGGCGACTTGCCGTGGCCAATCAGAGAATGAGCTCTTAGGGGGGAACTCCTTTTGAGAGCTGATAATTCTCTGAGAGTCGCCTCTGTATAGACGGAGATCCGACTTGGAAGCGACCTCCATTGAAATCAATGGGTACCAGTCGCCTACAAGTCAGATTGAAGTAGTACAGGAACCTTTTCTGAAGTCGGAGCGACTTCAGTAGCGTGCATTAAGACAGCTCTCATTCACTTACATTGATTTCTACATGTTGTGCAACCTGAGGTGACTTGGGGCGACTTGAAGTTGGATCTGAGTCGCCCCTGTGTGAACCGGCTCTTACCCTAATAAAAAATGGGGAAGGGGGAAATAAAAAAAAGGGGGAAATAAAAAAGGGGGGGCGGTAATATGGGGTAGGTGGGGGAATGCAAAATAAAGTGCTACACCATGAATTATAGCTAATATAGGTCCACTATATATACCCTATTAATAGCAATAATATTGATATAAAAAAAACAGTATTAGAAAATAAAATAATAACAATACAACTTGTCATATGTGGATCAAAGTGCAATTGTGCTAGACATGTAATAACACTATAAAATGAAGTGCCAAGTGTTAAAGCTTAAAAGTGAAAAAAATGAACAAATAAAGTGGCTGGTGCACACACCGTATATATGAAATAGTCAAACAAAATAATTAAACTCAGAATCAAATCCGTAAAAGTGAAGTGCTAAGTGCCAATAAGTCCAAGCAATTAATCACCAAATAAAATGAACTGAATGGTGAAATAAGTGCAACTGTTGCTGACGTAGCGTTCAGGCAAAAAGTATATCCACTTAATGTGCTGTGCAAATCATGCAGGCAATTCAGTGCCACACTCCTTCTTCCCCTCTGTGGGATAAATAGATGGGTGTCCCCTTACCTTACCGCTGTAAGGTTACAGCGCATAGCAACATATATTGGTCACAATGGGGGTTTCCTCACTCTTGTACCAGATGTCTTAAAGCAGGTAAACCTCATAAAATGCAAGAGATGGTACCAAATAGTGTAGTAATTTTGATGATTCAAATTTTATTTAGTAAAGTTGTCAGGTTACTCACATTTGGTAAGATAAAAACAGGCATCAAGTGTAAACAAACGGTGGACGGCGGGTTCGGACATCACTTCCGGTGTCTCTCTCTCTCTCTCTCTCTCTCTCTTTCCGACGCGTGTTAGTCACTGTCACGTGACTTCATCAGGGACCTCATTTTATGTGGTTTACCTGCTTTAAGACATCTGGTACAAGAGTGAGGAAACCCCCATTGTGACCAATATATGTTGCTATGCGCTGTAACCTTACAGCAGTAAGGTAAGGGGACACCCATCTATTTTGCCTGCATGATTTGCACAGCACATTAAGTGGATATACTTTTTGCCTGAACGCTACGTCAGCAACAGTTGCACTTATTTCACCATTCAGTTCATTTTATTTGGTGATTAATTGCTTGGACTTATTGGCACTTAGCACTTCACTTTTACGGATTTGATTCTGAGTTTAATTATTTTGTTTGATTATTTCATATATACGGTGTGTGCACCAGCCACTTTATTTGTTCATTTTTTTCACTTTTAAGCTTTAACACTTGGCGCTTCATTTTATAGTGTTGTTACATGTCTAGCACAATTGCACTTTGATCCACATATGACAAGTTGTATTGTTATTATTTTATTTTCTAATACTGGTTTTTGGTATCAATATTATTTCTGTTAATAGGGTATATATAGTGGACCTATATTAGCTATAATTCATGGTTTAGCACTTTATTTTGCATTCCCCCACCTACCCCATATTACCACCTCCCCCCCCCCTTTTTTATTTCCCCCTTTTTTTTATTTCCCCCTTTTCCTACATGGTGCAGCAATATCATACACATACAGATTTTTCTTTGCAACTGCAAGGCGTGGACCTTGATGTGTTGCAGTGCCATTTATTTTGTATGACACATAAAGGCTAGGTTCATAGGTTAGATTCCATTTAGGATCTCTTTTCAGAGGGCACCAGAATGGTGATTTCCAAGCATTTGGGAGGTAATACTGGTGCCTTCCGAATGCCTTTTTTTCTTGAGATTGGACACGGTACCGCCTGTCATGTTGACAAGCGTAGTTCAATTTGCCGCATTTGTACTATACCCTCTGACTGCCTCGTTGGGCTTTTGGTGGGCAGTTGGGGATAAGGCATTAAAAACACATTCTTACTGCCTGTCTGAACGAGGCCCAGCCCAGTATTATAGTACTGGCCAAGACACCTGCTCTGCAGAACGTATCTACTGTAGGTGGCAACTCAGGTGCCAATAGCTAGATATCTTGAGTATGTAAGCCATAAAATAATATAACGTAACAGTATGCAGTATTAAAAATTTATATCGACGTACAAATATAGCTTTGCCACACCTGTAGTGCCAGATGTCAGTACGCCAAGTAAACTATATGATCCTCCTATGCAGAAACCTGCACATGATGAAATTTTGGCTGGTTAATGAAAAATGTGGGTGTGCTATTATGCTATTTTAAAGAATTCTTATTCTTTATTCAAGAGCTTTATGACAAGGGCATGTTGACATGCCTTGTGTTTATGTGTAGGGCATGTAGACATGCCTCGTTTTTACCCAATAGATTACATGTCCTTAGAATTGTTAATTATAGTAAAACAAACAGACAGCACATGGCAGTGCCCTTTGGCTGCACATCATTGCTCTAAACCAGTGATTTTTTTGAGTCAAGGCACCCTTTCAGATTCTGCACAAACCCAAGGCACCCCATTCTAAAATGTAAAAAACAAAACTAATATTATATATATATATATATACAGTATATATATATATATATATATATATATCTATGAGTATATATATGGCAAAAATATCTACACATGCAGGACACCCAACGTTAGAGGGTGATTTATTCTTCCAAATCAAACACACTTTTTCACAATGTTTCTCTTCTCTCTGTCTGTCTGTCTGTCTCTCTCTCTCTCTCTCTCTCTCTCTCTCTCTCTCTCTCTCTCTCTCTCTCTCTCTCTCTCATTTAGTTAATGTGACCCCAGTGATGATAGAGAGGGGCAAAGAAGGGGTAAGCAAGCATGCTGTGAAGGCTCTTAATGTCCTCCTTATCAACTGATGACATTATTAGATGCTGGCAGCTAGAAGGTTGTAATGGTGTAAAAATGAAAACCTGTAGCTTTAATGACCTAAAAGGCAGGTTTGATCCACCCGCTGGCTTGTATACACTTTTTGGGATTTTTTTTTACATTTTGGCACACCTGAAAAAACGTAGGTGGTTGAAAAAGAATGCACTAAACCATCTTTATCATAAATGTGATAAATGCAGATAATGCTCGTACAATGTGTTGGAACTGCTGCCTGTAGTATCTGTCATGGGTGCTTCTGACAGAGTGACAATACAGAAGCACAATTAGGAGACAACTGGGAGATATCCTATAGCAAGAAGTGGCTGAACAAAGGACCTTCATGGCTGGATCATCAGCTATTATTTTATAACAACTTTTGGAAATACGTTAGCATGTTAAAGTTTATGCGAGATATTAGTGATTGCATTTTAGATATTGTAAGCATATAGAATTATTTCTGGAACATTTAGCCACTCTGTGCACACAAATTACCTAGAGTAGCTGCATGTTTAAACATCCCAATTCTTTGCTGAGCTCAGAACAAGACCAATTTCCCCCCTACCCCCCATTATTTCCACCAAAATTTCTAGGATCATTACAACCTCAAAAGATGTCATGATTATTGTATATCAAATTTGTTTATTTTCACCTATTTTTCCCAGATTCTTAGTTCTGGTATTTGTGGATCAGACAGCAGTGTACTGAAAGAAATTATTCCTTCCAAATTCCCAGTAATTTTGGGCCATGAAGCAGTTGGAGTTGTTGAAAGTATTGGGGCGGGAGTAACTTGTGTAAAACCAGGTGAGTTTAAAGTGACGCTATCACTTCATGAATTCTAAAAACTTCTGGCATGTATTAAGTATAGGCACTCAGTGGTGCTTGTCTATACCTACAACAGAATTAATTATTCTCTGTTTTCACTGGAATCCTGGGAAGTCCTGATTAGGCAATGCTCCAATACTTCCACATAGGGTTGGAGAAGTCCAACTTCTACATCAGACCAGGCCACCTTCTTCCATTTCTCCATGGTTCACGTGCCTATTGTATGCACTTTTAGAGGTGGACAGGGGTCAGCATGGGCACCCTGACTACCCTGCAGCTATGCAGCCCAATATTCAACAAATTATGATGCACTGTTGTGTTCTGGTACCTTTCTATCAGAATTAGCATTAACTTTTTTGAGCAATTTGAGCTACAGTTGCTCTTCTATTGTATCAGACTACATGGGCCATCCTTTGGGCCTCAATTGCATTAATGAGCTTTGGCCGCCCATGACCCTGTTGTCAGTTTGACAGTTTTCCTTCTTTGTACCACTATGCTATCAATCATGTTTTAACATGCAAGTGTGCTATGTTTAATAAATTGGAGTTATTGCAATTTCACTTACTCCAGCACACTGAATTTGCTGTTTTTCTCTGTCATTTGGAGATCCATCCCAGTTTCGCTCAAGATAAAAAGTATTTTTCTCTCTCAGCTGAGACTATTTATACTTTGTCCTGCAGAAATAGGGCATTCTTACATGGATCGGGATGCTATACAGCACTCTGCATTGATTAGATACTTGCCATTTTGTTCATAAGAATTTGCAGTTGTCAGAAGAAGGAGTCAGGGTTGTCCCCCATCCCCATTATTATTTGTTCTTGGAATTGAACAGCTAGCCCAAGCAATTCAACATCACCAAGATGCGACAGAGTCCAGTCCCAAGGCAGAGTTGTCCTCCATCCCCATTATTATTTGTTCTTGATTTGAACCCCTAGCCCAAGCAATCCAACAGCACCAAGATGTCACAGGGATCACCATCAAAGTTGCCTATTTGCAGTTGATACCTTATCTCCCTCTTGTCTTTTATGTTTACTTTTTGGTCAACTTTCTGGACTTTATATTAATGAATGTAAGTTGAAAGCTTTGCATTTCTATTTATCAAGGAAACATTCCATGCTCTTCAACTCTGCTTTGCATTTTCTTGGACCTTTTCATCCTTGCCCTACCTGGTAATTCATCTCACTCTGAATTATGATACAGTATATCAAACAAACTATCCAAAACTGTTTGTTCACTTGTTCTCGCTTCTCACCTCCTGGGAGAAACACAATATCTCCTGGTTGGAAAGGATCATGGCAGTGAAGATGACACTGTTGTGCAAAATTTTATATTTTTCTCAGGTATTACCTGTCCCTATCCTGCATCATCGATTTAATGCTATGCAAAAACATATCTTGCACTGCATTTAGAAAGATAATTTTCTTCCAACTTCCTTGACGCCTTTTGTATTCCATTGGTAAATCCAACCCAGTCCCCTTTGGAGGGTGCCAAGTACTTTGGGGGATGCCAAGAAGATGGCTCTTTCAAACACATTTGATGGGACTTCCCTAGACTGAAATGATTTTGGATCAGGGTTTTTCAGATGATCTCCAAGGTTACGAGTAAATCCTTTTCTATTGATCCCTACAATGTCCTATTGGGCAGACGATATGAGGAATGTACTGATACTCAATTCAAATTGGCGACACATATTCTCACAGCAGCAAAGAGGGTTATAGCGAAGTCAGTAGTAGTCAGAAGTATTGACTGCTTGTAAAACAGATAAAACTACAATATTTCATAAAATATGGGAGCCATGGATTGAATCCTACATATGGCCCTCCTTTAATTTTGACTCATTGCTTTTTTAGAGGTTGGAGGTGATAGGGTCATCAGCCTTCAGAGAACATACACCCCCTTCCTTTTTGCTTCTTTTTCACTTCTTTCTCCGGGGATGTGGAAGTAGGAGCTGTAATCAGAGCTTCCCTCCTCCCCATAATTACAACATTTATTTTACTCATTGCTTCCCTGTTTACAGTGCACACATGGATCTTGGATGTTATTTCTTGTCATGTTATTTTTAATCTAAGCCCAGATCTACTTGTAGACTGTGATATGTTTTACTGTACTGTTTCTCTATCCTTTTTGTACATGTTATTTTTTACCTTTCTGGTACTGTTTTTTCAAAATGTAAAAATCAATAAAAACATATTAAACAAAAAAAAAAAAAAAGATAAACGTGGATGATTTTAATGTACCAGTAGGAATACCATGTTCTTGTGTGTTTTTTTTTTTGTTAACAACATTGATGAGAAACGTTTTTTACAGTATATTGAGTAGTTAGTCTGTATGTCATGATGTTTTGGACCTCATTTTCTTTACAGATAAAATGTTTTCTAAATCCTCATTTCTGTTTGCAGGTGACAAAGTAATTCCGCTTTTTGTGCCCCAGTGTGGATCTTGCAGAGCCTGTAAAAGTTCAAATAGCAACTTCTGTGAAAAAAATGAGTAAGAACATAATTTTGCTTATAGTGCCTATTCTAACTGCAAGTTCTGAGAGCATAAAGCAAACTTTATATCCTTAACTGTTGAATTATAGTTTTAATGTTATCATGTCTATCTTTACAGGTATATAATAACAATGCTTGACTTCTATTAAGGGTGCCCTAAAGTCTAAAAGTGAATAGGCACAATTTCATGGATGGTTAACAACTGTTTAAAAATGTATTAGCCCTTGTACACACGGTTGGACATTCTGACAACCAAATCCGTTGGATATTGTCCGAGGGATTTTGTCCGAAACTGTTGCATACACACGGTCGGACAATCCGATCGTTCAGAATGTGATGACGTTATTTCATTACGATGGGACTACGTTCAGGCTACTAGCCAATAGCTTTGGCCTAGGAATTTGATCTGAGCATGCGTGGCACTTTGTCCGATCAGAATTCTCTACACACGATCGGACAAAGTTCGATCGGATCATGTTGTCGGAAAATTTTATAAGCCTGCTCGAAAATTTTGTTGGTCAGATATTCCGATGGAAACAGTCGGAATGTCCGACCGTGTGTACAAGGGCTTAGAATGTACACAGGAATCTAAAGATTTGTTGTTATTTTTTTGTTTTTGTTCAGCCAGTGGGCAACAGTTCACTGCCCTATAGAAAAATCTTGACTGATTGCAGTAACGTGTTAATGTAAGTTTTTGAGCGCAGTCTGCTGTATTTTGGCTAATGGGGCTAGGCATGGGACTGTGCATGTTTTCATTTGAAATTCAGATCCTATAAATGGAAAGGCAAAAATTTGCCTTTATTTCAGAATTCATAATAGCCTGAGTAAGTAAAACAACTTTTTTTTGTTGTTGTTGAATTCAGTGAATGAAGAATGGGAAGAGTTTAACAATTGCCATTTGATACGAACAAATGTTTGTGCAGCTGGATCTTTTCCAGATTTCACAAAAGACATATGTAGACAAGCAAGATTAGGCCATACTGACATCCTAGATGCTTGATGGTCATCCTGGAAAATTTACATACTTCAGTTTCCTGCCTTACAAAAATCTAATATATTATGGTAACAGGGATGAGCTTTATGTTCGAGTCAAACTCATGTTCGACTCGAACATTGGCAGTTCGGCAGCTTGTCGAAAGGGCGAACAATTTTGGGTGTTTGCAGAAAATTCGAAAGCTGTGGAACACCCTTTAAAAGTCTATGGGAGAAATCAAAAGTGCTAATTTTAAAGGCTTATATGCATGGTATTGTCATAAAAAGTGTTTGGGAACCTCGGTGTATCGATGCAAAAAAAAGTTTCAAAAACAGCCGTTTTTTCGGGAACAGTGATTTTAATAATGCTTAAAGTAAAACAATAAAAGTGTAATATTCTTTTAAATTTCGTACCTGGGGGGGGGGGGGCTTCTATAGTATGCCTGTAAAAGGGCGCATGTTTCCCGTGTTTAGAACAGTCTGACAGCAAAATGACATTTCTAAAGGAAAAAAAAGTAATTTAAAACTACTCACGGCTACAATGAATTGTCGGTCCGCAATACACATAAAAGTTCATTGATAAAAATGGCATGGGGATTTCCCCACAGGGGAAGCCTGAACCAAAATTTTTAAAAAAATGCGTGGGGGTCCCGTTAAATTTCATACCAAGCCCTTCAGGTCTGGTATGGGTATTAAGGGGACCCCTGCGCCAATTTAAAAAAAAATGGTGTGGGGGTTCCCCTCAAAATCCATACCAGACCCTTCAGGTCTGGTATGGATTTTAAGGGGAGCCCCGCACCAAAATAAAAAAAAATGGTGTGGGTCCCCCCAAAAATCCATACCAGACTCTGAGCTGAGCACGCAGCCTGGCAGGCTGCAGAAAAAGAGGGGGAAGAGAGAGCGCCTCCCCTCCTGAACCGTACCAGGCCACATGCCCTCAACATTAGGAGGGTTCTTTGAGGTAGCCCCTCAAAGCACCTTGTCCCCATGTTGATGGGGAGAAGGGCCTCATCCCCACAACCTTTGTCCGGTGGTTGTGGGGTTCTGTGGGTGGGGGATTATCGGAATATGAAAGCCCCCTTTAACAAGGGGACTCCCAGATCCCCCCCAGTGTGAATTGGTAATGTGGTACAAATGTACCCCTACCATTTCACAAAAAAAGTGACAAAAAGGTTCAAAAAGACAAAAGACAGTTTTTGACAAGTCCTTTATTAAATTCTTCTTCTTTGCGTTTCTTCTTTCTTCTGGTCTTCCTTCTGTGTTGCTCTTTTTCTTCATCTTCTTCTTCTCCATCTTTTTCTCCATCTTCTTTTTCGCCATCTTCTTCTTAATCTTCTTCTTCATATTCTTCTTCCTCCGCTCTTCTCGTCCCGCATCTTGCTCCGGCTTCTTCTCCTCGCCGTCCGCACGATCCGCCTCTGTGGGAGTCTTCAGCAGTGTGACGCTCCGCTTATTCTGACACTTAAATAATGGAAATGGCTTTCCCCATGATGTCAGAGGGGGGCGGGGTCACCGTTTACATAAAATGCCATTGTGTACTATTTCATATCATTCATAAAATATAAATGTCATATGTTCTCCGAAAATCAAATGTTCTGCACTCTAAAACAATCCATATGTAAAACAAATTCAAATATATAAATTACATATATAAATATTATAATAGTATTAGAGACTATATAGTATGTGAAGAAACTTGGTGCCTTCTATTTCCTTAGTAACATTACAGTGTCTATAGTGTTTTTTTCCCTGAATGCACCCGCAGCTATGCTGTTCATTATCCATACATTCAACAGAGACTCCCATCTGCCATTTTTTAAAACACTGCTAAAGCAAACCTATGAGGTATGGTTTTCAACAGATTTATCCTAGCTAAAATGAATGTACAAATAGAAAATTGTCAGTTATCAGAATTGCTTTAGTTGTATAAATAACTTGACAATTTGTTATTAATAAATTTACATTTGTCAACTTTAAATGTGCTTATTCAAAAAATATACCCGTTACCCATAAACTATATTTGAGATTTAATATCTCTCAGATATGATTTGGGTTAATGAGAGTTCTTTTACCATGAGTAAAAGCTTTAACACAATAACAAGAATTTATTGGTAAATAGTAAGGAGGCCTAGACTTATACACACAATCTATCTATTGTACAGGAAAAGGGTAAAAATCATGGATTACATGAAGGAATACAGAGTATATTCCTTAAAACATTAATCTGCAGACATTTCATAGTTACCAGGCTACTGCCCACAAAGGTTCCATTCAGTTGACTGCTCTACCAGAGATTGTGTACTCTTCCCCTCCCATCGAATCTGTGTGTATCATTACAGGTCAGTGCCTCATTGGTTGGCATGGTGTGGCTCTGATTGGTGGGCCTCCCTATTCCTGGTTAAGGTTTGGCTACATCTACAATCCCTGTCCTTTGCATAAGTCAGCCCCCTTTAATGCTAATTCTTGGCACAGACTATTTTAAGCGGGAGATTTAACTTGACCTTTCCAGAGAAGCTAAGTATTGATGACGGGCTGGCCACCTTCATTGCATATCTAAACGAGGGATCCTTTGAAGTGAATATTTGTAGAACAAAGAGGGTTGGGTTCCATTGTTTAGATACACAAGACTTCTGACTTCTTTCTAACACACTCACATTGATACAAACTTAAATGTACAAATCTAAATTAAACATATTCATAATTGCAATACTGTACAGCTTTTAATGGAGATTTTCGCATAAACTCATAAGGCAACAATGCTTATTAGGTACAAAACATTTTAGCTGCAAACTGCCAATGATATTGGACATACCACATTTTGTTAGCCAGTTAATAACTGCATCCTAAGAGTTGCCTTCCATTTTCATTAATATTTCATCTAGAGTGCTTGTAAACCTTAGACATAAAATATGAAAAAAGCATCTGCCTCTATAGTGTGTATTTGGCTCAATTCAGCGCACTGGAGTGTCATTTCTATCTGCTGCCTCGTTCCTCCGCTACCAGAATGAGTAACTTCTGACAAATTTTCCTGACACCAAAAGAAATAATGTGACAGGGGAGGGAGGTAGCTCCAGCACACAGTATGTGATTGACAGCCTCACTTCTGTTCCTGTGTGCTGTATGAAGGGGGGTGTGTTCCTTCCTTCCAATCAGATCTCAGAGCTCTCTTCACTAAGCTCTGCAGAGTGTAACTTCAGCTCCTCACACCCTGATTTCTGAAGCTCAGCCAAGCTGTATAAAGTCTGTACTTTGAAGCACTGTACAGAAGATGGCTGCAGAAAAACAGATAGAATGTATGTAGGAGGATTTTTTTCATCTCTGTGTTTCACCTGAGGCCAGTCACTTCACTGAGTATATGTAAAGGTTTACAGTCACTGTACATGATTTAACATGTACTATTCTAATACTGTTTTAAAGATCCATCTGTAATTAAAATATGAGTTAAGTGGAATAAACCTTTAACATCCAAGTCTTTTTTTTTTTTTAAGCTGAACAAAATCTTTACTGGCATTGCACTGATGTTTTAAAGCTCTTTTCATCTTATTATTCTAATATTGTTTTATTAAACAGCCTGGGTGCCAAAACAGGGCTGATGGCGGACATGACCAGCCGATTTACTTGTAGAGGCAAACCAATTTACAACTTAATGGGTACAAGCACTTTCACTGAATATACTGTTGTGGCTGATATAGCTGTTGCCAAAATAGACCCTAAAGCCCCTCTTGAAAGTTGCCTTATTGGCTGTGGATTTGCTACTGGATATGGTGCAGCAATAAACACTGCTAAGGTAATTATCATTTTCATTTTATTATGAAACCACGGGCAATAAAGGATTGTTTTCAATATTTTGGGTATATGTACATATCCATTACTTTGTTTTGCATTAATGTGGTTCAGAATTTATATATCTATCTGCATTCAGTTTGTGAATAAGTTTTCATTAGGCTGCATGCTGTATCTTGACTTCCCTACCTCTTGTTCCTTTGATTGGCTGTTATATTAAAGCCACAGTAGATTTTATATTAAAAGAAAGGAGAAGATGAGGAGTACTAATAAAACAATGTTGTAGATGCTATCAAGAATGGCTTGCTTCAAAACTTTTGTGAGCTGGGACAACAGCAAGTACTACCTGGATGAACAAACCCTGAACACTGGGTCTGTTATTAGACCTACTGTACATAGCATCAAATATGTTTTCATTATGTTAGGTACATATGTGCTAATTAATGCTTAGTGTAACACCAGAATTTATGGCCTCTAAAAGGGACCATGGGACTTCTCCTGACAAGACCTTAATTTCCATTTATTTCCAGAAATCTGGCCAATTTGTGATGAGGCATTATCCCGAGTCATAGTCTAAGACAGTGGTTCTCAACCTCAGTCCTCAAGTACCGCAACGAGTCATATTTGGGGAACATCCCTTAGATAAAATAGCTGTTATCAATACCATGTCATTGATATTGATTTAAAGCAGCTGTGCAAAGTAAAGTAAAACCTGAAAACATGGCACGTTGGGGGTACTTGAAGAATGAGGTTGAGAACCACTGGTCTAAGATATTGTACCAAGTATAATGCAAACATATGCATCCTGTTGATGTAGCATTTATATTCTTTCCTGTGTGTATGTACAGAGTCTCTGACACAGCTCAGCATCTGATGCTGTTTCTCTTACTGTGATCTCCTATAAAACTACAATGTACAGTATGATTATGTGATCATAATTTGAGATACTATGCAAATGCATTCCTCAAACATATTTTAGTGTAATCTAACCTAGAAACACTTGAATGGAGCTCATGGCCAGCTTTTAAATACAACTATATATATATATATATATATATATATATATATATATATATATATATATATATATATATACATATATATATATATATATATAATATACACATGTATAACACCTGATGCAGTATATTATTGGATGTCAGATTTTGTTTTGAACAGACTTAAGTAATTATAGGTCTAAGTTAAGAGATATGTGAACTATAAAGAGGATCCAATTCACATAATTTGTATTAGGTGCTGAGTCACACTAGTGCAACTTCAGATGCCTGATGCGCACAGAGTCACATGACAAGGGAAACATATTATATTCATTCAATGGCACCCATTCTCATTGATGCGACTCAGCACGGTGCTACTTTCGTGCAATTTAAAGTGTGATTTGGCCCCATAGAATATGCATAGTCACATCAAAGTTGCACTACATAATCACACTACAAAATCACGTCAAAATTGCTTCACAGCAGTGTGAACTGAGAATAGTCATTTTCAACCAATATTCTGAGGACGTGCAGCTAATTTATAATTTGCTCTTCATCCCTTTGTGATTATAAAATGTATAAGTCAGGAATTTCAACCGCGCTCACAATTACAAAAATCTAAAAAATATATCTAAAACCTATAACAGAATAATATGTATACACTATAACTAGTCAAAAATTATAATACAAAAACCCAACTAAGTGAATAATAAAAATATACTCTATAACTCATACAATAATCAAGTGTACAAAAAAATATATACATAAAGTGCTTCAAAAATTATATATAAGCAACAGTTCCTCATAAAAACGTAGTCATGAGCATACAGTGGTAAAGTGCACAGAATTTTTGTGAACAATCAGAAATATTATGAATAGAGTGCTCAAAAATTATATATAAGAAAACAGTTCTTCATCAAGATGTAATCGTGGGCATAACAGTCCAATAATCATAAGTGTTTCTTCTCAAGAAGACCTATGCGGGTGCAAGAGAGAGAATTTCCTTCACCAACACCGTGCTGATAAATGGTAAAAATGCGCGCTTACCAAATCCCAGAATCAGAAAGGCATTTGATATCAGAAATCTTAGGGGTCATCACACAGGGACATCACCTCGTTTTCACGTGGTTGGACCATTCATAAAAGGCACGAGGCTTGGTTCTAGTTTGTGTATATAAAACGTGATGCGTCAGCGCGTCGCCCATGCCCCAGACGATGCCACATATGGCGAAACGTACGTAGGGTGGTCTTGACGTGCTTGACGCAAATCATGTGACATTTGGGCGTTCGCTTTGCCGGCCGGCTTTTCTTAACGCTGATTTGACCTTTATGTTTGTAAGTATGTTTTTTATTATGGAATAAAAGATTTTGGTTTACGGTTTTACGCTATGGGAGTCTTTGGTTGCCTTTTATGAATGGTCCAACCACGTGAAAACGAGGTGATGTCCCTGTGTGATGACCCCTAAGATTTCTGATATCAAATGCCTTTCTGATTCTGGGATTTGGTAAGCGCGCATTTTTACCATTTATCAGCACGGTGTTGGTGAAGGAAATTCTCTCTCTTGCACCCGCATAGGATTTCTTGAGAAGAAACACTTATGATTATTGGACTGTTATGCCCACGATTACATCTTGATGAAGAACTGTTTTCTTATATATAATTTTTGAGCACTCTATTCATAATATTTCTGATTGTTCACAAAAATTCTGTGCACTTTACCACTGTATGCTCATGACTACGTTTTTATGAGGAACTGTTGCTTATATATAATTTTTGAAGCACTTTATATATATATTTTTTTGTACACTTGATTATTGTATGAGTTATAGAGTATATTTTTATTATTCACTTAGTTGGGTTTTTGTATTATAATTTTTGACTAGTTATAGTGTATACATATTATTCTGTTATAGGTTTTAGATATATTTTTTACATTTTTGTAATTGTGAGCGGGGTTGAAATTCCTGACTTATATGCTTTATAGGTGTGTATCACATCGTATCAATCGCAGCCTTTAGATACTTAAACTTATTGTTGAGAGATTTCTTTAGCGCAGTATTTTTTCCCAAATTTTTGATTATAAAATGTGTAAGTGATATGTTTTGTAAAAACAATGTTTTAAATTATAACATTGTTAGGAATGTAACTTTGTTCTTGGGTTGAAAACCGCTTATTTTACCATAAATGTGGTAATGGAGTGAACCCTCAAAAATCAATATCACTGTATCATATCATGCAAAAAAAAACAAAAAAAAACATTAAATGAATGCATGAAAAATAGATAAAACTGCCTATGCTTTTTCAAGCATGAAAGCACTGATACCACCATTAGGTTGTTTTAATAACTTTAAAGCTAAGTGTAGCTAGAACAAAAATCAGAAAAATCAGTACAAGCGACATAACTTATAGTTAGGAGGATTTGTGCCTTGTGCTGATTCCTCATTTGTTAGTAGTAATCTTCCTCTGTTCAAGACCCCCCACCCCTAAATGACAGGCTCTCACAGTGCCTGACTATGCCTGTCCTTTCTGCCTAGCTATTCATTCGAAGAAGCAGGACTACAGCTTCAATTATTGAAACAGGATCTAGAGTGGGGGACTGGTGAATGATTGAATGGAGGACTGGTGAATGATGATCTGCCTCCTCCATTCATAGATCCTGGTTCATAGAAATTATAGCATGACTTCTATGAATGGAGGATGTGGGAAGAAAAGATGGGCATAATCAGTCTCTCTTGATGAGAGTTTATAACAGCCCCTTAGTTGCACCAGAAGGTTATGGCGGTGAGGGTTGGGGGAGCATGAATGCAGGAAGATTTCTACTAACAGAAGAGGAACTGGCATAAGGTTTATTTTTATTTTAGCTACACTTAGGCTTTAAGCGTTTCTTTTCCTTCAGGTAACTCCAGGCTCTACCTGTGCTGTTTTCGGATTGGGAGGTGTTGGCTTCTCAGCCATAGTTGGATGCAAAGCTGCTGGAGCTTCACGTATTTTTGGTGTTGGAACCCATAAAGACAAATTTCCCAAAGCCATTGAACTGGGAGCCACAGAATGCCTAGACCCAAAAGATTATGATAAACCAATCTATGAGGTCATTTGTGAGAAGACTAATGGAGGTGTAGATTATGCCATTGAATGTGCTGGACGAATTGAAACTATGGTATGTAAAAATATGCTGATGTTATAATTTATTATATATTTAAATATACATACTAAACAATCTAGAATGTGACTTGCCAATTACAAATTTAAACTAGAACTAAATACAACTAAAAACCCTTCCAGTTTTTTACCATCTGTGCCCTACTGGGGAGATTTCCCTTCACTTCCCATCCTATAGCCAAAACAGAAAGTAAGAGGAAATCCTTCCAAAGTTAGGAAATCCCTGGTTCACCAGGGTCACCAGGACATGTGTCCGCATTGGAAGTTTTTCCCTCTAATACTGTTCTGGGGGCAACCCAAAATCTGGAATATTCTTTTACTTTAACTTTCGGTAATAATGGTCAACAGGACAAATAGAGGGTTATTCTCCATAACAGGGGCACAGGCAACAATAAAAACCCAACGGATGATCTAATCACCTCCACCCTATCCAAAACTAAAGAAAAAGTTTTGCCATTAATTACAGTGTAAAACGAAAGTTTATTTTTTCGTATATAGCATCAATTTTTAAGTTACATGTAATGGTATTTATCCTATTACCTGAAGGCAGATGCTTCTGATAAAAATCTTCCTTGCAGTGCCTTCTTCATAGCCTCCAGATACTGCCCAGAGTGACTATCTGTGGGAGATAACAGCAGCTGCTGTTACTGAGAAAAGTTGCGTAAATCACCCTTTTTTTCCTCCCCACCGTTCATATTGCTTGTATCACTACTCTCTCACAATGCATTGCATTTTATGAATGGGTAATGGAGACCTGTAATTCAATAACTCCTCCTCCATTCACAGAATGCAATACATTGAGGGAGAGTAGTAATACAAGCAATATGAATGGTCTACCAAAGGGTAAAAAACAAGATCGTAATAAACTCTATTAGCAGAGGAGGTAAACTGTAGTGAGCGCTGAAAATTGCATTACTTGTCATTTTCATTAGAGTAAGGGAGGGTTATGATCCCTACTAGTTTTTTTCTATCTGTGCCCATTGAGGAGATTTACTTTGACTTGCTGTCCCATAGCCAAACCAGTAAGTGAGAGGAAATCCTTCTAAAATTAGGAAATCTCTGGTTGTCCTCGGAGTCACCAGACTAATTGTCCTCATTGGAAGTTTTTCCAATGATCATAATAAACTTTAATTTGTAGAGCAAGTAAACTGTAGTGAGTCCTGTGAATTGAGAATGCATTTACTTTATATTCATGTCCATACCCAGATATACAGTTTAATCCTTATTAAATAATAGAATATATTTTATATAATGTATTAAAATCTTTACAAAGCCATTCATTTTTTTTCCTTGAATTACTAATTTCACATAATCAAGGTAAATGCCATGCAGTTCTTGGTGTGTATGCTTTTACATATGTGATAAAAAATAATTTTTCAGATGAATGCATTGCAATCCACTTACTGTGGTAGCGGAGTGACTGTAGTGCTTGGATTAGCATCTCCAAACGAGCGTTTTCCTCTTGACCCACTCTTACTACTGACAGGTCGGTCAATGAAAGGATCTATCTTTGGAGGTATGACTATATTTTACCTGTAAGATATCTGTAGCTTTAAGTGTACATATGTGTATGTATCGTTGCATGTTTGTATGTACAATATTTATGTAACTTTATCTCTAGCAAGGCTGTTGCTAGGATTCTAAAACCCTCGGGGACACCAAAAACTAAAAATTAGTGGCACACATGGGGCACCCTAGGGCACACAGAAAAGAGAATATGAATGACCATGAAACCAATTATGGCACAATACAACATTGAAGATCTGAAATGTGTCATGTTTCTTGTAAATTCAGAAAATATTTTTTTAAAATGATATACTGGTTAACTACAAATAATTCTATCATATTGCATAGAATAATACTAACATCAGGGACTCTTGTAGGGAAAGGGAAAGCTGGGGTGAGAATTTGTTCTATCTGTAGTGTAACAGCCCATCCATGTGGTTTACACCAGGGGAGTTCTTACAGCCTGAACTTAGAGAAAAAAGGAAAAAAAATAGGGGGTGTTTAAATAAACATTTAGCCCTTATTAACTAATTTTTACCTATAAATCATTAATTTTAATTTTTTTTATTAAAGAGGTAATCATCCTAAAAGCAAACATTCATTATATTGCAGCATACCATTTATTACATGCAATAGCTTCATTGATTTTCTTTTTTAATCTTTGTTTCTTCTATTTTCATCTGATGATCCAGGCAGTAAGTCAATTGTTTTTCATAATAACGAGCTCTCAAACAGAATGCATAAATGGCAGAGATGGACCATACCATTTAATACTAGCAATGGTGCTTAAAATGATCAACTTTTATTTATTTACCGTATTTATCAGCGTATAACACGCACAGACATATAACACGCACATTCATTTTAAGAGGGAAGTTTCAGGAAAAAACGTAACATTTTACATAAGGAACTTTGAAGAAAAATAAGGGTCGTTGCTCATCTGCAGCTTCACCATTGCCATCAATGCAGCCTGAACAATGCCCATCTGCAGCCTCACAAGTGCCATCAATGCAGCCTCATCAGTTCACATCAATGCAACAGCCTCACAAGTGCCATCAATGCAGCAGCCTCAAAAGTGCCATCAATGCAGCAGCCTCACCATTGCCATCAATGCAGCAGCCTCACTATTGCCTTTAATGCAGTTGCCATCAGTGCAGCCTGATTGATGCCCATCTGCAGCCTAGAGGGGACAGGGAGGAGGCGGGACGAGTGCCGACAGATTACATACAGTGAGGATCTCCTATGATAGACAGAACAGTGGTCCAATGGCGACCCAGGAGACGGGACTTCCTATTACAGAGGCCGCCAAGTAAACAGGATATTTTCACTGTATGTAATCTGAAGGCGCTCGTCCCGCCCCCTCACTGTTATACGCCAATACTTCATTTAGGCAGCTAAAATTGAAGTATTGGCATATAACACGCACACACTATTTGCACCCAATTTTCAGGGTGAAAAAGTGAGTGTTATACGCCAATAAATACAGTATGTAAAAACTTTATCCCAAAAGGAAAAAACTGTTAGCTGTAACTGCTGTATTAGCTGGAGTTTGGCTTCAATTCGCTAGTATATTTAAAACTGCTAATACATCTACCACTACCTTCCCCCCAAAACTGACAATGCAGATGTCCAAATGTGCCCCCTGTGCTTATTCACACAGAGTGGGGGTCAGAGCACCAGGTAAAAACAGAGGGGAAAAGCCTCATGCCGCGTACACACAATCGGAAATTCCAGCAAAACTCAGATGAGAGCTTTTTGTCAGAAAATGCAACCATGTGTATGCTCCATCGGTCTTTTGCTGGCGGAATTCCAGCCAGCAAAAGATTGAGAGCATTTTGTCTATTTTTCAGTCGGGAAAAGTTCCTATCTGAAAATGCGATCGTCTGTACAAATTCCAACGTGCAAAATTCCTACGCATTCTCGGAAACAATTCAACACATGCTTGGAAGCATTCAACTTAATTTTCTCGGCTCGTTGTAGTGTTGTACCTCACCGTGTTCTTGACGGTCGAAAGTTCAGAGGACTTTTGTGTGACTGTGTGTATGCAAGGCAAGCTTGAGCAGAATTCGCTCATGTGTACGGGGCATAAGAAAAGAAAACTGATGTAGCCATCAAATCTAGTGATTAGTAAGCTGCAATATATTACATTTTTGGCTTGAGGTTTAATACCGCATTAACTCCTGTATCTCTTCTCTCTCTTAGTTATCTTTTCAAGAAAATTTGTGTTTATTCTTTCATTAAAAAAGTAACTTTACAGTCTATATAAAAGGAACAATTCTCAAAATAAAATGTGCACTTTTATCTCCAAAAAGAAAGAATACATTTTGGTTATCATAATGTTAATGAAATTTTAGCTGTTTCCCAATCCTCAAAATACCTAAATCACACTAGCAACACTCCCACCCCATCCAGTTTGTTTTTTGATTGACAAAACATTATTGACCCCAGGGCTAGCTGACAGCAGCTGTCATTCCCGAACATTGGGGGGGGGGTCACATTTTGGCATCTACTCCTTGGGTGCCCATCCTTGTCTCAGAAGTGAATAAAATTAGATTTTATTTTGTAGGTTTTAAAGGAGAAGAAGTCACAAAGCTTGTAGATGATTACATGAAGAAAAAAATCAATGTTAACTACTTGGTGAGCACAAAATTGACACTGGATCAAATCAACAAGGCATTTGAGCTACTCTCCAGTGGACAAGGGTATGTATATAAAACTGAAAATTATTGCATACTTAGTATAAAACTAGATGAATAATAAGTTTTATGTTAAAAGGTATCCTATTATGATTTAAAAAAAAACAAAAAAAAATGTATATGAATATTCGATGGCTGACTTAACCTATGCCTCAGTCTTTCAAACAGAAGGATGTGCTGTTAATTTGCATAGCTCATTACATCTTAATACGATCAAAATATTAAAGCAATGTCCTTAAATCAATTTAACCGCTTAAGGACCGCCTCCTGCACATATACCTCCGCAGAATGGCATGGCTGGGCGAAAGCACTTATCTGTACGCAGCTCTTTAAGGGCCCAGCCGTGGATCGACGTGCTCCCGACCCGGTCCTGAGCTCCGTGACTGGTTGCCTCTGGTGTCCTGCGATCGGGTCACAGAGCTGAAGAACGAGGAGAGGTCTGTGTAAACCAGTGTTTCTCAATTCCAGTCCTCATGGCCCAATAACAGGTCATGTTTTCAGGATTTCCCTCAGATGAAACAGCTGGGGTAATTACTAAGGCAGTGAAACTGATCAAATCACCTGTGCAAAATAATGGAAAGCCTGAAAACATGACCTGTTAGGGGGCCATGAGGACTGGAATTCAGAAACACTGGTGTAAACAAACCTCTCCTCATGCTTCCTACTGAGCCTGTCACTGATCACCTGTTCCCTGTTATAGGGAAAGACGATCAATGACATCAGACTCCAAGCCTTGCCCCCTACAGTTAAAAAAAAAAACACACACACTTAACCCCTCCCCGCCCCCTAGTGGTTAACTCCTTCACTGCTAGTGTCATTTACACAGGAATCAGTGCATTTAAATAGCACTGATTGCTGTATAAATGACAATGGCCCCAAAAATGTGTCAAAAGTGTCCGATGTGTCCGCCATAATGTAGCAGTCACAATAAAAATCGCTGATCACAGCCATTACTAGTAAAAAAAAATATTAATAAAAATGCTATAAAACTATCCCCTATTTTGTAAACGCTATAACGTTTGTGCAAACCAATCAATAATCGATTTTTTTTACCAAAAATATGTAGAAGAATACGTATTGGCCTAAACTGAGGAAAAAAAAATGTATATATATTTTTTGGGGATATTTATTATAGCAAAAAGTAAAAAATATTGCATTTTTTTTCAAAATTGTCGCTCTATTTTTGTCTATAGCGGAAAAAATAAAAACCGCAGAGGTGATCAAATACCACCAAAAGAAATCTCTATTTGTTGGAAAAAAATAATGCCAATTTTGTTTGAGAGCCACGTCGCATGACCGTGCAATTGTCAGTTAAAACGACGCAGCGCCGAATAGCAAAAAGGGGCTTGGTCCTTTGGCTGCAATTTGATCCGGGGATTAAGTGGTTAACAGTTTCCAAAAACAGTTGCACTCAAGGCATGTCATGCATTAAAACTGTAACTTGTGCTCTTAAATGAACTGTCCAGCCATCAAATGGTTGGTGTCATTGCGGATCACATGTGCAGCACCATGGCATCTGCAGATCAAACAGAGGATAAGATGGCATCTTCCGTGGCTGTAAAGGATAGGAGGGTTTAGTTCCACTTTTGATAAAAGCTACAGCAATCAATAATATGCATAGTGAAATTAGGCAATGAAGACTTTTCTTTATAACATGCCCTCACTGTACTGAAAACATATAATGTCTAAATCTTAAATAATGCTAATAAAGTTTTCCCCATTTATGTCTTTAGGGTTCGGAGCATTATGGTATACTAAGCGGCAAATGGATCTACCAGCAAAGATTTCTTGTTGCACTTTTCAGTCTGTTTCACGCTTTTCTATTCAATAAAATGTTCACTCTTTCGTATTCAATAATATTTAACATGGACGTGTTTATTCTCTAATGAAAGGTGTATGTTACATTTGATTCAGAGTTTTAAGTTGTAATTATTCTTTAACACTGCATAGTATATTATTTGTGTACAATTTTTGCCTGAAATCTTAGCATATATAGAAAATAGGGTAGATCTAATAACAAATCAATAAACATGAGACTATTCACTAAAGCAGTTCAAAGTACATTGGCTATATGCAGAGCGCTGTAACCCATTGCAGCCAATCAGAATTAATCTCTTAAACTGACCTAGCTGCAGTTAAATGGCATATGATTGATAGCTTTATGTTCCCCATTGTAAATTGTGTTCTTACCACTCTGCACTTGAAGTTAGTTAGATTTAAAGTTAGATTAGCTTTGTTTCATAGCAGTGTTGGCCAAGCAATGGAGTTCATAGGAAAACATACTTATGCACCTTCTGACCACCAGTGTCTGTACCTGAAAGCTCTGTAGGGGTGAATCTGCCATTGATTCAGAAAAGCCCATCTCAATGCAGCAAGTGTCGATTATTAAGTTGCCCTTAGACCTTGGTTCTCAACTAAATAATTCCTTATGTATTATAATTGCAATTTGAACTTTGTTCCTGAATGAGCCCAAGGTGTGTATACCTGAGTGGCCAGTTACTAATCAGACCATGACTTTTAGTTCTATGTTATTACTATATCAAGATCTGTAAGAATCGTTTAATTAAGTTAAATTACAAGAAAGTGTGTTGATTTTTTGTATGCTGTCAAGCTAATAATAATAAAATTAATCTTATTTTCAACATTTTTGTGTGTTTTGTTTTTTTTTGATAATCTTTAAGCGTACATACAAGTCATCATGAAGTCATCTACAGTATGTACTATGTAGGATTGGTGCAACATATGATGGCTTGGATGTCAAACCTTTACACTTTTACACAAGGATTAATGAGACCCAGTCTTTATACTTCCCCTTCTCCAACAGAACGTGACAGGGTTTTCCCATGCCCCCCCTGATATCTATATTAACTTTAGAGCTCTTGGTATGTTATATAAGATTCAACTCACTGATACAAGGGCATAGCTCCCAACTGTCCCTAATTTCGAGGGACTTTTCCTGATTTGGAGCAATGTCCCTCTGTCCCTCTTTCCTCCTCATTTGTCCCTCATTTTGGTCTGATCTATATAGTTGTATATAAAATGCACTATTTATCTTTTAAAAAGTGTTTCTCAGCGCTAAACCTTTCATCCAATTTCTAAATTGTTACCTTTGTAAATTTCATAAGCC
Source organism: Lithobates pipiens (assembly GCF_037356315.1). Lineage (NCBI taxonomy): Eukaryota > Metazoa > Chordata > Amphibia > Anura > Ranidae > Lithobates > Lithobates pipiens. The sequence goes on along the minus strand of NW_027507718.1, from coordinate 268,358,737 downwards.
AATATCAAGAAATAGTAATGGTTAAAAAAAAAAAAAACACGTGTGGATTTAACAAATCTCTTTTTATGTATAATTCTCTATTAAAAGGTCATGTCAGGGGGTGTGTGTCCTATTCCTACATACTTTTGCTAATAGGTGTCCCTCATTCCCACCTCAAAAAGTTGGGAGGTATGCAAGGGTTGAGACTGTAACAGACGGAGCACAAAATAGCAGCCTACACTGGTGATCTCCATTTACTTATCACTAATCCGGGCTCTGCGCCTAAATCTCTTTTAGATCAGTCCAACAATACAGATATCTGTTCAACTTCAAAATAAACTATAACAAACCAGAGACCCTCAATGTTAACATCCCATAAAGTAGTGTGTGACAACATTGAAACAATTATATTCCTTTCACTGGTCCCATTCTTGCCTTAGGTAACTTATATAACTCTGGATCCCTCCAAACTATTTGAGGCTAATTTTAGCCCATTATTGTCGAAGAGCTGGGCCAACTTGTTTCAATGACAATTGCTATCCCTTAACTGGTTTAGGCTCTGTAACGCTATTAAGATTACAACATTATCACAAATTATACACCTTTCACAGGGACTATCTATCAAAATTCTATAATCATTTTTCTGTGCATATAAGCTCTATGCTATCCATTTACATCTGAAATAATAGACCTGCCTGATCATGTTTAGCCTTACTTGCTTTGACTAAACAATGTGACGGCATAGGGCTTCCCGACATAGTGCTATACTACAATCTGTCACACCTTTTATGAGTGGTAATTTGGTGTTCTAACCTTACACCTAAATTAGGGGTACAGATTGTGCAAGATGTGGCCCTGATTGTGCTGTCAGCTCCCCCCTGGATACCAATCCAATACCATAGATCCACTACACAACAGAGAAGAAAAAAATTGCAATACCTGGCTGCCATGGTGTGTGTTCAGCTGTTCCCTCAGTATATATCGTTGCTGGATCCTCTCTCCAGTGGTTCAGTGACCTGAGTCTTTGCCATCTGGATACAAATCCCTGTTACCTGAGTCAATTCTGCCCTGCTCTTGGGGCAAATCTGACTCTGACAGCCATACGCATCATGTCCCATTCCACCTTCCGACTTAATTTTTCCCTTTTTTTTCCAGACCCCATGCCCTTGACTTAAAAAAAATAAAAAAAGCACCCCATAGACTTTATTTGGGCTTATGGATATTGGGCAAAGTTGCAAAACTGTTCACAATTCAAACCTAGACAGATTCACTCTTTCTTTGTTATGATGTACTATTTTGTTTTATTAACCACTTGACCACTGGGCACTTAAGCCCCTTTACTAACCAGACCAATTTTCAGCTTTCGTTGCTCTCACATTTTGAATGACAATTACTCAGTCATGCAACATTGTACTCATATGAGATGTTTGTCCTTTTTTTCACACAAAAGAGCTTTCTTCTGGTGGTATTTAACCTCCCTGGCGGTATGATTATTTTGGATTTTAGGTGCTGAAAGCGGTACAATTATTTTGCATGAAAATTTGGCGTTTTATATTGTAGTCCTGTAATTCATAGGAATAACTCTCTTAAATCTGTCCAAACCAGAGTCTAGCAGACATCCCGGGTATGATAAATCATAAATTATAATATAATAAATAACTATAAATAATTATACCAAATAATAATATAACAATAATAAAAATTATTCAACAATGTAATCAAATCAAAAACACTGAAATTTGCTCAGTTGCAGAATTGTCACTGTCATTACTTTTCAATATTTGATGACGGATCTCCGCACAAATCGCTATCCCTCAATTCTGCGAGTGATTCCAATTTATTATCGCTGTTTTCTAGCTGGGAACGGAGATCGGCTCGTACAGCGGGGGGACATCGCTGGATCCAAGGGAGAAGGTAAGTAACCTCCTCCTGCATACAGCGATGCGGTCCCGAGTCTGGCTCAGGGTTACCGCTTTTGGTACAAAACTTCCACCCCGAGTCGGACTCGGGAACACCGCCAGGGGGGTTAATCACCAGATCTTTTATTTTTTGCACTATAAAAGAGAAAAGACTGAAAATTCTGTAAAAAAAATACATTTTTCTTCGTTTCTGTTATAAAATTTTACAAATGACGTTTGACATGAGGGAGGATTTTGAGCACCAACTACTGAGAGATGCTAGGCATACGGGTGGTGGCGCCACCCCCCCTCCCATTTTATGTTTTTTTTCACATCCCCACCAACCCAGGCTGGTTTGGTGTGATATATTATTTAGCACAGCCTTTCACCAAGGACAGTCTTCTTACACTAACACTATCACTTTTTATTGTTTTACAGTACATCCACTGGAACTGGCATATAAACTGCATCATTTAACCAATCACTGACAGGGAACAACATTTTCACTGGTGTTCCTCATGTGGCAGCCCTTGGCCTCGGTGTGACCATGTCTATGTGGCCTCAGCTACCGTGGGAGGTATGATCTCCCCATGGTGTCTTCAACTTCCAATAATATTACTCAATTACTTACCTTTACCTATAGGTAAGAGCATTTAGCAATAACCTTGCACCCTCGCTCCAATTTCCTCCAGCAATTGCTCATTTTGTAATCTTTTACTCTTTTATTATAGACAGTTGCACATGCAACTTCTCCTAATGAGTGGGAATCCCCATGAAAAGCGTAGAGCCCTAGCCTTATGCTACATAATCACGTAATCTTGAGATTCCACAATAAGTGATATTAACCTTATTATCAATGTTTACAAATTTAGTATCATTGACAGGGGGGGCAAGGGAGCGCGATTCTGGGAGCACGTCAATGCACACCCTCCCAGAGTTATCGAGCCGCGATGTAGCCGTCATTAGGTTATGGCGTGGTTGTTAAGTGGTTAAGCTTCTGTTTCACAAAAATAATTGGCCATTTATCAGCACCATCTTGATTAGCAAGACTTAAATCTGCAGCAATGTTCTAACAACAATTAACTGTGCTACCACACTGCCACTGGTCCACTTTGTTAATTATTTAAGATATGGTTCATATTTAACATGGGTTGGAGGCTAACCTTGCTTGTTTGCAAACCCATTTGGCCTAAGGGTCAATGAGGGGGATTTTCCTGGATAAGCCATTCATTCAAAAATGTATTTGAATTTAAAATGGAAACATATTGCAGAAAATTCAGTAAATAATAAAGGGGAAATAAGATGATGATTCCTGCTTAGTCAGTTTTTTAGAATAGAATAGAATTTGAATAGAATAGATATTAAAGAAATAGAATAAAACACAATACAATAGAATAAAATTGAATGGAATATGACAGAATAGATTAAAGCAGAATAGGAGTAGAAAAGAATAGAATAGAACTAATATAGTCATCTTACAAAATTTCAATCGATTGGAAAATAACAAAATCTGAACATAAGAAACAAATTTGAATATACAAAACCAATTCTGAAAATAAATAATTTTAACATAACGAGTATAATGAAACAAAATTATTAACTTAAGGAACAAATCTGAAACTAAACACATTTTTCCATTGTGCACATTTCTACTGCTAATATTATACACTTTTTATTACCTATTATTATTTCTTATAGTCTGGTATTGCTTGCTAATAACTGATTCAGTAGCAGACACAGGGTTTAGGCTACAGAGTGGTACACCTCTCTAGCTGATTCTAGTGTACATTGCCTCCTCTTCTTGTAGTTGGCAGCATAAACCCACATAATTAATGAATCTGGATATTTTTCCAAATTAATTCATAGAAAAGATTTTACGGTGAGTACAAATATTCAAATTATAAGTTAAAAAATTAACATTGAAGATAGTGCTTTAGTGCTAACCAAATGTCATCCAGTTTGAGTTAAAAGCTATTTTTAAGTGTCATCAGATTTGTCATTAGATTTGCTTGAGTCTCAAATCAATTTGCTCTTCTCTGGCAACAGCTATTTATTCTCCCGCTTGGGAGGATATCTCAATATTTATCTCCAACCCTTGGTTGCCAGGGTTAGATCTTATTTGAAAGATAGTTGTGAACTTATTAAATCACTTCAAAACATGGAGATTGATGAGCACACTATATTGGTAACTGTGGATATTGAATCGCTTTATACCAATATTAGACAGTTTGATGCTCTCTCAGCAGTTAAATTGGCCCTTATGGAGGAATCCGGAGTATATTACAAGTCAATTTTTTGGTTGAAGGATTACAACAAGCTATGGGCAACAATTATTTTTGGGCCCAGGACACCTATTTTAATCAAATTAGGGGGGTGGCGATGGGGGCCAGGTATGCCCCCAGCGTAGCCAACATATTGCTCAATAAGAGGGAATCTATATATAAAATACCTAACACATTTCTACTGTACTACAAAAGGTATATTGATGATATTATCCTCTTGTGGGGGGGTTCCCATAAGAAATTGGAATTATTTTTAGCATGCATGAACAACAACAAGTATGGCGTCAAATTTACAGTGGTTAGTAGTTTGTAAACCATCTCACTTTGACAAAAAACAAGAATAGAATTGGCACTAAGACACATTTTAAGGTGACAGATAGAAATGGGTTTGTGCCGATCCATAGTTGTCACCACCCCCACTGGCTGGGGGGGGTACCCAAAGGGCAACTTATGTGAGTTCAGCGCAATTGTGATAATCTTGCAGACTTTCACATACAAGCTGAGGTACTAATCATAGATTTCAGGAAAAGGGCTATTCTCAACAGTCCCCCATTACAACAAAAAATCAGGTGCTCCAAATGGATAGGGAACAACTATTAACTAATAACAAAAAAAACTTCTCACAAGGGTGTTTAGCTTTTGTCTCAAGGTTTCACAGACAATATAAAGATATTGAAAAGGTTTTTAAGAAACATTTGCCAATACTTATAAAGGCTAGGGATTTGAAAAATACTGTCAGAATGTTTATACTGAATATTAAAATAGAATTGTAATTATGAAAATATGAAAATCTTTGATTTGGGAGATTTACAATTTTCTAACAATTCAAACAAGAAATTTAAGTTTGTTTATCCGTGCTATTTTGAAGGCAAGTGCTACAAATGATGTTGCTTAAAAATATATATTTATTAACTAAAATACAGTGCAAAATAATATCAGGTATATTTTGTGATAAAACAAATAAAAGGATAGATATACATCTACATATCAGATAAATGATGATTGATAATATTATTCACATTTCTATTTTTTCAAGTTCTTATAAAAAAATACCACATTTAATTCTTGAATAACTGGGTATATTTGAGACTTGGTAACTCTTGTGAATCACTTGTGTGATCTCATGGATTTATGTAAACAATCTGTTCACCTTAAACTGTGTGATCCTTCTCAAACAAACAGATTTTGTCTTACACTCTTAAATGTGTACAGACAAAATGTCATATTGTACACAGCTTGATAATTTGATCAAAGCTTCTGTTAAATTTAAATTTATTTTACATAGATCTCGATAAAACCATTTTACAAATGTTGGCTTTTAGCTTTTTAAAGACAAATAAAAGTGTGTATGTCTTTAAATATTTGGAATTAATTATTTCATACTACAGTTAAAAATAATACAACTCCAATTTGCTTTGCCATATATTTAAATCGTCTTAGTAATATATATGTAACAACAATTCAATTACCAAAAAGGTATAATAAACAAACTAATACATTACCAGAGCTTTAAGAAGTCTGTCTTCTAGAGAAGTTTCAGATAAGCGAGTCCCCCAGAGGGACCTCTTCCAACCTCCCTACATTTTTCAGTCTTTCAGTGAGATGTAGACTGCTCACTATAGATCTCTCTCTAGACTTCCCATGGCTCTTTTGCCCATCAGACCTCCAGCTCTATGATCTGTAGCTACTTTTATCTTACCCTAAAAGTGGGTGTGTATGTCATTTATTATTGTCAAATGACGATGATGTTTATATGTTTCTATGGCAACATGTATGTGTGGCCATTTTAGATTCTTACTATTTTCCCCTCTAGGGGGCAGTGTTGGATCAGAAATTACTTTAAATTTGATTGACATGACCTTCTGACCTTGGCTTAGCAAAATACCATTAATTGTGTAATGGTTGACAATCAACTGTCACTATCCCCAGCCATCCTGGCGCTTTTTAAAATATATAGGTATGAGAAAATGTACCCACACAATTAGTTGTGTTGGTAAATGCCATTAAAGTGAAGTTATACTTTGAATTACAAACTCACAAGTACCGCTTCTAATACTTTCATGCCAATACAATCTTAGAACGTAAGGTCATTATTCTAACGATAAACATAACAGTTTCATGAACAAACTCTTCATAAGACCTCATATTTGCAACCTATTAATAATCATATATGTGTTAAACAGGTTTATATGTATGAATAACTAATACACATATATTACCAAATTAAAAAGAAATACATTAGTTAAAATATATAATACAACAGCAATTGTGAATAAGCCCTCTGGTTTCTGTAGCTTATTCTGAAAATACTATTTAGGTTTGTGATCTGTGTAAGTCTGTATCAACTCCCCTTATCTGTAAGTGTCAACGATAAGAGATATATAACCTGAGATAAGGCACAACTAGACTTACAGACTCTCTTTATAAAACAGAAAATAACTTTCGCAACAATGCCTATTCATGGATCATGAACTCCGATTCAGCTCCAGAGCCAAAATGGCTTCTCTCATGTCCAATATATATGAATATAAAAAATTCTACAATATGCGACCTTATGTATATATATTCTTTGAACCCCAAATGTTCTGACAATACATTACCTACTAGGCCGCAATTTATTTATAGGAGGGCCCCAGGTATAAGACATATTATAGCGCCCAATGTACCAGATCCCCCGAAAAAAAAACACGCTTTTTGATGGGTGGGGTTTCCATTATTGTACCCGGTGCAAGGCCTGCCATACTACTATACGCCTGACTAAGAAAGTTACCAAATTTCAATCGAATGTTACTCATCAAGAGTTCATTATCAAACCTTTTATTACGTGCTATTCCAAGTATGTAACCTATGTTTTGGAGTGTCCTTGCTCCCTGCAATATGTCGGGAGGACTACGTGGGAACTAAGGGTACGCATCAGTGAGCAAGTGACAAATATCGCAAAAGGTTTTTTGAACCATGGTGTCTCTAGACACGTCTGTCTCTGCCATGATAGGGACCCACGTCGCTTGACGTTCTATGTCAGAGACAGAGTAACTTCCAATTGGAGAGGCACACATCTCAAAAAAGCCATTTTTCAAAATGAGACCCAATGGCTGTATCAGCTCAATTTGATGCAGCCCTTGGGACTCAATATAAAACTAGATTTAAATTGCTTCTTGACCAATTATTGAGGGGGTGAACAATTATAAGAAGAATATTGATAATAATAATTTTAAAGTTTAGGAACCCTCTCTTCCCCCCGCCCAGTGCGGAGGTACCATTCTGGTGTATATTTATTTCTATGCATATGTATCGCATGTATATATGTATATGTATATATTTTTTTTTCATGGTTTCTACATGTTTTATACTTTTTGAATTATATCAGTAGTATTTAAAAAAAAAATTCTAGGCTTCATAATCTCCTTTTTATATTCATTTTTATTTTTATTTATAATTTTTTTTTTTTAATGGATATGTATGTTTCATAGGAAAGTTTTGTCTGTATTTAGAGCGGTCACTGGGTTTATACCTAGTGTTATGGCTATGGGATTATGTATGACAGGTTGCTAATGACCGGCATTGAGGCTGACAATCTCAATAGCAACTACTTAACTTAATTCTCATTGGCCATGCTCTCTTCCATTTAAGTATTCACACACAGTAACCAGGCATGCCTCGACGTACATTTCTTATCACGTCTTCAGGAGGCGTGCCTGGTTACTGTGTGTGAATACTTAAATGGAAGAGAGCTTGGCCTGTTTTCGCGATCTGATTCTCACAACCAGTCCCTCTGGTTGTCGGCGGCAGGCGGTGGAACGCACGCCAAGATACCATCACGCGCAGAGCAGAGTTGTTATCTAGAGCTAAGCAGAACAGCCTCAGTGTGGGGCAAAGGCAATTTTTAATGTAAGCAGTCACTTGGCCTCTGTTTTATACTTATTTTATTCAATAAATGGGATTACACTATTATTATACGATTTTTTGTATCCTTTCTACATGTATCTCCGGTCATCCATATTGGTGGAGAGGAAGGGGCTTTTTCCCACACGGCTCATTCTGTTAATTGCAGAAGTTATTTCTCTGCTGTATTTGACCTTATTTTAATTAAAAAGGTCAACAACTTCTGGTAAGCAGACATCCATTACAGAGCAATTTTGGGTGTACAGTGCAGTCGGTGAAGGTGGCTCATCTCTATAGTGGAAGCAGCACTTTTTGATGCTTATTTTGCACACTGGACTGAGATTTTGCACATTGGACTTTTCTTTATGATTGAGCATTAGTTTTGTTTAGCGCATGCAGAGCATTTATGATTGATTTATTCATTTTTGATGTATGCACTATTTATATATATCTTTGTAATATAGATGTGCATATGGTTTTGGGTGGTCTAGTCCCACTCAAGGCAACACATTTTATTGAAATTTGCTGTGACTGGTCATTCAATATAGGTGTGTCTTAATATTTATCTAGTTATTTAGCGCCCTCCATCACATTTGCTTCATTCACACTAGAATTTTTATATCTAGCACAGGGACAGCAGCTTTTAATTTTTCACATTTTCTCACTTTCTAATTTTTAAAGAATTTTTTTTTTGGCACAAGGTATTAATTTATTCTTAACAGCTAGTTATTGAACTTATCTTAAATTTGGGGTAAAGATCAGGTCAGTGCTAGCTAATTAAATCCTAATTACAGATAAATTGTTTACATGTTTTAGCCTTGAAGAGAATTGAGAGGAGTAAACATTTCTGTACAGTTTTTATTTCTGTCTGTGATGCTATTGAGGTAAATGCGTATGATGCCATTATTCGGCAGACTAAAACAATATAATGCACCCTTAGAGGGTCTGCCAGCCAAACTTGAGATGTTTATATATTAATTTATTTAATGAGAAAACCTAGAGCTTTATAGGGTGCATTAACGGTAATCTCGAGTCTGGCTCGGGTTGGGATTTTACTAACAGGAGCGGTAACCCCGAGCCAGACTCGGGATCGCATCGCTGGATGCAGGGGAGGACACAGGGAGAGTTACTTACCTTGTCCCCTGGATCCAACGATGTCCTCCGCGCTGTGTGATTGAGCTGTCCTCCGCTCGATTCACAGTGCCGAATGCCGCCGAGCTCCGTTCCCTGCGACGTTGCGGTGCACGGGAGAGGAGAACGGCGGCAAATTTAAAAAAGTAAAAAGACACAAAACACACACAGTACCGTAATCTTACAGATTACAGTACTGTATTAAAAAATACACACCCCCTTTGTCCCTAGTGGTCTGTGCAATGCCCTGCATGCACTTTTATATTAAAAATACTGTTTTTTCTGCCTGAAATTTGGAGATTGTCCATAGCAACAAAAAAGTGTCCCTTTTTCAGTGTTTTAGGATTTGATTACATTATTGAATAATTTTTATTATTATTTATTATATTATAAACTTTATCATACCTGGGATGTCTGCTAGACTCTGGTTTGAACAGATTTAAGAGAGTTATTCCTAAGAATTACAGGACTGCAATATAAAACGCCAAATTTCCATGCAAAATAATTGTACCACTTTCAGCACCTAAAACGAGAGTGAATCATACCGCCAGGGAGGTTAAGTAGCACCCCCATACCACTTTCACTCAGGGCCAGAATTAGGGTGGGGGTCAAAAGGGCCAATGGCTGAGGGCCCTCGCCCTCTCCGAGGCCCTAACTGCCAGAATTATAATAGGTGCAGGAAGCTGGAATGCTGTACATATAGGGCCCCTTTAACTTTTAAAACCAACCTGCTTACACTTACACCTTGTACAGTCAGTTGGTCTTAACCAGATGAATGTATATTAAAGTGGAACCAAACTTAAAGAACTTAAAGTAAAGACAACTGTAGCCCCCGCAGAGTTTCCTCCATCACCAAGAAGAACTGTCAGGAGCGTCCCTTGGTGGTCGGAGGGTGGCAGTTCAAAATGTGCTGGCTCGCTTTGCCCATTGCCAACCCCTGCTGCACTGCCCGGATCCCAACAGGCCACAGACTGGCAGCAGTTCACAGAGCGAGGGGTTGGGGAGCCCTGGTTTAATAATTAACTGGGACACATGTCACCCCTGTCCTGTTGAATATAGATCTCAGAGTTCAATTCTTCATTAAAAACAATAAAAGTTTGCACACTGACACACACAGACACACAGCTGTTAACACAGCTGACCTAGATATTATGAAGAACAATGCATGTCTGAAAAGGAATTATTTGGAAATGTATATATTTTTTATGCACAGGTGTATATGCCCAGCGCTAATGCTCAAAAAGAAATATAGTCTTCTGTACAGCACTAGTGTTCAACTAGTTTGCTAACTTGTACACTGAAAAATACTTGTTTTTTCTTTGTTTCTATCCTTTCTGCATACACATGCACATCTTGGGCTCCTCTGCTATTTGCTGCCCTGTTATAGCTCCCCGATCCGTATGCTGCTTGTTGTTGTAGTAATTTCTACAAAGGGAAAAAATTGAATATATCTACACTGATATCTAGTTAAAAGAATCAAAACATTTGAAAGTCTGCAATGCCTTTCAACTAAACATGATTTTCTTATGAATTAATTATGTGATTAACCTTTTACTGCTGCCACCATGAAGCTTATGTCAGTGGCAGTGAGGGTGGGTGTGTAGCCACCTGATCACTTTACATGTCCACTGGAGTGTGTTCCCCTCGGGTGAAACCCCATACCATGCTTCTCAGGCTCTGCTATCCCACCTGCGGGTCTGAGACCCACATAGCAGGTGTCGCCTGTTAGAGGTGGCAGGAGACCAGTGAACATTCCTACACTGATCTCCCTTAACTAAAAAAAATCTTGGAAGTGACATGTATGATGTCCCCTCCAGTTTCTGGTGTCACTTTCCCTGATCCTTGTGTGCAATGAAAAAGCTAATGGAGCACGATCTCCCCTCCTTTAGCTTCAATGAAAGGTAGGTGAGATATCAGACCCCTGATTTCTCCTTAACCACTTGGGATCCGCGCTATTGCAAAATGACGGCAATAGCGCGGACCCACATTTCCGGGACTACGTCTATTGACGTAGTCCCGGTTACGAGCGGCCTGCGCGCCCCCTGAGGGGCGCGCGCGGCGCGCTCTGTGATCGGCGAGTCCGTGAGACTCGCCTGATCACCGATCCGTGTAAGGGGTCGATCCCGACCCCTTATCACGTGATCAGCTGTCAGCCAATGACAGCTGATCATGTGATAAAACGGAGCCGGTAATCGGCTAGTATTCCTCCTCGCGCTGACAGCGCGAGGAGAAAAAAAAAAGCCGATCGCCGGCGGCCGTGTTCGGGACATCAGTCCCGATCACGGCCAGCAATTTAAACGGACACCTGCCCCCTGCCAGTGCCCACCTGCCACCCGCAGTGCCATCCTGAAATAAAGTAAGTGCCCCCCTGTCAGTGCCACCCAGCAGTGCCCATAGTGCCCACAGTGCCACCCAGCAGTGCCCACAGTGCCACCCAGCAGTGCCCACAGTGCCACCCAGCAGTGCCACCCACAGTGCCACCCAAAATCTGCCTCAAAGGTGCTGCACCCCAGTGCCGCCCATCAGTGCCCAGCAGTGCCGCCCATCAGTGCCCAGCAGTGCCGCCCATCAGTGCCCAGCAGTGCCACCTATCAGAGCCACCTATCAGTGCCACCTATCAGTGCCCATCAGTCCCATCTATCTGTGGTACCTATCAGTGCCCATCCGTGCCACCCATCCGTGCCACTTATCCGTGCCACCCATCCGTGCCATCTTATCTGTGCCCATCTTTGCCCATCAGTGCCGCCTTATCTGTGCCCATCGGTGCCGCCTTATCTGTGCCTATTAGTGCCGCCTTAACTATGCCTATCAGTGCCCACCAGTGCAGCCTATCAGTGCCCACCAATGCAGCCCATCAGTGCCCACCAATGCAGCCCATCAGTGCCCACCAATGCAGCCTATCAGTGCCGCCTAATCAGCGCACTTCAATGAAGGAGAAAAATGACCCGTTTGCAAAATTTTATAACAAACTATTAAAACATGATTTTTTTTTTTTTTTTTTGCATCTTTTTTTGTTTGTTTAGCAAAAAATAAAACTCCGAGCTGTAACTAAATACCACCAAAAGAAAGCTCTATTTGTGGGAAAAAAATGATAAAAATTTCATTTGGGTACAGTGTTGTATGACCGCGTAATTGTCACTCAAAGTGCATCAGCGCTGAAAGCTGAAAATTGGTCTGGGACTGAGGGGGGTTTAAGTGCCCAGTAAGCAAGTGGTTAAAGAGAACCCATCTTATATATCACATAGGGGTTGTTTTTGCTATATTTTTGTTACGTTTGTGCTGTTTTGTTACATGTCGTGGCACACACTGTTGTGAGAGTAATAATTCTAGGCTCATTATTGATTACTCTAAACTGATGACCTGTAGGAGCTTTTAAAGGGTTGCCTATGGAAGATATAGGGTACTGAGGTTTGTGGGCATGTGCAAATTTAAAGCTTGACATTTTGGGTATCTAACAAAGAAGATATTGCAGTGCCTCCAAAGATAGAATATTACAAACTTAAAGCATGTGCTATCAACTAAAATATGTGATAAATATCACCACAAAGAAAGTGTCTTCCACCTAGTGGCGGCCACTCTTGTAGGGGCGCAGGGGTGCCACCCCCCTAATTAATGCACCTGGCCCCTAATCTACATGCAGGGTGCCGGAGGAATGATTTTCAATAGTTTTTTTTTAACCATATGATTAGAGCCTGAGGCTCTAATTGGCTTTAAAAATTGGTGGGCTAGGGGCGCACTGTGCCCTGAGCCCATCCAGTTGTGTGACAATAGCGAATTAATATTCATTATTGTCTTCTTGCTTCTCCTCCCGGCCAATCAGGAAGTGGGTCTTAAGACCCAATTGGCCGAGAGGAGAAGCGACTGTATTGGCTGCTGAGGAGGAAGCCCCTGAGAAGGAGGAAACACAGGGTTAAGCCGAAGCTGCCCGCAACCCAGATGGGGTAAGTGCGGGGCTGGTGGGTGGACAGGCAAGCGACGGGGGTTGGTTATTGGTTTACTGAGCAACTGGGGGGGGTGGGGGGTTTGACTGGTGGACCGACCGAATAAAAATTGTGCACAAGTCGCCACTGCTTCCACCAGCTAATGACAATCTTCTCCACCACATGTGATTAACACTGACATGTCCATGGGGACATAACCAATGACCGATCAGAGTATCGGTTCACTGCTGTTACCAAATGACCGCTGTGACGAATCCTAGCAGGTCACATGACAGTTGTACATACTGGATGGCTTTCTTTCATGCCATTCAATGTGTACAACTGTGTTGCTAGCTGGGATTGGTCAATTTAATCACATGGACCCATCTGTACCATGTGATCAGCTTTGACCAATCACAGCTAATTACAACTAAACAGACTAAAATAATCCGTTTCATTCAGTAAAATGCTTACTCATAGCATTGTAATGCACTGCTATAAGCAAACATATTGTGTAAAAAAAAAAAAAAAGACTGCTCACTTCCCCAGAGCAGTATAATGTCACTATGGTAACATTATATTGCTCTGATCAGTGTGTTAAAAAAAATCATTAACATTTTCCGTCTGAGTTTCCAACTGTGTGTACAAGGGCTAAGGTTCCAAAAAGCCCTGACATGTTTCAACCTTGATGGTCTTCCTCAGGGGATTGCCCTTGTATAACAGATCAGGAAGGTGGGCCTTGCGCTTGGGACACACACACACTGGGCAAATAACCCCCCATGACTTCTTTTCTCTGTGGACCTCCAGCATCACACAACCTTCTTTGTTTGTTGCATAAAATCTATGCTATGTAAGTGCATTAGGTTATGATCCTGTCAGGGCTGGGCTCAGCCCTTCCTTCTCTGAGCTGGCTGCTCAGCTGTCGGCTAATTGACAGCTTCTATCTCTCCACAGGTACTCAGCTGTTGATGATATCCTGCTCATCAGTCCTGCCTACTTAAGCTGTCCAGCCCAGAGGATCTCTGCCTTCTCTTTAGTCAACTTCACAGAGACACTCTTCTGCATTCCTGTTAAAAGACTTGCTTGGTTGACATCTCTTCTGGCTCCAGATCCTGCTTGCTGTTTTACTACGCTCATCTCCGGCTCCCTGATGTTTGACTTGTCTGACTATCCATTCCGGGTTCCTGGCTATGTTTTGACTACATTTGTTCTATTTATTTTTATTATTAAATACGTGTGATTTAACTGTACTTCTGTCTTGGTCTGATTGCATGGTTTCTGACAGATCCTCATTTTGTGGGATATTGTTTATAGGTATGTTTATACCTTCGTCTATATGCATACTCATTGTACTTTTGTACCCTAGATAGCTTCTTGATTTGTTATCCAAGGGCAAATCTCTGAGGAAGACTATCAAGATTAAAATGCGTTGTGGCATCTTGGAACCTTATAATCAGGAATATTGCTATATCCAAGTATTGGAGCTGCGCTAATAAATTAAACATAAATATGTGAATATAAACACAATTCAAAATGAATTAAATTGAATAGGCACAATGTAAATATAATACACCACAGATCAGTCTATCAACACAAAATGATTGTGAATAACTGTGAATAGCATTCCAGTGACATGAAGGCATAAATCCTACCCGCCACGACAATATAGTGCACCACCACCACATAGATTGTGTGTTTACCAGATGGCCCCACATTGTGTGCCCCAGGACAACGTCAGCTTGTGACAAAATGCATCAGGAGGAGGGACATGCTGACGTCATCACGTCATTTGAAACCCGGAAAGGATGGGTGTTATAGTGACGCTTTTTTATCTGCTCCTCATGTAAGTGCATTACCATTTCTAAAAAAAGGTGTGGTTGTTTTTTACACTATGGCAAGCTTTTTTTCTTTTTGGGTCACTCTGGTTACTCTGATGTCTATGACCATTGAAACCTGAGTCCCTTCTATATCCATATGAGAATATTGTGACCGCTGCCTGACCTGAGTGGTTGGAAGGAGTCTGCCTTGAGCTGTTACCTGTTTTTCTCTCTGGAAAAAGGCCCTGGCTGGGCAATAGACGCAAGCTTTCCATAGCTTGCCATCTGGTAAGCACACAATTTATGTGGTGGTGGTGCACTATATTGTTGTGGTGCATAGGATTTATTTCTTCATGTCACTGGAATGCAACAGGATTTATTCACAATCACTTTGTGTTGATGGACTGATATATGGTGTATTATATTTACATTGTGCCTATTCAACTTGGAGTGACGATCACCTGCAATACCAATGAGCCGATCTCACTGCTCACTTTTGTTTTAAATGAACTTTATTGACATGTCACACAGATATTTTAGTAAGCTCAATTGGCCTCCATGGTGGATTGTCTCGGACTGTGCTGCACTGAAAAAAAAGCATTGCATTCAGTACTTTTTTTCAGCATGCACTGTCCACACAGCATCGCAACACAGTGGTGTGAGCCAGGCACATAGGAGACATGGCATTTTGCCTTGTCTTGTGGTAGGACTGCACTGGAACAGCCGCCCAACGCAGTACCCACCGTACCTAGTCTGAAAAAGCCCTTAAACTGTTACCTTGGATTTCAAGCTATCTTGAACAAAGCTATTTGGCACAGAAACTGATAATTTACAAACTTGACAACTGCCAAAATCTCAGCTTTGTCAAGTTGGCCAGGGCAGGCTGAGGCACAATAACAGGGAGTGGCATCACTCTCGTTTTCTCCTGCAAGCGAAGGAAAACAACAGAAGCAAGGAAAGCACTGAAAGCCAGGGATTTCTAATTCCATCAAGATGAGCACTGCAGGAAAAGTATTGTTTTTATATAAATATGAGTTACCATAGTTTGTTTAGAACTCTGTTCCATTTAGCCATTTGCTCTAAATAGCATTGCATTTAGACATTTCCTTTTTTTTCTGTATCAGTGTTTGCAATACATTCTGATTCATTTGCAGTACTGTCATATTCTTCAAAGTATTTTTAAACATGTAGAATCCTCTGTTTCTTGCATACGTCATATGTCTACATATTGGGGATTCTTTTCCTACTGCTTTATGGAATCTCTGGGCACTGGGCTATATACTGTACAGACTTTAATAAATCTCAGTATGGATGTAGAAAATTGTATTATACTTTTCTTATTGCTGTAGTATACTCTGCTGTATGCTGTATCGAGTGTTGTTAGGAATACTTTTGATTGCGCAAAGCAATTAAGATCCACTTACATCAGAAAACCTTATTGGTTTATACACATATTGTTTCAATCTACTTTGGCTTGGTTTACTGTTACCATACGCTGTACTGTAGATGTGTGTAATTTGCTGCAGTTTTTTTTATCATACTTTATAAAATGCATTAATACATGAAACATTGCTTTCTAAAAAGGAAAAATGTAATGCATTTAGAGACTGAAACTCAGAATAGATATAAAAAAAAGAGTTATTTACTGTATAACAGAACATAAATTCAGTTTTATTTGCTTCTAGTTGTTTCAATTAGAAGCTTGCAGTTTTATTATTTATAAGTACTACTACAGGCATACCCCACTTTTAAGTACATAATGGGTTTTATCTACTAAAGCTGGAAATGCAAAATCAGGCTTCCTTCTCCATAGAAACCAATGAGCTTCTAACCTCGGCTTGTTCAATTAAGCTTAGGTAATAAAACTTGGAAGCTCATTGGTTTCTATGCAGAAGTGAGACGGATTTTGCAGTTTCTAACTTTAGTAAATAAACCCCATTGTGTGCTTAAAAGTGGGGTATGCCTTTACTAAAACTTGTATTATTGGATCTTTTGTATGAACAAGAGGAGGCATTCACAAGTTTCTGTAAATACAGATTGGTTGATTTATTAAATGCACATAGACTGTTCACTCTGCAAGGGAAGTTGCACTTTTCCAGGGAATTTTTCCTACAGCTTAGTAAATGAAGTGGAGCGCTGCTGACTTCCATCATCCAATCATATGCAAGCAAAATGCGAAAGGGTATTCTTTTCAAAGTGAAACTTCAGCTTGATCACTAAACTTTGGGACTAATTTCCATGCAAAGCGAATAGCCTATTTGCCTTTAATAAATCAACCCCAATGTCTCTGGCCTTGGGGGGGGGGGGGGGGGGGTTGTTGACTTGAAGATGATTTACCTTCTTATATGCATGCTTTCTGTAAATCAGTGATTCCCAAATTATGAAAGCCCGAGGATCGGCATGCAGTCCAGATAACTGGTACTACAATGGGAGAGGTCTGCAATTGTGGCCTTTGTTCTTTTGTCATATCACTGATTTCCCATAGGAAGTAAAAAAGTCTTTCTAGCTGTTGAAGTCTGATGCTGTCAACAAATTAAGGCCCCTTTCACATGGGGTGGACCCCACCAGTGGATCCACCTGCTCAGCAGGGGATCTCTCCACTGATCCCCACTGAGCAAGCGGGTGATAAGTCCGTGTACACTAATGCAGAGCAAACAGGGACACAGCCCGCTGTTCTCTATGGGGAAGTCAGATGGAAACGGACCACCTGTCCGTTTCCATCCGACTACCATCCAATCCGCCAGATGGATGGGGAACAGATCCCCATCCGTCTGTTTTTAGCAGATCTGATTGGATCTGATCAGCTGGTGTCTGCAGACAGATGTTTGCTAACATCCGCTGCTCCACAGAGAGCAATGGAGGTTCCAATTGGGTCCACCTGAAAAACAGACAGGCAGACCTGATCAGAACATTCATGTGAAAGGGGCCTAAGGCTGAACTTTAGGCAAATATAAAAGACACAAATTAAGGCAAATGGTACCTGTTTGACCTGGTATTATCTTTTTGCAGTCCCTGTACAGCAGGGCTGGAGTGTGGGAAAAGCACTTTAAGGAGCCAATCAGTTTGTGTGCTGACAGCATGCTGATAGAAAGAGAAACAGTGGCAGAGAATGAGCTCATCACTGTGCTGCTTCTCATTTCATTGTCCAATCACAGGCTGGGGTGGGTCAAGGACAACATGGGCTCATAGGAAGTGGGTAGAATGATGAGGACTGTTAACATCTAATGGCAGAAAAAAAAATTGTAGGAAAATCTCTGCACTGAAGGTGAAAATGGCAGCAAAAGCTAATTGTGTTTTTTTATCTTTTAATGTGCTTTTCACCTATATCTTGTTATGTTAAGTTTGAGTTTTGCTATAAGGATTTTAGAAATGATATTTTTAGGGTTTATATTGAAAATGGTTGGGAAATAAGAATAAGTTAATTTCATTATATTTCCATTTGCTGAATGGCAATACATTTTATGCTCTTCTTCTCAGGATATTACATGTAAGGCAGCTGTTGCTTGGGAGCCTCATAAACCTCTGTCCATTGAAACAATTACTGTGGCTCCACCAAAAGCCCATGAAGTTAGAATTCAGGTAAGTAAGCATAAATGCAGTTATGTCATTGGTGAGGTAAACAAAACATCATTTAACATGTATAACTCAAATGTAAAAAAATATATATACAGTATATATACAGTATAATTGTGAACATCATTCCACAACAGTTCTTTATAAGTTCTAGGCATTTGCATGGAGAATAAAATGTACCTTTCAATTATTTATATGATATTTCTTCATACACACTGAAGCTGATGAAAATAGCATGGGATAATTAATAGATGAGCAATCTCATTGCTCAGGTCCATACTCTCAGACAGTTCACTCCACATCGGGCTTGTAGATAATGAGCAATTTGTGGTTTGTAAACTATTGGGATTTAATGTGTGCATTTATTATTGTATTGGCTATGGGCTCCCAAAGCTAATTAAAGCGGTAGTAAACTTGGAAAAAAAAACTTTTCCCCTGCAAGGCAATGTTTTAACATGCTAGCATGCATCACATACCAGCACATTATGTAAAGTTTGCCTTTAAGTGAAGCCCTCCAGAAGCGTGCCGTCACCGCTTACAGGGCTTCCATCTTCACCCAGTCTTCCTTTTGGGTTTGCAGGCCCCGTTCCTTTGAATGGCCAAGCCATGATGACGTCACTCCCACGAATGCATGTGGGAGTCACTGTTTACAGCACAGGGCTCTAAAGGAACGGCACGGGTATGCTGTTCCTTCAGAGAGCGTGCGCCGGTGACATCACCGGCAGCTGCACAAGTAAATATCTCCTAAACAATGCATGTTTAGGAGATATTTACAGAACCTACAGGTAACCCTTATTATAGGCTTAATATAACTTAAAATAATCAGCGCAAACAATCCTGAGTAACAAAAACAAACAAAACAAACAAACAAACAAAAAACAAACAAAAATGCACATATTCCCCCAACTCCCAGTTCAAATCCCCCCTCACAGCAAAAATATTTGCCCCCCACCCACACTCAAATCTCACCTTATTTCCTCCTCCTAGCACAAATCTCCCTCACCCCAAAAAGTCACCCTATTTAGCACACATCCTCATTCTTCTCAAGCTTTCTATCCTAGCACAAATCTTTTCCCCCAAATCTCCCCTGTCAACACAAATCCCCCCCCCCCATCCTTCATATTAGCCCAAATTACCCCACTCCCTCCTGGCAAAAAATCCCACCAATCCCCCCTCCCAGCACAAATCTTCTTTTTCCAATCCCCCCCCCCATAGGACACATTCCCACAAATCCCTCCTCCTAGCACAACCCCCTCTAAATTAACCTTCACAACACAAATTCTTCCTCCCCACCCAAGTCCCCCACCCCTCTCCTAGCTCAACCCCCCACCCCAAACCCTCCTCCTAGCACATATCCCCCTCCCTAAATCCCTGTTACACTTCCCTGCACAGATATTCACCCATCCCCCCTCCTCCACAATTTGAAGACACTACAGCACATGAGACAGGATTGCACTTAGATCACATTGAACTGTACACACATGCACCTCCTCCTGACTCTTTCCTCTCTGCCTCTTCTCGTCCCACTGCTCCAGCCCCCAGGCTGCAATCCCCTTGTCCCGGCCCAAGTGTGGACGGGGGGCCCAGAAAGAGCTCAGAGGTCACCGGCCAGGCACATCATCCAAGGGAGGGTCGGCCTTAGGGGCAGAAATGAAATATGGGTGGACGCAGCCCACCCCAGCACCCCCATAAATCTGGCTTGGTGTGTCTCCTGCCAAGCAGCTATAATCTGGCGGTAGGGGGGGCAACTAGCTTTTAGTTGCTGCAGAGAGCTGCTCAGTTCTGTCATCATTTGTTCTCTGCTCCACCGGTCCTCCTGCTGTCCGGGCCCCCTGTATGCCAGGGCCCCCTACAGGAGGACCGGTAGTGCCTCCCTATTGTCAGGCCCTGAACATAATCATGTAAATCCTTTGGCCTTTCGATGCCTAAAAATGCTATTTTTTTTACAGCATTAAGACTTTATTTTACTGATCTAAATGCTGTTCATTTGTGTTGTGAAAAAAAAAAATCATGTTTTACTTTCACTACATTGTGATTTGTTGGTATCTTATTTAAATGAATGCATTGCCTTATCGCTCATAGCAATGCAAGATAACACATGCAATGTGCATTCCTTAACAGGTAAATGGGCCATAACAATGTGGTCACATAAACACCCATTCCTCACAACAGGCAACATGGCTACCAGCAAAAGTGTGATCTTTATTACTGGGCACAATAGATACTTAAACAGTTTGTAAAAAAATAATTGTGCACCTTAAACATTTCAATTTACCAGAGCTTAGATGAGGGACAATCCTTCCCTCTCCCCCCCTCCCAATACTGAAAGTTTCATTATAGCCTCAAAAGTCATTGAGGTTTATTTACCAAAGGCAAACAGACTGTTTACATTGCAAGGAAACTTTCACTTTGCAAGGGGATTTTCCCCAGAGCTAAGTGAATGTGGTGAAATTTCATTTTACAAAGAATACCCAGACCAGTCATGTACAAAGAAAATAAAAAAACATAATTTTTGCCTGTACATGATTGGATGATGAAAGTCAGTAGAGTTTCACTTCATTCACTAAGCTCTGGGGAAAAATGCAATTTCCGTTGCAAAGTGAACAGGCCATTTACCCATAAAAACTCGACCCCTATGTGTCTATTTTATTTGAAATATTGTTCTGGTTAACTCTTTTCCCAGATTCTTGCTTCTGGTGTTTGTGGTTCAGACAGCAGTGTACTGAAACAAATATTCTGTTCCAAATTCCCAGTAATTTTGGGCCATGAAGCAGTTGGAGTCGTTGAAAGTGTTGGCCCGGAAGTGACATCTATAAAACCAGGTGAACTTTTTCTAGTGAAATTGTTCTTTGATATAGTTAACATGTCTTAACTCCAGAAAACATGTAATATATTGCCACCTCACCAGACCTTAAAGAGGAAGTAAACCCTGGAGAAAAGGTAAAGCATAATGGGCTGCCCATTATGTGTCACTTACCTGAAATCGAAGCCTGCTATGTCACCATTATCCCC
Organism: Lithobates pipiens; assembly: GCF_037356315.1. Lineage (NCBI taxonomy): Eukaryota > Metazoa > Chordata > Amphibia > Anura > Ranidae > Lithobates > Lithobates pipiens. Next base: position 268,337,243 of record NW_027507718.1, on the reverse strand, counting down.
ACTAGCAGGGAGCGTCCATCTTCGCCTCACTTCCTTCTGGGACCGCGAACTCCAGCTCGGTGAATGCCAGAGTCGCGTGATGCACGCGGGAGCCGCCAGTCACGTCATGACCCCTATTAGAAACGGCACGATGTGCCCTTTCTAAAGTGTGCATGCGCCAATGACATTGGCGCATGCACCGTAGTCATCGTTGCTCAGGTCTTTCATAAATTTCTCCTAAACCGTGGAGATTTAGGAGATATTTCAAGCACCTAGAGGTAAGCCTTAATATAGGCTTACCTGTAGGTAAAAGTGGTTGTAAAGGGTGTACAGCCACTTTAACCACTTTCAGACCGGACCAATTTGCTGGTCAAAGACCAGACCACTTTTTGCGATTCGGCACTGCGTCGCTTTAACTGACAATTGCGCGGTCGTGCGACGTGGCTCCCAAACAAAATTGATGTCCTTTTTTTTCCCACAAATAGAGCTTTCTTTTGGTGGTATTTGATCACCCCTGCGGTTTTTATTTTTTGCGCTATAAACAAAAATAGAGCGACAATTTTGAAAAAAAACACATTATTTTTTACTTTTTGTTATAATAAATATCCCCCAAAAATATATAAAAAAAACATTTTTTTCCCTCAGTTTAGGCCGATACGTATTCTTCTACATATTTTTGGTAAAAAAAATCGCAATAAGCGATTATTGATTGGTTTGCGCAAAAGTTATAGCGTTTACAAAATAGGGATAGTTTTATAGCATTTTTATTAATAATTTTTTATTATTTTTTTTTTACTAGTAATGGCGGCAATCTGCGATTTTTATTGTGACTGCGACATTGTCGGGGACCCATCGGACATTTTTGACACATTTTTGGGACCATTGTCATTTATACAGTAATCACTGCTATATAAATGCAGTGATTCCTGTGTAAATGACACTGGCAGTGAAAGGGTTAACCAGTGGGTGGCAGTGTAGGGGTTAAGTGTTCCTAGGGGTGTGTTACTAACTGTGGGGGGGTTGGGCTTTCATTTAGTGTACACTGATCTCTGCTTCAATCACATGGAGCAGAGATCAGCGTCACTAGTTGCTAGGCAGAATGGAAAAATGTTTTTTACACAGCATTTCCTCCATTCGGCCGCTCCGTGAGACGATCGCGGGGATGCCCGCGGCGATCGAGTCCGCGGGTCCCGCGACCGGACTCACGGGGGTCCCGACCAGCAGGGCGGCATCGAATATTGGACGTACCTGTACGCCAATATGCCTGCCCGTGCCATTCTGTCGACGTACATCGTCGTGTGCTGGTCGGGAAGTGGTTAAACTGTAACTAAAGGAAAAAACGTATTTTTTTAATTTTGGATATAGTAAGGGAGGGTTTCAGCTCCTGCCTGATTTTTTGGCTATCTGTGTCTCATTGGAGAGATTTACCTTCACTTCCTTCTGCAGTGGTCACAAGAAAAAGAAAAAAAAAGAAAGATAAATGATCTAAAACGTACACGCCTTATGCAAATAAAAATAAAAATAAAGCTTTTGCATATACCTTAAACTTTACCACTGCATTACTGATGAAATTTTAACATATGTATAATAAAAAGTGTATAAACTTGATTTATTCTTATGGTAGTAACAAACCAGTTCCTGCTACAAATTCACTTATCACAATTCCAGACTCCAGCTTTAGAAAATGTAGCAACTCCTAACTGCTGTACTTTGCAAAGCATTGTTATAATGGTTTGGCTGTAAAAAGATAATCAGATAGAGCGGAAATATGTCAGATAAATCTTGGTATTTGGAGGGCTATGAAAGCATACGTAAAACCTAACAATGAACTTCTTTTGTTTGCTACCTTTGTAAAAATATACCATTAATAGTGTTTTGTTATATCTGTTCAATAAGTGCAAATAAATCCTGTTTGATTACAGTGGTGTGAAAAAGTGTTTGCCCCCTTCCTCATTTCCTGTTCCTTTGCATGGGGTAATTTTGGGCGGCCGGCCACTCCTGGGAAGGTTCACCACTGTTCCATGTCTTCGCCATTTGTGGATAATGGCTCTCACTGTGGTTCGCTGGATTCCCAAAGCTTTGGAAATGGCTTTATAACCCTTTCCAGACTGATAGATCTCAATTGAATTTCTTTGGGTCTCGGAATGATGTGTAGCTTTTAAGGATCTTCTGGTGGACCTTACTGTGTCAAGCAGCTCCTATTTAAGTGATGCCTTGATTGTGAACAGGTGTGGCAATAATCAGGCCTGGGTGTGGCTAGAGAAATTGAACTCAGGTGTGGACAACCACAGTTATAGTATGTTTTAACAAGGGGGGCAATCACTTTTTCACACAGGGCCATGATGGTTTGGATTTTTTTTCACCTTTAATAATAAACACCTTCATTTACAAATTGCATTTTGTGTTTACTTGTGTTGTCCTTGACTATTGTTTAAATTGGTTTGATGTTCCGAAACACTTAAGTGTGACAAACATGCAAAGGAACAGGAAATGAGGAAGGGGGCAAACACTTTTTCACACCACTGTATGTCAAAAATTCAGAGTAGTCCTGTGTCTTGCACACTCTCCCTGTGTTGTCTTAACCCCCCTGGCGGTATTCCCGAGTCTGGCTCAGGGTGGAGTTTTTGTACCAAAAGCGGTAACCCTGAGCCAGACTCAGGACCGCATCGCTGAATGCAGGGAAGGCTTACTTACCTTGTCCCCTAGATCCAGCGATGTCCCCCCGCTGTGTGAGTGGCTCGTCCTCCGCTCGATTCATCATGGAGCCGATCTCCGTTCCCTTGGAACGTTGCGACGCACGGGGACGGAGATCGGCGCCAAATTCAAAAAGTGAAACACACGCATTACATACAGTATAATGTAATCTTACAGATTACATTGCTGTATGTAATTATTTCACATCCCCTTTGTCCCTAGTGTTCTGCCCAGTGTCCTGCATGCAGTTTTATATTATAAATACTGTTCTTTATGCCTGGAAACTGGAGATTGTCAATAGCAACCAAAACTGTCCCTTTACATCAAAAATGATTTTAGCAATAATAAATTAGAATCACTCGCAGAATTGAGCGATAGCGATTTGTGGGGAGATCCGTCATCAAATACTGAAAAGTAATGACAGTGACAATTCTGCAACTGAGCAAATTTCAGTGTTTTTGATTTGATTACATTATTGAATATTTTTTTATTATTGTTATATTATTATTTGATATAATTATTTATAGTTATTTATTATATTATAATTTATGATTTATTTTTTCAAACTGTATCATACCCGGGATGTCTGCTAGACTCTGGTTTGGACAGATTTAAGAGAGTTATTCCTAAGAATTACAGGACTACAATATAAAACACCAAATTTTCATGCAAAATAATGGTACCGTTTTCAGCACCTAAAATCTGAAATAATCATACCGCCAGGGAGGTTAAAGAGTCCAAATGGCCCCCTTTGTAGTTATATTTGAATACAGAAAAATAAGGGATCTTTTTATAAAAAAATTCACAAACACTCCCCATATATGTGTATTTCCTATAAATCTCAGCACCATCTAGTGCCCATAATGCAGTAGGTTTGAAAATGTTTGGGATATTCACACATTAAACCTTTTTTTTAATAAATAGAGACAAGGAATGTGGAAATGTTTGGGTAGCAGTGGCGGCTAGTGTTTTTTGTGGTGGCTAGTGTTTTTTTTGGGGGGGTGGAAAACAACCACAGTCTCCCTGGTGGCACCCTACGCTTCCGCTTGGTCGGGTAACCTGCAACTCCCCCTGCTCCCACTTGGTCGGGTCAACAACTGCAACCCCCCCCCCCCCTGCAGGGGGTCTCACAGGGGTCTCAGGGCCCGCACTTACCCCATCTAGGTTATGGGCGGGTATCACTCCAATGGATGACAGGCAGGCGTATCTTCCCCCTCTGCATCTCCTCCCTCTCCTAGGTGTCCAATAGGATTGTTTGTCAGAAAATTGGGTGATGGGTCTCCCTGAGCTTACTGATTGGCCAGGAGGAGGATCAGTGTTAGAATAGCAAATATTCATTTCCCCATTGTCACACAATTGGGTGGGCTCAGGGTCACAGTGCTCTGTGCTTTGAGCCCACCTTTTTTTGAGCCTCTGCCTCTAATCACGTGCTTCAAACTCCCCCCCCCCCCATTGGAATCCATGCGTCCAGCGTCCTGTATGTAGATTAGGGGGCTGGGCACATGGATGGGGGGGCACCCCTATTGGCCACTGTTGGGTAGTTTAGCAAAAGACAACTGGGCTGGGTTGACACCACTGATTCTACAAAAAAAGCTATGTGTTGTCAGTCCAGAACAAGAGTAAAAAGCTGGGAACATTTCTGACAGATAAACAGCTATTTTCTGTGTTTGTTGGGCTTTTACGGAAATACTAGTTGATATGTGCATTCATTGCAGAGATATACTGCATGTTTTCTAAATGTTATCTAAATGTTTTCTAAATGTTATCCTACTAATAATACACTTTCATTATTTATAGACCTTTGTGTCCCTATTGAGTTGTACCATAGTTGGTCATAAGGTATAGAGATATGGACCAAACAGGAAAATGGAGACCCAAAATGTTGTGTTTCTATAAAAGATACCACATACATACAGTATATATCTTCTGTCGCTGCTTCTGAATGAGTATCACTATATTGTTCTATCATTGTAATTCATTCCAGCCCCAAACTGTTTATCTACATATGCAAGATGGTCACTTTGCAAAAAATCTACTGGAGCCAAGAATATTGTTCTACAATGAGGAATTTGTTGCAATATATTTAGCAGAGGGTATGCTGTTTGAATCCCTGGCACGTGCCAGCCCTTTAAAGGATTCAGTATACCAGGAGGCAGTTCATCATCATTCTTCAAATAAAATGCTCTTTAAAATTATTGTAAACTCTCACCTTCTAAAACAACCATTTCAGTCTAAAATATAAATGTAAGACAAAACATTTGTGTACAGAAATAAAAAAATATGTTATAAATACCTTTTTTTTAATAAATGATCACACTCTTTTTCTCAGCTGCATAGGAGCTGAGGAGGGAGAAGCAGTAGCGCACTGATTGTCTCGGTAAAAGGCTGTGCAGGAGGGGTGTGTCAGGACAAGTCTGATCATTGGAGGAGTTCTCAGCACGGCTAGAGAACTGACCACTGTGCCTTCTCCTGCTTAGTGTGGTCAGTTTTTAATATGAAAGCAGAGAAACTGACAGGGTCACCAGGGATTTCACACAAACAAAGCAATATAAAGAGTAAAGGATACTTTTTTCATACAAGTACATGGTACAGCATGCACATATCAGTAATATGAAATGTTGGGTTTGCATGTACTTTAAGTTCTCTTTTCTTTTAACAGGTGACAAAGTCATTCCACTTTCTATTCCCCAATGTGAATCTTGCAGAGCCTGCAAAAGTTCAAACAGCAACTTCTGTGCTAAAAATGAGTAAGAATATATATGTTGCGTATTGTGATATCATGATAATTTTATCTAGTCTCCCTGCAAAGACATTTTTTCACGAGAAAATGCGAAAGATAATTTAGCTCCATGCCTGTTTAGTTATTGATAGTTGTGTCTTGCATTGTTCTACTACTGTAACCAATCTCCACCTAGAACTAAAATATTACTGGATGGAATAAGCATTTAGCAATCCATGTCTTTTTTAAAGGTGAACAACATCTTTATTGGAATAACACTATTTTAAAACTCTTGTCATCTTATTACTTTCATTTGTATTGTTTAAATAAACAGCATGGGTGCCAGATCAGGACTGATGGCGGACATGACCAGCCGATTTACTTGTAAAGGCAAAACTGTTTACAACTTAATGGGGACAAGCACTTTCACTGAATATACTGTTGTGGCTGACATAGCGGTTGCCAAGATAGATCCTCAAGCCCCTCTTGAAACCTGCCTTATTGGCTGTGGATTTGCTACTGGATATGGTGGAGCTGTAAATACTGCAAAGGTAAATATCTATATAATTTTATAAACAGAACCACTAATTGCTTAACCACTTCCGCCGTGGAAGGATTTACACCCTTCCTGACCAGGCCATTTTTTGCGATACAGCACTGCGCCGCTTTAACTCACAATTGCATGGTCGCGTGGCACTGTACTCAAAAATTTACGTCCTTTTTTTCCCACAAATAGAGCTTTCTTTTGGTGGTATTTGATCACCTCTGCGGTTTTCATTTTTTGTGCTATAAACAAAATAAGAGCAACAATTTTGAAAAAAAACACAATATCGTTTACTTTTTGCTACAATAAATATCCCAATTTTCAAAAACACAAAAACATATTTTCCTCAGTTTAGGCTGATAGGCATTCTTCTACATATTTTTTGGTAAAAAAAATCGCAATAAGCGTATATTGATTGATTTATAGAATCTACAAAATAGGGGATAGATTTTTGGGACCAGTGACATTTATACAGCTATCAGTGGTATAAAAATTTACTGATTACTGTATAAATGTCACTGGCAGGGAAGGGGTTAACACTAGGGCCGATCAAGGAGTTAACTGTGTTCCCTAGGTGTGTTTTAACTGTGGGGGGGGGGGGGGTGTGACTGACTAGGAGAGGAGACCGATCAGTGTTCCTACTTATAGCTGGCAAGCATTTTATTTTATTTTTAATTGTAGAATGGGAATTTTTCATTGTGATACCATGCTGCAACTGTGAGCCAAGCATTGGGCTTGCAGTTGTGGAGCAGCCCCACTCAGTGGGTGAGTTTGACAGGCAGTGCAAAGCATCACAGCCATGGCATGTGAACAGCCCTGTAGGACTATAATTTTAAAATTCTGGTGGGCGGCTAGGGGCTTAGCTACTTGTTTTTACTGACTCCCAGTCGCCAGTGTCAAAAAGCTCTTATTTGTCCAAGATTTCAGATCATGGCTGATGCAGACAGGTAAGACCTGTTGTGTGTGATGTTTGCACATAATTATACAATAAATCCTTTTTGCATTCCATATACAGATTTCATTTATTGTCTGCTCCCATGCAAAAATAAATTTTAACCTGTGACCTTTATTGGTGTCAGGGTTGCACACAAAACCTTTCCCAGGTTGCTCACTTTTGAGTACTGTATTTGAACATAGTTGGCTCTGATTATTTGTTAAAAAAAATAGGTATATTGGAAACCTCCCACATTCCGATTGCACGATGAAACCTAATGTTTTAATAGAATGCATGTAAAATAAATAGAAATGCAAATGTTTTCCCAAATAAGGAAGCCAAAATCCCCCCTTCCACATCAGTCTTCCCTCTTGCAAGTATTTTTTGCTCTTTTTTTAATACTTGTTTTTATCCAAATGTCTAGCAAATTACGGAATGTGCTGATCATGTGATCTTCCTCACCTCTTCACACTGAATGGTCCTTAATGATATAGATTCATCTTTATGCTATAAGTGTAGCCTGCCATGGGGACATCACCAATTTCCCCTAGGGAAATGGGTTTAATGATGCAGGGCATCATTCAACTCAGAAGGGGAGCGGTGTTGGTGAGTCAGGATCAGCATTAGAGAGAAGGTAAGTATTACAACCAGAGCTCCTTTTTTATTTTTTTGGATGGCTGGGGCATGATTAAAAATATGTTAAAAAAAACTGTTTGGGTTTCAAAATAAGTATTTTTCAAGCAGAGTTCCACAAAAAAATTGAACTTCTGCTTTTTGGAAAGTGTCACATGTGGCACCTTTCAGGGGGGTGCAGATACCTGTATAAGACAGGTATTTGAGCCCACTTCTGGGCATAGACCCACGCGGGGGTCTACGCCACTTCCCCCGCCCTGTCTGCTGGGAGACACACAGGTCCCAGAGACAGCAGGGACCATTCAGATTAAGCAGCGCAACTTGTGCATGCACAGTAGGGAACCAAGAAGTGAAGCCACAAGGCTTCACTTCCTGATTCCCTTACTGAAGATGGTGGCAGCAGCATCCGAGGACCAAGAGACAGTTTGTTCTCGGGTGCCGACATCGCGGGTGCCCTGGACAGGTAAGTGTCCTTATTTTAAAAGTCAGCAGCTGCTGTACTTGGAGCTGCTGACTTTAAAAAAAAAAAAAAATTGGCGAAATTCCGCTTTAATAACTTTCAGTATTTTTCCCCTAGGTAACTCCAGGATCTACCTGCGCTGTTTTTGGATTGGGAGGTGTTGGCTTCTCAGCCATAGTTGGATGCAAAGCTGCTGGAGCTTCACGTATTATTGGGGTTGGAACACATAAAGACAAATTTCCCAAAGCTATTGAATTGGGAGCCACAGAATGCCTAGACCCCAAAGATTATGATAAACCAATCTATGAAGTCATTTGTGAGAAGACTAACGGAGGTGTAGATTATGCCATTGAATGTGTTGGGCGCATTGAAACTATGGTATGTAAAAATATATGTATAAAATATTTTAATATATATGAACTACTTTATTACCAGATAATTCAGAATTTGACTTACCAGTTGCACTCTTTTACCAGAATTAACTACGTACCTAAGGGCTATTCAGGCAATTGTTTTAGATTTACACATCCACAAACCAGAGGGAGAGATTTACTAAAACTGGTGAACACAGAATTTTAGGCAGCTGTGCAAAGTAACCAATCAGCTTCTAGGTTTTAGCCTGGGTTCACACGTGTATGACAAATGCTCCGATGTTGGGAGCTCATGTCGTTTGACGTGTGAAAAGCAATGATTCCCTATGAGAGCCGTCTTAACTGGTCTGACACAAGTCGGTCCAACTTTGAAAATGCTCCCTGCACTATTTTGGTCCAACTTTGATCCTACTTCAGCCCACTGAATATCACTGAAATCAGATAAAACTCGGATTGCCATCTTGATTGATCCGACTTTGGCATGCTACTGGAGCTCTGATGATCTTGAAGGGGAACTCCATGACAAATTTAAAAAAAACGGCATGGGTTCCCCCTCCAAGAGCATACCAGACCCTTATCCGAGCACATAGCCTGGTCGGTCAGGAAAGGGGGTGGGGATGAGCAAGCACCCCCCCTCCTGAACCATTCCAGGCCACATGCCCTCAACATGGGGGGTGGGTGCTTTGGGGCAAGGGGGGGCCTATGGCTCTAATCAGGTTCTTAAAAAAAAAAAAACCTGGCCACTCTAATTCATATGCCCAGTGAACCAAAAGAGGCCAGACACATGAATGCTATGCATGAATACTTCCACTGCATAAAGGGGGTGGAGAGGACGGGCCGCCCCTGCTGTGGAATCAAATGAAACATGTGCTATTGGTAAATTGAAAGTATTTGTAAAGTCAAAATAAAGCAGATGCATTTTTTAAAACGTACCTGATAATAGTAAGTATTCTTACCCAGGGAATCTTAGGTATCTGACCTCTTGGGCAACATATTGGTCATGCAGTTGGACGGAGCTGGAATACTTGTGGCTAGCTTCTGTATACCCTAATTCCTTTCTTTGGGGCTCTCACTATGCAGAGCCAACAAACCCAACACTATGCAGAGCCAACAAAAGACTCCACTTTGTTGGCTTTGATGCAAACTTCACATGGCAAAGCCCAAAAAGATAGATTTCACTTGACCTCTGCAAAATCCCCCTTATTACTTATGTAATCCAAGTATTTCTGATAGATTGCATAAATCAGTGATATTGTCCTGGGGACCAAAGTCTTTCTTTAAATTTGGAGATATAGATGATCACCACATGCTTCAGCTGTTACCATTTCCCAAACATGAGGATCAATTCATTCTTCCAGCATCCTCTATTTGCCTTCATATTCACAATTTTTCTCAGTACCTCATGAGAGATATTGTATTTGTTCGCTTGACCCCTATTAAAAGAATATATGTAAAAAGTCCTTCTCGAAAAGCCTAATCTCTGATATATACACTACCGGTCAAAAGTTTTAGAACACCCCCATTTAATGTCTCAATGTACTCTGAAAATAAAGCATTAGAACAATGCTAATATAACAGCTGAAACCCTGCACAAAATGTGCATTTGTTATTTTTTGAAAGATAAACTTATCCTTAAATTCCCTACTTTCTGAGCTAGCCAAAACCTCTATTTACCTTGAACTATTAACACATCTCCTATACAAGGCATGGGGAAAAATCAAAATTTTTTTGTACATAGGTCGACAATAAGCCATAGGCTCCACAGAATTGGGCTTTGTGGCAGAGTGGCCAGAACAAAGGCATTAATTTCAGCAAAAAACAAAATGGGATGTTTTGAGTTTGCAAAAAGGCATGTGGGAGACTCCAAAAAGGAAGGAAGGAGCTCTGGTTTGATGAGGGTAAAATTTAACTTTTTGGCCATCAAAGATAACGCTATGTCTGGCGCAAACCCTTCACATCCCGTCACCCAATGAAAACCATCCCAACAGTGAAACGTGGTGGTTGCAGATTGCTGTTCACAAGTACAAACATCCAACTTGAAGGAGCTAGAGCAGTTTTGCACGGAGGAATGGGCAAAAACCCCAGTGGTAAGATGTGGCAAGCTCATAGAGACTTATCCAAAGTGACTTGTGAGCTGTGATAGCCGCAAAAGGTGGTTCTACAAAGTATTGGCTTTAGAGGGGAGAATAGCTATGCACATTGACTTTTTATCTTATTTTGTTCTATTTGTTGTTTGCTTCACAATAAAAAAAAAACATCTTCAAAGTTGTGGGCATGTTCTGTAAAGTAAATGATGCAAATCCTCAAACAATCCATGTTAATTCCAGGTTGTGAGGCAACAAAACACGAAAAATGCCAAGGGGGTGAATACTTTTGCAAGGCACTGTATTCTCTGTACTTGAAGCAGGACAGGAGGGTCAATTCCTATATTTAAGTTGCTTACGGAATTGATTATAGCAGCCAATCCTGACCAAAACTGCTGAATAAGAGAACAGGACCAGACTACATGTAAGAATGTACACAGCTCAGTAGTACATTTAGGACATCTATCAGTTGGAGCTTGGTATATTCTTGAGAGTATTTGCAGTTTATAGTATGCTCTGTGAAGGAATTTGAGTTGGATGTACCTATTCCTTACTGATATCATCAGAGGGATATATTGTTGAATCCCCTCTTCCCAATCATCATCAGCAAGGGCAGGTAAATCTTCCTTCCATTTTAGAAACAGTTTGGTAACTCCACTGGATCCTTCACAAGATATCTGAAGATACAGGGAGTAGAGGATGCGGTTTGTATCCTTGTAAAATAAGAAAACGCTCCACCACATTAGACTGTATGCTAACCCCCTCAGGAAATTGTGCCTGTATCGCATTAATTATAAGTATCAGAAAAACATCTGCAAGGGGAGCTGGAAGCTATTCCATAGAGTGTCATTTTACCTATGCTTAATGCTACTGTATGTGGGCTATCTGGGACACTTTGAATACTTGAACAAAAATTGATAGTTGTCTTGAATTGGAACTTGCTTGGCCTCCCTGAACCCCCCTTTGTTTTTACTTCTCTTTCTGGGTTTTGTACTCTTTGTTTTTACTGTGTGTTTCTTTTTTTATTCTTGAACTCCAACTCCTGCCATTCCACATGCATCTATGAGGATGTCACAGTGCTTTTTATTGCCAGTCACATGAATGCTAGGTTGGCTCTTCTCCATGCAGCACTGAGAGCCTTTTATCTACCCTACAGAGAGTGTAACTTCTGCAGGGAACCACTGTCACTCAAATTGTGAAGGGATGGTATGTAGGTGTGGTAAACAGTAATTTGACTTCATAGTCGTTAAGCAAGAAGTACATCAGCAAACCCAATTATGAATGATCTGCTTCCATGCCTAGTTTGGTCAGTATGAAACAGGAATGGAGGTCTTGACAGTTAACAGGACAAGACAGTAAGTACGTACTATGAACTTACTTAGGCATAAAAGAAAATGGTCCTCAATATGTCAATTTAAAATTGGCATGGGCTTTACCTTATTGTGAGTCAGGTGCTCCTAGTATTGGTAAATAAGTAACTGTATCCTTGCCACATTATAGGATCCAATGTTCTGGCATGAAAGGGCTGATTCAATGAACTAGGGTTTTAAGTTAATTGAATCAGACCTTTCAAATACTAAAAACTTTTACAAGCATATTAATCAGTTTAGGTCCAGGAAAGATCGGTTAGTAACATGCAAGGTTCTTGGTACTGTATGTACACTCTTACAAGTATAGTTAAATCATTTTTCAGATGAATGCATTGCAATCTACTTATTGTGGTAGTGGAGTGACTGCAGTCCTTGGCATATCATCTCCAAATGAGCGAATTCCCCTTGATCCACTCATGCTACTGACAGGTCGGACATTGAAAGGATCTGTATTTGGAGGTATGATTACATTTTACCTGTGTGTCATGTGTAGTGTTATGTGTACATGCAGTATGTGTCATTTTAATTCTTCCTAGGATGGACTTTACTAAGATTCTGTCTAGAGACGTCTGCCAACCACACATGCTGATTTCTTCATCAATTAGGCTACTCCCATTAATATCAATTGGTCCATCCTTGACTCTTAATGAATATAGGATATTGCAAAAATATGTTTTTTGAACCTATCTGATCACCTCCCTGAAGAAGAGACTCAACCTCAAAATGCATCGGTATCATCAGAAGCCATACTGGCGATAGGTTCCATCATACTGTCTAGAACTCCTGTATTTGTAATCAGTTACCACTTGACATACACATTTTATTGCAAGATATTTTAATATACATTTGAATAAAACAATAGCATAGCTGGAGAACTGACCATGCTCTACTGCTTAGTGTGGTAAATTTTTAATAGGAAAGCAGAGGGACTGACAGGAACAACAGTGATTTCACACAAAGGAAGCAATACAAAGAAAATATTCTTTAACTCTTATTATATGGCTTCCTGGACATTTTGCTGCACTTAAAGTCCCTGTACATAGAGGGCTACTTTCTTATTGCTATGCGATATTTGGGATGATTGCAGCCTCAAAAAGCCCTCATCTTATTCTATTTGCAATGTTCATCACCCAGAAGGGTATATTTTTTTGTCAACAAAATTTTAGTTAGGCAGGCCATACATAGGTTAAATGATTTTCTAATCAATGATGGGAGAATCGTGCGAGAAATGTAGTCGAAAAAGAAATGCGCATGAATGCAAAAAAGAAAATTCTTGGAAAGACAAGAAGATTATTTATGATCATTTTCTGTAGCAACAGAAGGGGAAATTGAAGGCTTGGTTGGTCACATTTCGAAAACAATGGTGGCACCATCAGATCACAAAACGCACAAAAGTTATGATTTTCAAAAGAAAATTCTTTCAAAATTCAACTATGTATGGCCAGCCTTACTCTTTAATGACATAAAGCTAGACTTAGTTGAAAGGAAAATGTTACCTATTCATTGCCTATAAATAGGAACCCGAATATTGCAGAGGAAAAATCCAAATACACTAATGATAAACATTTCATTTTTTAGGCTTCAAAGGTGATGAAGTCGCCAAGCTTGTGGATGATTATATGAAGAATAAAATCAATCTTAGCTTTATGGTTAGCAGTGAATTGAAACTGGATCAAATCAATGAAGCATTTGATCTACTCCGCAGTGGAAAAGGGTGTGTATATCAAACTGAACCCTAATATATACTCAGTATAAAACTTTGTGAAGTTTAATATTTTCCTTATAATTGTTTATATATATATATATATATGTGTATACTATATAGTACAACATACGTAGGTGAATCTAGGGAGGATTAAATTAGGCTGGGGCAGAGAGGTATTTGCCCCCTGGGCCAGTACAAATAATATTTGTTGGATTGGTAGCGCTGAGTGGAGACATTCTCCCATCCAGATTTTCAACAGAGAAGGATCTGTAACTAGTGACGGATGCTGGGCATTATTTAGCTACCTGCTCCCTGGTCCGACTTGTGATTTTGTTATTAAGGTGTGTTGAAATCAATCATTTTGTAAGACCCAACTTCCACTATGGCTGTTTTGAGTGGAGCACTTTCTTTAGTCTACAGAAAATTGTCACCAACCATGAAAGAGCAGACTAATAAACAGAGTTAACATGGAATACAAGGTCCAATATTTAACACACATTTTTAAATTTAGTACAATCTTTTAAATAAAGACATTTACAAAAATAAACCATCTCATTGCAATCAAGGGATTAAAACAATGGCATGAATACATTTCCTAGTAAATGAACAGCATATGCATAGTAGAATTGATTCTCTATAGTATGCCCTCACTGTACTGAAAATACTGTATATGATACTTGAATCCTAAACACTACAAATAACATTTCTCTCCTTCTTTCTGACTTTAGGATTCGGACCATTATAAGGTTCTAAGCAGCATATGAATTGATCAACAAATTATTTTTTCTCACATTCCTCAGTCTGGTGGGCACAATTGTATGTTGTTATGCTTATTTTCAATTGAAAGGTGTATGTTACATTGATATGAAAGGTTTATCTGGCTATTCTTTTCTCTGTGTTGTAACTAAGCAATATACCGTGGAGGTTATTTAGTAAAACTACAGTGGCAATAAAACTATAGCAGCCCACATCGGCTATGGGACCTGGGTAAATTAAATATAAAAAATGTGTGTGCTTATGAAAACAATACAGATCCAGTACTGTATTTTTTAAGGTTGGAGAAATTGACATTCATTTGCGATATGTCTTTGTGACAGCTCCAACATTCATATTCATATTCAATATATCTGCTCAAAACTCTAAGCCCTTGTACAGGCGATCAGAGATTCCAACTTGCCGGAAATATTTTCCGACAAAATGCTCCATTCGGACATCCTCCGATCATGTGTAGAGAATTCCGATCGGACAAAGTGCCACGCATGCTCAGATCAAATTCCTACATCAAAGCTTCTGGCTACTAGCCTGAACGTAGTCCCATCGTAACGAAATTGCGTCATCACGTTCTGAAAGATCGGACTTTCCGACAACTTTGTCCGACCGTGTGTATGCAACAGTTTTGGACAAGATCCGTCGGACAAAATCCAACAGACAAAATCCGACGGATTTGGTTGTCGGAATCTCCGATCATGTGTACAAGGGCTAATGACGAGTACAGATGACCAGACTTTCCGGCAGACTAGGTCCGATGGAATCAGTCCGTCGGACAATCCGATCATGTGTGGGCTAATCCGATCATTTTTCACATAAAAAATCCTACGTACCTAGAAATAGAACATGTTTCAAATCTGTCCGACTGACTCAATTCCTATCAGGAAAACCATTCATCTGAATGAAACAGACTTAGTCCGTTTGTGTGTGGCCAAGTCCGTACGTTCGGAACTCCACCGAAAGTCTGTCGTAAAGACTGTTGGACCTAGTCTGCTGGAAAGTCCGGTCGTGTGTATGCGGCATAAGTTATATCAATAAGATGCTGCTTTTTGCTCATCCGAATAAGCCCTTATGTCTTGTAATTCAGTTTGCAATACTTTCCTGAATAATCCTGATGGTGTGTATTTCTGATCAGTTACTAAGTCATGACTTTTAGTTGTTATTTGTTTTCTTTATGCTGGTTCTAAGAGACATATATAATTATGTTGTTTTTAAGTAAGTAAGTAAATAAAATTAATTGTTTTCTCTTTAATGTGTTTGTGTCGTTTTTTTATAATCTCCAAATTTTTAGATGTATATTTTTTGAATGAATATAGGATATTGCAAAAATATATTTTTTAAATTCAGTTTGAACTGAGCTTGAATGTAAATGAACAACATTAAAGCATTTGTTAGATCCCTTTCACACTGGGGCAGTGCCAGGGTTAGCGGTAAAGGTATGAAGTATGAAACAGGAATGGAGGTCTTGACAGTTAACGGGACAAGACAGTAATTACTATGAACTTACTTAGGCATAAGAGAAAATGGTCCTCAATATGTCAATTTAAAATTGGCATGGGCTTTACCTTATTGTGAGCCAGGTGCTCCTAGTTTTGGTAAATAAGTAACTGTATCCTTGCCACATTATAGGATCCAATGTTCTGGCATGAAAGGGCTGATTCAATGAACTAGGGTTTTAAGTTCATTGAATCAGCCCTTTCATATACTAAAAACTTTTACAAGCATATTAATAAGTTTAGGTCCAGGAAAGGTCTTCAAATGACCATGGTAACATTGGTTAGTAACATGCACGGTTCTTGGTACTGCATGTACACCCTTACAAGTATAGTTAAATCATTTTTCAGATGAATGCATTGCAATCTACTTATTTTGATAGTGGAGTGACTGCAGTCCTTGGCATATCATCTCCAAATGAGTGAATTCCCCTTGATCCACTCATGCTACTGACAGGTCGGACATTGAAAGGATCTGTATTTGGAGGTATTATTACATTTTACCTGTGTGTCATGTGTAGTGTTATGTGTACGTGCAGTATGTGTCATTTTAATTCTTCCTAGGATGAACTTTACTAAGATTCTGTCTAGAGACGTCTGCCAACCACACATGCTGATTTCTTCTCTGCTTGTCCCTTTTGCTGTTTTTTTTTTTTACTATCCCACATTTACATCAATTAGGCTACTCCCATTAATATCAATTGGTCCATCCTTGACTCTTAATGAATATAGGATATTGCAAAAATATATTTTTTAAATTCAGTTTGAACTGAGCTTGAATGTAAATGAACAACATTAAAGCATTTGTTAGATCCCTTTCACACTGGGGCTGTGGCAGGGTTAGCGGTAAAATGCCGCTAGTTTTAGCGGCACTTTACCGATGTTATAGCGGTGCTTTTCGGCTGCTAGTGGGGGACTTTTAACCCACTAGCGGCCGAGGAAAGAGTTAAAAGTGCCTGTGTTGCAGCGCTGAGGGCTGCCCTATTCATTTCAATGGGCAGGGCGTTTTAGGAAGCGGTGTATACAGTACTCCCGCACCACTCCAAAGATGCTGCTTGCAGAACTTGTTTTCTTGTCCTGCAAGCGCACTGCCCCAGTGTGAAGGCACTCATGCTTTCAAACTGGGGAGACATGAGAGGCATTTTTCAGGCACTCTACAGGCGCTATTTTTAGCTCTAAGATGCCTGAAAAGTGCCCCAGTGTGAAAGGGATCTTAATCCCAAAATTTTTTAAAATTGATCATGCTCCTTTAAATCATTTTATATGACACTGCTTGTCCTGGGTCATTTGTCCCCCAGTTAAGGATGAGCCGAAACTCCCCCCCACCGGTTTGGTTCGAACCAGAACCTGCGAACAGACCTAAACTTCGTGTGAACTTTAGAACCCTATTAAAGTCCATGGGACCTGAACATTCAAAATCTAAAGTGCTAATTTTAAAGGCTAATATGCAAATTATTGTCCTAAAAGGTTTTGGGGACCTGGGTCGGGGGGGCGTGGTCGGATGAGAGAGTGAGTGAGTGAGAGGACGCCCGGGCCTCGTCTCCCTCTGCTCCCTCGCTAGAAGCTAGAAGCTAGAGGCAATGCTTAAATCTGAGTAAAAGGCAGCACATACCATGCCCGTGCTGTCTTTTCTTTTTCTACAACAACCTGCGGTGGCTGCCTGAAGAGGAGTGGTGTCCGTGTTCCTGAGGCTGGCAGGTGGAAGATCTCGCGGCGGGTCGAGCTATCGCGAGACTCCTCTACAGTGCCTTCCGTGGAGCAGCGCAGAGCGAACAGCGTCCCCGAAAGTAGCCGAAGGCTGCCGAAGGAAGCCGAGAGGACTCGAAGAGAAGCCACGCCGCTGGTCCGAGTCATCGCGAGACTGTATATGCAGCGCAGTGCGGCGGCGGGCGGTTTGAATCCTGCTTAAAGACCGGAGACCTCGGAAGCCGGAGCAACGCAGTGAAGCACTACAATAGCCTGTGGCAACGGCCCAGGCTAAGCGGTAACACGGGGGAACGAGGGGGGGGGCGAGGAGAGAGCAATATAGCCAAGGCGTAGGTGGCAAGGCTCATTTGGTATGAACACTGGGAATCATCAAGATTATATGCAGATATATGCAGTCAACACCCCCCCCTCTTCCTCCTTACCCGTTCCCTGACTAGTAAAACCCTAACTATTGGCTTGGATTGTTGAAGGCTGAAACAAGGAAGCAAGGGATCAAAGGCACTGTATAACTCAGGTTACTTGGTATTGCACGGCAGCCACACTGAATCAAGGTCTGTGATTACACTGATCCGGAGGTGGGTGAGCACTCGGACCAAGGGCGCTGTGTTATTTGCACTGTATTCCATTGAAACTACACAGAGGTTAGTGAGACTTAAGGGCCCTACCTACCTTTGGTATATAACCTCTATATTATCATTACATTATCAGTCAAACCGCTCCTAGGGGAAGATCATGCTTAGCAAAAGGGCTACGGAGGACTCACTACATAGTGACGGGAATTTAAAAACCCGCGCGGGCAAAGAAAAAGCTAGCCAAGCCTCAGCGGCAGCCGCTGCAAAACTCGAACGTTATGCTCATACAACTTCACCAACCAGGAAAGGACACCATCAGATAGCTGGGCAAGCAAGGTCACAAGGGGCGCCCTCGGATAGGAGAAGCATTAGCCAACTGGCATCAAATCCTATCAAACATCAAATCCTATCGCGTCACCTATCGGAAATAAAGCAAACAACTCGGCGCTAGCAGATAACACGGCAATACACAATGCAATAGGCCCAGTAATACCTCCATCAATAGGGGAAGGTGAACCTACGCTGCGTGATATATTGGCTGCAGTCAATGAATGTAAAGACTCTATCCGCGGTCTGGATAATCAGCTAACTAGCATTAAGATGGACTTACACTCCATGGGCCAATTGTTGAGCAATACCGTGGAGAGAACCACAGCACTTGAGGAAAGACTAAGCACGATTGAAGACGAGTTTCATCCACTCCAGCAAAAAATAATTGGGCTACAGAAGCAGATTACTAGCCAGTCATCAAAAATAGATGAAATAGAGAACAGAAATCGCAGGAACAACATACGCCTGATTGGCCTACCAGAGGGGAGTGAGGGCTCTAACTCTATCGCCTTCTTGGAAAACTGGTTTAGAGAACTTCTGGGAGATGATTCCTTTTCAGCACTCTTTGCTATAGAAAGGGCACATAGAGTGCCAATTAGAGCTAGGCCACTAGAGGGCCGCACTAGGCCGCTGATACTGAAATTTGTGAACTATAATGATCGAGTTATTTTGATGAGAAGGGTCAGAGAATTAAGGGACATTTTCTACAAGGGGACTAGAGTGTCATTCTACCCGGATTTCTCACCAGACCTACAGAAGCAGAGGGCCGAATTTATCCCTATTAAGCGAACCCTTCAAGAACACAATATAGTCTATGCTTTGTTATACCCGGCCCGATTACGTATGACCGCCCTGGGCTCAACCCTTTTCTTTAGTACCCCAAATGAGGCGAGACAGTGGCTGGAGGAACATAAAGGGGACCTCTAGTGGTTTCCAGCATTTCTGGGTTTGTCCAGCTGGGGATCCCTCTTGGTCCCCCCTTCCTCCTGCCTCTTCTTCCCCTCTTGTTCCTTTTGTTTTTTTTTTGTTTTTTTTTTTTTTTGTTTTTTTTTCCTTTTTAAGTTTAAGTTGAGATTTATAGGATGTAGCAACTAATTAATAGGATTGAATGCACAAACAGAATCACAAGCTTAGAAATGGCATTTTATGCAATTTGGGACACTGTCATATGGAGAGTAAATACGAGATTGACATGAAGGAAAAATGACACTACATGCACATTACTATAAGCACTAATGGTATTCATAGATTAGAGTTGGAGTATATAGCAATTTATGGGATACTGGGGACACCAATTAATTAATGTGATATTTATTAGATAGGTGGAGGCTATGTATGGCCCCCCCCCCTTCCCTTTTTTTTTTTTTTCACCATATTTGGGCGAAATGAACAATAGCGTCACTAGTTTAGTATGTGTAAAGGTTTTTGGAGATAAGAAGCACTAAACTGCCACTTGGTGAAATGGTATAACTTGCTGTTGTTTTGAAATTAGGGTTCACGTAGGTTGAAAGGGTGAAGGAGGAGTATGGATGAGTTACCTGCTAGAGTTTCTCCTGATGCAGGCTCCCTCCTTCCCTCCCCTTTTTTTTTTTTTTTTTGCTGCTCTAGGAGATGGGCTTATCCGAACGATGGGTCTAGACTGTGTTGGGTAAAGATAAGGAGTGGAAATAGATAAGACGGGGTTCTAGGTGTAATAGAGGGGTGGGGAGGCGGGGTAGGGCGCCCTGAGTTCTGGGGTGAATGTATAAGTGGGCCACGGTAGGAACCCCTAGGGGATGCCCTGATGGGAAGAGGGGGGGGGTGGGGGGGAGGGGGAGGGTGTTGGGTGGGTAGGAGTGGGGGGGGGGAGGGAGGGACGGGGGGAACTCCGAGCACACGCTGTGGGTATGGGAGGCTGAGGGGGAATATGGGGGGGAGAGGGGAGGGGGCCTGTCGTGGGCCTCCCCCTCTCCCCCCCCTGCCCCCAATTAACTTGGCAATTATCAAGGTTTATGAGTAGTGTAAGTATTGTCTCATGGAATGTGAGGGGGCTCGGAGATTTAAAGAAAAGAGCAGCGGTCATGATCGAAACAGAGAGAGACGGCCCTGGTTTACTCTTTTTACAAGAGACGCATCTAACCCCCAGCACAGCACCACAGTTAAACAATCGGAAATTTCAGTCTTATTACCACTCCTTTCATACATCATATTCAAGAGGTGTGAGCGTTTTAGTTAGGAAGGGTACGGATTTCCTGTGCAAAGAGTCCTCTATTGACGAGGAGGGGAGATTTGTTTTTTTATATGGTCTCATGAGAGGGCAACACTATATCCTAGCTAACATCTACATCCCCCCGCCCTTCAAGCTGGAGGTTATGTATAAACTGTTGGTGTTTTGCCTGAATAAGCCACGAGTCCCGTGGATAGTATTAGGTGACTTTAATGAAACATTAGATGAGAGCCTGGATAGGTTTCCCAAACCTGACGGGGCTAGAGCAGGGCGATTGCAGGGATTCTTGTCCGAAATAGGATTGTGCGACCTATGGCGAACACGACACCCTCAGGAGAGACAGTACTCCTGCTTTTCTAGGACTTATCACACACTATCAAGAATTGACATGGTCTTGGGCAATAAAGAGGCAGTAGAGGTGGTACAGGAAATAGAATATGGGGCAAGGGGGGTTTCAGACCATTCCCCCCTGTCCATGACTGTGAGCCTGGGAACTAGTGCAGGCTTAGGGGAGTGGAGGATAAACCCTGGCTGGTTGGAGCTAATGGATAATTCCTCCCCCTTCCTGGATAGGATAGGAGAATATATTCATATAAACAAGGGCTCAGCTTCATCCGGAATGGTCTGGGACTCCCTAAAAGCCTATATTAGAGGCACACTAATTCAACAAATTGCAATAATTAAAAGGAAAGACCGAGAACAGGAGTCAGTAATACGAAATAGAGTGGCTTTGGCGGAGAGGGCATATATAGAAGCTCCATCCCCTGTAAGCCAGAAGGTGTGGCTTGATAGCCAACAAGTCTACAAAATATCCCTTTTAAAAAAGTCAGAGAATAGGCGAATCTTTCACCGCCAGCACTATTTTGGCGAAGGCGAGAGGGTGGGACGAGCCCTCTCCCTTTTGGTCCAAACGAATAGCTCGCCTACAACAGTCCAGGTGATTAAGTCACCAAATGGCGATCTCATTTCTAGCCCCCCTGCAATTATGGGAGTACTCCATGACTACTACAACGACTTATATAAATCAGCATTGCGGGGTCAAGATAGCCTCGCCACTGACTTTTTACTCCAAGCAGCAATTCCAACATTATCAGAGCAGGACAAATTGAGTCTTGACCTACCACTTACGCTGGAGGAGTTAAAAGAAGCAGTGGCCGCAATGCCTAATTATAAATCTCCAGGCCCAGATGGGTTGCCGGCAGAAATATACAAGCGCTACGGTGAAGTGCTACTGCCGGAACTCTTGGATACATTGAACCAGGCATTCGAGGTGGGTGAACTTCCCCCCTCGATGCTGGAAGCTAATATAATTCTAATACTCAAGGAGGGGAAGGATCAACAGGAGGTCTCATCATATCGGCCAATATCTCTGCTGTGCTCAGACATTAAAATTCTAGCCAAAGCCCTAGCAACCCGCCTAAATAAATACATCCACAAACTAATACACCCAGATCAGTCAGGTTTTATTCCGGGCAGGTCAACCAGCATTAACATCAGAAGAGTCTTCCTAAATATCCAAACTCCCAGGGACAACGATGGGACGGGAGCTATCC
Source organism: Lithobates pipiens (assembly GCF_037356315.1). Classification (NCBI taxonomy): domain Eukaryota; kingdom Metazoa; phylum Chordata; class Amphibia; order Anura; family Ranidae; genus Lithobates; species Lithobates pipiens. The sequence goes on along the minus strand of NW_027507718.1, from coordinate 268,315,121 downwards.
TGGCCTTGGATGCGACTAAGGCTTTCGACAGCCTGGAATGGGACTATCTGTGGGGAGTGTTGGAGAGGTTTGGTTTTGGCCCCCATTTTATCCAATGGATAAAACTACTATACAATAGACCTAGGGCAAAAATTAAGATGGGAACTGAGTTTTCCGAGGTTTTCCAGTTGGAGAGAGGTACAAGACAGGGGTGCCCACTGTCCCCCCTCTTGTTTGTACTAGCCATGGAGCCCCTGGCTGTCCTGGCTAGATCAAGCCCGGACATCCGGGGATTCCAGCGCGGAGTAGAGGAAGATAAAATTGCCCTGTTCGCGGATGATGTCCTGTTCTTTATTGGAGACGTGGATTCAACCCTGAACAGGGTAGTGCAGATGATGGGGGAGTTTGGTCAACAATCTGGTCTTGTAATTAATTGGAGCAAATCAGCTCTTCTGCCGCTATCCAGATCTGGGGTCCAATGGGCGTCACCGACGGTTATTGGTCTAGAGACAGTGCCTAGATTGAAGTACCTAGGTATTTGGATCTCGGGGGAAGTGAACCAGTATCTTAATGAGAACTTAGTACCACTACTAACGAAACTGAAGCAGAAACTTAATAGGTGGTGTGGTCTCCCTCTCTCCGTGGCGGGACGCTGCAATTTAATAAAAATGATCTGGCAGCCCCAAATATTATATATCCTACATAATTCTCCAATTTGGATTAACCAGAAATGGTTCCAAAAAATGGATTCTCTTATTCGAGACCTAATCTGGAAAAAGGGGCATGCCCGGATCGGGCTTCAGACGATGCAGCTTCCCGTAGCGGAGGGAGGATTGGCCATACCCCACCTGAGAGCATATTTTTTAGCGGCACAACTCCAGCATTTAGAGGGGGCAGGGCTCCAAGAGGGAGGGCCGCCAAACCATAGACTGATGATGGTTGGGACACCCCATAGGTTATTGCTTGAAGCCTTGGAGGCCAACTCATTTGTCCATAGAGGCCCTACTAACATACTAATGAGGAAGGTGTGGCATAAGGCAAAGCAAAGTATGGGATATGTGGGAGTAACTACCTATACGCCCTTATGGCATAACCGTTACCTATCCGAATTAAATAATATAGACAGATCTCTAGAATGGGGCAGGCAGGGCATCAACAGGTTGGTGCAATTATACGAAGGGAATGTAATGAAAACCTTTGAAACTCTTAGACAGGAATTTGATGTCTCTAACAAGACGTTCTATAAATATCTACAGCTGAGGCATGGTATTCAAGCTCAATTTGGATCGCTTGAGATTGAAAGGACTGAAATCCCCCTGCTACAGGGACTTATGGATCATAGGCAAGAAAAAGGCCAGATCTCCAGTTTTTATACAAAGATTAGGGGTAGGATCCTGAAGGGAGAGGGCCTAGATAAAAGTAGGAGGGGGTGGACAGGAGATGTGGGCCCGATTACCCAGGAACAATGGGACAAGATTCTTGCACAGGGGAGATTGGTCTCTATATCCCCATCGCAGCAGGTATCACATCTGTTTCTTATAAACAGGGTATATTATACTCCCCAGAAATTGTGGAAAATGGGTAGGAAACCCAGCGATAGCTGCCCCAGATGTGGGGCAACGGGGGACCTTCTTCATATGGTATGGAAATGCCCAAAACTGTATGGGTACTGGTTAGAAATAGTACTCAGAATAAATAAGATTTATAAGATCAACTTGAAATCAGAGGCTAGGATATGCCTACTGGGGATTTTTGAAGAGGATAGTATCCCTCCCCTAATCAAGTTACCTGTCCTGAGATGTTTGTACCAGGCCAGACGGCTGATAGCCATAAATTGGCAAGCCAAAAATCCCCCGGCAATCGAACAATGGGTCAACACAATTAACGCCACCATTTGGTGTGAGAGAGCAACGTTTATTAAACAAAACAATCTTAAAAAATTTGGAGTAATATGGAATCCTTGGCTGATCGACATGGGATATCCCGTAGGGGAGTCCACCGAGAGGGTGCCTTAGTGTATGCTAGACGGGCTGGGGGCGACGGATTTCTCTCCCCGACCTTCCCGGCTCATTGCCTTGTGTCCAAATGAGTGTTTATTACATCCCAACCAGCCAACCATTATAGGAAGGGTTGGCACTAGCAGCGTGTGCTCGAAGAGGGTGGGGGGGGGGCAGGGGGGGAATTGGGGTGTAGGGCGAACCCGGCGTGAGTATGGGTTGGGTACGCCCTCGCCACTGTATTATATATGTATGATATGATGATCTCTATGAAATGTGGGACACATTGTTATTTTGTACTGAAAAATTTTCTTAATAAAGATGAATTATTTAAAAAAAAAAAAAAAAACGGCAGTTTTTTCAGGAGCACTGATTTTAATAATGCTTAAAGTGAAACAGTAAAAGTGTAATATTCCTTTAAATTTCGTACCTGGGGGGCATGTATAGTATGCCTGTAAAGGGGCGCATGTTTCCTGTGCTTAGAACTGTCCCTGCACAAAGTGTCATTTCTGCAGGAAAAAAAGTCATTTAAATTCACTCTCGGCTATAATGAATTGTCCTGGGTCATTTGTCCCCCGGTTAAGGATGAGCCGAACCTCCCCCACCGGTTTGGTTCGAACCAGAAACTGCGTACAGACCTAAACTTCGTGTGAACTTTAGAACCCTATTAAAGTCTATGGGACCTGAACATTCAAAATCTAAAGTGCTAATTTTAAAGGCTAATATGCAAATTATTGTGCTAAAAAGTTTTGGGGACCTGGGTCCTGCCCCAGGGGACATGTATCAATGCAAAAAAAGTTTTAAAAATGGCAGTTTTTTCGGGAGCACTGATTTTAATAATGCTTAAAGTGAAACAATAAAAGTGTAATATTCCTTTAAATTTTGTACCTGGGGGGTGTGTATAGTATGCCTGTAAAGGGGCGCATGTTTCCTGTGCTTAGAACTGTCCCTGCACAAAGTGTCATTTCTGCAGGAAAAAAAGTCATTTAAATTCACTCGCGGCTATAATGAATTGTCGGCTCCCCATAATACAGAGAAGTCATTGATAAAAAAAAAGCGTGGGGTTCCCCTAAATTCAATTACCAGGCCATTAAGGTCTGGTATGGATATTAAGGGGAACACCGCATAAAATGGAAAAAAAATTACCGTGGGGTTCCCCCTAAATATCCATACCAGACCCTTCAGGTCTGGTATGGATTTTAAGGGCAACTCCATGCCAAATTTAAAAAAAATGGCATGGAGTTCCCCCTAAAAATCCATACCAGATCCTTTATCTGAGCACGCAACCTGGCAGGCTGCAGGAAAAGGGGAGGGATGAGAGAGCGCCCCCCCTCCTGAACCATACCAGGTCACATGCCCTCAACATTAGGATGATGCTTTGGGGGTCACAGACCCCTCAAAGCACCTTGAATCCATGTTGATGAGGACAAGGGCCTTATCCCCACAACCCTGGCCAGTTGTTGTGGGGGTCTGCGGGCGGGGGGCTTATCAGAATCTGGAAGCCCCCTTTAACAAGGGGACCCCCAGATCTGCCCCTCCTGTTTGAAATGGTAAGGGGGTACAAAAGTACCCCTACCATTTCACAAAAAAAGGGTAAAAGAATGTTAAAAAAGGTTTCCGTTACATCAGAGGGGGGCGGGGCCACCCACACGTCATTGGGGAAGCCAGGCTTTCCAGCTGCGTCAAAGGGGGCGGGGTCAGGTGATGGGTGGCCCTGTCCTCCTCATATAACAAATGTCAGGCTGCCGGGATCCCCGCAGTGTCTCTGCCAGTGGAGACAGAGGATGGATGGACCGCGCTAGACTGGAGGGAGAGATCACCCGTCGCTGGATCAGATCAGCCATTACTGGACCCCGGAGAGATGATCATCCATCGCTGGATAGCAAGAGTGGATTACCATTTATTATTTTTAATAAAGGACTTTTTCAAAAGTGTGTTTGTCTTTTTTAACATTCTTTTACACTTTATTTGTGAAATGGTAGGGGTACTCTTGTACCCCCTTACCATTTAAAACAGGGGGGGATGGGATCTGGGGGTCCCCTTGTTAAAGGGGACTTTCAGATTCTGATAAGCCCCCCGCCTGCAGACCCCCACATCTACCGGCCAGGGTTGTGGGGATGAGGCCCTTGTCCTCATCAACATGGGGACAAGGTGCTTTGAGGGGTCTGTGACCCCCAAAGATTCCTCCCAATGTTGAGGGCATGGGGCCTGGTACGGTTCAGGAGGGGGGAGCACCCATCCATTTTTAGGGGGAACTCCACGCCATTTTTTTTTTTATTTGGGGTAGAGTTCCCCTTAAAATCCATAACAGAATGGAAGGGTCTGGTATGGATATTTGGGGGGAACCCCACGTCATTTTTTTAAAAAAAATTTATGCGGGGTTCCCCTTAATATCCATACCAGACCTGAAGGGCCTGGTCATTTTTTTTTTTATTTTTTTTTTTATCAATGACTTTCAATGACTGTTCTCTGTATTACGGGGAGCCGACAATTCATTATAGCCGCGAGTGATTTTAAATTACTTTTTTCCTGCAGAAATGACACTTTGTGCAGGGACAGTTCTAAGCAGGGAAACATGTGCCCCTTTACAGGCATACTATACACACCCCCAGGTACGAAATTTAAAGGAATATTACACTTTTATTGTTTCACTTTAAGCATTATTAAAATCACCGCTCCCGAAAAAACGTGAGTTTTTAAAACTTATTTTTGCATTGATACATGTCCCCTGGGACAGGACCCAGGTCCCCAAACACTTTTTAGGACAGTAACTTGCATATTAGCCTTTAAAATTAGCACTTTAGATTTCTCCCATAGACTTGTACAGGGTGTTCTGTGGCTTTTCGAATTTCCCGCGAACACCCCAAATTGTTCACTGTTCGCCGAACAGGTGAACAGGCAATGTTCGAGTCGAACATGAGTTTGACTCGAACTCGAAGCTCATCCCTACCCCCGGTAACACCTAAAATACCTGTCTGATCCTGCCAGTTTCAACCCTCCCCTCTGTATACTGACCACGGTGTATCATGGCTGCTGAGCCCTGACACCCTGGTCAGTTTATGTGCCTCCATCATCCGCAGCCTGCTCTCTGCTCTCCTCTGTGCTCCTGTGTCCTCCTTCCCCCTCTGCCTGTCAGCTCATGACAGTGCCGCCCCCTTCCTGCTTGAATAACACTAACTTGTATGCACCATCAGGACTGCCTCCTATTGCGGTGTCCCCCTCTGTGTGTGATTTATAAAAATAAATATTGCAAATACCTAATTTCAGAGTGGAAATCACCTCTCCTCCTCCTCACCTCTTGACTGACATCAGTGGTCATGTGATCGCAATCTCTGCTCTAAAATGAGGCTGTATCTGTAGCACTTATTTTTGTAAATTACACACAGAGTGGATACTACAAGAAGAGGCAGTGCTGACGGTGAAAACAGGTTAGAGTGGCTTAACAACCATTTTAAAATAGAGTTCCACCCCAAAAAAAATTTTTTAAGTCTTTTAAAATATGGACTCTTACCTGTCCAGGGTGCCCGCGATGTCCTCACCCAAAGCCGATCTGTCCCTCGGCTCTTGGGTGGAGACGCCTCCATCTTCGGCAAGGGAATCAGCCTTGCGGCTTCACAGCCTGGTTCCCTTCTGCTCATGCATATCCCTGCTGTCTTCTGGGACCTGTGTGTCTCCCAGAAGACAGCAGGGGGATGGAGAAGGGGCCAGACATGGCATATATCGCTGTGGAGCCTGCGATGATCTATGACCAGAAGTGGGAGCAAATACCAGGATTATACAGGTATCTGCTCCCCCCTCCCCCTGAAAGGTGCCAAATGTGACACCGGAGGAGGGGAGGAATCTGAAAAGCGGAAGTTCCATTTTTGGGTGGAACTCCGCTTTAAGTTTGCATTCACATGCAAGGGATCGACCCTGGGAGCAGACTGCCTGGATTCAGGGCCAATTACTTGCAAACATAATAACAACAACATAAAAATTCTGGAGCAGTTTTAACTTTTCTGTTTCAATTATTTTTATTCAATTGTTACACAAATATAAAACCTTTCATACTTTTACAAAGACAAACAACAAAACATTCACAAAAAAAAACACAACACAACAAAAAGGAAAAAAACACACAAGAATGGATCAATATTATAGCAAATGCTCCTCTCAAATTTTTAAAGTTCTCGGAAAAAGTGATTATTGGGACTACTTCACTGCCCCCCCCCCCCTAAAAGACAGAAAAAAATAAAATAATAAAAGCCCCACAGCAACCCCACCAACCTCACCAACCCCAACTCCCGCCACACGGTATTCTGTACCATGAGAGCCCTTTCACCTTTCCCCTCGTTCTGTCGACTTAATCCTAAATGTGTATTTAGTGAGTGACTCATCTAATGCCGGCCATAAACGGTTCGAATTTTGAAAGAATTTTCTTTCGAAAATCGTATCTAAGAATTTTCGTATGAATTTTGCGCCATTAGTGGACTGCAGCAACAGCCAATTTTCGTGTGGAAGTAAAATTTGAGGAATCGGAAATGTTGGAAATTTTTTGAAAAACTAACGATTTTCTAATCAATGATGGGAGAATCGTGCGAGAAATGTAATAAGAAAAGAAAATGTACAGAGATAAAAGAAAATGTACGGAGATAAAAGAAAATTTACGGAGAGAAAAGAAAATTTACGGAGAGAAAAGAAGATTCCCGCCCAAGAAAATTATTTTCTGTAGCAACATGAGGTGAAAGATTGTTTAAATTCCAACCAACTCTTCCAAGTACTATTGAATCCTATTTGTGAGTCCTTTTGAGGGCATATTAATTCTTCCATTAACCTAGTTCTATCTATTTGCCTAAACCACTCCTTTATCATCGGTATTACTTTTGACTTCCATTGTTTCAGGATTAATGCCTTCGCTGCGTTCAGCAGGAATGGAGTAATTGCTGCTCTGTACTTCTTCCTTGAGTCTCCTGTGGCATGGAACAGACCTTGCCTTGGGTCTAACCCTATTTTGATCCCACTAATCCTCTTAATTAGTTCTAATATTTCCACCCAATAAGGCTGGATCGAACTGCACTTGCCACCAAATATGAGCATAGGTTCCAACCTTCCTGAATTCCCTCCACATAAAGGCGATATAGCGGGGTTCATTTTATGCAAATTTGATGGGACGTAGTACCATTTAATGAATAGTTTATAATTCATTTATTTTATCCTTGTGTCCATTGAAGTAGAGTGAGCATAGTCCAGAACTTTACTTTTCATTATTTACAATATCGGTTGATTCAATTCCATTTCCCAACTCTCCAAGGAACACATGGATCCAGGGCTGGTGCAAGGATCTTTGACACCCTAGGCGAAACCTAATTTTGACGCCCCCCACCCCTCCCCCGGCTGCGTCCTTGACTCCACTTTACCCTGCCCTTGCTACACATGTGACCTATCTGACCCCTACACTGACCCCCTGACACATACACTAATCCACCTGACTCCTACTTTCTGCACTACTCACATCACACTGACCCCTATACTGACCTTCCTGATAATTACACCGACCTACCTGGCACCTACGCTAACCCACCTGACACCTACACTGACAATTACACTGACACCTACACTGACAATTACACTGACCATCACACTGACACCTACACTGACCATCACACTGACACCTGCACTGACCATCACACTGACACCTGCACTGGCCATCACACTGACACATACACTGACACATACATTGACACTGACACCTACACTGACCATCACACTGACACCTACACTGACCATCACACTGACACCTACACTGACACATACACTGACACTGACCATCACACTGACACATACACTGACACTGGCCATCACACTGAAACATACACTGACCATCACACTGACAAATACACTGACAATGGCCATCAGACTGACACACACACTGACACTGACCATCACACTGACACATACACTGACACTGGCCATCACACTGACACATACACTGACACATACACTGACCCTGGCCATCACACTGACACATACACTGACACATACACTGACACTGACCATCACACTGACACATACACTGACACATACACTGACACTGACACATACACTGACACATACACTGACCATCACACTGACACATACACTGACCCCTAGACTGACCATCACACTGACACATACACTGACACATACACTGACCATCACACTGACACCTACACTGACCATCACACTGACACCTGCACTGGCCATCACACTGACACATACACTGACACATACACTGACACATACATTGACACTGACACCTACACTGACCATCACACTGACACCTACACTGACCATCACACTGACACCTACACTGACACATACACTGACACTGACCATCACACTGAAACATACACTGACCATCACACTGACACATACACTGACAATGGCCATCAGACTGACACATACACTGACACTGACCATCACACTGACACATACACTGACACTGGCCATCACACTGACACATACACTGACACTGACCATCACACTGACCCTGGCCATCACACTGACACATACACTGACACATACACTGACACTGACCATCACACTGACACATACACTGACACATACACTGACACTGAAACATACACTGACACATACACTGACCATCACACTGACACATACACTGACCCCTACACTGACCATCACACTGACACATACACTGACCATCACACTGACACATACACTGACGCTGGCCATCACACTGAAACATACACAGACCATCACACTGACACATACACTGACCATTACACTGACACGTACACTGACCATCACACTGACACATACACTGACCATCACACTGAAATATACACTGACCATCACACGGACACATACACTGACCATCACACTGACACATACACTGACACATACACTGACCGTCACACTGACACATACACTGACCATCACACTGACACATACACTGACACATACACGGACCATCACCCTGACACATACACTGACACATACACTGGCCATCACACTGACCATCACACTGACACATACACTGACCATCACACTGACACATACACTGACACATACACTGACCGTCACACTGACACATACACTGACCATCACACTGACACATACACTGACACATACACGGACCATCACCCTGACACATACACTGACACATACACTGGCCATCACACTGAAACATACACTGACACTGGCCATCACACTGACACATACACTGACATACATTGACACATACACTGACACTGACACATACACTGACCATCACACTGACACATACACTGACACTGGCCATCACACTGACACATACACTGACATACATTGACACATACACTGACACTGACACATACACTGACCATCACACTGACCATCCCACTGACACATACACTGACCATCACACTGACACATACACTGACACTGACACATACACGGACCATCACACTGACACAGACACATACACGGACCATCACACTGACACAGACACATACACTGACCATCACACTGACACATACACTGACACTGACACATACACTGACCATCACACTGACACATACACTGACCATCACACTGACACATACACTGACACATACACTGACCATCACACTGACACATACACTGACACATACATTGACCATCACACTGACACATACACTGACCATCACACTGACATACACTGACACATACACTGACCATCACACTGACACATACACTGACACATACACTGACCATCACACTGACACATACACTGACAATCACACTGACACATACACTGGCCATCACACTGACACAGACACATACACTGACCATCACACTGACATACACTGACACATACACTGACCATCACACTGACACATACACTGACCATCACACTGACCATCACACTGACACATACACTGACACATACACTGACCATCACACTGACACATACACTGACACATACACTGACCATCACACTGACACATACACTGGCCATCACACTGACACATACACTGACACTGACACATACAATGACCATCACACTGACACATACACTGACACATACACTGACACGGACACATACACTGACCATCACACTGACACATACACTGACACTGACACATACACTGACCATCACACTGACACATACACTGACCATCACACTGACACATACACTGACACATACACTGACCATCACACTGACACATACACATATTCAGGGCCTCTCCTGAGCACTGGGTGTGCAGAATTGTTCAGGAGTCCAGGCCAGCGCCGTCCACCCGCTCCGCCTCCACGATGTCCCCGCTAGGGCCAGGCCGGCGCCGTCCACTCGCTCCGCCTCCACGATGTCCCCGCCGGAGCCAGGCCAGCGCCGTCTACCCGTTCCGCCTCCACGATGTCCCCGCCGGGGGCCAGGCCAGTGCCGTCCACCCGCTCCAAGATGTCCCCGCCAGCGCCGTCCACCCACTCCATGATGTCCCCGCCGGGCGGGAGGTCAGCTGACTGACCTCTCAATGCTCCCATCTCCGCCGAGTCCCGCCCCTCCGCTGCACTCACAGAGACACACAGCGCCACTCCACAGGGACAGGCTGGAGCAAAAGAGTCCCGGAGCGGCGCTGTGAGATAAACCCATGTGAGCACAGCGGGGCGCTCAGCGGGAAACATGGGGGATTGGTGGCGCCGGAGGCATACCATGGGGAGCGAGCGATCAGGAGAGGAGAGCTGAGCTCACACTGGACAAGGCCGTGGTTGCGCCCTAGGTGGTAGTGCGCCCTAGGTGGCTGCCTACTTCGCCTAGTGGTAGTGCCGACCCTGCATGGATCCATCATCTCAAGGAACTATCAACATTTTATATATTCTAGAGAAGATCCCCTGTCTGTTTATTCCCCCTTGGTCAATTAATCCTTCCCATGGGTTTAACCTACTGGCGGAACAAAGGGGTTTTGGGAGGGATTCTATGAAATGTTGGAGTTGTCTATATCTCCATACATCCAATGGGGTTGTACCATATTTTTCTTGCACTTTTTAACTTTTAATAGTAGGTAATACTTTGAAATTCTGATTAAATATTACTAGAGTAGAGATGAGGTTCAGGTTCATTGATCAAATATAGTCATGACTATGTTTGGTCAATGATTTTAAACATCAACATCAGTGTCAGGACTGGCTTAGCCCTTCCTTCTCTGGGCTGGCTGCTCAGCTGCCAGCTAATTGCCAGCTCCCATCTCTCTCCACAGTTACCAGCTGTTCCTTGTCCAGCTCGTCTGACCTGCCTACTTAAAGCTGTCCAGCTCACTTCATATCTGCCTTCGCCTTGGTCACATCAGAAGAAACCATCTCCTGTGGTTCTGTACAAAGACTGGATTACTGACATCCCTTCTGGCTCATTATCCTGCTTGCTGTTGCTCTACTTGGATCCCTGACTTCTGGCCTGGCTGTTTACCCGATCTGTTTATTGAACTCTGGACTGGCTGACTACTCTATCCAGTTACTGGACTCTGGCTATGCTTTGACTACGCTTTCTCTATTTACCTTTTTATTTTTATTTAATAAATAAGTGTGATTTAATTTTACTTCTGTCTCGGTCTGATTCATGGTTTCTGACACAAAGTTTCTGGACCCTTTGCTTACATTCAGCTGGTAGCTATGAGTTGAGACGTGGGATCCATCAGGAAATTACATTGTGTGACACTTTTTTTTTTAAGGGATAAAGCACTTATCAAAGGTGTTTGTGTTTTTATCTATATTGTAATTTGTGTTGTGAATGAGTAACCAATACCATCTAATCATTTACTCATTTTTTAAGACCCCAGAGGATGTATGTAAACAAAGGGGCAGGGAATCCCTGGTGACATCATTAACCAAGTAATGTATGTTACATTCAGCTGTCAGCTAGGGAAATGTCTTTTTGGGAGCATACTTGCATTTTTTAAATTTTTTGCTTTGAAAAGTAAGTGGATCGAGTTAATCATGATTGATGTGGATCTACATCACTCGATGAGGTGACTGATTATGGATTTACATCCTGGGTCAGATTCCGATCAGTCCCTGCCCACAGACCCCCATATCTGATAGGAAAGGGTTGTGGGGAAAAATGTCCATGTCCTCATCGACATGGGGCAATGAGCTTTACCAGGGGGGTCCCTCTGGCTAGGCTCCCTCCTCATGTTGAGGTCATGTGGGCTGGTATGTTTCAGGAGGAGCCGGGATTCATGGTGTTCTTCCTTGAAATCCATAATAGACTCTCATAAAGGATAAGCGTCTGGTTTATATTTTTAAAGGGAACTTGATGCATTTTTTTTTATGAACAGTCTTATTTAACATCTACAGTATATCAGGCCCTCATCTAGGATAAGTTTGCAAATTATCTTGTGTACGTTTGCAGTAGTAATTACTTTTAGTACTTTTATTAAAATATAGTTTTGATAAACATTTGCTTACGAAGACACAAAACTTACAAAGACAGTAGCACAATTTTTCCCAATGGCCTTGTGCTCTCAAAAATGTATGACTTGGAGGGTCTTTTACAAACTCTGAAGTCTGTAAGTGAAAAATTATTTAAAAAAAGTGAAAAATTGTAACTGGATCGCTTTTCAAAGCGGCAGGAGGGGACATACTCCCTCCCGCTGCTTGCCGGTGTTTCTCAGGCTTACCGTTTTCACAGGTGTGCCCGAGAAATGATCCAACGGTGCAGTGGTCTGGTCACAGAGCCTAGATCGTCTCGAATTGACTTTATGGCCTTGGAGGACCGGAGCAACATTATGATGTCACTTCCGATCTAGGGCAGAAGTAAACATTTTTTTTTTCTTTTGCTTTTAAAGGTAAAGAAGGCATTAATGGTCTTTTTGACCCCAGTTCTCTCCATAAAGAGGACCTGTCATCCTTCTTTCGATTAACGGATGTTTACATACCTTGTAATAGGAATAAAAGTGATAAAAAAAAATAGAGACCGTGTAAAAATATAAAACATAAAAAAATAAATAAAAAATAAAGCCCCCCCATCCCTCTGTGCTTGAGCGCAGAGGTGAACACTACACATGTGTGGTATCACCGTGAACGTTAGAGCAAGAGCAATAATTCTAGAGCTAGACCTCCTCTGTAACTCCAAACAGGTAACCTGTAAAAATGTTGAAATCGTCGCCTTTGGAGATTTTTAAATACCGTAGTTTGTCGCAATTTTAAAACATGACATGTTATGTATCTATTTACTCGGCATAACATCATATAATCTTTCATATTTTACAAAAAATAGTTGGGGTATATATTGTCTTTTATTTATTTTTTATTAATTTTTTTCCCAGAAAATTGTGGTTGAAAAACCGCAGCACAAATACCGTTTGAAAAACTGCAGCACCATTATGGCATATTAGCACATGGCTCATCAAAGTTGGCTGTATGAATATAACAGTCACAGTGGTACATTGTCTTTCTCCTATTTTTTTTGAAGCTCCAAATACATAATCCCATTGGGGAAATGCAATTTACTTACCTAGTGAATTCCATTTGCATTTATGGAGACATTTAAGAGATCTTTCACTGCATCAGCCAACTTTCAGCTGCTTTGCATTCCCATTGACTTCTACGGAAAGAGAAGCAGTAGACACAGACCCTAATGCCCCGTATACATGATCGTACAACAAAACCATGGCTTTTTGTTCGAAGAATGTTGGTCATTTGTGTGACCAACACGGTCAAACAAATGTTGGCCAACAAATACGAACGTAGAGACGTACAAGACGTACATGTTGTCTCCATTACGAACGCTTGTTATATCTCCGGTTCATACTTGATTCCGAGCATGCGTGGACTTTTGTATGACGTGTACACACGATCAGAAAGTCCGGCAACAAAAAATTGAGAACCTGCTAGCCAACATTTGTTGGTGGAAATTCTGTCAACAAATGTTCTATGGAGCATACACACAGTCAGACTTTCCGCCAACAAGCTCACATCCAACATTTGCTGTCGGAAAATCTGATCATGTATGCGGGGCATAACAGTGTTAAACAATAGAAATTTATCATGATATAAAGTATAATGATACAGAGTAAAATATTAAGTTTTCCAATAAGTTTAATATTTTAGAAAAGAATGGAATGCAGTTTCATATACAGTATCCGTCTGATTTAAGTGATCTGCAAAAATAAATAAAATACATATATGTGTGTGTAAGTATTCATATTAATAAAAATTCTGCAATGTATGAAAGCAAAAATTTGGGCTATCAAATGTTCAAAGGTCCTTATTTTATTCATGGAATGCATATGAAAATTCAATAACCTCCCAAAAAAGCAATGTCCATTTCACTGGTATGTGTACTATCATATCCCTTTACAGATATAAAATGCTCATGCTTCTGAAGGGCTGCTGAACCATCTGTTAACTGTAAAGTTATGACTTTAAGTGGACTCTTTCCCCCTAGCTGTGCATGCTGATCTCAAAATATCTCGCAGTCATATTTAAAATTAAAGTGTTATTTTAGTATTTACACTCTCTTTCATTTCACTTCCTGGATATTCCGAGGCACTGGTGATGTAGCAAGGCCCTCACATCTGTTGGGGAGACTACTGGGAAGACTACATCACCATTGCCTTCCAGGGAGATCTTTTTTGTAAATAGTGAGATCTTTCAAAATTTCTAATTTCCTGAGATCTTGAATAGAAAAAATATTTTCTTCCCATGGGGAACAACAGTGAAAACACAGCTAGAACTTGCCATTGGTGCGCTGGCACAGAAAATGCAGAAGTAACCGGCAACTGGCAATGTTTAAATGGTGATATAGTTTACATGGGGGGGGGGGGTGTGGTGCATTAGAGCATTAGCATATGGGAACACAGAAAGAAACAAGGCAGCCAATATTAATTACATATATTTATTTGGCAATGCCTATTTCACTAATGCTGGCGCTTTCAAATAAGGAGGAGGGAGGGAATGGTCCACTTTAATAATGGATGATGTTTAGTTTCTCCATCTGTTTGACAAGTGCCGAGAGATATGAAACTGAATGTATGCAGAAGAAACAACAAAGAACAGGACATAAAAATTCAGTTACATATTTCATTAAAAGAATATTTAAGAGCCACAGATATACAGTGCACGAATACTCTAAAAATACACTGAAGCTTTTCTAATTTTGTAATTTTGTGGTTTTAGAACTACTGACATCTTATGTGATGTAAGCCTGCCATCTTGTGGTTGTTATGCTGGTTTGCTTTGAATAATTTTAAAGGCTCTTTGGTTTTACCTTTAAGTAGCTTGACAAGTTTGTTGTTAAAGTATCTAAATACAAATACATTTCAGGTGCAAATAAAGTGGGGAATTTCATCCCTGCTGCAGAGATTTTCCTTCTCTGTTTCTCCTGCAACACACTGTCCCTGGGGCAGAAAGTGATGGGAAACCCAGAGTTTTACAGGAAGAGTGTGGAAATCTTCCTGTTCCCATAACAATGGTCTAAAAAGGCATTTCTTTCTCATTTTGGGGAAATTTCTTCTTACTTCCTGATATCTCTTTGGGAAAGGAAGTGAAGGGAAAATTGTAAATTCCTTATCAAATGCTTACCCTAATTTTGGAAAGTTACAGTAAGAAAACTACTGTAAGCAGTGGTGGCTAGTGCTGAAGGATTCTGCGGGGGTACAGGCAGGCCCCTCCAGGTGGCCAGTTTCTGAATGTTTAATGATCCTAAATCTATTATTGTGAAAATGCTGGTCAAGAGTGCTCCAGATGTGTTTAATGGTCCTAAATCTATTTTTGTGAAAACGCTGGTCAAGAATGTTCCAGATTCAAGCTCCATTCTCTCTCTGCCATCCACATTCATCCATACAGGCGGAGCTCTCCAGCATTCATGGCTCCCCTAGTGCCTGGCTCTGCGGCTTCTACATTCAACCAGTCTTCAGTCTTCTGTCCTGATTGACTGGGTAGGAAGCCGGAAGCTGATGCCAATTCACTGGTATCTCAGGGCGCAGTGCTCAACATAAAACATGCCAATTGGGGCCCCGGGCTGTGGTCACGTGCTGGTGAGGAGGTGATGGACCTGAAAGAGACCTGTTGATCTGGTGCCCTGCACAGTAGACATGTGCATTTCGTTTCGTTCCGAATCGAAATTCGGACGAATTTTCATTATTCGGAAATTCGGATGCATCCGAATTACCGAATTACAATGCTAACGAATTCAAATGAAATTCGAATCAAATTAAAAAAATTTATTTTTTTTCGACCCGAATTTCGACACGTATCTTGGGGTTTCTAGCTCCAAGTGACCCCGAGTTACGGGGCCCCAAAGTCGGGTCGCAAAATGTCAAGCATTTTTCTGCAGCAGAGAATGACATTTTGTGACCCGACTTTGGGGCCACGTATCTCGGGATCACTTACAGCTAGAAACACCAAATTTGGTATACAAACACAATAGATCTAACTCTATAACATCTCCAAATTTGGGGTTTCTAGCACTAAGTGACCCCGAGATACATGGCCCTAAAGTCGGGTCGCAAAATATTTTTGAATCCGGTTGAAATAGTTTCCAATGCAGTTGAAATAATTTTGAATCATGTTGAAATAATTTCGAATCCGGTAGAAATCTTTTCGAATTTGGTTGAAATATTTTCGAAATGATTTCAACATGATTCGAAATTATTTCAACTGCATTGGAAACTATTTCAACCGGATTCGAAAATATTTTGCAACCCGAATTTAGGGCCATGTATCTCGGGGTCACTTGGTGCTAGAAACCCCAAATTTGGAGATGTTATAGTGCTAGGTCTACTGTGTTTGCATACCTAATTTGGGGTTTCTAGCTATAAGTGGCCCCGAGAAACGTGGCCCCAAAGTCGGGTCACAAAATGTCATTCTCTGCTGCAGAAAAGTACTTGGCATATTGCCCATATCTGGGGTCACTTGGTGGCAGGTGATGTGGCAAGTGGACAATCCACAACTTGGCTATGTGGCACTCGTTTCCGGTCACATGGCACTTGTGTCAGCCCATGTGGCACTCGTGGCCGGCCATATGGCAGGTCACGTGGCACTCGTGGCTGGCCACGTGGCACTCGTGGCAGGTCACGTGGCACTCGTGGTCGGCCATGTGGCACTCGTGGCAGGTCACGTGGCACTCGTGGCAGGTCACGTGGCACTCGTGGCAGGTCACGTGGCAAGCGGACAATACACAACTTGTGGCAGGTGACGTGGCAAGTGGACAATACACAACTTGTGGCAGGTGACATGGCAAGTGGACAAATACAATACACAACTTGTGGCAAGTGGACAATGACACATCAAACCCCAAATTTGAAGATGTTGTAGTGCTAGTTCTATTGTGTTTGTATACCAAATTTGGTGTTTCTACCTATAAGTGACCCCGAGATACGTGGCCCCAACGTCGGGTCACAAAATGTCATTCTCTGCTGCAGAAAAATGCTTGACATTTTGCGACCCGACTTTGGAGCCCCATAACTCGGGGTCACTTGGAGCTAGAAACCCCCAATTTGGAGATGTTGTAGTGTAGAATAGAATATAGATACTATCTATTTCATTTTTCATTTCTTTTGCAGATTACTATTTGTTACTATTAGACTATTAGCATCTATTTCATTTTTTGCAGATCTCCTGCAGACTATTGGTATCTATTTCGTTTTCTCACCAGATCTCCTGCAGACTATTAGCATCTATTTCTTTTTTTAGCAGATCTTCTGTAGACTATTAACAGCCATTTCACTTTTTTGTGCAGATCTCCTGCAGACTGTTAGAATCAATTTCATTTTTTTTTGCAGATTACTATTTATTTCCATCAGATCTCCTGCAGTATATTAACATCTATTTCATTTTTTTACAGATCTCCTGCAGACTATTAGCATCTATTTCATTTTATTTTCTTATTTTGCATTAGAGCAGCCATTTCCTTTATTTCAGCAGATCCCCTGCAGACTATTAGCATCTATTTCATTTATGAATGGAGGAACGGTATGAGGAAGAGACAACAAGAAAGACATCACCGCTTATATCTTTATACACAGGGAAATGGCTGCTAATAGTCGGCAGGAGACCAGCAAAAAATAAATAGATGCTTATAGTCTGCAGATCTGATGAGAAAATTAAATAGATACTAATAGTCTGCAGGAGATCTGCAAATAAATATAAATGCTAATAGTCTGGAGGAGATCTGATGAAAATAAATAGTAATCTGCAAAAAAAATGAAACAGATGCTAATAGTCTGCAGGAGATCTGCTGAACTAAAGGAAATGGCTGCTCTAATGCAAAAAAATTAAATGAAATAGATGCTAATAGTCTGCAGGAGATCTGAAAAAAATGAAATAGATGTTAATATACTGCAGGAGATCTGATGGAAATAAATAGTAATCTGCAAAAAAGAAAAATGAAATTGATTCTAACAGTCTGCAGAAGATCTGCAAAAAAAAAAGAAGTGAAATGGCTGTTAATAGTCTACAGGAGATCTGCTAAAACAAGAAATAGATGCTAATAGTCTACAGGAGATCTGGTGAGAAAACAAAATAGATACTAATAGTCTGCAGGAGATCTGCAAAAAATTAAATAGATGCTAATAGTCTGCAGGAGATCTTGTTAAAACAAATGGTAATCTGCAAAAAAATGTAAAATGAAATAGATAGTATCTATATTCTATTCTGTTCTATTGTTCTAGTCTATTCTCTTTTTCTATTCTAATCTTTCTTATTCAAATTTGAATTCATTCTATACGAAATTCGAATGTCGGAAAGAAATATATATATATATATATATATATATATATATATATATATATATATATATATATATATATATATATATATATATATATATATATATATATAAAACCATCTTCCGAAATTCGAATTTAGTATATAATGATTTCGAACAGAATAAAGTATAATATATTCTATTCTGTTCTGTTCTATCGTTTTTCTAGTCTATTTTCTATTTTATTATAATCTTTTCTATCCAAATTTAAAATTAATTAATTTAAAAATTTGAATTCATACTATTCGAAATTCTAATTTATTCTATTCAAATCCGAATTTCAGAAGACGGTTGTATATTCTTTCTGTTTTAGTCTATTAAATTATATTTTTTTTCTATTCTGTTGTAATCTTTTCTATTTGAATTAGAAATTTTGGAAGATGGTTAGTTACTTACTTATATATATCTGTCAAATCAACTTTTCATACTTGTCATTGTCCACTTGCCACAAGTTGTGTATTGTATTTGTCCACTTGCCACGTCACCTACCACAAGTTGTGTATTATTGTCTACTTGCCACAAGTTGTGTATTGTCCACTTGCCACGACACCTGCCACAAGTGCCACTTGACCTGCCACGAGTGCCACATGACCTGCCACGAGGGCCACATGGCCGGCCACGAGTGCCACGTGACTCGCCACGAGTGCCACATGACCTGCCACGAGTGCCACGTGGCCGGCCACGAGTGCCACATGGCCAAGTTGTGGATTGTCCACTTGCCACATCACCTGCCACCAAGTGACCCCAGATATGGGCAATATGCCAAGTACTTTTCTGCAGCAGAGAATGACATTTTGTGACCTGACTTTGGGGCCACGTATCTCGGGGCTACTTATAGCTAGAAACCCCAAATTTGGTATACAAACACAATACAACTAGCACTACAACATCTTCAAATTTGGTGTTTCTATCACCAAGTGACCCCGAGATACATGGCCCTAAATTCGGGTCACAAAATATTTTTGAATCCGGTTGAAATAGTTTCCAATGCAGTTGAAATAATTTTGAATAATGTTGAAATCATTTCGAATCCGGTAGAAATATTTTCGAATTTGGTTGAAATATTTTCTAATGCGACCGATTTTTCGAATTCAGTAGAAAACGAAATGAAATCCGAAAACGAATTTAACTAATTTAACTAATATAACTAAACTAAATTAATTAATTAACGAATTAAAACGAAACGAAACTAAACAAATTTTTTCCTTTTGCACATGTCTACTGCACAGTGCATGGCCACACAGATGGTGTGGGTTGGGGGGGGGGGCAGCACCATGTGCCCCTTGTGGACTGGCCGCCACTGACTGTAAGTATGTGACAGGGAATTCTGTCCAACACCATGGCAGCATACAATTGGGAAATAACTCACCACAAAAAAAAGGTGGGATGCTGGGAGTAAAGATTTATTTACAAATCTTTGCCAACAGAAGGCTAAAATTAACAAGAGAAAAAGATGCTTGCTTCATGCAGTAAAGAGCCATAAAGGCATTCATGGAGGCCACCTTGCAAATTACTTCTGGCATGACATGACAGGAAACTGCCATTGAAGCTGACACACTACTGGTCCAGAAGGGCCCAGAATTTTGCCTTGTGTTCTGAGGATTTTGCTTGCAAGCCAGATGAAAAGCTAGCACGATACATACAGCAATCATTCTGGATGATGCTGGATTTCCTCTGTTTCTACCAGAGAAAATGATAAAAAAAAACATCAGAATCTCTAAATGAAGCCATAGCGTCATACCTACTCTGTATACCAGGCTGTATATGACAAGTTCATTGCCACTGCACTCTGTAAACTGTAAGGGGTGATGGACCTGGTAGAGACCTGTTGGTCCGGTGCCCTGCACAGTGCATGACCACACAGATGGTGCGGTAATATGATGTGTTCCTGACCATTGCACCAAATACTGGGTAGTACTGTATATGACATATTCCAGAGTAATGATAGGCTTAGGCATGTTCAGACTTGCATCCAAACCCATGTGGGCAAGTCTGCCTGGAAGCTGTCACCTGTATGAGCCAATCATCTTCAGATGGAGCAGTCGGCCTGAACCAACATGTATACAAAGAGCACGTATACACGCCCTGACCACCGATGATTGGCCCCTACAGGTGACAGCCTCTTTGCAGGCTCGCACAAGTTGGGTTCAGATCCTGGTCTACATAGGGATGGGCGAATGGTTTTGCCCGAGCATGAGTTTTTGTTGAATATTGGCTGTTCACCCATTCTTCGAACACCAGAATTATCGGAGCGTTCGACTGTTTGTTTGGCCCATTGAATGACCACAGTGCATTTCACTGCTGCACAGTGCTTTGGAATCATTGATTGGCTGAAGCAATGAAAGCTTTGCCCAATCACAGCACAGAGCACTGTCAGAGCCATGATTGGATGCTGTCATGATGACTCTATCCAATCATGGCTCATTGTTCTTAGTCCGGCCCCACACTATAAAAGTATTCTTTCAATAGCAGCCATTTGTAGTATGATATCGGCATGGAAAGAGAAGAGGGCTCTGTTCAGTGCTACTAGGCAGTTAGTGCGCTATTCTGATTCTATTGCCACTGTAGAATATCAGTTTAGTGTAAATCTAGGGATAGTTCAGTATAAGTGTAGTGCAACCACCATTCATCTCTACATTAGTGTGAATCTAGTGATAGCTCAGTCAGTGAAAGTGTAGTGAGTGACCATTCATTTTTACTTTAGTGTGACTTTATTGTGAATCTAGTGATAGTTCAATCAGTGTGTGACCATCCATTTTAACATTATTGTCAGTTTATTTTGTAAGGACAGGTTTACTGCAGTATATTTCAGTGCATTAGTGCACGTTTAACATAGTATATTTCTGTGCGTTACGTGCCATTTAACACAGTATATTTCAGTGCATTACTGCAAGTTTAAAGCCGTATTTTTCAGTGTGCTATGTACCATTTAATGCAGTGTGCTAGAATTACTGCCCATGAACCGATGTTCATGGCGAAAACCTCACATGAGTGGGAGCATCTCTGTTTGCGTGCACGCAGGACCGACGCACACGTTAGACTTTTTTTTTCACTATTGCTTTACATTGTTTTTTAATCACTTGTATTGCTGTCACATACTCGTGACAGCAATAGGCATGTGACAAATACTATTTATAGAGAGATTTGGAGTCAAATAGAACAACAGATCCCTCTTTCGCACTTGAAAGCATTCAAAATGCCAAGATGTGCGTTTTTTGAAAACTTTTTGATTTTCAAAAAATGGCGCCGTTGACATCCAGGTAAACCGGAAGTGATGTCATGTCATTGCTTCCAGCTTATCATAGTGGAGACCCCATCTTCAGCATTGTATGGGTCTCTGAATAGCCAGCAGACATGCCAGCTAGTAGCTCGGGTCACCTGGTGAGACAGGAGAGCCCAAGAGAGCTGCAGAAGGTGGTGG
Source organism: Lithobates pipiens (assembly GCF_037356315.1). Classification (NCBI taxonomy): domain Eukaryota; kingdom Metazoa; phylum Chordata; class Amphibia; order Anura; family Ranidae; genus Lithobates; species Lithobates pipiens. Next base: position 268,293,019 of record NW_027507718.1, on the reverse strand, counting down.
GGGGCGTACATCCCCTCCCGCTGCTTGTAAAAACAATTGAGTGGCCACTCTGCCACTCCCTTTGCTATTACAAGAGGCTCTGAAAAACGGTACCAGGGTGATGCCTGGAACTTCATTCTCTCAATCAACATTGGCAATTTTTTATCCCCATGCTGTTATCATTAGTAAGGACATATCATATTTCATTTCTTTTTTTAATTTCTTCCATTACTTTCTTGTTTTTGGCCTAGGCAATCGATGTCATGCATCACAGGAGTCTTTAGGATGGATTTTCGTAGCTAAGCACATTCTACTGCCTGCATGCCAGAGCTAAGGGAAAATGGATTCCAGGGAATCACCTGTCCTTACTCAAGATAGCCACGGCTATAAATGCTGGGGGGGATGCATTTTTGATTGATGGAAAAATAAAGTATGGCGGCATGGATTAATTCGGTTTGTGGTGCTCAGATGCACTGTAATTACACTTTAACCACTTAAGGACCGCCGTATTGCCATTGTACGTCATCACAATGGCACAGGTAGGCACAAGCACGTAGATGTACGTGCCTGCCTTCCAGCGGGTGGGGGGTCCGATCGGACCCCCTCCCGCTCGATACGGCAGTCCGGTTCGCTCCAGGAGCGATCCATGATGAGGGGATGGCTGTTGGTTTCTGGCCACCCCCTCTGGATCGCTCCTGGCCAATGACAAGCTTCCTCCCACTGTGTATTGTTTACACAGGAAGGAGGAAATGATGTCATTCTCCTCGGGGCGGTCTTTTTGACTGGACTACGAGGAGAAGACTAAAAGTAAGTGCACCAAAACACTACACTGACACATAGGTACACATAGGTACACAACCCCCCCCCCCCCCCCCGATCCCCCCCAGTCACAGTGTCACTGATTGCATTGATCATTACTGTCAGGGCAGTTAGTGTTAGGTCCAGGGTAGCCCCCTATCACCCCCAATAAAGATTTAACCCCCTGATTGCCCCTAGAGTTAACCCTTTCACCCCCTTTTGCCAGTGTCACTAAGCGATCATTTTTCTGATCGCTGCATTAGTGTCGCTACTGTCGCTAGGTAGCTAGTTATTTTTTTAGGTTCACCGCCAGGTTTTTATAGCGCTAGGTACCCCGATATACTACCCAATAATGGTTTTAACCCCTGATTGCCCCTAGTTAACCCTTTCACCCCCTTTTGCCAGTGTCACTAAGCAATCATTTTTCTGATCGCTGCATTAGTGTCGCTACTGTCGCTAGGTAGCTAGTTATTTTTTTAGGTTCACCGCCTGGTTTTTATAGCGCTAGGTACCCCGATATACTACCCAATAATGGTTTTAACCCCCTGATTGCCCCTAGTTAACCCTTTCACCCCCTTTTGCCAGTGTCACTAAGCGATCATTTTTCTGATCGCTGCATTAGTGTCGCTACTGTCGCTAGGTAGCTAGTTATTTTTTTAGGTTCACCGCCAGGTTTTTATAGCGCTAGGTACCCCGATATACTACCCAATAATGGTTTTAACCCCCTGATTGCCCCTAGTTAACCCTTTCACTCCCTTTTGCCAGTGTCACTAAGCGATCGTTTTTCTGATCGCTGCATTAGTGTCACTAGTGTCGTTAGGTAGCTAGTTATTTTTTTAGGTTCACCGCCAGGTTTTTATAGCGTTAGGTACCCCCATATACTACCCAATAATGGTTTTAACCCCCTGATTGCCCCTAGTTAACCCTTTCACCAGCGATCACAGTATAAGTGTCACTGGTGACGCTGGTTAGCCAGTTAGTTATTTAGGTTCCCCGTCAGGTTTTTATATAGCGCCAGGGACCCCCATATACTACCTAATAAAAATTTGAACCCCCTGATTGCCCCTAGTTAAACCTTTCACCACTGATCACCGTATAAGTGTTACGGGTGACTCTGGTTAGTTTGCTTTTTATAGCATCAGGGCACCCACCATGTATTACCCAATAAAGGTTTAACCCCCTGATCACCCGGCGGGTGATATCAATTAGGTTTTAGGGTCAGGGTCTGCGTCGCCCCAGGCAGCGCTAGGTTAGTGCCAGTACCGCTAACACCCACACGCAAAGCATAAACCTCCTGTAGTGGTATAGAATCTGAACAGATCAATATCTGATCAGATCTATACTAGCGTCCCCAGCAGTTTAGGGTTCCAAAAAAACGCATTGTTAGCGGGATCAGCCCAGATACCTGCTAGCACCTGCGTTTTGCCCCTCTGCCCAGCCCACCCAAGTGCAGTATCGATCGATCACTGTCACTTACAAAACACTAAACACATAACTGCAGCGATCGCAGAGTCAGGCCTGATCCCTGCGATCGCTAACAGTTTTTTTGGTAGCATTTTATATTTAAATCCGGAAGGCAGTGCTTGGTTTTCGGGGTCCCGTATGTGGCTAGGCTCCCAAAAAGTGGTATCCCCGTACTCAGGAGAAGCAGCAGAATTTATTTTGGGGTGTAATTTGACTTATGCCCATAGCATGTGTGAGCAATATATCATTTAGTGACAACTTTGTGCAAAAAAAAAAAAAGTTTGTAATATTCCCGCAACTTGTGGCAAAATATAAAATATTCCATGGACTCAACATGCCTCTCAGTAAATAGCTTGGGGTGTCTACTTTCCAAAATGGGATCATTTTGGGGGGTTTTGTGCTATTTTGGCATTTTATGGCCTTCGAAACTGTGATAGGTAGTGAGGAGTGAAATCAAAAATTTGCACCCTTAGAAATCCTGAAGGTGGTGATTGGTTTTCGGGGTGCCGTGCGCGACTAGACTCCCAAAAAGTCCCACACATGTGGTATCCCCATACTCGGGAGAAGTAGCGGAATATATTTTGGGGTGCAATTCCACATATAACCATGGCATGTGTGAGCAATATATCATTTAGTGACAACTTTTTTTTTTTTTTTTGTCATTATTCAATCCCTTAGGACAAAAAAAATAAATATTCAATGGGCTCAACATACCCATCAGCAATTTCCTTGGGGTGTCTACTTTCCAAAATGGGGTCATTTGGGGGGGGGTTTGTACTGCCCTGCCATTTTAGCACCTCAAGAAATGAGATAGGCAGTCATAAATTAAAAGCTGTGTAAATTCCAGAAAATGTACTCTAGTTTGTAGACGCTATAACTTTTGCGCAAACCAAAAAATATACGCTTATTGACATTTTTTTTACTAAAGACATGTGGCTGAATACATTTTGCCCTCAATGTATGACTAAAATTTAGTTTATTCGATTTTTCTTATAACAAAAAGAAGAAAATATCTTTTTTTTTCAAAATTTTCGCTCTTTTTCCATTTATATCGCAAAAAATAAAAATCGCAGAGGCAATCAAATACCATCAAAAGAAAGCTCTATTTGTGGGAAGAAAAGGACGCAAATTTCGTTTGGTTGCAATATTGCATGACCGCGCAATTACCAGTTAAAGCAGCGCAGTGCGAAATTGGAAAAAGACCTCTGGTCCTTAAGGTGTTTATTGGTCCGGGGCTGTAGTGGTTAAGTATACAGACTAAAATGGGACTCGTAGTGATAACAGGTGCCTACTTGTACAGAAGAAGAAGATGACACTCAAAGGAACTCAGACTGCTGGACGCATGCTGTGGAACCTAGCAGGCAGAAATACCAGCATACATAGGTAACAATTTACAGTATAAAAAATAAATAAACAGGGAAAGCTGCCACTCACCTGCACAGGAGAAAAAAGGCACCCAGAGGGAAAGATTGTCGGCCGCACAAATAACAAATGCAATCATATGAAGTTTTCTTTACTTCAGGGACACCTCATGGAGTTTAAAAACCCGGCCCAATGGGTGAAGTCACTGCACTGGCGAACCCTGAGGCCCTGACTTGACTGTGCGAGCACATCAAAGAAAGATTCCTGCGGGTGCTATACCAATAACTCCAAAGGACAATTGCCCATGCATGAGCTGGTCACATCATCTCTCACTGTATATGCATGGGCAAGGAGGACACAGCACAATCTCTGCAAGCCCCTGTGTAGCACAGGAAACATTCTAGAAGTCATGAGTGGTTCCACTGTACACAAGGAAGTACTGGCAAGAAAAACACCACTCAGAACCTGTGTGACTAAAGAAGAGCAGGGGGTGCTAGACACGACAAAATCCAACATGTCACAGAGGGCAGAGAGGTACAAGAAAGCATTGATAGGGGAAGAAAAAGAAAGCAGAACCTGCTGATGGTGAAGGAGGTGCTAACACTGGCTATAATACCCGCATGTTCAAAATGTAGTGAGGTGCAGGAAAGCATGAAAACAAATGTGCTTGCAAGATGTAAAGCACACTAAACAAAAGCAAACTGAGTAGTCATGGTATCACCTCCTAGATGTAGTCCTGCTACTTAGACAAAAACAAACCCAACACCAGCTGCAGTTATGCTTGCAAAGAGCCTTTCTCAAGTCCTCGGTCCACTAAAACAAAGGGTCTTCCCCTGGGGAGCAGCAGGCAAAACAGCCATAGTCTATTCACAACAAGTTAAGAGGAGTAGCTTGCACAGATCATCATATTTGGGCCAATGAGGAGAACAAAAAAGGGACAAAGCTTGGATTAGCCTGAGATTTATGGGGGTAAGGTTCTGTGAGGTAGGAGCAAGGTAGAGACCCCCAATCATACGCCACCATGATGTTAGTCAGAATTGAAACAGCATGGAGGTGGGCCAACTAGCATTTTGAGAAGTAGAGGTTGGCAATGTTAACCTTCTTATATCTCTATAGTTTTAAAAATGTAAATAATTATGTGTCCATGCTAATGAACTAAACATAAGAAGCTATGCTATTATTTTTATTAATATATTATATCAAAAGGAAAACATATCTTTGTGAGACTGACATTTACATAAGCTTAACCTTTTACCAACACATTTGTGCAGCAGCAAGGAGGGCAGACCTTAATGCTCATACGCCGTACATAGGCAACCAAGGCAGCTAAGTTTTCTGTCCTCACTGTGTGCTCCCAGTACAGTGACTGTGCTGTCACCAACAACTCCCAGTCTCTAGTTATGATCAGGACAGTCAAACACAGTGGTCCCAAGATTGGGATGCTGATAGCATCTCTAAAGATACAGAGCACCAAAATCTGCAAAGAGGTTATATTGACAACCTCTCACATGGGATTGTAGGTCGCACTTTCCTTACGTCTAGAACAGGGATCTGCAATCAGCTGTTGCAAAACTACAAGTCCCATCATGCTTCTGCCTCTGGGTGTCATGCTTGTGGCTGTCAGAGTCTTTCTATGCCTCATGGGAGTTGTAGTTCTGCAACAGCTGGAGGTCCGCTAATTGCATATCCCTGGTCTAGAATAAAAACACACAGCAAACAGCAATTGGTGTTTTAAATGGCCGTGGCACCTTTATTGGTATTAAAATTAATCAAATAACTTTATTCAAAATAAAACAGTGAAAGAATAAATAAATTATATTTCAAACATTTTAACTTTTAAAACAAATTCAAAATTTGCTCAGGTATAGAACTCGAGCTACAAATGAATCAATATATAAAAACAAAGTCCCCCCTTGATCCAAGGGGGACATAACCACATAACGGTGCCAGCAACAAGGGTGGGAGGGGAGGGGGAGCTCACGCCTAAGCCACCTCAGGGCATCTGTGAGCGGTCTGTCTCACAGGTACTTATATAACCTCCTGTATCTGTGGGAAAAAACGCTTTTCCCGCTTGTTGCCTCGTGCCAAGTCTGCTTTTTTTTTTTCTTTATTAAATCATATACATATACATTCTGTTTTTTTATTTTTTTTATTTATCTACTCCATTGGCGGCCACAATCCCATGTTGTAGGCTCCTTATTGTGCCCACTGCTCAAGGGATTGTAGGTCGCACTTTCCTTACGTCTAGAATAAAAACACACAGCAAACAGCAATTGGTTTTTAAATGGCAGCGGCACCTTTATTGGTATTAAAATTAATCAAATAACTTTATTCCAAATAAAACAGTGAAAGAATAAATAAATTATATTTCCAACATTTTAACTTTTAAAACAAATTCTAAATTCGCTCAGTCTTAGAACTCGAGCTACAAATGAATCAATTTATAAAAACAAAGTCCCCACCAGCCGAGTTTGTTGAAAACAAAAACGGCTACCCCAGCACCGCAGCCTGTTCGATGCTATTTTGAAGACCTAGGTTAAAGATGTCTAAACCTACAGCTGAAAGATGAACACCATCTTGTCTATAAAGACCGGGAAAACCTCCTTCGAGATCAACATGATGGAAAGAGATCCCCCAATCCTTGGCAGGAACTATTCAATGGAGTGATTAACTCTCCTCTTAATCTTCTCAAGCGGTCTACCACTTTGCAAAAATATAACCAAGGCAAGCGAGAAATCATTTCAGAAAAAATAATACGAGTATTAGGAAAAACTAACTTCAATCGATACAAACCTTGTTTCATTAAAAACATAAATTCTAAAGTTTTTAATCTACCAACATCGTTACCTCCGAGGTGCAGAATTATAGCAGATGGAGAAGGCCAAGAAAGAAACAAATCAGAAAGATGAAAGAATAAATTATTCCATTGTAGACCACGAATACCCTTCCAAAGAATATGAAACTTATCTGAAGATAACGATAGGTTGGAACCGTAGCAACGCTTTGAAGCTCTCTTATGAGTCCAGTAAATATAAGAATGGCCAACTATCCAAATGACAGATTTTTCACCTAAAAATTGAAGAGATAAATTAGGTCGAATGTAAATGTTAAATCTACTAGATTCCCATCTACCCAATCTCATAATGACTGTATCACTTAGACCCAATCTAGCGGCTTCAGTGGCGGCTCCAATCCTAAACGAATGGGAAGAGAATTTGAAAAGGGAAAGACCTAAATGGGAAAAACAACGTTTCAGAACTGCAGAAAATTGAAATTTTGTCATAGGGGAAGAATCTATGTGTACAAAAAATTGATGTCCGGAAGCTGGTCTAACATCCATGTATTTTTTGAGAATTAACATAGGACAAAGGATGGAGTCACCACATGCAAATAGATTGAGCCACCGGCCTTTATCTGTCCTATCTGTTTTAGACCTTCTAATAAAAATAAGAACCTTATCTTCCAGTATAGAATCTGATAATAGTAAACCTTCCAAACTGTGTTTGCTATTTGGCAGCATTTCAGAAATACGAAAGGCTGCAAAAAACATTAAAACAAAAGCAGCATGAAATAATAGAGCCTCGTAAACTGAAATGCAGACAAAAGAAGTAGCCAAACACAGCCTGGATAAAATATCTAAAGTAATAGGCCTGCACAAATCTGGAACCAACTTAACCTTTCTTAAACCCTTCAATGCTTGCCTGACTGAAAATAAACTGTTACAGGCTGGGAAATTATGAAGTTTAAAGAAAAAGGAAACTCCAGCTAGGATCGTATTAATATGATTAAAAGAAAATCCTAACTGCATTACAGAGCAAAGAAAAGCCAAAATTGAACTCTCAGACGGAGGTAATCCAGGAAAACCAAACTCTGAATTGAATTTCAGCCATTTTTCCCATGCAACTGAGTAGTCAGTCCATGTTCTAGGAGCGATCACATTTTTTATAGGCGAAAATACTGGATTCAAATCAGATCCCAAAGATGACTCAGGCAACAGTACCCAACCAGATCTGCCTGAGGCAACAGCTGTCTGAAATGGGCCATCTGGAATCGAGATAAGGCATCAGCGATGATATTGAGCTTTCCTGGTATATACTTTGCCTTAACCCAAAAATTAAATTTTAAACATGAAAGGACTAAATGACGTAAAAGTTTTATAACCAACAAGGACTTTGAAGAAAGGCAGTTCAAAGCAAATAATACACCTCTATTATCCGTATTAATAATAATATGTCGGTTAGCAAATTGGTTACCCCAAATTTCTAAGGCAACCACAATTGGAAAGAGCTCCAATAAAACAACATTCTTTGTCATTTTACTAGAGACCCATTGGGACCATACTAATAAATCGTCTTTGAGATCGCAAGTCAACCTGATATGGGAAAAAGGTGATTTAAGACCGGACATAGCTAAAGATGAGTGTAGGAAGGACATAAGAATGTAAGAGATCAGTGTAAATAGTTCACTGTTGTCTGTAAAGCATATATATGTTGGCAATACCATCCTTTGTATTAGGTTTAGAGCTTTATTTTATTTTGTTTTGCAGGGTGACAGTGAGAAGGCTGCAGACAGAGAGGTACAGAGGATCATGTTGGAGCTGGATGGTTTCCAGCCCAATACTCAAGTTAAAGGGGTTGTAAACGTGTTTTTTCACCTTAATGCATTGCAGTGACCGGCCCGCTAGCCCCCTCGTTTTACTTACCTGAGCCCTGTATTTCTCTCTGTGGGGATACACTGTTCCTGATTGGATAGATTGATAGTAGCGCAGCCATTGGCTCCCACTGCTGTTAATCAAATCCAATGGCGCAGACAATGGTGGGCGGGGCCAAGTCCGGCATTAGTGTCTATGGACGCAAATGCTGGACTCGGGAGCATGCCGAAAGGTAACCACCCGGGAGAGTGTTTCTCCCAAGGGGTTTACCGATGTGAGGAGGAGACGCGAGAGCCACCGAGGGACCCCAGAAGAGGATGTTCGGGGGCCACTCTGTGCAAAACAAGCTGCACAGTGGAGGCAAGTATGATATGCTTGTTATTTTAAAAAAATAAAAAAATTAGGCCTTTACAATCACTTTGAAGGTATGTGCCCCTCTTCACTGTGCTGCAGACAGTATAATTATGCACGGTGGAACCTCTTTAACCCCTTAATACCCCAGTAACCCATATGCGCCACACATATGCGTCACTCGGTGGGCAATGTCTATGTGCTGGGAGCATCACTACCAACACAATGACAGAGCTGCCAAAAATGTCTGTCCTGAGAAAACATTGGTAGTCATTGAGACATTGATCCTCCCTGGGCATTAAGACATTTTTAAGACGACACCACAGCGGGAAGGGGTTGAATCCCAAATAATATCTCACTGCTTTAGCATAGGGGGATTTGAGAATAATAGGTGGGATGCCGGTTTCGGTACCAGGTGCGGGCTCAAATCAGTTTTCAGTATTTTCAAGAAAAGGGAGCTGGTGAGCAGCGAACCGGGGACAGGGGTGGAGGAACAAGAAAAGGCAGCGCTGGGCCCCCTCCTAACTGAAATAATGTTGGTCAGGCCCATTAGAGGTATGGGTGGCCCTTCCTAATGGTGGAGAAATGTTGGTCAGGCCCATCGGAGGTATGGGTAGCCCTTCCCAATGATGGAGAAATGTTGGTTGGGCCCATCGGAGGTATGGGTGGCCCTTCCTAACTGTTGAAAAATGTTGGTGGAGCCCATCGGAGGTATGGGTGTCCCTTTCTAACCGTGGAAAACTTTAGATTGGGCCCATCTAAAGGTATGGTGTCCCTCCCTGACATATGGTGGTCGGGGTAGCGAATAAGTATCTGGTAAGTATGGAAGTAGAGAATTATACAATCGCGGTGGTAACATTGGGGTATCAAGTAAGTATCAAGTATCAAGTAAGTATCACGTAAGTACGCAAGTAGTTAAGTATACAATCATGGTGGTATCATCAGGTTAGCAAGTAAGTATCCGGTAAGTAGTTAATTATGCAATCGTGAGTTTATAGGCCTACATAAACCTTAGCTAGGGCACAAACTGAGGTGTGTTTAGTTGTTATGTGTTGACTGTATTACCTGCATTAAACTTGTTTGTGTGGGAAGGTGGACTTAACGGTTGTTAATAAAAGACGCATTGGGGGGTGATCGGGCAGGTTGGTGATGGCTATAAAGTGTTTACGGGTATGGCTATCTGGCTAGATAGGCTGTGGGGCTTCCTTCACAGGCCGGTGGAGTAGGGTTCCCATCTGCAATCGGGAAGTACACCGGTGGGATGCATAATGTATGGCAATGGTAGTGTGCTGGCCGTATAGGGAGGGATGATGTGGGGGTGTTGTGAGGCGCTTCCAAGGGGTCATCGTATGGGGATACAGGCACCATACGGTTGCAGCCTTTGCTCAGCCGGGGGGTTTAGGCTTCTCTGTCATTTGGGGTTTTGAGATCTGCTGTCATTGGTTTAGTCGTGCTGCCACCTCTCGGGGGCAGAACATCATAGCAAAAGCAGTAAGGCTTGGGACTTGGGCTGCATCCTAGGGGGGGCTGGCAGGAATTCCTGTCTTTGGTGAATCAAGCAGGGATAGCACAGCAGGTAAGGGCACTGGAGGGGCAATAATGGGTATGAACGGTTGGCCCAAAGGTGGGGGGTCATGGTGGCGATATTGGGAATGTCCACTATGTTCGGATTTCAAGGCAGTTTGGCTAAAATGTTTACAGGCATTAGCGGTAAAAAAATAGAAAATAAAATAAAAATAAAAATAAATACATTTTCGCACTATTTTGTCAGTGAGTGAGCGGCCAGGTCTGGGTCGGGTTCAGATCCAGTTTAGCGCATTTTCAGGGGGAACCGAGTTGGTTCCAGGGGTATATATATATATATATATATATATATATATTTTATTTTTTTATTTTTTATTTTTCTCACCTCCTGTTGCACAATTACAGGAGTGGGTAAGCTGCTGGGGGGTTTTGTTGGCCCTCGTATGGGTTTCCAGGGATGAGTGAAGCAGACAGTTAGTATTAGGGGACATTATTAGGCATTGCTATACGAGAAATAGGGGGGTTGCTGTGAATAGATCTGGCGCTATACCTATATGTTATCAAGGAGTATATCACCAGGGGCTCTTTAGTGGGTGGTATTAGGAATGAGGTTGGTTGTGTTGGTGTGCTAATAAATAAATTGAAAATATTAAACCTGCCCAATTATTTAAAAGGTGACAGTGTGTAATGTGCTGCCCTAGTGAAAAAAAATAAAAGAATAAAAGTATTTTCCACAGCAATAAATATTTACCAGCGTGCTGGCTATAAAAGTGCGAATCAAAAATATATGTAAACAAAGACTTATAATCCTCAAAAATTATGGCCGGTTACCAGTACATTAAATACACAAAGTGCTAGTGCTTTTTTTATATAGCTAATATACTAGTGACAATAAAGTATAAAACCAGAACTGACTGTGCTGTTTTTTTTAAAATTGCACTGATGTGACGGTGAAATAAATGCATGCAGCAAGTAAAAAATACAATAAATGAGTGATAAATATCAATGCGTCAGGTGAAACATGCCAAAAATGGAAAAAAGGAAAAAGAAAAAAAGGAAAAAAGGAAAATAAAAATTAAAAAATGAATATAAAAATAAAAATAAAATTAAAACAAAAGTCTCTAGTGAAATACAGTTGATGGGGTTATCCCGTGAATGGGGAGAAGGGATGTGATAAATTCAAATCTTATTCTTCATGCATTGTGGACACTTCTAGGTTGTACTCTCACCGGAAAAAAGACCCCATCCGGGATGGATCAGCCTTCACAATATAAGCTATTGTGTCGCTCTCTGGCTTGCTTCTGATAAATTGTTGGGGATCCCTCGTTATTTCCAGGTGGAGTGTGCCACAGTATATATGTTAAAAAAGAGGACCATCCATAGTGTGATACCGTATGAGAAACAGTTTATTAGACAAAGATTAAAACTACTTACAATATGTGAGTAGGAATAATAGCGGTATGGTTTGTTTGTCTTTAATGTGGAAAAGCTGCTGCGAGCGTTCCGTTCGGCTTCCCCGCCGTCTATGCTGAAGGTGTATGTCGATAGGCCACGCCCTACGCGTTTCGTCACTAGGACGTCATCTGGAGCGGCCATCTTCATACACCTTACGCTCTATATAGAGCACAATACACCTATCGCGCATGCGCGGGCAATCGCCGCCATTTTGACTATGGGAATGCCCTTATAATAGAATAGAGCGCGATGGTGATTATGCTCCTGCTGCTGGCACTTGTAATTTAACCCACCGGAGGTTTTTCATGACCTCTATGTATATATATGCATACAGGGATACCTGCTATTACAAATTGCACATATAATCCTTATACCAACATATTATATAGAAAACGTAAATAAAAAATAAAAAATAACAATGGAAACCAACAATGAGATTAAAATAAATAAAAGATAAGAAATATAAAAATACTAATAACAAATGAATTCTAAAATATCGTTAAGACAATTGAGACCTAGGAACAGATAGTATTTAGATGTATTGTTTAAAGGGAAAGAGATATTTTGTAATTAAGGAGGATCTGTCCTTAGCGACACTCAATATATGTCAGGGCAGGAATTGCCATAAAAGTAAAATAAGGACATGCATGTGTGTGATAATTGAAATAACTAGGAATGGAGGGTAAAATGGAAAAGAATAGGGTTGGATTGAAAATGAGGGATAAAAAATGGGAATGAATAGGATTGTATTAAAATTAGGTAAAAGTTCAATATTTGTAATTAAATTTGCTTAGTATGGGATATTTAAAAGCTCTCTGGCTACTCAAATTACATAATTCATATATAAAAATAGAAAAAATAGAAAAAAGAGAGAAGAAAAAATAGAAAAATTACTCCTAGAATGATAGGATAAATTCCCTGGTACTTGTGTAGTATTAAATGTGTCCCAACGTATTTATTATTTCTCTCATTCTTCCCTTGTGTGGTTTACATATTTAATTTGTGTGATGTTAAAATAATTGGTTAAAAATAATTGATTTTTTGAATAGATAACATTCGACCTAAAGTCCTATGGACTACATTCGACCCAATTCGACACTAAATTGTGTATTGTTTTCTTGATAATAGTGTAGATAGGAGTTACATCAGATCTGGATGTGTTTTTAAAAAAATTAAAAAATACAGGAAGAAATTTTAGAATAAATACTGGATTAAAAATTGGTTATAAAACAATTGAGGTCCAGGTCTATGTTCATTCCTGCAGGATGTAAGGTTTCTAAATTAAAAATCCACCTTGTTTCGTTCTGTGAAATTTTTTTAGTCATGTCTTCTCCTCTCCAGTGTCCCTTAATTTTGTCAATGGCATAGAAAATCATTTGATTGGGATCCTGATTATGAAAGTCTTTAAAATGCCGCGAGACACTGTGCTTATCATATCCTTTCTTAATATTTTTGATGTGTTCCCTGATTCTTTCATGTAGTTCCCGTGTCGTTCTTCCTACATATTGTTTGTGACAGGGGCACTCTATGACGTATGTCACATGCGTGCTTTTACAGGAAATCAGCTCTTTTATGAGGAATTCTCTTCCATTAGTAGTCGAAGTGAATTTAGTGGTTTTTCTTTGGGTTTTTTTGCTCCTGCGACATGGGAGACACTGTCCACACTTAAAGAAACCTTTCAAATGTTTACTAATTTTAATGTGTCGTGGGGGGTCGATTGTATTTTTAACCAATTTATTTCTCAGATTAGGGGCCTTCTTATAAATAAAAGCAGGGTTATTGGGTAATATTTCTTTCAACGTTTCATCTGTTTTTAAAATTGCCCAATGTTTCTTTATAATCTTTTCTATTTGTTTATGTTGCCTATTGAAACCAGTGAAAAAAGCCGTTTCTATATTTTTCTTATTCCTAAGGGTCGTTTTGTCTTCTATAAGTTTTTTCCTCTCCGTTTTCATTATGGTTTCTTTGAGGGCTCTAAGATAGGGCTCTTTATATCCCTTCTGTGTAAATCTCCTAATAATGACCTCCGCTTGTGCGTCAAAATCCTCTCTCTTGGTACAGTTTCTATATATTCTTAAAAGCTGTCCTTTAGGTATGTTGCCTATCCATCTTGGGTGGTGGCAACTTGATGTGGGTATGTACCCATTTCTATCTGTAGTTTTAAAAAAAGTTTTCGTACCCAGGGATCCTTCTGATTTGAAAATTTGTAAATCTAAGTAATCTATACTTTGTGCGTCCCATTTTCCTGTGAATGTAATGCCGTAGATATTGTAATTTATTTCCTCCAGGAAAGACTGTAGTTCCTCTTGGGAACCACCCCAGACTATTAGGATGTCATCTATATATCTTCTATACATTTTTAAATTCGCTCTGGGGGTTCCATAGATTTGCTCTTCCTCCCAGTGATCTAGGAATAAATTTGCTACGCTGGGTGCGTACTTAGCCCCCATTGCAACTCCCTTGGTTTGGACATAATACTTGTCTTTATACCAAAAATGGTTATGTCTCATCGCCAGATCCAATCCTTCTAGTATGTAGTCTATTTGTTCTTGTTTCAGGTCTGATCTTTTATGGAGGGCCCATTCTGCCGCATTAAGGCCATCTCTTTGTTTAATATTAGTATATAGAGAGTTGACATCAATGGTGACTAATAAATCCTTTTCGTCTGTCTTGATGTTTTCCAATTCCTTCAATAATTGCCTGCTGTCTCTTAAATAAGATTTTCCTTTGATTACCAGCGGTTGTAGAAATCCATCCACATACGCTCCCAGTCTTGAGAAAAGGGAATCAATTCCACTTACTATGGGTCTCCCTGGGGGTTGTGTTTGGCTCTTGTGGATTTTTGGGACGTAATAAATTACTGGAGTTTTTGGTGCTTTGGGGATTAAGTATTGGGCTTCTTTTTTGTTGAGGATCCCTTTATTTAGGCCTTTCTGGACATAGCTGTTGAGTTTTTTATTATATACCTCTTTTGGATTTTTCTTTAATTGTTTGTAGGTATCCGGAATATTAAGGAGATTGGCCATTTCTTTTTCATAGTCTGTTTTGTTAAGTATGACCAGCCCGCCTCCCTTGTCCGCTGGTCTTATGACTATGTCTTTCTTCTTTTCCAACTGTTTTATGGTTTTCCAGATCCCCTTCTTCTTAGAGGGTTTAATTGTTAATTCCCTAATGTCTCTTTCAACCAATTTTTTAAAAACTTTGATTCCTTCATTCTGCTGTTGGTTAGGATTAAAAATGGAATTATTTCTCAATTCGGAATGTTTAAACCTTGGTTCCTCCTTCTCTTTCCCTGTATTTTTAGTGTTGGCAAAAAAAATTTTAATATTTAATTTCCTAACGAATTTTTGTAGGTCGATAAAAATTTCAAATTTATCCAAATCTTTATCTAGCGCAAATTTTAAACCTAGGTCAAGTATTTTTAGTTCCTCCTCGCAGAAAGTGGCCCCACTTAGGTTGTATATGCCTTCTCCTAATATTCTCGCCTTCTTTTTCTTGAGGCCTCCTCTTTTGCCCCTCTTTCGTTTCCTTCTGCCCACCTTGGGGGTCTGTACTCCCTCCCTTGATTCTCTCAGTAATCCTGTTGTCCTGTATGTTCTTCTCTCATATTTCCTGGACCTGTCCACCTGGGGTTCCATCCCCCATTCCTCCTCGGTGGTCTCTGATGTTGACTTCTTGTTGGGTACCGGAAAGGTCTCCAACCATCTCTTGGTCCAAATGGGGGATTCCTCGGTGGTCTGTGTCCTTGTCCCCTGTGAAAAAAATCGTTTTGGTACCTGCCATGAGAGGGGGTAGTTTGGGGGTATCTTCTGAGGGGGGAGTACCTATTGTGATGTCTAGGAATGTTATAAGGATTCGGGTCTGGTTGGGGACAAACCTAGGGGTGTCCCATTGTCTTCTATCCCGATTTCTGTTATGGTTCATTTCTGGTCTTCCATAATTAGGTGTATAAGGTTCTGTTATTCTAGTTGACCTGTTAGGTGTTTGGGTGGGTTGCTGCCATTCTTCATCTACTCCATTTGCTTGATCTTCGTCTGGATCATCACCCATGGAGATGTTGTTGTCCTCATCCATATAAGTGGTATCCGTTTGCCACTTATAAATTTGTTGATTTTTATAATCCAGTACATCCCTCCGGAATTTTTTCTGCTTTTTTTGTTGAACATCCCTATCATATTTCTTAATCGCTTCTTGCAGGTTTTTTTCTTTCTCCTTGTATTCAGTTGTTTCCTTATGTGGTGACAGTTGCTCTTTGATGTGTGAAATCTCTGTTTCAATGTTTTTAAGTTTAACTTGTCTCCTTAGTACAATCTTTTGTAGTAGTAAAGTTTCACTCTCATTGAAAAATTTAAACCAGTCTTCCATTAGGTGTTTGTCGTTTAGAGCGTCATTGGGGGAAACATCCCATCTTAGTCTTCTGGGAGTAATTTTTGCTGAAATGTACATCTCCAAGATGGCTATGTCCCACCACACTCTTAATTGCTTCTCTAAATTATGCTTTAGTTGTTTAAACAGACTATCTAAATCTTGTATATTAGCTACATGTTCTTGATTAAAGATTTCCATTAGATTAATAGCTCTGCTGTCAACATATTTAAAGAGGTCCATTGCTGCAACCTATTATTAGGAGTCAAAAAGGCTCCAAATAAATGGAAAGAAAAGGGGTGGTAGGTTGCGCTATGGAGCTTATATGCAAGTGAATAGGTAAGAGCAGCCTCTATTAGTATCCACCTGGTGGGGTGGAAAACATTAAAATAGGGGGGTTGCTGTGAATAGATCTGGCGCTATACCTATATGTTATCAAGGAGTATATCACCAGGGGCTCTTTAGTGGGTGGTATTAGGAATGAGGTTGGTTGTGTTGGTGTGCTAATAAATAAATTGAAAATATTAAACCTGCCCAATTATTTAAAAGGTGACAGTGTGTAATGTGCTGCCCTAGTGAAAAAAAATAAAAGAATAAAAGTATTTTCCACAGCAATAAATATTTACCAGCGTGCTGGCTATAAAAGTGCGAATCAAAAATATATGTAAACAAAGACTTATAATCCTCAAAAATTATGGCCGGTTACCAGTACATTAAATACACAAAGTGCTAGTGCTTTTTTTATATAGCTAATATACTAGTGACAATAAAGTATAAAACCAGAACTGACTGTGCTGTTTTTTTTTATTTTTTAAAATTGCACTGATGTGACGGTGAAATAAATGCATGCAGCAAGTAAAAAATACAATAAATGAGTGATAAATATCAATGCGTCAGGTGAAACATGCCAAAAATGGAAAAAAGGAAAAAGAAAAAAAGGAAAAAAGGAAAATAAAAATTAAAAAATGAATATAAAAATAAAAATAAAAATAAAATTAAAACAAAAGTCTCTAGTGAAATACAGTTGATGGGGTTATCCCGTGAATGGGGAGAAGGGATGTGATAAATTCAAATCTTATTCTTCATGCATTGTGGACACTTCTAGGTTGTACTCTCACCGGAAAAAAGACCCCATCCGGGGTGGATCAGCCTTCACAATATAAGCTATTGTGTCGCTCTCTGGCTTGCTTCTGATAAATTGTTGGGGATCCCTCGTTATTTCCAGGTGGAGTGTGCCACAGTATATATGTTAAAAAAGAGGACCATCCATAGTGTGATACCGTATGAGAAACAGTTTATTAGACAAAGATTAAAACTACTTACAATATGTGAGTAGGAATAATAGCGGTATGGTTTGTTTGTCTTTAATGTGGAAAAGCTGCTGCGAGCGTTCCGTTCGGCTTCCCCGCCGTCTATGCTGAAGGTGTATGTCGATAGGCCACGCCCTACGCGTTTCGTCACTAGGACGTCATCTGGAGCGGCCATCTTCATACACCTTACGCTCTATATAGAGCACAATACACCTATCGCGCATGCGCGGGCAATCGCCGCCATTTTGACTATGGGAATGCCCTTATAATAGAATAGAGCGCGATGGTGATTATGCTCCTGCTGCTGGCACTTGTAATTTAACCCACCGGAGGTTTTTCATGACCTCTATGTATATATATGCATACAGGGATACCTGCTATTACAAATTGCACATATAATCCTTATACCAACATATTATATAGAAAACGTAAATAAAAAATAAAAAATAACAATGGAAACCAACAATGAGATTAAAATAAATAAAAGATAAGAAATATAAAAATACTAATAACAAATGAATTCTAAAATATCGTTAAGACAATTGAGACCTAGGAACAGATAGTATTTAGATGTATTGTTTAAAGGGAAAGAGATATTTTGTAATTAAGGAGGATCTGTCCTTAGCGACACTCAATATATGTCAGGGCAGGAATTGCCATAAAAGTAAAATAAGGACATGCATGTGTGTGATAATTGAAATAACTAGGAATGGAGGGTAAAATGGAAAAGAATAGGGTTGGATTGAAAATGAGGGATAAAAAATGGGAATGAATAGGATTGTATTAAAATGAGGTAAAAGTTCAATATTTGTAATTAAATTTGCTTAGTATGGGATATTTAAAAGCTCTCTGGCTACTCAAATTACATAATTCATATATAAAAATAGAAAAAATAGAAAAAAGAGAGAAGAAAAAATAGAAAAATTACTCCTAGAATGATAGGATAAATTCCCTGGTACTTGTGTGTTATTAAATGTGTCCCAACGTATTTATTATTTCTCTCGTTCTTCCCTTGTGTGGTTTACATATTTAATTTGTGTGATGTTAAAATAATTGGTTAAAAATAATAGATTTTTTGAATAGATAACATTCGACCTAAAGTCCTATGGACTACATTCGACCCAATTCGACACTAAATTGTGTATTGTTTTCTTGGTAATAGTGTAGATAGGAGTTACATCAGATCTGGATGTGTTTTTAAAAAAATTAAAAAATACAGGAAGAAATTTTAGAATAAATACTGGATTAAAAATTGGTTATAAAACAATTGAGGTCCAGGTCTATGTTCATTCCTGCAGGATGTAAGGTTTCTAAATTAAAAATCCACCTTGTTTCGTTCTGTGAAATTTTTTTAGTCATGTCTTCTCCTCTCCAGTGTCCCTTAATTTTGTCAATGGCATAGAAAATCATTTGATTGGGATCCTGATTATGAAAGTCTTTAAAATGCCGCGAGACACTGTGCTTATCATATCCTTTCTTAATATTTTTGATGTGTTCCCTGATTCTTTCATGTAGTTCCCGTGTCGTTCTTCCTACATATTGTTTGTGACAGGGGCACTCTATGACGTATGTCACATGCGTGCTTTTACAGGAAATCAGCTCTTTTATGAGGAATTCTCTTCCATTAGTAGTCGAAGTGAATTTAGTGGTTTTTCTTTGGGTTTTTTTGCTCCTGCGACATGGGAGACACTGTCCACACTTAAAGAAACCTTTCAAATGTTTACTAATTTTAATGTGTCGTGGGGGGTCGATTGTATTTTTAACCAATTTATTTCTCAGATTAGGGGCCTTCTTATAAATAAAAGCAGGGTTATTGGGTAATATTTCTTTCAACGTTTCATCTGTTTTTAAAATTGCCCAATGTTTCTTTATAATCTTTTCTATTTGTTTATGTTGCCTATTGAAACCAGTGAAAAAAGCCGTTTCTATATTTTTCTTATTCCTAAGGGTCGTTTTGTCTTCTATAAGTTTTTTCCTCTCCGTTTTCATTATGGTTTCTTTGAGGGCTCTAAGATAGGGCTCTTTATATCCCTTCTGTGTAAATCTCCTAATAATGACCTCCGCTTGTGCGTCAAAATCCTCTCTCTTGGTACAGTTTCTATATATTCTTAAAAGCTGTCCTTTAGGTATGTTGCCTATCCATCTTGGGTGGTGGCAACTTGATGTGGGTATGTACCCATTTCTATCTGTAGTTTTAAAAAAAGTTTTCGTACCCAGGGATCCTTCTGATTTGAAAATTTGTAAATCTAAGTAATCTATACTTTGTGCGTCCCATTTTCCTGTGAATGTAATGCCGTAGATATTGTAATTTATTTCCTCCAGGAAAGACTGTAGTTCCTCTTGGGAACCACCCCAGACTATTAGGATGTCATCTATATATCTTCTATACATTTTTAAATTCGCTCTGGGGGTTCCATAGATTTGCTCTTCCTCCCAGTGATCTAGGAATAAATTTGCTACGCTGGGTGCGTACTTAGCCCCCATTGCAACTCCCTTGGTTTGGACATAATACTTGTCTTTATACCAAAAATGGTTATGTCTCATCGCCAGATCCAATCCTTCTAGTATGTAGTCTATTTGTTCTTGTTTCAGGTCTGATCTTTTATGGAGGGCCCATTCTGCCGCATTAAGGCCATCTCTTTGTTTAATATTAGTATATAGAGAGTTGACATCAATGGTGACTAATAAATCCTTTTCGTCTGTCTTGATGTTTTCCAATTCCTTCAATAATTGCCTGCTGTCTCTTAAATAAGATTTTCCTTTGATTACCAGCGGTTGTAGAAATCCATCCACATACGCTCCCAGTCTTGAGAAAAGGGAATCAATTCCACTTACTATGGGTCTCCCTGGGGGTTGTGTTTGGCTCTTGTGGATTTTTGGGACGTAATAAATTACTGGAGTTTTTGGTGCTTTGGGGATTAAGTATTGGGCTTCTTTTTTGTTGAGGATCCCTTTATTTAGGCCTTTCTGGACATAGCTGTTGAGTTTTTTATTATATACCTCTTTTGGATTTTTCTTTAATTGTTTGTAGGTATCCGGAATATTAAGGAGATTGGCCATTTCTTTTTCATAGTCTGTTTTGTTAAGTATGACCAGCCGGGCCTCCCTTGTCCGCTGGTCTTATGACTATGTCTTTCTTCTTTTCCAACTGTTTTATGGTTTTCCAGATCCCCTTCTTCTTAGAGGGTTTAATTGTTAATTCCCTAATGTCTCTTTCAACCAATTTTTTAAAAACTTTGATTCCTTCATTCTGCTGTTGGTTAGGATTAAAAATGGAATTATTTCTCAATTCGGAATGTTTAAACCTTGGTTCCTCCTTCTCTTTCCCTGTATTTTTAGTGTTGGCAAAAAAAATTTTAATATTTAATTTCCTAACGAATTTTTGTAGGTCGATAAAAATTTCAAATTTATCCAAATCTTTATCTAGCGCAAATTTTAAACCTAGGTCAAGTATTTTTAGTTCCTCCTCGCAGAAAGTGGCCCCACTTAGGTTGTATATGCCTTCTCCTAATATTCTCGCCTTCTTTTTCTTGAGGCCTCCTCTTTTGCCCCTCTTTCGTTTCCTTCTGCCCACCTTGGGGGTCTGTACTCCCTCCCTTGATTCTCTCGGTAATCCTGTTGTCCTGTATGTTCTTCTCTCATATTTCCTGGACCTGTCCACCTGGGGTTCCATCCCCCATTCCTCCTCGGTGGTCTCTGATGTTGACTTCTTGTTGGGTACCGGAAAGGTCTCCAACCATCTCTTGGTCCAAATGGGGGATTCCTCGGTGGTCTGTGTCCTTGTCCCCTGTGAAAAAAATCGTTTTGGTACCTGCCATGAGAGGGGGTAGTTTGGGGGTATCTTCTGAGGGGGGAGTACCTATTGTGATGTCTAGGAATGTTATAAGGATTCGGGTCTGGTTGGGGGACAAACCTAGGGGTGTCCCATTGTCTTCTATCCCGATTTCTGTTATGGTTCATTTCTGGTCTTCCATAATTAGGTGTATAAGGTTCTGTTATTCTAGTTGACCTGTTAGGTGTTTGGGTGGGTTGCTGCCATTCTTCATCTACTCCATTTGCTTGATCTTCGTCTGGATCATCACCCATGGAGATGTTGTTGTCCTCATCCATATAAGTGGTATCCGTTTGCCACTTATAAATTTGTTGATTTTTATAATCCAGTACATCCCTCCGGAATTTTTTCTGCTTTTTTTGTTGAACATCCCTATCATATTTCTTAATCGCTTCTTGCAGGTTTTTTTCTTTCTCCTTGTATTCAGTTGTTTCCTTATGTGGTGACAGTTGCTCTTTGATGTGTGAAATCTCTGTTTCAATGTTTTTAAGTTTAACTTGTCTCCTTAGTACAATCTTTTGTAGTAGTAAAGTTTCACTCTCATTGAAAAATTTAAACCAGTCTTCCATTAGGTGTTTGTCGTTTAGAGCGTCATTGGGGGAAACATCCCATCTTAGTCTTCTGGGAGTAATTTTTGCTGAAATGTACATCTCCAAGATGGCTATGTCCCACCACACTCTTAATTGCTTCTCTAAATTATGCTTTAGTTGTTTAAACAGACTATCTAAATCTTGTATATTAGCTACATGTTCTTGATTAAAGATTTCCATTAGATTAATAGCTCTGCTGTCAACATATTTAAAGAGGTCCATTGCTGCAACCTATTATTAGGAGTCAAAAAGGCTCCAAATAAATGGAAAGAAAAGGGGTGGTAGGTTGCGCTATGGAGCTTATATGCAAGTGAATAGGTAAGAGCAGCCTCTATTAGTATCCACCTGGTGGGGTGGAAAACATTAAAATAGGGGGGTTGCTGTGAATAGATCTGGCGCTATACCTATATGTTATCAAGGAGTATATCACCAGGGGCTCTTTAGTGGGTGGTATTAGGAATGAGGTTGGTTGTGTTGGTGTGCTAATAAATAAATTGAAAATATTAAACCTGCCCAATTATTTAAAAGGTGACAGTGTGTAATGTGCTGCCCTAGTGAAAAAAAATAAAAGAATAAAAGTATTTTCCACAGCAATAAATATTTACCAGCGTGCTGGCTATAAAAGTGCGAATCAAAAATATATGTAAACAAAGACTTATAATCCTCAAAAATTATGGCCGGTTACCAGTACATTAAATACACAAAGTGCTAGTGCTTTTTTTATATAGCTAATATACTAGTGACAATAAAGTATAAAACCAGAACTGACTGTGCTGTTTTTTTTTATTTTTTAAAATTGCACTGATGTGACGGTGAAATAAATGCATGCAGCAAGTAAAAAATACAATAAATGAGTGATAAATATCAATGCGTCAGGTGAAACATGCCAAAAATGGAAAAAAGGAAAAAGAAAAAAAGGAAAAAAGGAAAATAAAAATTAAAAAATGAATATAAAAATAAAAATAAAATTAAAACAAAAGTCTCTAGTGAAATACAGTTGATGGGGTTATCCCGTGAATGGGGAGAAGGGATGTGATAAATTCAAATCTTATTCTTCATGCATTGTGGACACTTCTAGGTTGTACTCTCACCGGAAAAAAGACCCCATCCGGGGTGGATCAGCCTTCACAATATAAGCTATTGTGTCGCTCTCTGGCTTGCTTCTGATAAATTGTTGGGGATCCCTCGTTATTTCCAGGTGGAGTGTGCCACAGTATATATGTTAAAAAAGAGGACCATCCATAGTGTGATACCGTATGAGAAACAGTTTATTAGACAAAGATTAAAACTACTTACAATATGTGAGTAGGAATAATAGCGGTATGGTTTGTTTGTCTTTAATGTGGAAAAGCTGCTGCGAGCGTTCCGTTCGGCTTCCCCGCCGTCTATGCTGAAGGTGTATGTCGATAGGCCACGCCCTACGCGTTTCGTCACTAGGACGTCATCTGGAGCGGCCATCTTCATACACCTTACGCTCTATATAGAGCACAATACACCTATCGCGCATGCGCGGGCAATCGCCGCCATTTTGACTATGGGAATGCCCTTATAATAGAATAGAGCGCGATGGTGATTATGCTCCTGCTGCTGGCACTTGTAATTTAACCCACCGGAGGTTTTTCATGACCTCTATGTATATATATGCATACAGGGATACCTGCTATTACAAATTGCACATATAATCCTTATACCAACATATTATATAGAAAACGTAAATAAAAAATAAAAAATAACAATGGAAACCAACAATGAGATTAAAATAAATAAAAGATAAGAAATATAAAAATACTAATAACAAATGAATTCTAAAATATCGTTAAGACAATTGAGACCTAGGAACAGATAGTATTTAGATGTATTGTTTAAAGGGAAAGAGATATTTTGTAATTAAGGAGGATCTGTCCTTAGCGACACTCAATATATGTCAGGGCAGGAATTGCCATAAAAGTAAAATAAGGACATGCATGTGTGTGATAATTGAAATAACTAGGAATGGAGGGTAAAATGGAAAAGAATAGGGTTGGATTGAAAATGAGGGATAAAAAATGGGAATGAATAGGATTGTATTAAAATGAGGTAAAAGTTCAATATTTGTAATTAAATTTGCTTAGCATGGGATATTTAAAAGCTCTCTGGCTACTCAAATTACATAATTCATATATAAAAATAGAAAAAATAGAAAAAAGAGAGAAGAAAAAATAGAAAAATTACTCCTAGAATGATAGGATAAATTCCCTGGTACTTGTGTGTTATTAAATGTGTCCCAACGTATTTATTATTTCTCTCGTTCTTCCCTTGTGTGGTTTACATATTTAATTTGTGTGATGTTAAAATAATTGGTTAAAAATAATTGATTTTTTGAATAGATAACATTCGACCTAAAGTCCTATGGACTACATTCGACCCAATTCGACACTAAATTGTGTATTGTTTTCTTGGTAATAGTGTAGATAGGAGTTACATCAGATCTGGATGTGTTTTTAAAAAAATTAAAAAATACAGGAAGAAATTTTAGAATAAATACTGGATTAAAAATTGGTTATAAAACAATTGAGGTCCAGGTCTATGTTCATTCCTGCAGGATGTAAGGTTTCTAAATTAAAAATCCACCTTGTTTCGTTCTGTGAAATTTTTTTAGTCATGTCTTCTCCTCTCCAGTGTCCCTTAATTTTGTCAATGGCATAGAAAATCATTTGATTGGGATCCTGATTATGAAAGTCTTTAAAATGCCGCGAGACACTGTGCTTATCATATCCTTTCTTAATATTTTTGATGTGTTCCCTGATTCTTTCATGTAGTTCCCGTGTCGTTCTTCCTACATATTGTTTGTGACAGGGGCACTCTATGACGTATGTCACATGCGTGCTTTTACAGGAAATCAGCTCTTTTATGAGGAATTCTCTTCCATTAGTAGTCGAAGTGAATTTAGTGGTTTTTCTTTGGTTTTTTTTGCTCCTGCGACATGGGAGACACTGTCCACACTTAAAGAAACCTTTCAAATGTTTACTAATTTTAATGTGTCGTGGGGGGTCGATTGTATTTTTAACCAATTTATTTCTCAGATTAGGGGCCTTCTTATAAATAAAAGCAGGGTTATTGGGTAATATTTCTTTCAACGTTTCATCTGTTTTTAAAATTGCCCAATGTTTCTTTATAATCTTTTCTATTTGTTTATGTTGCCTATTGAAACCAGTGAAAAAAGCCGTTTCTATATTTTTCTTATTCCTAAGGGTCGTTTTGTCTTCTATAAGTTTTTTCCTCTCCGTTTTCATTATGGTTTCTTTGAGGGCTCTAAGATAGGGCTCTTTATATCCCTTCTGTGTAAATCTCCTAATAATGACCTCCGCTTGTGCGTCAAAATCCTCTCTCTTGGTACAGTTTCTATATATTCTTAAAAGCTGTCCTTTAGGTATGTTGCCTATCCATCTTGGGTGGTGGCAACTTGATGTGGGTATGTACCCATTTCTATCTGTAGTTTTAAAAAAAGTTTTCGTACCCAGGGATCCTTCTGATTTGAAAATTTGTAAATCTAAGTAATCTATACTTTGTGCGTCCCATTTTCCTGTGAATGTAATGCCGTAGATATTGTAATTTATTTCCTCCAGGAAAGACTGTAGTTCCTCTTGGGAACCACCCCAGACTATTAGGATGTCATCTATATATCTTCTATACATTTTTAAATTCGCTCTGGGGGTTCCATAGATTTGCTCTTCCTCCCAGTGATCTAGGAATAAATTTGCTACGCTGGGTGCGTACTTAGCCCCCATTGCAACTCCCTTGGTTTGGACATAATACTTGTCTTTATACCAAAAATGGTTATGTCTCATCGCCAGATCCAATCCTTCTAGTATGTAGTCTATTTGTTCTTGTTTCAGGTCTGATCTTTTATGGAGGGCCCATTCTGCCGCATTAAGGCCATCTCTTTGTTTAATATTAGTATATAGAGAGTTGACATCAATGGTGACTAATAAATCCTTTTCGTCTGTCTTGATGTTTTCCAATTCCTTCAATAATTGCCTGCTGTCTCTTAAATAAGATTTTCCTTTGATTACCAGCGGTTGTAGAAATCCATCCACATACGCTCCCAGTCTTGAGAAAAGGGAATCAATTCCACTTACTATGGGTCTCCCTGGGGGTTGTGTTTGGCTCTTGTGGATTTTTGGGACGTAATAAATTACTGGAGTTTTTGGTGCTTTGGGGATTAAGTATTGGGCTTCTTTTTTGTTGAGGATCCCTTTATTTAGGCCTTTCTGGACATAGCTGTTGAGTTTTTTATTATATACCTCTTTTGGATTTTTCTTTAATTGTTTGTAGGTATCCGGAATATTAAGGAGATTGGCCATTTCTTTTTCATAGTCTGTTTTGTTAAGTATGACCAGCCGGGCCTCCCTTGTCCGCTGGTCTTATGACTATGTCTTTCTTCTTTTCCAACTGTTTTATGGTTTTCCAGATCCCCTTCTTCTTAGAGGGTTTAATTGTTAATTCCCTAATGTCTCTTTCAACCAATTTTTTAAAAACTTTGATTCCTTCATTCTGCTGTTGGTTAGGATTAAAAATGGAATTATTTCTCAATTCGGAATGTTTAAACCTTGGTTCCTCCTTCTCTTTCCCTGTATTTTTAGTGTTGGCAAAAAAAATTTTAATATTTAATTTCCTAACGAATTTTTGTAGGTCGATAAAAATTTCAAATTTATCCAAATCTTTATCTAGCGCAAATTTTAAACCTAGGTCAAGTATTTTTAGTTCCTCCTCGCAGAAAGTGGCCCCACTTAGGTTGTATATGCCTTCTCCTAATATTCTCGCCTTCTTTTTCTTGAGGCCTCCTCTTTTGCCCCTCTTTCGTTTCCTTCTGCCCACCTTGGGGGTCTGTACTCCCTCCCTTGATTCTCTCGGTAATCCTGTTGTCCTGTATGTTCTTCTCTCATATTTCCTGGACCTGTCCACCTGGGGTTCCATCCCCCATTCCTCCTCGGTGGTCTCTGATGTTGACTTCTTGTTGGGTACCGGAAAGGTCTCCAACCATCTCTTGGTCCAAATGGGGGATTCCTCGGTGGTCTGTGTCCTTGTCCCCTGTGAAAAAAATCGTTTTGGTACCTGCCATGAGAGGGGGTAGTTTGGGGGTATCTTCTGAGGGGGGAGTACCTATTGTGATGTCTAGGAATGTTATAAGGATTCGGGTCTGGTTGGGGGACAAACCTAGGGGTGTCCCATTGTCTTCTATCCCGATTTCTGTTATGGTTCATTTCTGGTCTTCCATAATTAGGTGTATAAGGTTCTGTTATTCTAGTTGACCTGTTAGGTGTTTGGGTGGGTTGCTGCCATTCTTCATCTACTCCATTTGCTTGATCTTCGTCTGGATCATCACCCATGGAGATGTTGTTGTCCTCATCCATATAAGTGGTATCCGTTTGCCACTTATAAATTTGTTGATTTTTATAATCCAGTACATCCCTCCGGAATTTTTTCTGCTTTTTTTGTTGAACATCCCTATCATATTTCTTAATCGCTTCTTGCAGGTTTTTTTCTTTCTCCTTGTATTCAGTTGTTTCCTTATGTGGTGACAGTTGCTCTTTGATGTGTGAAATCTCTGTTTCAATGTTTTTAAGTTTAACTTGTCTCCTTAGTACAATCTTTTGTAGTAGTAAAGTTTCACTCTCATTGAAAAATTTAAACCAGTCTTCCATTAGGTGTTTGTCGTTTAGAGCGTCATTGGGGGAAACATCCCATCTTAGTCTTCTGGGAGTAATTTTTGCTGAAATGTACATCTCCAAGATGGCTATGTCCCACCACACTCTTAATTGCTTCTCTAAATTATGCTTTAGTTGTTTAAACAGACTATCTAAATCTTGTATATTAGCTACATGTTCTTGATTAAAGATTTCCATTAGATTAATAGCTCTGCTGTCAACATATTTAAAGAGGTCCATTGCTGCAACCTATTATTAGGAGTCAAAAAGGCTCCAAATAAATGGAAAGAAAAGGGGTGGTAGGTTGCGCTATGGAGCTTATATGCAAGTGAATAGGTAAGAGCAGCCTCTATTAGTATCCACCTGGTGGGGTGGAAAACATTAAAATAGGGGGGTTGCTGTGAATAGATCTGGCGCTATACCTATATGTTATCAAGGAGTATATCACCAGGGGCTCTTTAGTGGGTGGTATTAGGAATGAGGTTGGTTGTGTTGGTGTGCTAATAAATAAATTGAAAATATTAAACCTGCCCAATTATTTAAAAGGTGACAGTGTGTAATGTGCTGCCCTAGTGAAAAAAAATAAAAGAATAAAAGTATTTTCCACAGCAATAAATATTTACCAGCGTGCTGGCTATAAAAGTGCGAATCAAAAATATATGTAAACAAAGACTTATAATCCTCAAAAATTATGGCCGGTTACCAGTACATTAAATACACAAAGTGCTAGTGCTTTTTTTATATAGCTAATATACTAGTGACAATAAAGTATAAAACCAGAACTGACTGTGCTGTTTTTTTTTTTTTTTTAAATTGCACTGATGTGACGGTGAAATAAATGCATGCAGCAAGTAAAAAATACAATAAATGAGTGATAAATATCAATGCGTCAGGTGAAACATGCCAAAAATGGAAAAAAGGAAAAAGAAAAAAAGGAAAAAAGGAAAATAAAAATTAAAAAATGAATATAAAAATAAAAATAAAATTAAAACAAAAGTCTCTAGTGAAATACAGTTGATGGGGTTATCCCGTGAATGGGGAGAAGGGATGTGATAAATTCAAATCTTATTCTTCATGCATTGTGGACACTTCTAGGTTGTACTCTCACCGGAAAAAAGACCCCATCCGGGGTGGATCAGCCTTCACAATATAAGCTATTGTGTCGCTCTCTGGCTTGCTTCTGATAAATTGTTGGGGATCCCTCGTTATTTCCAGGTGGAGTGTGCCACAGTATATATGTTAAAAAAGAGGACCATCCATAGTGTGATACCGTATGAGAAACAGTTTATTAGACAAAGATTAAAACTACTTACAATATGTGAGTAGGAATAATAGCGGTATGGTTTGTTTGTCTTTAATGTGGAAAAGCTGCTGCGAGCGTTCCGTTCGGCTTCCCCGCCGTCTATGCTGAAGGTGTATGTCGATAGGCCACGCCCTACGCGTTTCGTCACTAGGACGTCATCTGGAGCGGCCATCTTCATACACCTTACGCTCTATATAGAGCACAATACACCTATCGCGCATGCGCGGGCAATCGCCGCCATTTTGACTATGGGAATGCCCTTATAATAGAATAGAGCGCGATGGTGATTATGCTCCTGCTGCTGGCACTTGTAATTTAACCCACCGGAGGTTTTTCATGACCTCTATGTATATATATGCATACAGGGATACCTGCTATTACAAATTGCACATATAATCCTTATACCAACATATTATATAGAAAACGTAAATAAAAAATAAAAAATAACAATGGAAACCAACAATGAGATTAAAATAAATAAAAGATAAGAAATATAAAAATACTAATAACAAATGAATTCTAAAATATCGTTAAGACAATTGAGACCTAGGAACAGATAGTATTTAGATGTATTGTTTAAAGGGAAAGAGATATTTTGTAATTAAGGAGGATCTGTCCTTAGCGACACTCAATATATGTCAGGGCAGGAATTGCCATAAAAGTAAAATAAGGACATGCATGTGTGTGATAATTGAAATAACTAGGAATGGAGGGTAAAATGGAAAAGAATAGGGTTGGATTGAAAATGAGGGATAAAAAATGGGAATGAATAGGATTGTATTAAAATGAGGTAAAAGTTCAATATTTGTAATTAAATTTGCTTAGCATGGGATATTTAAAAGCTCTCTGGCTACTCAAATTACATAATTCATATATAAAAATAGAAAAAATAGAAAAAAGAGAGAAGAAAAAATAGAAAAATTACTCCTAGAATGATAGGATAAATTCCCTGGTACTTGTGTGTTATTAAATGTGTCCCAACGTATTTATTATTTCTCTCGTTCTTCCCTTGTGTGGTTTACATATTTAATTTGTGTGATGTTAAAATAATTGGTTAAAAATAATTGATTTTTTGAATAGATAACATTCGACCTAAAGTCCTATGGACTACATTCGACCCAATTCGACACTAAATTGTGTATTGTTTTCTTGGTAATAGTGTAGATAGGAGTTACATCAGATCTGGATGTGTTTTTAAAAAAATTAAAAAATACAGGAAGAAATTTTAGAATAAATACTGGATTAAAAATTGGTTATAAAACAATTGAGGTCCAGGTCTATGTTCATTCCTGCAGGATGTAAGGTTTCTAAATTAAAAATCCACCTTGTTTCGTTCTGTGAAATTTTTTTAGTCATGTCTTCTCCTCTCCAGTGTCCCTTAATTTTGTCAATGGCATAGAAAATCATTTGATTGGGATCCTGATTATGAAAGTCTTTAAAATGCCGCGAGACACTGTGCTTATCATATCCTTTCTTAATATTTTTGATGTGTTCCCTGATTCTTTCATGTAGTTCCCGTGTCGTTCTTCCTACATATTGTTTGTGACAGGGGCACTCTATGACGTATGTCACATGCGTGCTTTTACAGGAAATCAGCTCTTTTATGAGGAATTCTCTTCCATTAGTAGTCGAAGTGAATTTAGTGGTTTTTCTTTGGTTTTTTTTGCTCCTGCGACATGGGAGACACTGTCCACACTTAAAGAAACCTTTCAAATGTTTACTAATTTTAATGTGTCGTGGGGGGTCGATTGTATTTTTAACCAATTTATTTCTCAGATTAGGGGCCTTCTTATAAATAAAAGCAGGGTTATTGGGTAATATTTCTTTCAACGTTTCATCTGTTTTTAAAATTGCCCAATGTTTCTCTATAATCTTTTCTATTTGTTTATGTTGCCTATTGAAACCAGTGAAAAAAGCCGTTTCTATATTTTTCTCATTCCTAAGGGTCGTTTTGTCTTCTATAAGTTTTTTCCTCTCCGTTTTCATTATGGTTTCTTTGAGGGCTCTAAGATAGGGCTCTTTATATCCCTTCTGTGTAAATCTCCTAATAATGACCTCCGCTTGTGCGTCAAAATCCTCTCTCTTGGTACAGTTTCTATATATTCTTAAAAGCTGTCCTTTAGGTATGTTGCCTATCCATCTTGGGTGGTGGCAACTTGATGTGGGTATGTACCCATTTCTATCTGTAGTTTTAAAAAAAGTTTTCGTACCCAGGGATCCTTCTGATTTGAAAATTTGTAAATCTAAGTAATCTATACTTTGTGCGTCCCATTTTCCTGTGAATGTAATGCCGTAGATATTGTAATTTATTTCCTCCAGGAAAGACTGTAGTTCCTCTTGGGAACCACCCCAGACTATTAGGATGTCATCTATATATCTTCTATACATTTTTAAATTCGCTCAGTATTTATTCTAAAATTTCTTCCTGTATTTTTTAATTTTTTTAAAAACACATCCAGATCTGATGTAACTCCTATCTACACTATTACCAAGAAAACAATACACAATTTAGTGTCGAATTGGGTCGAATGTAGTCCATAGGACTTTAGGTCGAATGTTATCTATTCAAAAAATCAATTATTTTTAACCAATTATTTTAACATCACACAAATTAAATATGTAAACCACACAAGGGAAGAACGAGAGAAATAATAAATACGTTGGGACACATTTAATAACACACAAGTACCAGGGAATTTATCCTATCATTCTAGGAGTAATTTTTCTATTTTTTCTTCTCTCTTTTTTCTATTTTTTCTATTTTTATATATGAATTATGTAATTTGAGTAGCCAGAGAGCTTTTAAATATCCCATACTAAGCAAATTTAATTACAAATATTGAACTTTTACCTCATTTTAATACAATCCTATTCATTCCCATTTTTTATCCCTCATTTTCAATCCAACCCTATTCTTTTCCATTTTACCCTCCATTCCTAGTTATTTCAATTATCACACACATGCATGTCCTTATTTTACTTTTATGGCAATTCCTGCCCTGACATATATTGAGTGTCGCTAAGGACAGATCCTCCTTAATTACAAAATATCTCTTTCCCTTTAAACAATACATCTAAATACTATCTGTTCCTAGGTCTCAATTGTCTTAACGATATTTTAGAATTCATTTGTTATTAGTATTTTTATATTTCTTATCTTTTATTTATTTTAATCTCATTGTTGGTTTCCATTGTTATTTTTTATTTTTTATTTACGTTTTCTATATAATATGTTGGTATAAGGATTATATGTGCAATTTGTAATAGCAGGTATCCCTGTATGCATATATATACATAGAGGTCATGAAAAACCTCCGGTGGGTTAAATTACAAGTGCCAGCAGCAGGAGCATAATCACCATCGCGCTCTATTCTATTATAAGGGCATTCCCATAGTCAAAATGGCGGCGATTGCCCGCGCATGCGCGATAGGTGTATTGTGCTCTATATAGAGCGTAAGGTGTATGAAGATGGCCGCTCCAGATGACGTCCTAGTGACGAAACGCGTAGGGCGTGGCCTATCGACATACACCTTCAGCATAGACGGCGGGGAAGCCGAACGGAACGCTCGCAGCAGCTTTTCCACATTAAAGACAAACAAACCATACCGCTATTATTCCTACTCACATATTGTAAGTAGTTTTAATCTTTGTCTAATAAACTGTTTCTCATACGGTATCACACTATGGATGGTCCTCTTTTTTAACATATATACTGTGGCACACTCCACCTGGAAATAACGAGGGATCCCCAACAATTTATCAGAAGCAAGCCAGAGAGCGACACAATAGCTTATATTGTGAAGGCTGATCCACCCCGGATGGGGTCTTTTTTCCGGTGAGAGTACAACCTAGAAGTGTCCACAATGCATGAAGAATAAGATTTGAATTTATCACATCCCTTCTCCCCATTCACGGGATAACCCCATCAACTGTATTTCACTAGAGACTTTTGTTTTAATTTTATTTTTATTTTTATTTTTATATTCATTTTTTAATTTTTATTTTCCTTTTTTCCTTTTTTTCTTTTTCCTTTTTTCCATTTTTGGCATGTTTCACCTGACGCATTGATATTTATCACTCATTTATTGTATTTTTTACTTGCTGCATGCATTTATTTCACCGTCACATCAGTGCAATTTTAAAAAATAAAAAAAAACAGCACAGTCAGTTCTGGTTTTATACTTTATTGTCACTAGTATATTAGCTATATAAAAAAAGCACTAGCACTTTGTGTATTTAATGTACTGGTAACCGGCCATAATTTTTGAGGATTATAAGTCTTTGTTTACATATATTTTTGA
Source organism: Lithobates pipiens (assembly GCF_037356315.1). Classification (NCBI taxonomy): domain Eukaryota; kingdom Metazoa; phylum Chordata; class Amphibia; order Anura; family Ranidae; genus Lithobates; species Lithobates pipiens. Next base: position 268,260,046 of record NW_027507718.1, on the reverse strand, counting down.
TTCGCACTTTTATAGCCAGCACGCTGGTAAATATTTATTGCTGTGGAAAATACTTTTATTCTTTTATTTTTTTTCACTAGGGCAGCACATTACACACTGTCACCTTTTAAATAATTGGGCAGGTTTAATATTTTCAATTTATTTATTAGCACACCAACACAACCAACCTCATTCCTAATACCACCCACTAAAGAGCCCCTGGTGATATACTCCTTGATAACATATAGGTATAGCGCCAGATCTATTCACAGCAACCCCCCTATTTTAATGTTTTCCACCCCACCAGGTGGATACTAATAGAGGCTGCTCTTACCTATTCACTTGCATATAAGCTCCATAGCGCAACCTACCACCCCTTTTCTTTCCATTTATTTGGAGCCTTTTTGACTCCTAATAATAGGTTGCAGCAATGGACCTCTTTAAATATGTTGACAGCAGAGCTATTAATCTAATGGAAATCTTTAATCAAGAACATGTAGCTAATATACAAGATTTAGATAGTCTGTTTAAACAACTAAAGCATAATTTAGAGAAGCAATTAAGAGTGTGGTGGGACATAGCCATCTTGGAGATGTACATTTCAGCAAAAATTACTCCCAGAAGACTAAGATGGGATGTTTCCCCCAATGACGCTCTAAACGACAAACACCTAATGGAAGACTGGTTTAAATTTTTCAATGAGAGTGAAACTTTACTACTACAAAAGATTGTACTAAGGAGACAAGTTAAACTTAAAAACATTGAAACAGAGATTTCACACATCAAAGAGCAACTGTCACCACATAAGGAAACAACTGAATACAAGGAGAAAGAAAAAAACCTGCAAGAAGCGATTAAGAAATATGATAGGGATGTTCAACAAAAAAAGCAGAAAAAATTCCGGAGGGATGTACTGGATTATAAAAATCAACAAATTTATAAGTGGCAAACGGATACCACTTATATGGATGAGGACAACAACATCTCCATGGGTGATGATCCAGACGAAGATCAAGCAAATGGAGTAGATGAAGAATGGCAGCAACCCACCCAAACACCTAACAGGTCAACTAGAATAACAGAACCTTATACACCTAATTATGGAAGACCAGAAATGAACCATAACAGAAATCGGGATAGAAGACAATGGGACACCCCTAGGTTTGTCCCCAACCAGACCCGAATCCTTATAACATTCCTAGACATCACAATAGGTACTCCCCCCTCAGAAGATACCCCCAAACTACCCCCTCTCATGGCAGGTACCAAAACGATTTTTTTCACAGGGGACAAGGACACAGACCACCGAGGAATCCCCCATTTGGACCAAGAGATGGTTGGAGACCTTTCCGGTACCCAACAAGAAGTCAACATCAGAGACCACCGAGGAGGAATGGGGGATGGAACCCCAGGTGGACAGGTCCAGGAAATATGAGAGAAGAACATACAGGACAACAGGATTACCGAGAGAATCAAGGGAGGGAGTACAGACCCCAAGGTGGGCAGAAGGAAACGAAAGAGGGGCAAAAGAGGAGGCCTCAAGAAAAAGAAGGCGAGAATATTAGGAGAAGGCATATACAACCTAAGTGGGGCCACTTTCTGCGAGGAGGAACTAAAAATACTTGACCTAGGTTTAAAATTTGCGCCAGATAAAGATTTGGATAAATTTGAAATTTTTATCGACCTACAAAAATTCGTTAGGAAATTAAATATTAAAATTTTTTTTGCCAACACTAAAAATACAGGGAAAGAGAAGGAGGAACCAAGGTTTAAACATTCCGAATTGAGAAATAATTCCATTTTTAATCCTAACCAACAGCAGAATGAAGGAATCAAAGTTTTTAAAAAATTGGTTGAAAGAGACATTAGGGAATTAACAATTAAACCCTCTAAGAAGAAGGGGATCTGGAAAACCATAAAACAGTTGGAAAAGAAGAAAGACATAGTCATAAGACCAGCGGACAAGGGAGGCGGGCTGGTCATACTTAACAAAACAGACTATGAAAAAGAAATGGCCAATCTCCTTAATATTCCGGATACCTACAAACAATTAAAGAAAAATCCAAAAGAGGTATATAATAAAAAACTCAACAGCTATGTCCAGAAAGGCCTAAATAAAGGGATCCTCAACAAAAAGAAGCCCAATACTTAATCCCCAAAGCACCAAAAACTCCAGTAATTTATTACGTCCCAAAAATCCACAAGAGCCAAACACAACCCCCAGGGAGACCCATAGTAAGTGGAATTGATTCCCTTTTCTCAAGACTGGGAGCGTATGTGGATGGATTTCTACAACCGCTGGTAATCAAAGGAAAATCTTATTTAAGAGACAGCAGGCAATTATTGAAGGAATTGGAAAACATCAAGACAGACGAAAAGGATTTATTAGTCACCATTGATGTCAACTCTCTATATACTAATATTAAACAAAGAGATGGCCTTAATGCGGCAGAATGGGCCCTCCATAAAAGATCAGACCTGAAACAAGAACAAATAGACTACATACTAGAAGGATGGATCTGGCGATGAGACATAACCATTTTTGGTATAAAGACAAGTATTATGTCCAAACAAAGGAGTTGCAATGGGGGCTAAGTACGCACCCAGCGTAGCAAATTATTCCTAGATCACTGGGAGGAAGAGCAAATCTATGGAACCCCAGAGCGAATTTAAAAATGTATAGAAGAATATAGATGACATCCTAATAGTCTGGGGTGGTTCCAAGAGGAACTACAGTCTTTCCTGGAGGAAATAAATTACAATATCTACGGCATTACATTGACAGGAAAATGGGACGCACAAAGTATAGATTACTTAGATTTACAAATTTTCAAATCAGAAGGATCCCTGGGTACGAAAACTTTTTTTAAAACTACAGATAGAAATGGGTACATACCCACATCAAGTTGCCACCACCCCAAGATGGATAGGCAACATACCTAAAGGACAGCTTTTAAGATATATAGAAACTGTACCAAGAGAGAGGATTTTGACGCACAAGCGGAGGTCATTATTAGGAGATTTACACAGAAGGGATATAAAGAGCCCTATCTTAGAGCCCTCAAAAGAAACCATAATGAAAACGGAGAGGAAAAAACTTATAGAAGACAAAACGACCCTTAGGAAATAAGAAAAATATAGAAACGGCTTTTTTCACTGGGTTTCAATAGGCAACATAAACAAATAGAAAAGATTATAAAGAAACATTGGGCAATTTTAAAAACAGATGAAACGTTGAAAGAAATATTACCCAATAACCCTGCTTTTATTTATAAGAAGGCCCTAATCTGAGAAATAAATTGGTTAAAAAATACAATCGACCCCCACGACACATTAAAATTAGTAAACATTTGAAAGGTTTCTTTAAGTGTGGACAGTGTCTCCCATGTCGCAGGAGCAAAAAACCCCAAAGAAAAACCACTAAATTCACTTCGACTACTAATGGAAGAGAATTCCTCATAAAAGAGCTGATTTCCTGTAAAAGCACGCATGTGACATACGTCATAGAGTGCCCCTGTCACAAACAATATGTAGGAAGAACGACACGGGAACTACATGAAAGAATCAGGGAACACATCAAAAATATTAAGAAAGGATATGATAAGCACAGTGTCTCGCGGCATTTTAAAGACTTTCATAATCAGGATCCCAATCAAATGATTTTCTATGCCATTGACAAAATTAAGGGACACTGGAGAGGAGAAGACATGACTAAAAAAATTTCACAGAACGAAACAAGGTGGATTTTTAATTTAGAAACCTTACATCCTGCAGGAATGAACATAGACTTGGACCTCATTGTTTTATAACCAATTTTTTAATCCAGTATTTAATTCTAAATTTCTTCCTGTATTTTTTAATTTTTTTAAAAAACACATCAGATCTGATGTAACTCCTATCTACACTATTACCAAGAAAAACAATATCA